>NC_134190.1:7439610-8039610 GCF_964188355.1 Buteo buteo | reverse complement strand
TATTAGTTGTAAAATCCCTAGCCAATCTTATTTTTTGGCATGAAGGTGGCTGTTACGGCATTGTTTTTATTATTCATCAAAAGGAAACTTTTCAAAGTAAATACATCAAATACCACATAACATAAGCTCTTCCCAACCACTGCTTCCTCTCCCTTTTTCTTTTTCCCTACCTCCTATTTTTATAAGTAATCAAGTTGTTACTCAAGAGTCAATTCCAGGTCATCTTTCATTTGCTCAAAATATATCCTTATTGGCAAGCTATTTTCCCATTATTCAGGAACACACATATTGTTTTACTTACAGCTGTGTGCTGTGTTTTATGTTCTCATATAAATGTTATGCCTAGATTATCATAACTAGACCAAACTGGTTTTAGGGTTTGTTGTTGTTGTTATTTTTAGGTGTCCCCCCTGCCCCAAACAGGAGAGAAATATTGTATCTGTTTTTTGGTATCTTTTCTAGTTCTTAAAATGACTCAACTTTCCACATTTCTCTCTAGTAACGTAGATTTCCCCTCTGCTCTGCAAGTTTCCCTAGTTTGTGGAATGATGATAGCCGAGGTTTGGGAAAGATTAAGGGGTAAGCAGCATTGCTTCCATCCCAAGAGGAGCAGGAAAGAAGACAAGGCAGGGACAGATTCCAGAAATCATTACCTGCTGCAAAAAAAAAAGTACTTTTTCTTATCTGTTTTAAAGTGTCACTAGTTTCAAGGAGTGGTCCTGTTTCTAGTGTTGCAGGATCTGGCAAATTCTGGTGAGTTCTGCATTAGTTTAGCCACTACTTTCATGATTTTGGGAGCTGATCAAATAGAAGCTCATATTCGCATATTAAGGGCCCAGTGAGGGAAAGCACCTAAGTCCCATTGGCTTCAACATATTCTTAAATATTTACTGAAGCTATTAACTTACTTGAGGTCTTGATGCAAAAGAATGCATTTGTAGCAAAAACTGTATATTGTTGTTATTAATCTTATCACTGTATTTCATGCCTGCATGTGCTAACGCTTGATACACTACAGAGACATGCAGCACGCAGAAGAGATGCATTTTCTTCTGTACAGATGACAAAAGACAAAATAGAATTTCCCCCTTATTTTTAGGGTGCCTGTGACAGTGGAAGACCACAGGAGGAAAGTGTGCTGCTGAATTCCCTGCAGCCTTATGGTTTTGGGGGTTCTTTTTGGTAGGGTCTTCTAATGCAGGAAGGCATGGTTCTTCCCCCCCCCGCCCCCATGAGAGTAAGACCACATGCACATCTTAAGCTACTCAGTTTATTAATACTCTGTGCTTGTTAATTTGTGAATGACTTGAAGGCACTCAGAACATTAAAGGAAGTCTCCTCCTGGAGGTTTTTAAAAGAGACTCTCCTGGATTTTTTGAAGTTGAGATATTCATAGTTTGCACGGGCTTGTTTTTTCTGAGTAAATGTGTGCTAAATGCTAATGCTTGCATTATAACTGGGTGTCTTATAGTAGGCATGATCTTTAACTGGCGCCCAAGATTCAAGAACAGAGATGATACATGAACATTTGGGCCACATTAGGTGAATTGTTCAAAAAATCCTGGTCTCTTTCATTATTTTAACCTCCAAAGAAGAAATCCCCTATAGGATAAATGTTTAATCATTAAAGCAAACAGACAAACACACAAACCAACCTTTTATCATTGTTGGTGGGAAAAGTATGCCTCACACTTTGCAAGACTCACGAGGAGCGGCAGGCACACTTCTGGTTGCAGGTAATATTCTGGTTACTTGATGTTTTCAGGAGGAGAGAGAAGAGCTTGTAGCTGAATGGTGTCTGCGGCAGCTTCCTGGCTTGAACTTCAGAATGAGCGTCAAGCAAAATGCCAGAGTGAATGATGCTGACCGGGACATGTTTGTGTGACCCTTCTCTTCCCCAGACTAATTTAGTTATGCCCTGCTCCACAACAGTTCACAAGTTGTTCTTGAAACAGTGGGGGATCCCAGAGAGACCAGGTTTGCTCTCTGCCCACCTTGCCCTATTCACCTTCCACATCGCCCCAGGAACATTTACTGCCGTGCCAATTACAGCCGTGATCGGGGCTGTCTTTAGTGGATGTTGATATCCGAACAAACAAACCAAGAGTCTGGTCTTGATTGCTGATGTCTTTACAATTTGGTTTCCTGTGGCGTGTTTGTACAGATGTAACGGTTGGTATTCCCCTGCTTTTAAATAATCATGACCATATTGGACGGCGGGAGGACAGGACTAATTTGCTGGGAGTTTGCTGCAGAAGCCCCCATCCCACTTCTGTTGAAGCCTCGCTGCCTAACTCGCTGCTTGGGGAGGTGACTTCCATTTCCATCTGTCCCCCTTCAGACAGGGCTGGTGATCGTTCACTCCTTTCAGCCTAGGAGAACCGTCATTAGAGCAACTATTGCCTGTAATCACGTCTTGTCTTCACAGATTGACAGAATGCTGGACGGCACGCAGAAAACACCTCCAAGGACAAGGACAATGCGGAGAGCATGAATAAATGACCACCATCTCAGCGGATGCTTTGTACAGGAGGATACGTGTCCTGGATATCTCTCATTTCTTGTAGCTGAGGAAATGTTCTTTTTTGCTTCGTTATATCCTGCTGACCACTCGCTGCTGTATTTGTCCAGAGCCAGTGTCATACAGCTCAGCCCTTGCCCTCCCCTGAGCTGCACCAGCGAACAAGCAGCTCCTAGTCAAAGGAGCTGGAAGGACAGATTTGGGCTCTTTTCTCACCCTGCTGTGAACTTGGTCACAGCCAGTGATTTGGGTCACGCCTTGATCCCTGCTAGACCAAGCTGCATGAGCTATGTAAAGCAAGCTGCTTTACAGTCAAATGACACTGGGAGTTCCTCTGTCACTCCATCTTTTCTGCCTCAGGCCATGCCCTCACTCTTATTTCAAGCTCTTTCCCCCTACACGTTTGACCTGTTTGGGAGCGGAGTCGGGAGCGTTTAAATCCTTCAACGTTACGTGGCCAGCAGGACCGGAGGAGCAGCCTGCTCCAAGCAGAGCTCCCCCTCAGACTACTTGCAGTCATATCCAAATGGCAGTGGGGAAAAAAAAAAAGCTAATTGTACGCTCTCCAATTTTCTCTATTAGGAAGATCAAAAGAATTGCTGCCTTTACTGGCAAATCTCAAGGATGAATTGTGGCAGCCAGACCTGTACTGGTCTGTGTTGAACTGTAGTCACCCAGAATAAATCAGCACTAATTGCAGTCTAGGGCTGCGATTCCAGAGGGGCTGCTTAAGTACCACGCAGTGACGCCGACTGCCTGGCCGGTAAAACCAGTGGCAAGACTCCCAGGGACCTCAGGAGGCGCAGGACTGAGGCTGCACCCTTGCCTGCTTTAAAGCCAAATATCTTGTTACCTTTCTGAGGAAGCAGGACGGATACAGCGATGTGGTGAGCGCTGTGATCCCACCTTTGGCAGTGCGTAGCTGCCCCTGTGTTGTGGGATCCAGAGGAAAGGGAATACCTTGGCTTTCTGGCCACAGGAGACCTGCACGAAGTTGCTCTGGTGGCCTTGGAGAAGATGGGGTGGCTGCTGGTTCAGGTTCTCATCCTTTCCCAGCTTTACCCATGGCAACGTCTGCCACCTGCCACTACAGAGGCCATCTCCTGGCCCCATGGCTGGCTGTGGCACCAGCCAGACCATCTATTTCCACCATGGCCAAGCAAATTATTCTTCTGTTGCTCTCACCTGAGACGATTCCTCTTCTTCCGTGCCTCCCTCCAGAGGCGGCAGGTGCTGCCATATGAGTAATCATGGCTTAGTCACGTTTGTCACAGGAATGCAGGAGGATCAGCAAAACATGGTGTCCACAATGCAAAAAGACTTCTATTACATCAAATTTTAGTTTAATTTCATTCTCACTGAAACTATCTTTGAAACTAATGCGGCTTTAAATACAATGAAATAGGCATATATAAATTTCAGATTTTCCTCATAAAGGACAGGCAGGAAAAGGAATTCAAGCCTGTTTAAAAGCCTGACTAGCCTGAAGACTCGAGTGCCAGACAATTTTGAAGAAACTTTCTTTACTGCTATAAAGGGAATTGCTTTTTCTTCAGAAAAATGAGGCAAACATTGGGAAAAAAATGCTGGTTCAAAAGCACTAACGCAGTCTGCAGGAAAGCAGAGGGAGCAAGCCACCTTCCTGCTGACAAGAACTTCGGGCACGAGTTAAACCAAACCAGCTGTGGTGGGTACGTGGTTTGAGCCGCGGGGGGTGGCGAGGACCCGAGGCTCAGGGGGAAAGATATCCCCCTGCATTAAAGTAAGCGGTGGAAAGCTGAGCAAACAGGGTGCCTGGGCAGGGGGTGAGGTGGGGGGGCAGCGGGGCTGGGCTGGAAGCGGGTGGTCTCCGCCGGGAGGAGGGTGGCCGGGGCTGCGCTGATTCTTCCCGGGACCTGTGCGAGGAGCGGGGATGCCTCCTGCGCCGTGGGGGACCGCAGCCTGGGCTTTGCCCTTGCAAGGCGAAGGCTGGGCCGTGGGTGCCATTTGGTCTGTTATTAAGAGAAAGGAAAACCAACCCTTGGTCAGCTGTTGAACGCGATGGTGAGAAGCTGACATCAATCACTCCCACACTTGACCCCCTCAGAGCAATTTATAAACACCGGCTAACTATTCCACCCCACGCCGCTGGGGGAGGGAGCGGGCAAGGATTTCCCCGCTTCTCTCCCACCTCCGTTTTGTAAGAGGAGATGGGATGTAGGATCCTGCACCTATTTTCCCCAGGTGACAGCCTGGTGCGTTCATCCGATGCCATGGGAGAGAGTATAGCACAACACATCTAAGCAGGGTGCAGGTGAGGACCACAGCCTTGGCTCAGGAGAGATTTATAAGCAATGCACCATGATGCTGTTCTTATATACGATCGGAAATGTCTTGAAGCCAGATGCTCAGCTGGTGTAAATCAGTGGAGCACTGCAGATTTATACCAGCTGGAGACCTGGCCCCTGTGCCCCAGTGGGAAGGGGATGGGGGAAAGGGAGAGAGGCTGTTTCTGGTAACCTCTCCACCAACCTTCCTTCTGGGTAAATATCTCCATATGTTAACAAATGCTAATTAAAACCAAAAGCACAGAGGAGCTCTCAGGATGCATGTGTAACAGGAGCACCCCAGGATCCTGCACTGCTGTAATCTTTCTCCTCCCCCTGGATCTCACCTTTTATTTGGTGTTGCACCTCCCTGAATGAGATTTAACCTTGCTCCTGGTGCTCTTTGTTGGAGTTTTGCCATGCATGCAATATTGCTCTGATGGGTGTAGGACTGGTGTCTACGGACACCTGGGGGTAACCCCAGATGTTTCACTGGTCAAGGGGGAAAACATGTTTTACCGCAGCATGCCTTGCAGTCGTGTAAATAACTGTGCTCATCAATCAGGAAATTTATTGGGAAGGGATTCTGGAAATTCCAATTCTTTTTTGGCCTCCAGGTGATCACCATGTTCTCTCTGGGATAGCTCTGAGTGTGATTGTTTCTGGGGGACAAAGACATTATGCTTAAAAAACAAAACAAAACAAAAAACCCCTGTGATGCTCTATAGATAATAATAAATAAGCACAAGTTTGCTCTTGAGGTGAAGAGAAAGTTTCAGAAGTGGATGTTCAAAATATCTGTTTGTACAAGGGGTAGAGTATCTCCAGGGGAGATTGTGTGTTGGAGCTGTTGGGCTGGTATTAGAGAGTGACATTTTCAGTGATGGACAGGATTTAGTATCTGATTCCTGCACTGCCAATAATGGCAGTTGCACTATTGTGAAGATGTAGGGATAAATATGTTACAAACTCTCAATGCATCATTTCACAACCAAAACTTTCTGGGGAAAAATCAAATATACATGATGTGTTTCCACAGAGACCTTAGCACTTTACAAGGGGGTCTGTGCATTGATTAGCAAGTCACTGATGTGCTCTCCTTTGCTTGAAAGCCTAAGGATTTATTAATTATTTTTTTTTAAAGCTGTCATTATTTGCATTTGATAGAGCTGGCTTATATGTTTGTATTAGAAACAGACCCAAGAAAATTGCAGCAAATTACGATGGCAGTGTAACAGAAGTACAAGCATTCAAATATAACAAACAGCCTCTCCTCTTTATTTTTCAGTAAGACCGTGTTCCCTCTGTCTTTAAGTCAGAGGCAAAAATCCTGTTGACTTCTTGTGGGTCAGAAGCAGGTGCAAAATATCATTTCCCCACCCCATCAAGTCAGCCTAATATTTTTGCAGAACTAGAAAGGTAGTATATGCAAGAAAATAGAGGTGAGTTGTAAAGCACCAGTCTAGCATTTGGGCTGCACACAAAATGAATGTAATGTAGGTACCCCAAAGGATGGGAAGAGGGAGGGTCCTGCATATACCTCGACTTGCCCAGAAGGGCCCCAAAGATCATACTGCTTTAACTTCAGTATGTTTTCTCATCAGTTTTTGCAGCCTTCATGTTACTGAAGTATTTGGCTTGGATACGTTTATGGAGATTGCTATCTATTATTCCAGGTCTAGCTTTTGTCTCAAGTGACACTTAGGGCGAGCAAATTAGCACTGAAGCCAAATTTGTTTTGTTGTGATGGCTCTGCAGCAGGTACGGCTTTTGTAAACAGATGCTGCAAGAGAGGTAGGCTTTTTGCATCACTCCAGATCTCTTGAGAACTAAAATGTTCAGGTAAATAACTGGTTGAGAGTCAAAAGAAATACTGTTAACTGAGAAGTATTCTCAGATTGTCTCTTCTTAGAAATTCATTACTTATAATCTCTGTCCGTTTGCTAGAATTTTTGGCTGAGATTACACCACAGTAATTCCTTTTCTTTATGTTTAGTTGAAATCCATTTCATCCACACCATGTGTAACTCAAGTGGCCAACAATTACTGCACAATGAACTTCTGAATTTTTATATTCATAGACAAGTGTCAGCCAAATTTTCAAAATAGATTTGTTTGTTTTTAATGCACTTCTTCCAACATTTCTGTAGTGTATGTTTCATTTTTGAAAATCCTATGAGCCTGATCTACAGCCCTGCAAACTCCTTAGTATTACGTGGCTCTTCCAGGAGCTGAAAGACCTGCCAAAAATGTACGCTGGCTGGAGCTTCCTTACCCTCCTGCATGAGTAGCATAGCCCTGTTTCTTTTGTCTCACTAACCTTTCTTCTGTTCTTGAGGGGCTGGACAATTTCTTTCATCACCTGCTGGTAAGGTATTTAGTAATATGGGTGTTCATTTTCAAATCTCTGTGAAATACAATGATTTATGAATACTGTATCCTCCTAAAAGGTTCTTGTGAGCTGTTTTCAGCTGGGAAATGGCAGCAGTATATGCAGTGGATGCCTAAATTTTTTTGCCTGTTACAGATAGCCTCTCTCCTGTTGTCTGATGGATGGTTCAGTAGCACACACATATTACTTCTCTGGGTTGGCCAAAGCCTCCCAGAAGTGTGTGTCACTCTACAGTGTGTCACTTTGCCACAGACATTATTTTTTCCTATTATATTTTTTTGCTGGTGGGGGTCACAGGGCTGTGGACCAGCCCTTGCCAGGCATGAGTGAAATCTGCGGGTGTATTATTCCACATCCCAACTGTACCATTTCCACCAGGGCCTTGCTGAACGGCATCGCTGTAAGGTGGGCTGGGGTCTGACAGTAGCCCGGTTGCGCATCATTTTGGATTCTATCCAGTTCTGTTGGCCTCGTGTTCCCAGAGGTGAAGGAGGTTGCCGATCCAGCTGAAACATGTGTTACTGGTTTTTAGCTGTAGTTGCTCCGAAGGCCTGGAAAGCAGTTATGTTGGCAAAGGGGAAGCGTTCGCATCACAGTCACTGTCAGGCTCTACAAGTCTAAGCACCTAGGAATTAAAAGCACACCTACAGCCACAATGGAAGTGATGCCGAAGTCAAACCAGTCGTGGGTACCACGCGTGGGCTGGCACCGACTGCGCTATCCACACACGTCACTGCGAGCTCTGGTTCGGGGGAAAAAATCGCCACCAAACTGCGCACTCTGTATTACTACAGGGTGTTACGCCGGCAGGAGGTAAGCAATCTCCAAGATCCAACATGAGCAGTGCAACAACACGGCCATGGTTAGACCTTATCTCAGCATCCATACTGCATCAATGTTGAAATACTGACAAGCAAACATACGCATTATTTCCATATTGTGTCTCTCCAGGTTGTGTGCAAGTCCTCTTTCAGGATCCTACCTGCTCCTGTTCACTTCAGTAGCCACAGTGCTGGCACAAGTGATGAAGAAAGGGATTATTTGAAACAAATCATCTAAACCTAATCTACAGATGAAATCTTCTTACTGCATTGTGTGGCTGATGGAAATGGGGAATGAACACTGACCTAGTGTTCATCAGCAAAATTTTGGTGGACACGTAGTAATGGACTTCACCCTACACTTGCATCCTAAGCCAGTTGCTGTGCAGATAGAAGCAGCCCTTTCAAGCTGTTCTTTTGGATTTTAAAACTGAGAAGGCTTCACTAGAGAACCTGATCTCTTGTAGTGTTTATTCTCACCAACCAAGAGCAGCAATTAATATATCTTTCAGATGGTGAGAATCTCTTTCAGATGGTGAGAATAAACAGTCTTGTAGACATGCAGAGGAAATGGAAATGACATAGGAATTTTAATTAACCTACTTTTCCTTGGCTTTGCTGCATAGTGCCAAAATATAGCAATGTGGATCCTTCAGTTATGTACCCTGGCATCTTCCTGGGCTGCTGGCTTTAGTTGAAAGCAAGTGAGTTTCACGTGTGTACCTGAGATCCATGTGGGTTTTGTGGGTTTATTACCAGAAAGGTGCCTGAACCCTTGGTGCTTTTTCTCCATCTGCATATACACCAATATTTTGAAGATATCCCTGTTTTTAAACACAACCATATAATCGAGAAATCTCTAAATGATATCATTTATTGTGATACCTCTGACCATCGCTCTCATCACAGTCTCAAGCAGTGCGTGGTCTTCCCTGGATGCTTCGTGGGCGTTGATATAAAACAGTATGGCGGAAAATCTGATGTCATCTACAGCTGCCGCGCTGTATTTCAAAGCAGAAGGCATTAACCCTTTCTAGCAAAATCTCTCCTGCAAAGGACAAATGTCTTCTTGTCTGAACAGCATACTCGGCCTAATTATTTACGTCTGTACCCGCTTGCCAGCCCCAGTTCTCACTGGGGTAAACTGGCACTGCTCCATGGAAGTCGGAGAAGCTGTAATTCTCACTGCTGGCAGCAGATAATTTTGACCCTTTTCCGTGGACTATGCTTTATATTATCAACTTCATGTCCTCCGACATCTGGTACCATAAAAGCGTTCAGCCACAGAGACGGGGTTTCTATAAATATATTTCTCCCATAAGGAGATTGACAGCATTCAAGTCACAGTGTTTCGGAGCCGTGTGGGAGGAGGGAGGAACAAGGTGAGGGGGGAGGCAAGGTGTCTTATTTCCCCTCTCACCTCCTTCATCTCAAGTCCTGATGTCCTCCAGGATGTGTTTTTAGTGTTAACGGCAAAGGTGCTCCAAAGCGGCCGGTAAATGTGGGCCCCAGATGTGCTAATTCTGCCTGGGCCAGGCAGGGGAAGGCATGTATTCTCTCACTCACCAGGGCGTAGCTCTGACAGCTTCAGTTGAGGCTAAATCTCTGCTCCCGCATTTCTGCCCTCACTCCCATCCGTGGGCCCCGGCTGGGCATCCCCCTGCTCCGGCGCCGATGCATGGGCACAGCTGGCCCCTTGCAGCTCTAAGCTGAGGGAAAATCAGTGGTTTTTGCAATGGCTCATCTGCCCCCTAAGCGCTCCGAGCAGCCTTGTACCGGGTCTGACCACTGCTGCTGCAAGGGGAGGAGGTTGGGGGGGCTGTAAAATAAAACAAGACCGTGCACTGGTGTAGGCAGCCATTCAGCAGTGATGGGTCCTGCCTTTAAGCTGCTTTGAAGGGTGTGTAAATCGAAGAAAAAAATCTCTATCCCTTTTCAGATACCCCTTACCATGTAGACAGATGGCCTCATGGGTGACTAGAGGTACCAAAAATGTCATTGCGTGAAAGGTGTAGGTATATATAACATGTATCACTGTCATAAAAGATGAGGAGGTTGCCCTTTCTTTTGTTCCTCAAAATACAGCCCTTGAGATCCGCAGCATGTGCTACTGTACTATTGATTTACTGCTTGATTATAATGACATTTCATAACACAAGTGTTATTAAAGACTTGTTAATCTTGCTTAAGGATCGTATTCCTCAAAATGTTTGAGCAAAATGCTTTGTGTTTATCTTTAAGTACGTATTTAAATAAACTCAGATGACTTGCTGTATCAAGGTTTTAATTACCAGTTGCTCTCCTTAGTGCAGAGCTTGTGGCTTCTTTCATGTTCTTACGGGATTTCTGAAGTTTTACTAAAGCCCTATTACACTTCCAGGATTTCTCTCACCCCTTCTCTCTCTCTGTCTCTCTCAATCCCAATGCAAAGAGGACAAATGCTTTCTGAAGTACGCCTGACTCAAAGGTAAGTGGATTTTGCTGAGGTTTGTAAAAGGGAGCTATTCTATGGTGGATTAACAGCAGTCCTTGCCAATTAGCACAGAAAATATTTTTCAGCATACGGGACATTGACAAGTGAGTGCTGTGTGCACTAGGCATGTGGTCCTTGTTATTAAACATCTACGTTGTGCCAGTGTCTAGAGGTGGCAAGAAGCTTAGAGTCCCGTTGTCCAGGGGACTTTGCAAACATACGGAACGTCCCCAGTCCAGAGCAGACATTACACTGTGTCTTCAGTTGTTCGTACAACAGCAGCAATATCTTCAACAGCATTATCTACAAATTTTTTTGTGTTGTCATTATTTACTTGACTGTATTAGGTGGGCTTGTTTTTAAGTGACAATACACTTTGAGATGCTTCATGAGGGTACGCAATTATTTCTGCTACTACCATCTGTGAATGCTTATGTGCAGAAGGAGGTGCCGAACTCAGGTTTTCTACCTGTTGTGCCCTAACTGTGAGCAGGAGTGAGTCTTAACAGCCTTATCCAAAACTTTTTGATGTGAGTGGAAAGACTCCTACAACCTAGTACCATAGGGCCCTCATGAAATACTTGCACTGAGGTCTTGACTGTGTATCTAATCTTTGCAGTTAACTTAGTTCAAAACCTGATTTTACCTGAAGTATAAACAACTCGTAGGTGACCTTTTCTGTTAAATCTAGTCCTCTGTTTAGCTTAAGTTTGCAGTAGTCCAGACACAGAGTACATATTCTTTAACTGGGACTTTGCCATTTTTAAGAACTGTAGAAAATTGAATGAGAAACTCCAAAAAAGTCTGAAGCCCCTCCTCTCTTGGTAATGTTTGAAGTGGGCTTTCTGCCTTCTTGAAATGCTCACAAAGTCTTTTCATGTTGGGATCACATACTTCTTACAGAATGTTAGGGAAAGTTTAGGGAAAGTAGCTGATGAAAGGCACACAGGCATCTCTTATTTTGGCATGGTGCTCTATGTCTTACGACGGTTAAAGAGAAAGTGATTGTTTTTTCAGAGCCCTTGGACAGCTTGTGTGTCTGTTTTCCCCTGGAGAGGTGAAGGACAGTGGAAGGAGGAGAAGCTACCTTATGTCCACCAGGGTGAGAGCCTGCATGCCAGCCACTGCTGCAGAGCAGCCAACGTGCTCTACATTTACTCCTTTGTGTGGAAAATTCACAAGCTGCTTTGTGGTATCTTGTTTGTTTCTGTCCGTAACCTGACTGTGATTTTTTAAAATTATTTTTCATTTTAGTTACGGTGGTGTGAAAATGTATGTTGATTTTTTTGTCAAGGTTTTGTCAAACCAGAACAAAGCAGTCGGCTGTACATACGCAGGATTGCCTGCAGCCTGATGTTGGATCGGGCTTAGTTAGGCTGGAGTAGCTTTACAGAGACCCTGCGCTGCCTTAATCCTGCCATAGGCAAGTTTGGTTTTGTAAGAGGTGCGGTGGTTCTCCTTACACCGTGCCTAACAGTGACCCCTCAGTGGCTTTCACTGACTCACAGCAAAGCAGCCCAATTAAACTAGGACCAGTTGTGAATAGAAAAGGCCTGGGAAGAAGGAGAACCATGAGCGTGGCAAGAGACTAGTCATGGTGCTAAAATGAAGTTGAAGCGCTTGAGGTTCGGCTGTAAATTGTGAAGCCCGTAGTGGGTATCAGAGAACCTGCAGGTGCGGGCAGCGGCGACTTGCATCGCTATGTTTTATTAGTACTCTAACTCGCCATCATTTAGCAGGGCAGTCAGAATAACCACAGGGGGGTTTTACTGCTTCTGGGTAGCAGAGGTATGAACATCTGTCATATTTAAGCTAGGGAATTCCTCCTGTTAGCTTGCCACTGGTGGAAACTTCCCAATGAGCGAATTCCCTCCTTTGCACGCTGGACCTCCAGGGTCTGGAAACCAAACACTCTTTTCTCTGAGTTTTTTCTGTCTCACAGTGCCAACATTGAAATATTTTTTTTTCCCACCACAGGGTGTTTTTTGATGTTGTTGTTGATGATTGTTTTCATTTTTGGTGTTTTCTTTTATGGCTTTGAGTCAGCTGTCTTAAAAGAGGAAGGTTTGACCATCTGGTTCTGGGAACAATCAGCATCTAACAGGCATGGCTGGTTTGCACATCATTCCAGGCCTGGTTAAAATAAACAGAACTATCGTCCTTAGAAAATAAGATGCACCAGATGTAAAAAAACCCTCGAGCTCTGTGAAGAGAGGGTGAAATTTATGCAGCACTTGAGAGAGATCTAGGGATTAACGGAGGGGTGTTATAAAATGAAGTTCTAGTTTCAGTTACTTCTGATGCCTTATCTTGAAAGGGGAAGGGTGGAGGAAATAAAACCCAGCTAAGAACCCAAGGGAAAACAGTACCCTGAAAATTGTGGGCTCCTCATCAGAGGATTTTTTTTAATATAATTTTTTTTCCCCCAATATGTTGACTCCATAGGTGTGGTATACAAATCACCCCTCTGACAGGGAACGAGCACATTCTCTGAGCTGGCTATGAATTGCCGTACACAAGAAAGTGTAATTAGAGGGAGCCATCAGAAAGACCTGCACAGCCCCTTTCTGTGGGGGCGCAGGGGCAGGAATGCTGCGCTTTCAGCTGGCATTGTTCCCCTCCCCATTCAGCTGGAGTGGTAGACTGTTAAAATTTCCCCCAGTCCCCAGCCTGCTGGTGCTGCTCATTCCTGCTCTATGTGGGGATGTAGTTTTGTTTCTGCCTTCTTTTTTCTCTCTCTCTTTTTTTTTTTTAAATTTTTTTTTTAAGGTCAATGTATCTCCCAGAGTCTCCTGTGAACCTGCAGGCTTGTGTACGCCTGGTCTTTTTTCTTTCTTTCTGCCTTTTTTTGTGTGACAAACTTTAACCCTTCTTTTTACCCTCTCTCTTTCCTTCCAAGTAGCCTTTACCCTGCTTGTGTGAGCAGCTGACAAAGAGAATAAGCAATTTCTTAGCCTTTCAGTCTTGAACTGCTTCTGGTTTTGTGAGTGGCCTTTGCACCTGTTGTGATAAGCAGAACTCCCTTCACAGCAGCACTGAAAGGGTGGCAATCTCTTCCCCCCCTTCCCCCCTTTAAACTTACTCTTTCTTTCAGTGAATACCAATAATTAAGGAAAACGCTTGAGTCCGCAGTGGATTCTTTAGCCTGACAAAACCTAGTATTTATATAGATTAAAATGAACAGGGAGACCGAGGCACCTTTCTCATCGGCTTGGTGAGAACCGTCTGGAGCAGTCTTGTCGCATGAACAAAACAGGACGACCAGTTCATTTAACTGAATTTGGCTTTACCCCACCCAGCCTTGTCTGCCCTGTTTATACCTCCAAACCGTGTTCGCCTCGTGTGAACTTGCCTCATCATGTGCGACAAAGCGTACAAAATAACGTGCGCCGTCGAGAAAAAAAGAAATCACTGCTATTTAGCATTTTTTAAAAATGTGCATTTTGATGCGCTTTTTAATACGTCCCTTCTCTCTTTAATTTGCGAAATATTTGTAGCTGTGGAGCTTTACTTGCTGAGGTTCGGTCTGCTGGGGGCTGTGTTCACGTGCTTCAGGCTTCCCCCTTCACCTGTGGTCGGCGTGCCAGCTCCCAGCCAAGGGGACCCTTAGCACTCGTGGAAGGGTGACGAGTACCTCCAGCCACTGACCCTCAGCGCAGGTCTCAAAAAAAAGGCACTGTGGACCAGAAAAAAAGAGAGTGGAAAGGCTACCCAGCTGCTCACACAATGCAAGAGAAGGCCTTGGCTGCTGTTCAAAGCCGCTCTGAGTGAGTGTTTCAATTTCATTCTAAATTAAAAGCAGCCAGTGTTGTATAGCACAGGGAAAAGATTATGTATTAATGCTTTTTCCCCCTGACATAATCCTAATGATCGCACTAAAATAAATAAAAGTTAAGCCTTCTTCCTCTCTTTCCCCCGTTGCTATATTATGCCGTGGCGAGCAGCCAGATTTTCATAGGTGAAAAGAAGATGGGAGAGGTCCCAAAACTGCAAGAGAGGGGGATCGTGCACCGCTGAGCTCCGCTTCAACCTTCTCCCTCCTCCTTCGCCATTGACGAGCTTTGCTTCAGGCCCCCATTGAAAGATAAGCAAGAGAAGAAACCCTTAAGCAAAAAGTCTGACCAAACCCAAAGTTGCCAACAGAAGGCAGCAGAAGATCCGTGAGGTGGTGAGTTACTAACGTGCGCGCGGGGAGACACGTCTGACCGCTCCTCCAGAAACCTGGTGTTTGCTTCGGTGGGAGCAGGTGAGTGATACTGCGCTGCGTTCTCGCTGGAAAATGTCCGTCTTTTTGAAAGCCGGTGGGGATAAGTGATACCCCTGGGGAGGCTCTGTGGGCACGTTACAGCTGGGGGGAAGGTGCCGTGAGATCTGGGAGCAGCGGGCTGCGGAGCTGGGTCCGGCCCCGGGTAGCCTGGTGGGTGGTGGGTGAAGGGGGTGAGGGGATGTGCCACCTCACCTCTCGGTCAGCCCACACGGTACCCGAAAAGCAGCGAAAACACCCATGCGGTGCAAATTCACGCTCCGGGTGCGATGTCATTTAGGACATGGAAGTCGGGAGAAGCAAAGTCAGAGACCAGCTACTACAGTGCTGTGGTTTAGCACTTGCCAAGCGTTCGGCTGTGCTCCCTTGGCGCGTGCCTACAGTATCCCAAATTCCAAGAACTCCCATCCAACCGAGTGCCTCTCCTGATGTCCAGGTAGGAATAGCTCAGCACGGGGACCTGCTCGGGCTGGGAGCTCCCCAGTGACAGGGCAAAGCACTTGCTGGCGTGCCCCGGGGTGAGGGATGCTCCTCTCTGCTCCGGCAACCCCAGGGTGCTTCTGGTGGGGATTCTCAGCTGCTGTGAAGGTGGAACACCCGGCCATCAATGCACAGGTTAAGAGGAGCTGAGCAAGCAGGAAAATGGGAAACATAAAGTTTTAGTCAGTGCTTGGGTTGTGTCCCTCCTGCTCCTCTTGCAGAGTTACAAATAGGGAGAAGAATTTAACTTTGGTGGCTACTTCACAAATCTCTGTTTTCCCTGCTCTTTCCCCTTTCCTGATTTGAAGTGATAGGGCCCAACTTCACATCCTTGTCCATCTATGCCTGCCCTGCCCTTTCCTTGGGATACGGGATATCTGGTTGAATTATTTTAATTGGCAAATGCTTTGTTCAAACAGTAGCTGTGGTGGAAATGCCTCTCGACGGGAAGTCCTCCTCGTACCCCTTCTGCCAGACCCAGCCTCTCCTGGGCACCGAGCCCCTGTCCCAAACCAGAGCCCCATATAGCTCCCACCCCACGTGTCTGAGCACCTCCTCCCTGCCACCTCCCAGCCCGGCTGGCAGTATTCTTCTGGAATAACTGGAATATACTGAAATACGGATCATGCTGGGAAGTATCAGAGTAGATTATGGCAGAATCAAAAAATTGTATTTCCTAGCTCCTGATACTACTCCGTAAGTCACAAGCTTTCACTCTTTTAAATGTATGTCAGTAGTGATCTTCATGAATTGCTCAAGCATTTTCTGCCTGCTGGTCAAGGAGACGTAAGTATTAGTTACCGGTCCTGGAGAAACCACGTTAGAAGCATTTTCTTTGGGAGAAACTGCCTGCCAGGCCTAAACACTGGGGCAAATCCCAGAAAGAAAACCATGTGCTCAGCTATGCTTGGCCGAATGTATGGGAAAGGGGTGTCCAACTATACAGCTCTTTTTGGATGATCTGAGCCTTAAAATAGAAATTTTATCCTAGAAAACTTAATGAGGATTCATAAAACCTGGGTATATATTTAGAAACTCTAGTGAACTTGCCTTTAGCCTGAAACCAGGAGATAACTTATAAAACCCAAAATATTTCTGCAGCTTGTCCTAGAATGAGAAAGTGAGGGCCAAAATGATACAAAAGAAGAAAAAGGCTTGTATCACAGATGAGGCTATTCTTGGCAGGTCTGCGGATTGGCGGCTCTGCTTTCTGTCACGCAGGACTATCTGTGATGTGCATTTGATTAAAGCTCAGCGAGCACTTACACGCAGAGTCCTAAGAGTGTACTTCTGAGGCTGCTGCGCCTTGATCGCTCTCAAGTGAAATACACTGCAGAATCAGGGTAACCAGGACCCTAAGTTCCTGGGGCAGCCTCCAGAGAGACCTTCCCGTGGTGGCACAGTGAGGCATGGGAAGTTGGCCGCTTTGGTTGAGAAGGGAGAGATGGCAGATGCTAATTCTGACAACAGAGACGTGGACACAGGCAAACAGATTTAGTTTGATGGCGGGTGAGGGGAGGAGAGAATAAACTCTGTCCCTTCCTTCCTGCCCACCTTATCTTTAATTTAAGGCTGATGGATTGATTGCCATTTGTTACGGTAAGTCCATATGTGTACAGATCCAACAGTAGGATTAGGTTCCTCCTCCTTTGTTATTTGAAGTCAATCGCAGTTCATTAAATCTCCCTCATCAGCTCCACCACCTGCTCCTTTTCCTTCCCTGACCCGAATTCGCATGCCCATTTACCCTCTTCCCTTTGTTTTCTGTTTGTTTCTCTTTTAATTACATCTCTTGATCTTTTCCCCATCAATTATTTTGAGGAGAGAATTGGTCAGAAAACATCAATGCAAATGAAATTGTGGTTATGAATAGAAACAAAGAAATGGTTGAGGGATCTTCATTTTTCATTTTCTGAACAGCTCTGGACTCGAGATCCCAGTGTACCCTTGTCCCAGGGCATGAAGCAGGGAGTCCGCAGCATGGGAACAGGGTCCATCCTTCCTTACTCCCCCCTGCAGACGTTCAGTGAAGGCTTTAACAGGCTCCTTCAGGGCTTGGTGGAGGTTTTTCAAGTTCTCCTGTAATCCTGACAAGCCTCACGCTTGGCAACGTCGGACCGTGGCGGCACGCAGGTGGAAAACCCAGGACCGGCACCAAATTCAACATAGATGAAGTCCCAGTTCTTCCCTTGGCTTTGTGTGCACAGCTGGGCAGCTGGATCGCAGGACAGAGCTGTTTGCGGGACAGCCTTTGCCCCCGGTTTTAGTGGAGGGAAATAGCTAGATGGATTTAATCAACAGGGTTTATGATTAATAGGTATTGCAGTCTCTTATCGGGACCCCGGCCAAGACGAAGGCAGCGGTGGGTTGGCGCTGGGCCGAGGTGGGCTCCACAACCCCACCGCAGGTTGCGCTGCGCTGGGTTAGCAGCGCGTACGGACCCAGGGGGATGGGAGTAGCCAGAAACAGCTGAAGGAAGGAGTGGTAACACATGAAAAGCATTTGAGCGCTCGCCTGACCAGACCCCTGTACCTCTCCTGGAAAACGAGGTTTAAAAACACGCTGCTTTTTCGCTCAGGTGAGGAGACAAGTCTCGATCTCGCTGCACGGAACACCTCCCGGTGCGTTGGTGTTGGGCGAGCAGTGCAAAAAGAAAGGCAGGCAGAGGAGAAGGTGCTTTTTCTGCTGTCAGTAGACAAACCTCAGAACAGCCTTAAACCGAGCTCTGAAGTTTAACCAGCTGTTTGGCAGGCCCAGACTCATCCCTTTATTTTTTTTCCCCTGGGTCACCAGAAATCCTCTTTCTCACACCCATCTCCTTGCTTTGCAATTGTCCTTGCTGCCTATTTGCAACAGAAAAATACGTGCACGTGGGGTTAGATGTTGTTTAATCCCTAAATGGAAAAATAACCACAGAAACCAGGTGGCAATTTTCAAGTTTTATGCCCATTCTCTGGGGTCAAGATGTAAAGAAATCCATATGTTCATGTTCATATGTTCATATGGGCAAGCAAACCTTGTGTCTCGCTTAACTACCTGTTTCCGCTTCTCTTAAGTGCTGCCCTTGACTTGTCAAAGGGCTGTGACGCACCCATGTGCTGGGGGTACTGTAGTGTCTTGATCTGGGTGTTTTTATCATGTTTTTGAAAGTTTTTTGAAAAGTTCATCCTGCATTGCAGTGGCAACAGAAGGGTTAATGTTATTTGAGGTATTTCAGATACTGACAGGGCTTAACCTAGGCAGCGTGGAGCATGACCAGGTGACTCTTAAATGGACAGAAGTCCAGCAATTGAGTTCATTTTGGATAAACAGTTGTTGGCGTGGACGCTTTAGCTGAATTTCATTCAAACCTCATAAATTTGCACATGGCTGGGAAGCCAGGGGAGAGTTTGTTTTCCAGAGGCCTTGGTGTGTGTTGTCTTTCCCGATGCGTCATGCGGGATCAGCTTTCTCCTGCCATTTCAGTGCTCTCGGTTCTGTCCCTGACAGCAACTTGGCAGCAGTGTGTCAGGCCAAGAGAAGCAGGCTTGAAGCCCAAGCGAGTGCTCCATCCAGAGGGGAGGGAAGGAGAGGAGGCGCAGGTCTGACAGCCTATTTTCCCCACACTGACCAAAATATAAAGATGGGTGAACTAGAAGGTGACTGGTAGACTTGGCTTTTTGTAAACAGATCCTGGAAAAATGGTTGATGATGGAGGAAGAGAGCCCAGCTGTGCTACACTGATGAATCTCAAAAGCAGCATCCCCTTTCCAGGCTTAGCAGCCGGGGCAGGGTAATGCTCCCTTACTGTATGGCCGGCAGGTCAGGACTGCTGGATCAGGTAATTTATAAGCGACTTTTTGTTGTTTTCCTTTCAGTTTGGGTCCCGAAACAAATTCGTGATTGTTGTCACGAGCGGAGTTTAGACTTCGGTTGGACTTGTTTTCAGAGCACCCCTCCACGGTGCAGGAGTAAATCACTGCAGAGGTAATGGGATTAACCTGTGGGTGTGACCCCTGCTGAGGCAATGGGACCCCAAGAGGGCTTTGCACCCCTACCCGGCACCAAAGCTTTTCTGCACTTTGTGTGCTGAAAAGACTTCACCTCATGTCGTGGCTTGCGATTTAGTGACACTCAAAGTTACTAGTCCAGTGGAGCTCCCCAAAAGCCAGATGGCCATCCTCTTCTGCTTAGGCAGTGCTGTGATCTGGTTTAATGATTCCCAGTCACAGATTAGGTGCAACTATGCAATATCTTGGTTTTCATACTAGGCTAATAACTCAGTAGGCTTTAATTTAAAAGGCCTGTTTGTTTCCAGAAACTCATATTTGGTTCCCTTTTTGCCTAAAGATGGGGGAGAGGCTTTTTCAGGGTCCAAAAGGTAGTAAATTAATAAGGGAGTGTGCGTAAAGTGACCAGAAAGTCTCGCTGGCTGTGTTCAGAGCCTTCCTGCATTTCCTGCTGGGGGAAAACCAGAAAAATACCTTCATTCAGCTGCAGAGGCATTGCAAAGTGACAAGTTTTTATTTAGGGTTGGTGTTTTTTCCCGGGATTCACAGTGGCCCAGATGCCCTCTCTGTTTGCCTGTGCTTTGGTTATGGCTGCAATGTTTTAAATATGTCTCTCTTAAATGAATCCAAATCTAAAATTCAGATCCCAAGATCCACCTGTGCCTTTTCCCTCCTGCCCAACTGTTTTGGGATATTCTGGGTGAGGAGCAATGTGTTTCACCAGGTGCTAGGATGGCAACGCACTTGGGACAAGTCTGCCTGTAGGCTCAGATCTGAATCAAAACTTGAAAAGCTGGTTTTACAGCAGGTCAACCCCAAACCATGTTTTCTAATGAAGAACTTCAGCTCCCAATCTAACTTTGGGTCAGGCTCTCCTTTTGCTGGAGCTGGGCAAAACATCCCAGTGAACGTGTAGATGTGTTGTGTCAGTGGGGAACAGGCTGTGAACAGCCTGTAAGACACTGGTGCTTGAGCATTTTGCATGCCTATCAGTTTGAAGGAAGCATATGACTGTGACATATTTTGCAGGTAATATATATATATATAAAAACCATTTGGGCAATCCCCCTCATGCCTGAAATATACCACTTTAAAAAGTGAGTCATGAATTCTTGAAAAAAAAATCCCCCCTTCAAACCCTTAATCAGTCTCAGGAAACCCCACTAAGATACAGACTGGCAAAACCGCAATATGTCTTTCAGTCTCTGACAAAACACAAACTCTTACTTCTTTCCATCCCAGGCCAAACATAACTGCCACAACAGTGTTCTTGTAGTTTGTTTAAATCCTAGGTGAAGGTTTCAATGCACAAAATAAATGTGAAGGAGTTTTAAGGGTCTTTTTTTCCATTATTAATTCCATCAAAATCCCCAAAGGGGAATACAGAAGGGGAAAAAATTACTTTTGTAGCAGTAGGAACCCAGTCTTGCCTGCTTTGGGTACATGAGTAGAGGCATTGAACACAATGAGATTATTCATGTGCATAAAGGTTGTCGGATCAGACCCTATCTTTGTAAAATATTTAATTACATACCATCAGAATCATGCCAGCTATGAAAAAGCAATAAAAATACTAAAGTGTGTCAGTGAGCAGTAGTAGTAACTGTAGTGGTATAAATCCATTAAGCTTTTACATATATCTCAGATACACCAAAGGCAGCAAGTCTATGCTGGTTAAAAATTTGCAAAGAGTACACTAGCATCATAGTGCACATTCAAGCAAATTATTATGCCTGTTTTGCCAGTTAGTACTCAAATTGTGATACATGATGCCTTCCTCTATGCTTTGGGTGGGGAAGGGGAACCACAGGCCCTTCGCCTGCTACTCAGTTCTCCAGTCGACACTCAGGCGTTGTCTCCCATGCTACGAGGGTGAAGGTTTTATTGCTTTACTTTGATTGATCGGTAAGAAGCAGAAACGATCCCGATGCTAAAAACGCGACCAAGGCAATGCACTTCAGTTTGACCGTGAAGTCACACATGTGATGAAGGAAAAGCACATTCTGCGTAGTATTTTTACCCGGGAATAGTTAGCAGGAGGGTAAAACCAGAGCTTTTTGAAGCCATAGACTGGGAAGACATGAGTTTTGTCAGTTTTTATGCTGGCAGGCAAAGATGAAAGCAAGAGTCAAGATGAAAGCAAGCAGGGCATCCTCGTCCCACGTGCTCCGGGGAGTAATCGTGGCTCTCGGGGGGGTTGCATCAGTGTTTGGTACAGCACTTTCCAGAGTTGCATCAGCTTGTACCTACTTTGTTTGCGTTGTCGGTAGAGACTGGAGTATTAATAACCGGCTCCATGGGGAAGGTCAGGCAACCCACAGTGGAAAGCAGAAACTGAGATAGGAAATACCCAGAACATCTTGGAGCAAATGTAAATCATGGGGAGAGAGGGTGCCAACAAGTGCAGTTACTCACCCGTCTGTAGCTGGCTCTGCCTGTGTGGGTGGGGTGGAGTGGGTGCGGAGCAGGTTGTGATTTTACTCGAGGTCTGTAAATATAGAGTTAATAGGAACGTGTAGCTAGAATAGTACTTCCTGCATCTGAATAGTGATACTGCGCACAAGTGAAGCTGGCAATCAGAGGTCATGACTGAGTTGCATTTCCATAGCGGATTTATCTTGCGCTGCTCTTCTATGTAACCCATGTTTAGGGTCTGTGCAATTGGTCGAAAGCAAAGTATGATTTTCTATGCATGTGTGCACAAACATGCTGCACTTCAAGTTCTTTATTTGAATCGTTGTTCAGCACACCGTGCTGGCCTTCAATTGCTTTGCTGAACTTTCTTTCTTTTTTTTTTTTTTTTTGATTACTTCTTGTTCCCCTGGGTTGTTTTTTTCCCCTTCAGCTGAGTGACTGTAATCGGTACCTAGTACATGCTGTAAATAACATAGATTATATTTGGTGGACAGCAGGGTGCAGGACTCAAGAGGCATTTTGAGAACCAACAAAAGTGCCATGGTTGGCCTTGTAGCTCTTAGGTTGTATCATCTCCTCCTTCTCCCCGCTCCCCTCCCCCATGATTTTCTGATGGCTGCTTTTAGATGGATTTTTTCAGGGGGGAAAAGCACTGATGCAAAGTGGATGACAGCAGATGTGTTCCCTTAACAGGGTCTTTCACTGAATGGCTCTGCTAATCATTATGTTTTGCTCCGTAGGACTTTTTATTCATTTAACAGGTTTATTTCCAGATTACATATTTGTTTTTATACTGTTTCCTCATAAATACAGGCACTGTAGAAAAAGCTGGCCCCACCATATTTCATGCAGTATTTGTTTATAGTAAGTGGGCCTCACTGAACCTGCATATACAATAAATACCCTTTCAGGATTCCTAGGCAGGAGTGGAGCGAACAGATGGCAAAACAGACCCAGGATTCCCGTTTACAAGGGGATCTTCAAATAACACAGGAGGAATGATAGCCATTAAAAAGCCTGCCTTCCAGTGCCTTTATTTTTGGCCATAAAAATTGGATACATTAGTTGCTTTTTATTACTGTTGTTGTTTTTTATTCCTCTTTTACATTCAATAACAGGCTTTCAAGGACTCGAAGTAAATCAAGGTGCAGGCACCTCCTTTGTCAACATCATCTGTTTGATCCATCTTTTCCCCCACCCTTCTTCACAGCAAGCCAGGGGTAAGAGCTAACTAGACAAGAATCAGACACAGGTCTCAGACCCACGGCCTCTGAGGGATGCTTGAAATGCGAACCTGGGTCCAGGGGGAAATTTTGCAAACAGCTGCTAAAGCTCACACCCAGGTTGCAGGGCTGTGCCTCATGGATACCAGAGGGTTGGGAGAAATACTTTGCGCTGGGGATCTCTCCCTCTCTCTCATCCTTTGGTGAGGGAGACCAATTTGTAAATTGTTTTGTTCTTAAGCATCAAGAGTGAGAATAAGAGGAGGCTGGTCACATGTTGTTCTTCTGTGCAGTGAGAAGTCTGTGTCTGTGTGTAGCAAGTGGAGAAAGAAGTACGAGAAAGTTGCAAGTTAGGATATTTCTATAGTACAGGACTCTTAATCGTCCTAGGGCTTAAATTCTGCCGGGTTATTTGGTAGTGCCTCTGCTTATACCTGCCATGACGTATATCTGCCTGCTTGGCTAAGTGCTCCTCCCAGGTGAGTCCTGACCTCCTGTCTTTGCACAGAAAGTCCCTCAGAGGTGAAGGTCCTGAGGGGGTGTTTTGAGGGACCTCCAGGACACCTCACAGCTTTCTCCATCCAGGGCCTCCTGCCTCCCCCCAGCTCATGGTCAGGGAAAGGGAACTGCTGGTGTAGATACACCTGATTTGCTTGGTCGGAGAGCTGTAGGAGATACCAGCCCCATGTCCTGCTCTCCAGCCAAACCCATGACTTGTGCAGTGTCTTCCCAGACTATCTTCAGCTGGGAGCAGAGCAAGGAGCACCGTGTTGGGAAAAGTGTTTGCAGTCTGCAACTGGTGTTTTTTTTTTTAAAAAAAAAAAAAAAAAAGCACCTTGAAGAAGCCAACAGATGTGGGATAAGGTGGATGGCTGTCAGGTTAATGCAGTGTATTAGAAACTAATTAGGGTATTTCCAGTAACAAAAGATGGCAACCACAAGACTGGAAACCTGCTAGCTACTTGGAGCCCACAGGCTGCCTTGCAGGCTTCCACTCCGGTGGTCAGGGTGTCCTAAAACTCATGGGCAAGAGTAAAGTTGAGGGCGTTGGAAGAGACTGCAATGGCTGGAAGAGGAACCAACTCCCACATAGACAGGCGTACTGGCATGAAGCCTCACAAAAGCCCCCGAGCCAGATGGCTAAGGAAACCTTGGTTCCTATGTCAAATCCAGGTTGGAACGGCTTGGGTGAGCAGCTTGGGCTGGACCTGGGAACATAGCAGGAGCCAAGTCACATGTGGCTAAGCGGTGGCTGTCATCTTTTTGTTGTTATGGGGAAAATCATAGCTAAAGTGGACTGGGACGTATCCAAGAATTATTTTGGAGGCTCGTGCAGGGAGATGGCCATGAGGGCCACTGTATGGCTATGAGTTGAGTGCAGCTCGGCAGGATGGAAGCCACCAACACGGCCCCCCCCGCGACACAGGTAGGCTTTGCAGTATATTCTCCTGTCGTACACCTTGGTTGGCAGGTCCTGCCAACTGTTCTCAGTAACTGAACAGCCACACACCCACCGATGTCAGGATCCCTCTTTGACAGGGAGAAGCCTATTTCTTCCTCAAATTGCGTCAGCCAGGTGCTTCGCAGCCAGGGGTTTTCCCTCAAAATCTCAAATCCTGTTCCAGCTAAACATAGCCACCAGCTTCTTAGCTGCTGCCTCTTTTTGTTTTTTTTTCAGTGTTTCAGTTTGAGGGAGGAGGTGGGAGAGGTGATGATAAAGTGAACTCCCCATATTAAACTATTAAATTCCTGGATTCTGACTAGCTCAGTTGTAGGTGTGGTCTTGGGTCTTTACCAAAGTGCAGAAATTTTGCTGATCGGGTTTGCTAGGACATAATACATGTTGCTTTGGAAGGGCAGAGACCTATGCAAGGAAGAAGACAAGGTAAGACGCTGCGATGCATGGCTAGAGCTACCTGAGGCAACCTAAGCAGTGCTGCCTAAGGCACCACTGCAGGTCAGCAGGAGAGGTCCGGGTCCCTGCTGGGGCTGGGGATGCGGAACGCGCTCTCCCCCACCCTGCCAGGCTGTGCCTTGGCAGCATCCTGGGAAACACGGATTCACGGAACCCCCTGTGTTTCTGTGTACTGGCACTTGCTGTTTTGTTCCCAAACGGCTTCTATTAAGGTCCCATCATCAGGGCAGAAAATGCTGCAAGGGCAGAGGCTGCAGCTTTCCTTAGCCGTCACCTTCCTGTTCTGCTGGCAAAGGTGCTAATTCTGAAGTGGGAAATAATGGGCCTACCGGGGCACGACTGGGAAGAGAACCAAGGAGAAAACTGAGATATGTCCTTATGCCTAAACAAATCTGATGCCTCCCCCTTCCCCCCCACCTCCAAGCAATATTCAAGCTCGATTCGCAGCAAGCGTGCCTTCCGCGCAGCCGGACGATGCCAAGTTTTATCGTCCCCTGCCTCCTGCCTGGGGGGCAGCGGTTGGCTGGGTGAATCCTGCACGATCGCACAGGACGCTGGTGAGCGCTGGATTTCACTCCATGGGTCCCCGGCTGGGGAATGCACCTAAATGCACGCAAATGTTGTTATATCGGCCAAGCTCTTCCAGTGCAAACCGGTGTGATTTGCGCTTCCCGGATCACCTGAATTTGTGGCAGGGAGGTGCCAGCCTGCTCTGGGCTGGTGTGGTCGCAGTTCACATCCGTGGGGTTTACAAAAAGTGGTTACACTGGTGTGTGAAGTGGGCAATGTATGAGTAGAGCCATGAAGGTCTCTGCAGGATAAGGAAAGGAGTTTGCAGCCTGCTGTTACCTGATCTAGCCAATTTGACATGGCCCCTCATCGTGGCAGATCTGAGCAACGCTCAGTATTCAAAAATAGAAATAGCAACAAACCTCTTCCTTTTCTTCCTTCTCAGTTCACAGGAAAAATATTTTGACTAGTTTGAAGGCTAGGATATTTTTTTTTCTGTGTCTGTTTAGATAAGTGAATGAATGAGTGTGTGTGTATGAGAGAGAGAGAGAAACAGAAGCTGCTGAAAGTTAATGTGAAGAAATTAGTCTTGTATTTGCTTCATGCATTTAAGGCTAAAGTCTATTATTAGTTCCACAAGTTTAATGTGCAACATTTCCACTGGCTTCAATGAAACGTACACTTTCAACCTGGAAGTCCAAGACTGTAGCCGCTACTTTTAATGAAAACAATTATTTTTTCATGTAAAAATCTTGCATTGGAAATTCAATGCATGCCACTCAAGTTGCCAGGCCTTCGCTTCACTGGCCGCCAGCTGAAGCGACCATGTGCTGGCGTTTGCTTTGATAGATGGGATCCACCTGCAGCAGGCTGCCCTCGTGCCAAACCCTTCTGGACGGTCTACGCCCCGTGGAAATGGAGACTTTGCATCACGAGCAGCAGCATGCGCTGGCTGTTGCCATGAAGTCTGGTTATTCTGAAGGCTTAAAGACGTATATATGAAGCGAGTTAGTACTAAATTGACTACTGTACCTTTCATTAGATCTATTATCCACCTAGAGGCTATTTTCACTTTGAAGTGGCATTTGCTCCATAATAAGTAATGTCTCAAAATGCTGTTAATTAAAGTTTCATCTGTTTAGAGGATTTTCTTTTTCTTCCTCCCCCCCTCCTTTTTTCTTTTCTTTTCAGAAGCTAGTAATTAGTCCAATAATGTGGAGACATTGTTACTGCAGCTCATTAAATTTGGCAATGCTCACTTGGACCTTTGAGTGCAGGCGATGTCAAGTTGACCTGAAATGCAAGGATTCCATCTGTCGGGAATTACTGATGAATTGGCAATTAAATATAAATATATATATATTTAACTCATTACTTGTGCTGGATTGACAGTCCTGCAAGCGCTATCATTTTATGTTCATCGACAGACTAATAAAGCTTCCCCTGGGCTCCCTTCCTCATGTGGAGGGACCGGCAGCAGGGATAAGAGGAGAATCAGATGCCACAGGGATTTAATTTTCGTTCTGTCTGTAGACTACACTGACGAGAGTGTCAGTTTGGGCTGGGGTGAAGCGAATATCTGGGCTAACAGAGACAACTGATGCCGTGTGGATAACCAGACAGCCCTGAGATGGTGCTGGCTCTCGGCTGTTATTGCCTGTTGTTGAACTGGTGGCTGAGAAACGGATCTCTGTCCTATTTCCCAGCAGCTTCCAGTCATGGACACGGGAATTTATTCACCACTGCTTAAGATTGTCTTCTCTTGTAGCAGAAAGTGGAGAGAGGTAGCTATCCCTTACGTTCGCTGTGGGTTCCTGGGGAAATGGCACCCAGGAAGCGATGAAGAGGAGGTGAGGAGCGCAGGATCTCTCAGTCCTGGATTACGCTGCCGGAGTAACACCGAGGTGCCGGAACATCGTTCACTGGTGATGCCTCACACAAGCATGCTGTTGAGATGTGCCGTCCCATTTCTGGCTGGGTGAGTTGCTCTTGCAGCAGGGAAGATGTAACAGGGAAACTTTAGTACTTTTTGGTTCCCACAGACATCAGGTTGATTTGGGATCTCAGTGTTAGGTCCCCCACCTGCATCCTCAGCAAGTGCCGGGCCCCAGCGCTGTGGAGCATGAACCTTAGATGTTGGCATGCGTTGGCCTGAGACCTCCTCTGTCCTCCTCCTGCCTTTGGAGGAAAGGCAGAGCCATCCCATGGCTCAAAATTAAAAGATTCAGCTTGTACCAATAGCTTGCATTCTAGCATCATGGGTAATTTGTTATGGCAAGAGGAGTCTGGGGAAAACAAAAAAAAACCCCAAAACTGTGAAGGGAGAGAGAAATAACTGAGAGCCCAGATTCAAGGCTGTCCAAGCTGCTCCTGAGGCGGCCAGGGGCAGATGGTTTGGTGGGAGATGAGGGGAGCACAAAGCCACCGAAGTCTAGGATCTCTCTAAAACGTCTACTCCTCAGGCAGTGTCCTCTCACCACATCTTTTGCAGGCTTGGTCAATTTACCCACCAGCCGAATAACGTCTTCCTGCCCCAGAAAGAGAGATCTCTGGACAGTTCACCCCTTAAATACAGAGTTGCAAGGTTTGCCAAAAGCGGTCTTTAAATCCTGTGTCTTCAAGACACTTGCTGTTGCATCAAAGCCCTGCTGACTATCTGGGCCTAGATCCACCTTTAGAAACGGGAATTACTGGATCCAGGCATAGGGAGGCACAACAGAGCAGATGAAATAGCTAAATATTTAATAATAAAGATTGTTCACACATTTCCAGCTTAATGTTACTGGCCAAGGAAAGCTGGATGTTTCACATCAGGTTAGCAGGATATTGCAATATTTTGGCTGCTTATCTGAAGTGGAATGAATGGAACTGCCAAAGCTTTTGAAGTTCACTCATGAGATAGTATTTTATTAATTTTCTGAGCTGAGGGCACTTTAGCATCTCCTGTGAGTCTTCTGAATATTAAATGCATGTAGCTGTATAGGCAGGACTCTTTCAACATTCGCTCATTCACTGTTTAAAAGCGTCCGCTTCCCATAAATTGAGAGCAGTCTCCTTGGTTTTCCGAGAGTTATCTTCCTTCCAATAAATTAGAAAGTATATCAATTTCCTACTTATGCCCTTTGAATTCAAAGCAGGAGCTACTTAAGCGCAAGGGAAGATGCAGTCTGTGTTTGTCTTGTTTGTCTGTCTGGTCCACAGAAAATGTGGTTTAAGTCAGAATGAGCTACTGTGCTTCAACTCCAGCTGCGAAAATAATTTTATTTTATGAAAGCACCCAGTCTTTTAGTCCTGCTCCGAGCTACCCTGGCCTTCAGCTGGAGTCCAGCCTGCAGAGCAGAGGAGAGAAGTGTAAGACCTGACCGCTGCTGTGCGTGGTACCAGCAGGACCAGCCAGCCTGGTCGCACCCCAGCTCACGCCTGTGAAGCCAAGGCTCAGCTCCGCCGGCTCCGACGCAGCAGCAAGACAGCTGCCCACCTACCTGCAGCACCCCGGGGAGAGCAGGCTTGCTCCTGACATGGCCACAGGTACCGGCAGGATGATTTCGACCTCGGGATGCATCAATTTGACGTCGAAGAGCGCTCAACTCGGAGAGCGGAGGTGGTGAGTTCTCATCAGCCGTGGTTTCCTACCTCCAGCCACAGCTGGGTGAGAGCCGGGGAACGTGGGAGAGCGTGTGCCAGCCAGAAAAGCGCTTGCTGTGCTGGATTCAGAAAACCCTCCCAAGTGTGGGGGGCTAGGCAGAGCTGCCAGCATGGACCTCTACATCAAAAAGGACAGGCAGTTCCTAGATCTAACGTCTGGCGCTTTATAAATAGGGTTAGATGACAGGGAAAAGTAAAAAGAATACCGAAAAAGAAATAAAATGACAGCCTTTGTCCAAAAATATGCCAGTTACATTGTTTCTTTTCCTAAAAAAAGAAAGAAAAAAAAAAGGTTGCTTTTTTTGCATTAAGCTTGTCATAACTGGATGATTATAGTAACACCATGAAAAGAGCCAGCCAGGATGTGACACTTTAGCTTTCAAAATAGCTCTTCCTAAAATAAACCCTTCCCTCACAGACTGCTACTGTGATACTTATGGGAAAATGTGAACAGACCACTCGTTCTCCCATCTTTCCTTGGCGATTGAGGAACTTTCCATCAGTTTATCTGCTCTAAACTCCTGTCCCTCAGACAGGGAGGCCAAAACCGCAGGAAAACGGTGGGAGTGTAATTTAATATGTTTCACCAATTTGCCTTAATGGCACTTTGGAAGCCTTCTGATTTAATTAGATTTACTCTGTGCCCACAGAGAATAAACACATACACCTTCCATTTACATAAAGGTCGTGCTATTTGCAGAGAATCTGCCACGCAAAGCAGGACGGAAGCGGACCCTGTGGCACGAAAGCAGCCTGCTAGCCCCGTGGCCTCGAGCACTCATGGTCTTCAAGCTCTCACATCCTAAAGCATCAAACCAGACTGCGTGAGCTGTGGGCATCTGTCCTCTCCGGCGTTGCCCACCCGCGCAGCCCTGTGCTGCCCATCCTTCCTGCCGTGCAGAGCTTACTCCCTCCTGGCTCAGTGTGCCTGCTCTCTAAATGCACATCGAACAAAATCAGCTGGGCTGGTAAAAACCTCCCCCCGGGAAGGAGCCGTAGCCTTTTTGGCCAGCACGGCTGGACCGTGTACACATGACACCTCACGCAGCACGGCTGGTATCGCTGAAACATTTATTTCCCTAATTTAATCTTTTTATAAATTTGCAGATGCTTCCCCCATCTCAGCAGTAAAGGGGAAGCAGCGATAGCTGTGTTCCCACACACGCTGCATGGGAGCTCAGCTTAAGCAAGAAGAAAGACGTGTGTCCCCATGTGGCAGGGACATTCCAGTTCAGATGAGAAAAACGTGCCTTCTGCTCAGTTGTTTTCCAGTGCTGCGAGTTCCCCAAATGAAGCCAGCAAAGAGCAGGGGCTGGTCAGGTTCTAATGATGTTTACTTGATCTTCCACTAACAAAGTTTAGTGACTTGTGTAAATTATTACACCAGCTACTCCCCTCACGGTATCACTTTCAGGGAGCGCAAGGACCATTTTCCAGTTCTCCCTTGCTGTCTCAGTAGGCGATTTCTTGCTCCACTACCGTCACATCCTTGCAAAATGAAATGGATCACCACTGCAGGTTTGTCACGTTTGCCTTCTCCTAGCAAATATTGGACAGGTTCATTGTTAGCTCCAGACCTAACACCGAAACCAAGTAAGTGGGCATGTTGTAACATGGAGCTTCTTGAAAGGAGGGGCAAAAGAAAGCTGCTAATAGAAAGACTAAAATAATACGGAGGAGGTTTTCACTTGGGTTAGACTGCTTTCTCCTCACTGAGGCAAGTAGTAGGGGTTTTTTAATCAGGAAATAAATCTGATGATCTCTGAACTGGGGAAGTTCAGGTTTCAAGTCACTCCTTACAGACTCACCCATCACGAGTTACATTGTGAAATCCACAGGACCGGACTGCACTCGTGCCATGCAGCAGGGCATCCTGAACAGGACACTCGCAATTTGGGGTAAATTGGTAAGCTTCCATATCTGATGTGATGATATGGCTTGACATTCTCATGAATGCTTTGTCTTACTGGGGCAGGAGAGGAGATTTCTCTGTTCTCTTCCACATACCAGGAAAAGAAGCCTCCAGTGGTTTTCCAGTGGTTTAGTATAGTAGATGTCCCGAATATATGAATACATATATCACAGAAGGAAGTGTCCAGCTACACAAAGGTTTTTGCTTGCTCTTTTAACCAGCACCGCTCTCCCCTCCTCGACCGTCTCTCGTGCAGCCACAGCGGCAGCGTTGGAACCAGGCTTGGTCGGCCATTCACTCCCCTGCAGCACGCCTGGATGCACCGAAGTCCTCCGGAGCCTTCTTCCTTCTCCAAGGATGGCAGCACACCCCTCTGCCGCTCTGCGTATCGTAGCCGGCCTAGAAGGTAAAAGTCGGGTTGATCCCAGGCTAAAGGACGTCAGGCATGGCACGCAGTCTGCGGCAGGGAGATAGTTAACGTCCTCCCCCTCTGCAGGGAGAGGTTGCAGCTGCCTATCCAGCCTGCCAAACCGAAAGGGGATCCAGCCCTCGGGGAAATGTGTCTGGAGTTATTTAATCCCAAAAGGATTATAAAGAGAGGACGCTCTAGGGAATCTCTCAAGCCCGATGCCTGTTAAACAAAACCAAACCCCCAAACCAGCAAGTCCTTTCCCCCTGATGGTTTGCAGCAGTAGATACCCCTGAACTTTCACCGAAAAGCGTTGAAAGGGGCAGCGGGGACGTGGTCAAACTGGTTTCGCTGCGCTCCCCTCTCGGCCCGCCAGTCCCCATTGAGGCAGTCGGTGCTGCTCCTCTGGAAACCTTCTTCTGCTTTGGCTTCCATGGTGCTATCGTTTCCTGCCTCCCCTCCTACCTCTTTAATCTCCTTCAGCACGTCCTTTGGAGGACCTTCTTATCTCCCTCCAACTTTTGTATGGGTTTCATCGGGCTGAGTCTTTTATCCCCACCTCTTCCTCCTCTTATCTTATCCCTGGTTAATCTCAGCGTGATCCCTACTTTGCCTGTTCATCCGTTCTGTTTTCGACTTGTGTTTAGACTGTAAACTTCCGATAGGGCCTGTCTTTTTATTTTATACATTTACAGTACCTCCAGGAACATGAAATCACAGACTGGATTTAACTCATCAAACAGAATAAAAACATTAAAAGAAAGCTAGTCTAAAAGGTTGCATGGAAATATCTTTCTCATTTCCAGCAGCAATCCAAGGCAGTGAAGCTTTTTTATATAAACACGTGAGCATCACACTCCTGTGCAGCACAGCGGGATGGAGCAAAACCACCGGTTCACCCCCTAGCAAGTCACCCATTGCCTCGCTAACAGCAGGCATGAATTTACTGGTGAGGAGGAAGAAGAGGTCCTGTTTCTTCGATGAGTAGCACCAAGAAGTCTTGGTTACCCTGGCTACATGGGAGGTCAGTGTGGTTACAATGGTGCCCAACTGCTGCCATGCACACCATAGTTAGCTCACATCATGCAAGGGATTTTTTTGTTAAGGAGCTGTGACAATGGGGTGTTTTGTCCATTTTTTTCTGCATTCCTCTTTGGAGCATCCTGAGTAGCACTAAATGTTCTGTAAAAGAAGAACAATCTGGGTGTCTTGATGCGCACACATTTTACAGCCCGTGGGCTCTGGTTGGCATTTTTTTCTTCAGTCCATTGAGACCTTGTTCTTGAACTTTCTTGTTCCCAGGCAGGTATCTATTCCTGCCTGCTTTACCTGATCTCATTCAGAAGGCAAAACAATGTTTTGACTTGTTTCTCTTTTTTTGGAGGAGCTTCCATCCTTTCCCACAACCTCTTCTCTAAAGAGCTATAGAAGCTAGTAACTGCCTCGTTAATTTTAAACAGGTATGTCCATGTAACCACTTATCTCTGACAGCTGCAATTAACCTCCAGCCAGTGCGCGCTCGCTTAGGCATTTGGCTCCTTGATTCTTGTGGAGTTTCCCAGTGATGCAGGAGGGTGCCAGGACCTTCATGGAGCCCAGTCATGCCATACAGGTGTCTTCGTCCTCTCCCAGCAGCCCGGAGCACCCACACGGCAGGTGCCTGCCTGAGCTCTCCTGAGTTTTGCATACAGCTGACCATCGGCGGTAACCTTACCTTTTCCTTCTCTACTTCCCAGACCTTCGACTGTACGTAGTTTTCTTTGTAGTCTTTGCCACCGATGAGGGAATCTGGCCCTCTAGGCATCTTTGAAGTTTTTCCCATGACATACATGAGGAAGTAGCAGATGATTTATTAAGATCTAGTAAACCATTAATTCACTCATTCAGGACCCAATTAATTCCTTTTGCTGCATCTTTTATCGAGCCACCTCTGCTCTATTGATGGGATGATTACCTGTTTCTAAAAGTAACTGCAAATTACCCAACCACCTGATATTTCCCTGAAGAAAGACAAATGATAAATCGATCGATAGAGGAAAAGTACTTTTTAGAGTGAATGACACATGACTCTGTGCAGGAAATAGCTAGAGAAAGGCAACAAGCTGAATGGGAAATACTGGACCAGAATCTCTGGTCTGGTGTGGAGATGTGGCTCTACTCATTGCACATTCTTAGCAAATTTGACTTGCTGCCTCTTGATGTGGCACTCGGGGCCACTGCTGTTACTTACGTGTGGCAGTAAAATAGTTTCCATAATGATAACAATAGCAGCTGGTCGTTAAAATTCTGAAATAATTTATATGGATAATTTTTATAAGCCTTGTGTCTGCTAGGACTGGAAATGTGCCATCTATTCTTTGCAGTGCAATCTTGGAGGTTGGGCAAGGCTCTTTTTCCATTTCTTTGTCTTTCCGAACCTCAGTTTCCCCTTCTGTAATAAAATGGGAACAATTTTGCTGCAGAATAAGAGTTAGACAATTAGCCAGAGTACGGGTTAATTGGCATATAACAAGCCTGTTGTGGGGGAATGTATGGAGACTTATGTATGGATTACTGAGAGTTAGGAAATGGAGCTCCACCTTGCCCTTTATTTCCTGTTTTGTTCTGTGTGAGTTTTTCCTCACTCTGTTAGCGATGCTGTTAAATGAAGCTTGCACTGCTATGAGTGGTGACTTTATTTTTCCTGACTTGAGCCACGTTGACTTTGGAAAAAGTAGCAATACCTGCCTGTGAAGTGTAATGAAGGACTCTGACAGTTCATGGTACTGTGATGCCTTATTACACTATGGTAAGCATACAGGATGATTAGTTCTACCATTAAAGTCCTATATAGGCACTGTTTGTCCCATAGACATGCTGCTTTCAAACACTTGCAAGCAAAAGAGGTATTTCAGGAATAGTAGATGTATTTGTGCTGTACAAATCCACACGGTCCTGACCTTTGAGTGAGGAGATACAGTTTTTTAGTTCCTGGGAATTATCTTGTGCTTTAGAGACGCGGGAACTGGCCCGAGGAACTTGGTGTCTGGAGACCTGATACTGCAGCTGGGGGGGCACAGGGAGACACCTGTGCTGCTGCAGACCCAGCACTTAGGGCTTCGCTTTTGTAGGTCCACAGGCAGCACCAGGGCCCAGAAAAGACATGCAGGGACATAGCAATGCAGAAGGTACCTTCTCCCAGGGTGCCAGAAGGTAGGGTATCTGAAGAGGAGACTATTTTATACAATAACTGTGGTGACACCGGGGCCATTTTGTAGATCCAAATTCAGACATTGTATGAGCTATCCCAACTCTGTTGAAATGTATAGGCTTGCACACAAGAGCATTGATGCCAAATTTATCCACTGCCTTTTAAAATTGTAGGAGTGTTTCTTCCCAGCAAAGACCTTTCTCCCTGGACTCTTTTTTAAGCTTTGCATGTGTTGTAATCCCTCCTCGAGATACCCACGTTTATGCCTTTGGTATTTAAATTTGAAAGATGACTTTAGACATCTCACACGTTCAGCAGCAGATCGAACCCTGAGCCTGGCAAGTCTTGTTCAGTTTAGAAGTAATGACAATGTTAGCAATTGTTAGAATAGATGGCAGTCTATTTAACTAGTTTATTCTATAATAGCTGAAGCAAACCTCTATAAGTGTTCAATTTAACCTGATACATGCCCCATTTTAAATGAGTTAGCAAATATCTGTGGTGAAATTTTCAGTGTTAATTTAAACTGATTTTGGTAAAATCTGAGCTCCTCTAGTACGCAACACCTATACTTTCCATTTGCTTCTCTTGGGGAAGAGCGATTTAAAGCTGATTTTTCTTAACCAAGGAAGCAGAGCTAATGTAATAAGCTGCTTAAGATTTCTGTAAACCAGAAACATTAACTGGGATATCTCAAATGCTAAAACTATTTCAGTGCATTTTTCTTCATTGCCATTACCGTAATTGCATTTGTGTTTTAACGGGACGCATTTTGAAATGCTGTGGCTGCACGGCGTCAGGCTAACGGAGGAGAAAGCACCCCTCTTTCTGTGAGCGGCCCCTCCAACCTGCTCGTGGTCCCACACGCTGCAGTCCTGCGCCAACGTGCCCGGCGTCCCCGACTGCGGTGGGAAGGGAGCCACACCATAAATCACTCTCACACATTAGCGGGGAGTGTTTTTTCTCACCAATGATTACGGTTGCGCCCTTAGTTGAGGAGGTTGCTTTGGGGCAGTAAATTGTGCTGTGGGTTATCTCTGTCTCCCTCCCTCTCTGGCTTTCTTTTTCTTGCTGGGTAAGAAATGGCTGTTCTGAATGGCAGAACCCCTACAGCCTCCCGGGCTTTGCCATCATCTTTTGTTTCCATTTTAGCGAAAGGAGTGTCTGAAAGGGGGATTGAGAGGACCTGGCTCTTAGTATTAGAAGTATATAGATTTCTACATCCCAGGTTGTCATCAGAAGTCTGCATCTCAGAGATGAAGCTAAAGCAGCGGCTGCCGTAGCGGAGGGTGGGATTGCTGACAGCCGCCCCACGCAGCGCTGGGCAGCGCCACTTCATCACCTGATGCATTGGAAAAGCATCCGTGCTCCGAAAACGGGAACCAGCGTGGGATGGGGAAACTCAGGGGACTGCTGATGGGGGACAATTTTGCTCAAGATTCTACAGATGATTAAAAAAAAATTATCTTGACAGATTATTTGCTTTTGCCACTGTAGCCTTCAAACAGGACATTAAGTTGGACAACGTGAGAACTATCAGCCTCGTGACCTGGTGGTGCATAAATCTCCCCCCCCTGTTCCCATCCCCTTTGCATCTTGTCGTCTCCTCCAGCGCCGTGCCCAGCCCGATGTGAGCAGGGATTTAATCACCTCCCGGTATTGCACTCGGCGTCTCACCCAGGGCACTTTGCCCTGGATGGAGGCAAAGCTTTTGTGGAAGCTGGCCTCCACGCCTGAAATGTCACCCCAGGTGCTGGTGCACACTAGCTCTCACAGAAGCGGTCGTGCTTTATGTGAGGGGCAGGCTTTATCAACAGACTAAGCTGGACCCATGGCTAATACAGGATAAATAGAAGGTCTAGTATATGGTTAATCGATTAATATAGAGGACAGGAGGTCAATGGGCCTCTCTGAATTTCTGTAACACTTTTGTATGCTTATGAGCATTTACAATACATAATAGTCATGTCTGTAGCAAGTTCGTAGTATCTGTTGGTCATTTATTAACTCTTTATAAATGTTGCCTTAAAGCAAGTTATGAGTCAGTAGACGATGGTTAGAACTACTCAAAACCTTCCTTTTCTTTTCTCTATCAGAGAATGAAAAATCAATGCATTCTAGATTTCAGTTACAAAAAAAACCCACCCAAAACCAAACAGAATGAAAAGGCTGCAATGTGGTCCAGACATTCCTTACAAACCTTGTCAGACTGGACCGTTTTTGTGTCTTGTTTAACTAAAACATCACTGAAATACTTATTTTGCATGCTCTGTGACAAAGCATAATCTCTTATGAAGCAGATATCCAAACCAAAAAAACATGTTTTGATGTTACTGGAAAACAAGGTTTTCATTGATCCAAACTGAGCTTTGCGGTTTTTTGAATTTTCATTTTGCAGGAGATTAAAAAAAGATCTTAGTTTTCATTCTTGTTCTGCTTAGGAACACAATTAACTGGAAAAAAAATGGAATTCCCTTAGCAGCTAGCAAGTCTAGTGTTTCTGCATGCTTCTCTGAAAAATAAATGGGATTACTTTGTTTAAAAACTGCTTTTAGCAACCTCTGTTAGAGCCCTAAAATGCACAGGAGGGCATGATCCTTCTTCCTTTGAAGTCCCTGGCACAGTATCCATTGACTTCACAGGGAGTGGGATTGACTGAATAATTGTGTTGCAGTATGAATGTCTACCCTGACACTGCACAAAGTCACGCTGAAAGCCACTTGATGTCATTCTAATCCTGTCTCCTCACAGTGGTGTTCTGGAGAATACGGTTGGGGGTTTTTTTTCCCCTCCGTATTTATTATTTGCAGAACGAACTAGTTAACAAATAGAAAGGACAAAGCCGAACGACTGTGTCATTAATCTCCAAAGTAACTTGGTCTGCTGCTGAAGTGATCAACTGCTCTGTGCAGCAAGCACTAACAAGGGGTTTTTAGCCAGCAGTGCTTTAATGTGCTAACGAAAGAAACCCTTGAGCTGGAGGTATCACCCAGATGTGCGGCTGAGCCTTGGAATGCCAGTCCTGCGAGGTTGGTAGAAGCCCCCGTGGTCCCCAGGGTTTTGGTGAGAAAAACCCCGAGTGCTTTGCATCTGAGCACTCAGAAGAGCAAACACCTGCCCGGGGGGAAGAAGGGGCTGCGATACGCGGGCACCGATGCTGGCAACGCTAATGGCATCACCCGCGTAACACCAGACCCCCGGTACAGGATTGCCAAACGCAGCTTTCACCCAACAGCTTGATCCCGCCGGATGAACCACGGAGGTGGGGATGGCGTTTTGGCGTGGCCGTGTCTGTCTGCGCTGGAAGACCTCCTGCGCTGGTGAGATCATTGCTGGCTGCGACTGAGGCAGATGACTGGGACAGACGAGGCACTTACGGATTGTCTCCCGGGAGTAATTACAGCTAAACTGTGACACTCGGCCGCAGCCTTTTGTGTTTGTGGTGCCCGTGGGAACGCCTGGGAAGCACCGCTGCCTGGGATGCAGGGGTGACGTGCTCCTCCTTGGCTTGGCGAGCGGAGAAGAGGGATGAAATGCCACCTCCCTCCGCCCGGCACCCCGAGGGAGGGCAATGCTGGCCACAGCCATCCTTGTGAGTGCTGGCCCTGAGGGTGTAAATAGGGGAAGATGAAGAGTCACGGCCCAGGGAACCTCTGAAGGGGCCAGGTTGTCCTAGGGATGCTGGCTCTAGCTGACTTGAGGTATCACGTAGGCATTTTGCCCTTCGCTGGACCGCTCACGTGAACTCGAACATAGCAGATAACAAGCTTTAGAAAGATAGCACTGTTGCAGTGGAAAACACGGGAACCTTTTCATACCGACTAGAGAAAATGTGGCCTTTGTCTGTACCTTGGCCTGGAGCAGAAAAAACCCTGCACAACCCTTTTTAACACATGCACACTGGCAACCCTGCTGCAGGCTGAGAGAAAAAGAGGGGTAAGCTGCCTGTGTTAGATACCGTGGCAGATCACAGAGACAGGAGGACTGGAGACTGATTTGAGGTCAAACCATAGCGTTGCCTGTGAGGAATGCAAAGGCGAAAGTGGCTTTAAAGCTTTCCCACGTGAAGAAGTGTCCTGCTTCTGCAGCCCACCAGAGCCACTCAGAAATGCAGGTGTCTGCCCAGGGTGGGCAGCAAACAGCCCCTCTGCCTCCACGCAAGGACTGTGCTGGAGGGCTCACGGCTCATCCACGCAAGGACTGTGCTGGTACAGCTCGCAGCTTGCTCTTTCCAAGCTGTTCACAGCTCCTGTGTCCTCCAGAGAGTATCTAGGGGTGGTGGGGAAGACATTTTCTGGGCTTCTGGTTGCTTTTCCACAATCTGAATCTCTTCACCTTATTAAGGTCCTCTGTCACTGACTAAACTAGGGGATGCCAAATTTCCTTCTGTCTTATGTACCCCAAACTGAAAGATGTCAAAGCAACAAAATACAGGTTGGTGGCAATGGGATGAAGCCAAGTATCACTCTGGCATTTTTTTTTTTATGTTCAGCTACCCCAGAAGACAGAAAATGTCCAGGCAAGTCCTGGGCTTTTATTTCTTTGATAGTTAATTTGACTTGGCTAGGGCAAGATTGTCAGATGCTCAAAACGGCCTGTTTGACCAGCTAAAGGGTAAAGTTTCAAGAAGTCAGTTGTGAAAAGAAATGGCGAGCCTGTAGTTTGCTGATGTCTGTGAAGCAGGACTTTTTTTTGCTCTAAAACACACCAGAAGGTTGCAGCACATCACATTTCACTTTCAGCTGGCTGAGAGTAAGCTTTGTAAAACCAAAAACCCCTGATGTACTCCTGTTAATCACTGGAACGGTCTTTGATCCGTTTTCAGTTCTGTGTGGCTGATTAACTCTTCCCTGCTTTTTCACCAGCTTTCCGTTTGTGCTTTTCTTCTCAATGTATCAGTTCTCTAACACAGTTTGAGCAAGCAGGAGAAGCCATAACAGTAAGTGTATTTTTATAGTATTTCTGATCAAACGGTAAATGTATCTTTGTGCAAAATTTCTCGTACCATTCCAAAGGACAAAAAGGATTTGGGATAATATCTGAACTACCTAAACTCTCAATTTCTGCAGTTATTTCCCGCCCCTCTGTGATGTAGACAACATTTTGCAGGAGAAGCCTCTTACAGTTACCCAATATGGGATTCCTCAAACATGTCCCTCTGAAGGCTGGCAGAAAAGCACTGTGGCTTTAGGGCTGAAAAGCGTGCAAGCGAACATGCTTCAGGCACAAATTCCTCCATCTCTTTTTCACCACGCAGCTTTTAGCCAAGCCCGCTTGGATTGCTCAAGGGACTCTCAATTCATGGTGCAATAAGCTGGTGCAGCTGGAGTTGCCCAGGAGTGGGTATCTCTAAGAGGGATACCTAAAGATGATGTGACTCTGCCACTGTCATGGTTTAACCCCAGGCAGCAACTAATAATAATAATTGTAATGAAAAGGAATGTAACAAAAAGAGAGAAATTAGACCCAAGAAAAGCCAAGTGATGCACAATGTAATTGCTCACCACCCGCTGACCAATGCCCAAGCAGGAATCCACCTCCCCCGGCCAACTCCCCCCAGTTTATAAACCCAGCATGACGTTTTATGGTGTGGAATATCCCTTTGGCTCGTTCGGGTCAGCTGTCCTGGCTGTGCTCCCTCCCAGCTTCTTGTACACCTGCGTGCTGGCAGAGCTTGGGAAGCTGAAAAATCCTTGACTTGGGATAAGCACTCCTTAGCAACAACTGAAACATCAGCATGTTAGCAATATTATTCTCACACTAAATCCAAAATACAGCACTGTACCGGCTACTAGGAAGAAAATGAACTCTATCCCAGGACAGCCACCCTGCCAGATTTGGGGTGGCTGGAGAGGTTTGCTGCCGTGGTCAAGAGTCTCTGAGGGCAGTTAGCAAGGGTGTCAGCTCCTGACATGCAAAAATACACCACATCCTGGTTTTACTGGTGATTTGGTGATGGTCTCAAGTGTCCACCCTAGGTCCAGTTTCTCTGATTTCTTCACAAAACTTGGAAGCAGCTTTTGGTTTGTGCTGAATGGGTACTAACCGGCCGGTCACCGTGCCGTCACTCTCGTTATCTTTTCGTTACATTGGCATTGCAGCCTGCCCCCGTGTCCTCTGCTGTGTCCCTTAGCTGCGATACTCCAGACAAATTGTGCCACCCCACCTGCTCGACGGCGTGGGTGTGTGCACAGCCCTTCGGTCCTGTGCTCTGCTCTCACACGGGCTTTCCACAAACATTTCTGTTCGGTGAAACATGCTCAAGTGCAGGTGATTGCAAATTAATATAAAAGATGGCACGAAAAAATTGGAAGCAAGTAACTGGGCAAAACACTCCCTCCTGGGCCATGCTTCTTGCTCGCTTCTGACACCACGGCACAAAGAAGGGTAACGAGTAAATTCGTCCCGCTCGGCTTCTTCTGCCACAGGAATTAGCTGTGTTTTGCTGTTCACTGTATAAGCAAGCTGGAGAATAAGTTGGTGGTTCAGGTTCATCGCCGGTTACACGGAGGGCAGTCAAAACACTAAACAAACCTCAGCACGGAAAGAGCATCACAGAGACTGAACAGTCAGTCCCTTTAAATACCCTAAATCCACCTCAAATTCTCTGTGGCAGCAGTTAAAGTGAGAAAGGGCTGTTAGAGGTACTCTTACATTCCCTGATAAAGCAAATGTTTACCAGATACAGGAACCAGTCTTCCTCCTGTCCTCTTTAGATTAAATTGCCTGATAGAGCAGAAGACAGAGTTAACTCTTTGCGCTACGTCCAGGACAGAAAGCCCACGACAAAATAAAATTACTGAATTCATTCCTGAGAAAACTGCTTGATCATTTTGTGTGTATGGGAAGCACAAACCTCAAATTGCATGTTTGGCAACATATGAGTGCTATACACATATATAGTCAGATGATGTTGTTATTTTCATTAAATGAGGTCTCTTTTTCTCTATTTTCGATGCAGTTCTCCAGGGAGATTAATTTGTATGAAAGTAGAGCGCTAATTGCACAAAACAAGCTGGGGTACTGCAGAAGCATAATTAAATTTAAAAAAATGTGGTGTTAATACAATTGTGGTGCTAATTAAATAAAATTGGTGACAAGTGTCTAAGGCAGAGCAAGTGTAAGGAGAAAAACTGACAAAATGATCCATTTAAAAATTCTCGCAGATATTATAGTTCACTGGTAACTGAGCCGAATTAAAAGTAATTGTATGTGAAGTGCTGCGCGAGCGCCTGATCTTGCTCTCAGCAAATTGGGACTTTTGCCAATTCAGACTCTAATGTTCCATAAATTGCTGATAGGAAAGCGATAGGCTCATTTTATTTCTGCGTGTGTTTAAGTGGGGACTAATTCAGGACCGGTCAAACAGACTCAGGCAACAACCTCCTCAGCAACATTCGATGTTGTGCCCGGGATAGACTGACCGGTCCCTGCTTCAGTAGGAATTGCTGGCGGGCTGTGTGCCGGGGGCACCTGGAGAAGGCATGGAGCAGGCTGTGCCAGCGGCACACCATGGCTTTGACCTCGGCAGCAGCCGGCTTTCTAGAGCTGCGCGGACCAAGGGTGCATCGTCGGAGGCCGTCCTCCACCCTCCGATGCTTTAATCAGCATCCCGGCTCAACTCCCTTCCTCTTTGGCATTTATTAGTGGCTCACAGGAATCGCGCGACGCCTACCGCAGCCCCAGCTTCCTCTTCGAGCTTGGCCGTCCCCAGCGTTTTCCTGCGCGGCACCCTCTGATCCGGTTCCCACCTTCTCCAGAAGGTCGCTCCCGCCGTCCGGCTGCCCCAGGGATGCTGTGCTGGCCTCATCTGCCGCCCCAGCACCGCCGTTTCCAGCATCGGTGCCCGCGGGGAGCCCTGGTGAGAGCCCTGCCGGCCTCCCGCCGTCCCGGAGCACCGGAAAGCTGCTTCTCGTGAACCCTGAGTTTCCTCACAATTTGTGTTGACGGAGGAAACTTCCCACCCCGCCTTCCACCCACAAACCAACAACCCCAAGCCGTTTCTAGCCTGTGTGGTCCCGAAACAAATAAAAAAGCCCCTTCAGATGTGAAACAAGGCAGCCCGGTCTTCCTGAGTCAGCAGCCTAGAACAATAGCTAGGAGGACTCACCTCGCAGCCATTTTTACCCTCTCAGGGGTCACGTTATAATACAGTAGACCTCCAGCTGTGGTTTTAAAAAATTCATTGGCTTGTTTTGGGAAGCTGGCTCGAACACCTTCGCCAAGCTTGCAGGAAATTAGTTATGATCCTTCATACAATGGGAATTTTGCCTTTGACTTTGCTGGGGGCAAGATCAGGACCTTAATGCCTACGGGAGAATTGCCAGCTCTGTCGCTTGTTGGAGCAGGGGGAGCTGGGGGGATAAGCGATTTCTCTGTGTAGGTGGCTCAGCCAAGAAAAAAGCAGAAAGGAAAGAAGTTCCCTTTTGGGTCAGCTCGTATTTTATGGCCAGGGTTGCTGGTCACTGCCCTACGATATTGCTGGCCAGAATGAATAGCTGAACTCACAAATTGCTGTTCTTGTTTTTATTCTTGTTACGTTTTAGGGATGATAAGCCTCAGGGGGAGCTCTCCACTTGGGACGTGATGCCTCTGCCCTTTTTCGAGGGGGTTTGCCCCGAGCAGGGTCTGTGGGGCTCCACCACCCGTTGCAGCTCCTTACCTTGCTGATGACATCCTGCCCTGCTATCTGTTCTCCACATGCATGTTGCTGGGCTGCAGGGGGGGTGTCATTCATTATAACATGTTTTTAATCCCAATTTCGATTTCAGAAGATAGCTGCTAGGCTAAAATTGCTGCCATGTTTCAGCCTGATGCTTTTATTCACTTTCCTGAGTCTGAGTTCGTCATCCTTCCTGTCTTCATTAGCGTGACTCTTGCTTTGTCTCTGCAGTCTCTGCATAACAGCCAGCGCATTTCCTCACCTTCTTCTCAAAAGCAGAGCTTTGTGCTGTGTGTTAATTACCACTGGGTTCAGTCGTTCTTCATATGGAGAGGCAAGATATGACTGAAGGAAAAAGAAGACGTAAGAACCCAGAAAAATAGGAATTGGCACAAAGTTGTCATCTTCCTCAGAGTGCTCGTCTCAATGGTGATATCAGCCACAAGGGCATGTGTTCCTCCTTCACAGGAATAGTGTTGGCCTTACCTGGCTTAGTTTACAGAAGACTAAAGCTTTTTCTTCGCTGTTTTCTTGCCTTAGGATGTGTCATGCCCATGAATTGCCCCAAAGTAGAACATGCCACTAAGATTGGGCCTGAGAGTTAATAACTAGCCTCAACTCAGTGTCGGGGACAGACGCTCTCTAAATGTGACTTTGGGGCTTGTCCCTGCGGCACGGTGACACATTCAGAGCATGTACCTAGGCTCAGCTTGTTTCCACGTGCACATCACACGTAGGCAAATGCCGCCCTAAAACAGCCTCTGTAGCTGGAGTGATTTGTCTAAGTCAGAAACAATATCCACAGACATCCTTTTCCACCGTCGCCGTGCCAAACAGCCATAAACATGTGGGATGCAGGTTGTGCCTTAGGCTACAGGTGCAGATTTACCGGAGGGGGAAGCTTTCCACCATGGCCCTGGTCTGCACGTGGCACCCAGCGTGGCCCTCGCCCGTGCCGTGAGATGGGAGTGCGACTGCCCGGTGGCTGCCCAAGTTTCAGGCTCGCAGAGGAGGGATTTCAGTAGTGCTGGTGCCCCGGGAGGTGCTTTGCAGCCCACTGCAAGCAGGGATCAGGGGGTGTCAGGGGTTGATGGATGCTGGTGAAGGATGCGGGTGACCAGGGGTGGGGGCTGAGGTGACTGGAGAAGCAGATGGGGCATCCCAGGTGAGGACGTGTTGGTCCTGCGTTGTTTCTACTGGTTTCCAAGGCATATTCTGGGCTCAGGCATTGTCCTCGGCGCTGTGGGCTACTTTTGTAGAGTGAAAACTCCCAGCCCTCTTGTTCAGATCCTTGACCGCTAAATTTCTGAGCATTCAAGGCAAGAGCGAGAGTAAGTGAAGTCCATGTATACAGCAGGAACTTTGTGAATTCACACAAACAGTTGAGGATACCTTACAGCCTTTCTGACACTGTGAGTTACTGGATAAACAGGAAAAAATAAGTGATGACACATCATAAAATGGACTTTTATTCCTCTTATTTTTACAGCTGCAGTTTGGTGTACTCATTTATGACTGAAGCAGCAAAGTGATGTAGTATATTTATATGCTACATTTCTAAACAAACCAACATTTATGTATAGTATGTGAATATAGATACTAAATATATACATAGTATAATATAGATAGACTAGATACATATCCTTCATTATAATATATATATACGATTGCAATATATTTATATGGGAAAAAAGTAATGAAAGCGTCACTAAGTAGGACAGAACTGCAGGATGACTGTTTTTCTAAAACTTTGGGGAAAGATGAACAGCTTCTGGTAGAGAAAAATTTCTGATATAGCTGTGATATTTATGGCCAGATTCTGACTGCTGAACTCAGACAGTAGCAAGCACTGAGTGCCTATTAGGCCCAGGCTCACTTATTATGGCTATAAAGTATGCAAATTTTATTAATCTATAGGTTCATTCTCTGAAGTAAAATCCTAGCTACTTCCTTGCTACAGAGGCTTTCCCAGGACTCAGAGGTGATTTGACATTTTGGGATTAAAGTGATAATTTCTGTCTGGTAGATGGGGGGAGAAGGGGAGATGAAAACCCTAGAAATGACTTACATAACTAACCCCCCCCCAATTCTTTATTTTCAGTTTATTTTCCAAAAGCGAAGGCTTGCCCCAGAGCTGAAACATCAGATAGAAATTTGGGTGGGAGACACCACAGCAGATAAGGTGGTGTGTCTGAAGCTTACTTCACTTGCATCTCTAATGAAAAAACATACTAGCTCCCACTGTTACCAGAGCAAGGCTCCTTTCTTCCAGTATTGCTAGGGAAGGGGCTGCAGAAAAACTGGCCTGCATAGTTATAAAAAAAAGCACTAGCTGTCCTCCTCTGTAGCAAGAATTTGCTCCTCAAAGCCCCCCGTTCCAGTATTTTCACATACCAGCTCTAATTTGATATTTTTTCTTAAATATACGGTTTTCTAAATAGTGGGATAAATCAAGCTGCCAGCAGTTCAGCAGATGTTAGTTGAATCTGGTGATTCTTTACCACTTAAACAAATATTTCCCTGAGACCGATCACCGATACATCGCTTTCACCACTCTGGTGACTAAACTCAGCAGATGCGGAGCAGGGTGGCAGCGGCTTTTCCATCAATATGCCTTAGGCCTGGTGGAGGTGGATCATCTAGGCTGACAAAAGGAGAATATTTATGGTGTTCTTTCCAATTAAATCCTCAGTGTCTCTGCTAAGATGGCCAGGGTTGCCGGTGGTATTTTTAATGATGTGAACAGCTGCTATCTAAGAAGCCTAATGATCAACTCATGGCCATGAAATAGGTGCTGTGTAGTGACAACGCTTGATAAGGTCCGTCGACTGGGCCAGATTCAGAACAATAACCCCGCAATTGAAAGGCTCTCCAGGCTATTTCCATCACCCCCATAAGACCTTTTTCCCCACTCGCCTCGTGCTGCCTCTGCTCCCGCTCCTCCGCCGGGGAGGATACAGGGTCTTTCAGCAGGATTTGACCGATAAATGATGTTCGCTACCTCTGTGCCTTTTCCCTTGGGGGCAGGAGGGGAAGCGGGAGCCTTCGCTTGTGCTGCTGATGTTCCCGAGCCATCCAGCCTGCCGTCAGCTTTCATCTGCAGAGTTGGAAATGCACATCTGCATGAAACGCTGCCAGGTCCCTTCGGTCCGGGTTTCGGTGAGTGTGTGAGCGGGGAGGCTCCTGGTCCCAGTGAGCGCTGGGTGGGCTGGTCTGTGTGTGCTGGCGGGGTGAGAGCTGCTGGGGCAGCTGCGGGGAGTGTTTCCCATCAGTTGTTGGTGTGATGTCATGGTCAGCCTCCAGTGTGGGAACATGCTGTTTCCTGCCTTTCAGGGTTATTGCAAACGACTAGGCAGAAGATCCTGTTCAGAAGTGGGACGGGCAATTAAATAAGTAGCCAAACTTAAAAAAAAAAAAAAAAAAGCACTGGCACCGTGCCTGCTGCCAGGTCAGAAAACTGCTCTATACACCTCCAGCATAGCCTATATGTGCCACATGGGTTCTTTCCAAATGCTGCAGTGTTCAATGTGCTCAGCAGACTCAAGAGAAAGCTATCTGCCAGCTCTGTTCTCCATGGTCCTTTCCATCCCTGGCCCCTCCGCTCAGCCTGCCAGCCCCTATGTCAGCAGGGGAGGGATCGTGCCAGCAGGCCAGGGCTGCGTCTTGGATTTGGCTGACTCTGCTTCATAAAACATCCCAATGGCTGCTGTGAATCCTGAAGCCCCCAAATGTGCCTAATCCTGCTGGGCAGTGAGACGCCCTGCGAGAGCTGGTGGTTTGAAGTGAAGGGACGTCGCCTGGATCACACACAGAGTTGTGTCATTCCCTTGCTTTTCTCTTTTGGATGAAGCTTTATCTCTAAGTTGGGGTCAGGCCCTAAATTTGGTGATCTAATGTCTTGAGCCTCTCTTTTGTCTTCACAGGGCGTGAGCTGCCACAAAAGAGCTTCGATAAATTGCCCTGGCCAGTCATTAGTGTTACGCATCCGCATTATCCTCCTGCCAGCAGGCAGCGGGGTCCCGGGAGCCGCATCCCTGCCCACCCCGGGGGAGCCGGCGGCACGGCGCAGCGGGAACGTGTGTGCAGGATCATGCTCTCCCCCGTCTTGTGCTGACAGGACCAGTCCCCTGGCAGGACTACAAAGCTCCCCTGCTTCCCAGGGCCCCCAGGGGATAAGACACCTGTCTGGAACAAGAAGAGACTGGGAAAATGCTGGTCCCACTCCTTCCTTCCTCACTGAGGGCAGCGGTCCACCTAGCTCGGCGTCCGGTCCCTGCACAGCTAGCGTGGATGCAGTGGGAGGACTTGGCAAGCAGATCTTGTCACTTGTGCACGGGTTTCGTCTGGTCCCCAGCGGTTTGTGACTCAGGAACTGCCTGACCAAGGATTGACACCATCACAGCCATTAGCCCTCCATGCACGTCTTTGCTATGAATTTCCCTGGTTGCCTTTTGAACCCATGCCAACCCCCGGCGCCCACAGTCTCCCCTGACAAGTTCCCCTGCTCTGACATTAACAGGTGATCCGCGTGCCCTGTAGTGCCCAATGTGCGTTAGTGCCACGTCCACCCTCCGCAGAGAAGGACCCAAAATGATCCAAAATGATGCTACAGAAAAGACAGCAACCTCCCTCCCAAGGCTCCCCCTTCTCAGCTGATGCCAAACACACCCGCAGGTACAGAAGAGCTCTCTAACACAATTAAAATCCGACTGTTGTGCGTAACAGTGAAATAACAAAGTGGGCCAGTCTGTGGGATGCCTTTCTGTTAGGAAGATGTGAAGGCATCTCAGCCAGGGGAGCTCGGGGAGGCGTCGGGTCATGTCGGGAGTGACTTGGCTCCTGCCTGGCCCACTGGAGTGACAGTCCTCCCAGGGTATCTGCAGCATCTCCTTCGGGTGTCCAACTTGGTTACCTGTATTCAGAACAGAACGGAGCAGGCTGCTGACTTAAGCACAGTAAAAACACCCTCCTTGTGCTTCGGTGGGTCTAATGTGGGTCCCAGAATACACAGCCACTGGGCCGCTCTTCCCAGACCTTCTCCCTCCTGCAACCACCCCATTCCTGTGCCGGGTGCCGGAGGGAAGCCGGCGGCCGCCCTGCTTTCTCCTGCTGTCAGCCCACAGTCCATCCTCACCCCTCTTTCTGCCCGGCTGTCCCAAGGCCCCTGACGTCTTGTGCACTTTTGCAAGGGCTTGGACAGTCGTTCCAGCTTGCAGCTGTGGATGGTGAGTGTTATTCAGGTCTCTGCCACAGCTGAAATGCTGCATCGACTGGATTTCCCTGGCCGCCCACATGCGCCCTCGCCCCAGCCTTTCACTCACCACGCGGGAGCCTTCTGTAGGGAGCTGTGGGGGCACGCAGCACCCATGCCAGCCCCCCCACCCCCAGCACCCCATCTACGAGGTTTAGGATCCATGTGAAAGAGTAAAGAGCTTTTTTGTCCCACCTCCTGGCCAGAAGGAGTGTATGTTGCTCTGCATACGTGTGTGTGTGTGTGCATACGTGCGCGGGATGGAGGGGGAGCACCGTTTTGGCCTGAGGAGTTGCAGAGGGTGCGGGGGCCACGTGCCGTGCATGTGGGCTCATGGGAAGCAGATCTTTAGGGGAGGTGGGGGAGGTGAGCAAAATACTTCATGCAATGTGTCATGAAGTCCACTTCCCAAATACAAGGAAAAAAAAAAGAAAGAACTATGAGAATAATAGTTGCAAGAAGCCACTCTGGGCTGATGAGTGCCCCTTTGATGCTGGCATGCCTTTTCGCACTTCCAAACCACACTGCAGCCAGCGCTGCACATCGCATCCCAACAAAAGAAGGATCTGCTTCTCGGAGGGGCTCGCTCTGCCTCTCCAGCCCTGCTCTGTTCCCCTTCGTGCTTGCTGCGAGCCCACCGCCGCTCGCTGCTCAGGCCAAGTGACAGGCAGCCCTGACGGCAGCAGCCTCTGCGGCAGCGGGACGCACCGAGCACGGTGTTCTGGCACAGAGGATTTTTGCAAGGCAGCAGGCGACCGAGGTACTGCATTTTGGAAGCCAGGGCCCTGTCTTACAACGAGGATGAGAGAAAGCAAGCTGAGGAAAGGCACGCTACGTCCACAGGGGCTGTTTTGTGTAGGGGCAAGGAGAGAGGACTCAAACCCAGGAGACTTATGTCCCTTGCATCATGTTAATCCTGAGACCTTCTTCAGGTACCCGCCTGTGCCACTGACTTGCCGCGTGTCCTTGGCCGAGCTGCCCGACCCCTCGTGCCCCTGCCTCCTCGCCCGTATCGGTCTGTCCTCTGGCAGGCGTTGTGCGTGCAGGCGTGGATTTAACCGGCTCAGCGGCCTCCATTCATCCCTGTCTCTTGCTCTCCCGCTGGGGTGCTGACAACTCATATATTCCCAGCGCTGTGCTGTGGTTTCTCTCCGGCTTTGGGAGCCCGTGTGCCAAATACTGCTGATCAGCCTGCTGACCAGCTGCATCTGGTGCATCCAAAGGCAGCCAGAAGCTGTGGAGCGTATGCTCCTCCGTGATGGCTGCCTGGCGCTGGTCGAAGCGCACAGGTCGGGCTGGCAATGCAGGGGCAGGGCAGAGACCCGCTCCGCCGCTCACATCCCACATCCCATCCCGCGCCCAGTGAGCAAACTGCCAGCCCCGGACACTGACGTGGGGATCAGCCCTGGAAGCGAGGGGTTTACGCTGCTCTTTGTCCATCCCCTGCAAAACAACGGCTCCCTAAAATGGGAGGGTATATCTAGACCCTCCTTAGCAGACGTCTGGTCTGTCCTGAACGCAGCGTGGCAAACTGGGGAATCGCTGTAGGGAGGTTGATATTGAACTGACTGTATCTATGTCAGATTACAAATCCTGGGTTAACCATAGGCCACCTTTGCCTTCTTGCTTTGCTTTGCTCATGTGCTGATCTAAACCTCATAGCAAACAGCAGGAGAAATTCCTGCACCTGGCCCGGAGCCCACAGTGATGGTAATGACATTTGGATGATCATACACCAGGGCAGAGCATGCTTGGGCAAAGGGATGGCCTCCTAACCTGTTTTTCCAGTCTCAGCTGGTAGTAATTAAGCAACAGATGATGTGCCTGGGACTTTGATCACCTGTTAATGCTGATCAGGTGGGTCAGCTGAAGCAGAGGCTGTGATGTTTTAAAAGAGGCTCCTCAGCAGTTGCTTCAGAAATGGGGATGTAGTGACTGCAGGGGTTGGAGCCCTACTGGGTGATTTAGCAGGAGGATTGGGTCTGTGTGGGGGAGAAAAGGTCTCTAACACTGTGGAGGACTGATGTTAGCCTCAGAAATGTCTCAGGGCCTTCAAGGAACGGCAGCAGGTAAATAGGTATTGGTATTTTTTTGCTGCTTAGATGGGTATATTTCTTGATCTATGGGAAGTCAAGAGTATAACCTGCTTCACTTTTCCTGTGTTTCTGAGACCAGCTGTAATCTTCTGTGTGTGTATGTAATGTCTAAATTCTGGGGAAAAGTCTGTTTAAGCAACTGGAGGGTTGGCACTTGTCCTGGGAGCCCAGGGCAGCTGGGCTGGGCAGTCCCCGTGCTGTGGAAGAGTCTGTAGGCAGAGAGCCTGCCCCTTGGGAGTGTTTGAGAGGGTCCCAGGAAGGGCATCATGCTGGAGCTTATCCTGGGAAATCTAGAGACACATGGATATGTCTCAATGCAGCAGCAGACCTACCAGGGCTCTGGAGCATGTAAATCACTCCAGTGGCAGTAATGCAATCTGTGCTCGTGTGCATGCTGTGCCTTATGTACATAGGCACTTGGCATGCATCTGAAGGAACGCTTTTTTAATGTGTTGCCTCCCTGGAGACTTCTACCTTGAGTTCAGCAGAGGAAAATTTGAGGAAATAGCATATCCCTCCTCATACCACAGAGCCTTGCACTCCTTAGCCTGACAACCCACACGTTTGCCAGATTTAGTTACTGTGAAGAGGGCAGAGTAGCTGTGGTGAATTCATTAGTAACTTCCAGAGCTGTTGCAGCCTCCGGAGCTGCGTTATTACCTCTAAAGCCTTAGAATAGTCATATGCAGCTCTGTGAGCACAAGGACACCAGTGTTACCTGTTGCAAAGGGGAAAGCCAGTACAGATGCCTGGACTGCTGTATCTGCTGCTCTTGGAGATGGCAAAGAGGAGGGGAGATGGCTCCCATGGCTGCCCTGGGGTCCTGTGGGGACTTGCAGCCTTCTAGCGTGGGGACAGTGGTATGCAGCTGTGCTGGGATGAGCTGAGCTGGAGCTGCTGAAGGCCTGCGTTGCCTCAGAGGGCTGCAGTCACTTGTATGCTCTTCAAATTCTTATTGTTGTTGATTTTAGCTTCTGCTACTGAAAAAAGTGGTGTTTGTCCAGTTTGGATGGTCACCTTTCATAGCTAGCTATGATAGTAATGCATTAAAAATGCAGTAGGAGCACTGATTTAAAAAAAAAACAAAAACAAACAACCACCAACAAAAGCAAAAAAATCACCCCTAAGAGTCTTCTGGTCCAAGTCTTCTTAGTTGTTGAATTTCTCATTGATCTTCCAGAGCTGGATTGACATCTGGAGATGATTCCCTTTCCTCTCCTCTGTAATGTAGGAGTGTGCAAACTTCATCAAATGTAGATGTACCAGCTATTCATGTGTCAGTAATACTGAGCAAGCCTGGGAAGAAGGAGGGTAAGTGATGTACATGATAAAGTTGCCTGGAAATCATAATATGTTTCTTTAAATATGGTCAATACAGGGATTTATCCTCACTCTTAAGTTATCTTTAGATAACTCTTAAGTTATCTTAAGAGTACCTAGAGAAATGTCTGACGGTTTACAGGACCCTTATCAGTCAATGAGAGTTGGGAGCTTAAACCCCTTAAGCTCTGTTGATGGCTTCTCATATTTTTCTCATAAACTGCTACTGTAAAAATAATTTTGAAAGGGTTTGGAGGCTCTTACATATGCTCTTTGGTTTCACTTTTTGCAGCCACAATTACTTCTGGCCTGCACTGCTACTTACTCAGTTTTCTGTGTGAAGTCACAACCTAGCTCTGAAATGGGCTGGAACTCATTAAATCCAAGCAGGATGTTCGGTTCTGTAGATCTCATTTGAAAGTCAGTTGGTGATTCTGATATATTATTACAAATTTACGGTTGTCCTTGGTTGATAATTATGTTCTAAGTCTGTCCTTCAAATTAATCTGGGTGCATACTCTAAACAGCTCTGCCATGGCTTTGGTTTAAGTAAATTACTTACAGGAATGACACATTTGTTACTAATCCTCCAGCCTCTTATAGCCAAATTCTGTAATTCTCTCCCAGACTGGTAATTCTTTCTTATGCAAGCAGACCTACTGACTTCACATTTATTCACCCAGTTCAGACCACCACTTAAGCACATGGCTAATTGTAAACATGTGTTTAGGTCCCATTGACTTCCATGAGGCTTAAGTGCTGTCTTGAATAGGCATTCTTTTCCAAATCGGAGCTGGAAAATTAAATTTGTCCCCTTGTATAAAAGATCAATTCAACTGTCATGCCTCCAAAAGAAAGCTGAAAGTTCTGTTGGATTAAGGTAGGATATACACTTAAAGTGTAATAACTGTTGCCGAATACCTTGTCAAGTAAACTCTTATTCTGGAAGGAGCACCCCCATTCAGTGATGTTAAGGGATAGCTATTTTTGACAATAACTGTATATAGATACAAAATGTACCTCAACTATACCTGGAAGATAATTTTGATTTGTGTGATCTAGTGAAAAACCTGAAGTGATGTATAACCAGGACCACACCAAGGAGTTTATAGAATTTGAAAGTAATGACTAGCAGAAGCAACACTTATGTTAAGTAAAATAAAAAGATTGTGTGTGTTTTATTTGGAGTGAGTCATTGTTACACATTCTCTATTCCTGATGCAAGCCACCCTAACAGAGGTGCTGGCCTGTCAATTCTCATTGAAACAAGGAATACAAAGAGGTCCAAGTTCTGGCTGCCTATGTGCATGGACATATGCCACAGATCCTGGGGGAGCAGCATGCTTTTACCTTTGTTTTGGCTCTATTGAGGCCTGACACAGGAGGCAGAGGTGGGCAAAGCTGAATGTGGGCAAGATTACTTCAAACCTGCCTTTGCATCCCCCCTCTGTGTGCGTCTTGTGCAAGACAAGTGGGCTGCAAGCAACATCAGAGGGTAACCAGGTGGAGGGCAGCTGCAAGACCAGCACGTGTCCCATCTGCTTTTCAAGCATGCTCATGTTAGTGCCAAACAGTGTAATACCCACATGCTTCTGGTTTAATTTAGCTTCATGACAGTAGCTTCAGCAAGTAGTGCTCACGTGGAATGACCGAGAGTGACCATACCCCCCATGCACATCTGCAACCCCGGCAATTAGGGACCCCTTGGAGGTTAACGTGAACGGGAAGGCTCTTGGTGGCTTTGCGATAGCCAATGTGTGCTCAGTGGGGAGGACAGCTTGTGCTGATGTGTTGCTGCGTTCAGGCTGCTGGATAGGTTACTGCAGGTACCAGCTTTATATCAATGTATATAATGGGGCTGAGAAACTTTAAGTGGGAAAACAGGCTCACTGCAAGCGATAAGCCCAAGGAATCTTACTTCTGGCAAAAAGCAAGCAGGAAGGAAATCTTATCAAGTCTCTTTACAGTTCTTCAGAAGCAGTAAAAGAAATGGTTAACCTTTAAAAAAAAACAACATCATTTTCACCAATTACTTGGCTTTCCCATGACATCAGTCCTCTCGGTTTCTATGGTCCTTTGAAGAGCAACATTACAAATAACTAACATCATGTCTTTCATATAATCCTAAATTTTCCTTTGAGCCTTCAAGGAAAAGCACAATTTCCCCTGTGTGAAGCTTCACTTTGAATTTGGAGCCTGAAATTTTATACGTAGGACATTGTGAAGGAGTCCTGGGAGAGCAAAAAGATATTTGCTTCTCATGTTTGCAAAACACTTGGCATTAGTTGTATGATAGCATTTTCATTCTTTACCAGCATTGCAGATCTATGTATGCTACGCATATAATGTGCACAGTGTATGGGATACACCTAAGTATTCAGGTGTATTATTTTTAATGCACTAAGCCAAATGCATACATATAGGCTGTATGATAGATTCACATAGTTCAAAAGTGTTGGGGGATATGATACTTATATGTATGTTTGCCCCTCTTTCAGCAGCATCCTTCCTGATGTCAGTCATATTGCAATGTTTTTAAAACATCCAGAGGTTTTGGAACACTTCTATGAGTAGCTGCAAAATGTTTCACTATGTGGAAAAAAACTGTGCTAAGAGAAGGGGGGGGTCATGCCTGTGGAAGGACAGCACACCCCTTATGAGTAGGCTTGAATCCAGTGGTATTTCCACCAGAGCACAGCTCCCTTTTTATGGTGTCCAGTAAATGCCAAGATGTAGATGGTGACTAGACTAGAGCATCCCTGAGTGCTCCACATATAACTGAAGAAGGGCCTAATCATGTAAACACCAGGTGTAGTGCTTGTAATAGGGCCCTAAGGGCTGGCTTGTCATAGCAGTGGCCTTGCAGGGATGTAAGGAAAGGTTAGCTATTTCCGTAGGTTGGCCATGCTCTTCCTTGCCAATCCATTGGGATGCTCTGTGCACCCTGAACACAAGGAAAAGATGCTGAACAAACATGGTTGCAAACCCCTCAGATCCATGCTCCCGCCTGACTTTTTTTTTTTTTTTTTTTTTACACCCTAACAGTTTGTCTCTTTGCTTGTGTGGTTTTTCTTGTTTTTTTCTGTTGTGTGGGGTTTTTTTTTCCCCTGTGTGCACTTTGAGGCTTCTGTTTAACTCCCTCAAAGAGCAAACAAAAGAGTTGAATAAACTTGCTGATGTTCCCCATTTCATGGCCTGTTGATAACTACACGATAACCCTCTCCATTGGATTCTTCATTTAAAAAAAAAAAAAAAGAGGAGGGAAAAAAAGAGCCTTTGTCAGCCTCGATAGCACTATTCACTGTTTTACCAACAAGTTACAGTGAGAACATCAGCTTCCTGTCCTTTCATTGGAGCCCATTGATCCTTCTCCCTAGTAAACAGAGTGGCTGTAGCTTTTGTTTGACTTTGTGCTCCCCATTTGTGCGGTGCATTTCAGGGATGAAAAGTGCTGTTGTGGCCCTTCTGCAGAAGGAGAACCGGGACAATGGCGGTGGGACGAGGAGTGGGAAACGCGGGTCGGGCCACCGCCAGAAACACGGTGGCCTTTGGGGAAGGGGCTCCCAAAGGCTGTGGCTGAGAAGCGATGGGATTTCAGGCTGGGCATCGCTCACCTCTCCCGTTAAATCAGGCCTGCGCAGGGTGGAGGATGGATGGTGGGACGTGCTTGTCCTAATGAGAAACAAAACCCCTCAGTGGTGGCCAGGAGGTAGGAGGGATGTGGCAGCAGATCTGAGATCTCACTCTAGCTTCGTTGCGCATTCAGTTAATTGCAACAAAAATGATTGCGTCTCTAAGCTGGGGAAGTGTGCTGGAGCTGCAGGACCAGCTACGGTCCTTCAGGAGCACCTTAACTAGCGAGGTCCCTCTGCTCTAAGAAGCTGAGATGGGGGAAGACCTTTTTGGGTGGGTAAGGTACGAACCACAGAGCAAAACTGAGGCTGAACTGGCAGAGCTTGTGCCAGGGGAGCATGTAGCTGGGGTGGTGGGGTGGGAACCCTGCAAAGAAGTAAGCCTCTTTTATTTTTATTTTTTTTCTCCTTGTTTTTCTCCCAGTCACTGAAGTGAGCAATGCTTTAGAAAACAGAGCAGAGATCTGGAGTTTCCCTTGATGATGGTAAGGTGGTCCAAAAAGGTGCGGCTGCTGGCAGAAAGCAAATGTTTGTTTTGTCTGATCTGAAATAGCAAGAAACAGAGTTTACTTGCAATCTCCTGCCTTTCAAGCTTCATTTAAGCAAGGAACTTTCCCTTGTTGACTTTCATTGTATGCAGGTATTTTTCTTGGCCGTACTGTCCCTAGAATTTGCTAAACTTAAGTAAAAGAGAAATAATATAGCAAGTCTCAGGGAAATACCTCCTGTGAAATCCCAAATTCACTGAAAAGGAGATTTGTTGATTTTTCTTTTGTTGTTTTGTTTCAACAGCAAAACTTGATTTCAGTGGGATTTTGGCCTTTCTTTATTGCTACTTATCTATCTTGCAGGGATGTCTAGGAGGCTTGGCTTCCAACCACAACTTTGTGATGCCATGCACTTGGCGCCTACAGAAGAAAAACGTGAGCCTTCCCCCCCGAAAGCCTGCAGTTATGGCTATTCACATTAAGATTTCCTAGTTTGGTGTTGTTTACTAATAACTAAGCAGAAATGCTCTTGAGCAGCTGAGCTCTGAATGTGGGTTGTGCTACTCTTTCTTCAGAAGTATGTGGAAAGAACTAAAGCAAGTAGATGCAAGAGTACATCTTCGCTGATACGGGTATCTCTGCAGATACTGCTGAGCTGCACTAATGGATGTGGGTGATTCTTGTTACCATAGAGAGGCTTAAGCAGACCTTTGCAGCACTGTGAGTTTGAACAACTTCTTTTTCTTCTTCCCCATTTATGACTGTTGATGAACTTCTTGCTTCTCAGGCATAGTCCTTGCATGTGATTAGCCAATATGGTCTGACTGAAACTTGTAGCAGGGAACCTTTGCAACATAATTTGTTTAGACTGTGTCAGAGTCCCACAACTTGTTTTTATGCAGAGCATGCAAAGTGTGGGAAATCTCAGAACAGATTAGAAAAAAACTGGATTGTTCCTCAGTTTTTAATTTTTAAAAAGGCAAAATCTGAAATGCAGAAATTTTTGGAGATTTGACACAGCTCTGTCACATGCTGACCCTCTCTTCACTGCTCTTATTGTGGGTAAATCTACAGAGAAATGTAGCTTTCATTATGGGCAGTGTACAGTTGACCAAGATCGTTTCTGTGAGAAGCTTCTGTGATGAGGCTTGGGCTATTTTAAAGTGTTATGTTACAGCAGAAAATTGATTTTAAAGTCAGAGACGGACACCTGTCTGTGCAATCTGATAAATAATTGTCCAAACGTTTTAAATTTGGAAACATCTATTTCGTAGTCTTTTTAAAATATGCATAATGCACACCTGTTAGTGAGAACAAATTTGTAGAACTTTGTACAGAACATAAAAGTGTCTGTGCATCTACTAAGGTAATTTGATTGGTCATATAATGCAATATGCATCTCCTGTCCTTGTGGAGGGTGTGAACCTAAAACATGCTTTTGCAATGATAGTTCTTGTTTTGAGTTCATCCACTGATGCTGCACAGCTGAAGTTTCTGGACCTGTGAGTGCTTTGCCTTGACTTGTACAAGTTGCTGCATTGATTTCACAGGGCAAACCAATGTCGAAAAGTTTTACACACGTTATAAAAGTCTCTAAGCCAGGGCCTAAGGAAAGGGGACACCTAGGAGAATGCTGATAATTTATTTCAACAGCTTTTGGGTGCTGATCTTAGTGTTTTGCTTGCATTGTGTAAGTCCAGGGGTAAGATATGCTGACAGAATAGCAATATAAGTATGGCATTTCCAAGTAAGGAGGCTCACTGCCACAGAGTAGGCTAAGCTTAAAGAATATCAGTAATGCAAAGCTGTTGGGCTAGTCAAATGACATAACCCCTTTTTGTGACTAAAAAGACACTTTTCAGCTTTACTGTGTTATGGAAAAGGCCAGAGCCTTATGGTGTCAAGCTCCAAACCCATATAGCCAAGCAGACTCTTAGCCCTCGAGGATTCTGCAAGGCATGTAAAAGATTTCTGAAGATGCATGATCTGAAAAGTCTCTTTTCTCTCCAGCAACTAAGACAGGCCCTGCCCTGGGAGGTAGTGTGGGTCGATACTGACACCTGGATGGGAGAGTACTGCTTAGCTGTCACCCATTTGCTTTTCATTCCTGGGATCCTTCCCTTGCTTGGCTGCTAACTTTCAGGTGCACCGATAGTTTCAAGAATAGCCACAAAGCTGTTGGGCAATTGCAGATGTTTTCTTTGCTGCACCTGAGGTGCTGGGGAGGCGATGCTGGTGCTGACCACCTCTGTTGCCTGGGCCAGGCAGGGTGGTGGGTGGCATCTACTGGTAAAGGCAAGGAGGAGAGGTGTCCCTGCAGTGAGCGAGGTGGGAGCGCTTAGGCTGCTGGATACAATTAATCAAAGCAGATTTTGGCTGGGGTAAAAGGGTAAACACCCTTCCTCCTCTTCACCACATGCTGTGGGAGGTTTCCAGCCTGCAGAAAGTCAGGCTCTCAGCTCTGCCTCCTGTGTGAAAGGCAGGAGCCCCTGCAGCACAAAACCCCGCTCCTGGGCAGCGAAGCATTGTTCACCAAGCCAAAATCAGGGAGGGGAAGAGAAGGAGAGAAAGAGAAGGGACCACCTACATCCACCACAAGTACTTTGATGGTGGTTGCTGCTTGAGCTCCAAGCTTTGCATGGCCCAGTGCCCTGGCAGGCGATGGAGAGGTGCGGGTCTGGGGAGACAGGGTGCCTGCTGGGGAGCTCCCTCCTGAGCCCCATCGTCTCACTGCAACGAGGGTTTCCTTCTCTTGCCCATCCCTCTCCTCTTGATTTTATTTGCAGACCCCAGGCTGGAGCCTCGTGGTGGGCACCACAGGCTGGTTTTGGTGTTGGCAGATCCCCACTTTTTACAATGGCACCATGTTCTACTTTTGATCGCTTGTGTGCAGCCCAGAGTCCCTTTTTCTCTTGTTCTTACTCTCTCTGGCTCTATTTTTTTATTAATTTTTTTAATTGTGTGATTAAAAATGGGCATGCTTTGCCAAGGCTTATTAAAACAATGCTGCTCACTGTCAGGAGGCTTGTGTTAGATTTAGGGAAGGAGGGCTTTTAATTTTTTTTTCCTAGTGTAAAGAAAATGAGGCTGAGGGATGGGGTAGGGATTAAGTAAAGGAAAAGGATGACAGGTGGTCTAAATCCAGCCATGAGTTCTCCTCTTCAAAGGCAGGCTACTTCCTAGGTGCTTACATTCTCCCACAGAATTTGGGGGATTAGCACAAATTGTGGCCTAATGATGCAATGAAGCTTTTCATGTTGCTGTTCTGCTTGTGGGCAGTTTGTGCTGTAGCCCTTAGGTATGCTCCAGGCTAAAACACTGTCAGGCGGAGTTGAGGGCTGAGGGGATGGAGGGAAGCAGGAGCTTTCCTGGCTGCCCTGCCATCTTGCACACATAGTGTGTGCTCACAAGGAATTTGATTGCATTGGAATTTGCCTTTTTTTTTTTTCTTTCTCTTGCCTCTGTTGTTAAAAACTCTGGGAACAAGGTGGGGGTGGCTGCTGTTGCTAATGCATGTTCACATACCTTGGTGTTTTGAGAGGCCACATCTGAAGGGCCTTCTGTTTTAAATTGATATGTATCTTCTAGCACCTTGCTCTTAAAAATATCCATTGCATATTTGTGCTGGAAAGACAATACTGGCCGAAGGGCTGGATTGCAGGGAAGTGGGATGCATTTTAGGGGGTTTGGTGGCGGGGAAGGTGTCAGCAGGGTAATAGAGCTGGGAGAGAGTGATGATGCACGCAGTGGCAAAAAGCCACTAAATATATATATGAGGACTGCAGCCTTCCTTCTACAGATGGCCAAGCCTGCCCTGTAAGGGAAAATTCACACAATCAGAAAGTAGGACCCCAGCAGAACTTCCTGCAAATACCACAGGTGAAGGGTGATATGGCCTTTGTTTTATATCACTTCTGTAGTAGTGAACAGATCTTCCACTTACTTAACCTGGCTGCGGGCTTATGCTGATGCAAATGCTTAAAGCTTGACCCAATAAGTAAATCCCTGTGTGTGTATAAATCCATTGATGAAATGCAAGTTTTTCAGGTTTCCTTTTTTTTTTTTTCTTTTCCACAGGAGTCTAGTCCAGGAGTGCTCTGGTCCAATACACTGCCTTTGCGGTAGCCTGTACCACTGTAATGAAACTAATCAGTATGCAAGGACTTGCACTGGTGCATAGAAGTGCATGCAGCTTACTGCACTAAGCTAAATTGTTTTGATTAGACTTTAAAACCAATTCCATATTTTTTTTCCATGAGGGGTTTACTTCAGAGTCACTAGAGCAATTCTGAATCTATTTCAAGATACTAGTCAAGACCTCTTTTCAAAATGCTGCCTTGGGAAAGATGTGGTGGTTGAAGCTGGTTACAGATTGCTAAAAAGTGTAACTTTTAAAAAGATTTTTTTTTTAAACTGAAACTTTTCATGCAAAACCAGGCTTGTGTTTCTTGAGAACTGCGCACCTCTCCTTCCAGCTGTTTCCCTTACCTTTTTTTCTGCAGGGGAGGCATGTTGCAAGGAAAAGGAATTTATGAGAGGCAAGCTGAAAATAATGTAGGCTTCTAACAACAGCTGGAAGAACTGCAGAAATTTTCACGATGCTTGAGACATAAAATATTTGTTTTCACTAATCTAACTTTACTAACCTGTTGGACTCTGCTGTTGGTATTGCAGAAGCAGCGAGCATCATTTATGCTGAAAGTTTTAGGAAGTGTCCTGTTGTAGAGCTGGATAACGTGGAGATAAAAATGCAAGTGGGTAGCCTATCTTAGTGCTTTGGATTGTAAAGGAATGGCCACAGACCTCCTAGTACTGGTGTCAGAGAGAAGGCTTCCAAGTGGTGTAGATGTTAGTTAGGCAAAGATGATTTATTCTCCTCTAAGATTTTGCAAAGTGAACTGATGCTTCCTGAATAAGCATGGGTCTGAGTTCGGGTCACTTTGAGCCGTTGGGTTTTTAAAGTATATAAAGCATAAACTTAAGACCTTAAAAGACAGAAGGCTCGTATGTACAATATGCATAGATACATCTCTTAATTTGACGCCTTTACCATTGAACTGGTCCTGTGATGCTTGTGGTGGAATGAAATGCAGACAGTGATAAGGCTGTGATTATATTTAGCAGCAGTGCAGTGGGAAGGAGTGGCTGCTCGGACGTGGCGACAGAATCGAAGCCAGCTGTAGCAGTGAAAGTCTCACAGGGTTAACCACAAAGTCTGCCTGCAGCTGCTGCAGCTCAATACCCAGTATTCACATGCGGCCTCACCAAACTGCCTTGTGACATTTTTGATTCATGTCAGGGACAGAGTACCATTGTTGGGGGGAAAAATAACTGTTTTATAAAATGTTCTGCAGGCTTTCAGTCATTTCGGTCTTTATTCTCTCCTCAGTGCCACTCTCTAGGTTGGAAAAAAGTTCTTCTCACTTTGCTTTTCCACTCGCTGCTTTAAAAAGTGTTTCTGGCTTGATTTCCTTTATTAAAGAGCATGAGCTTCTTAAAGCTCAGGAAGCAGCTAAGAGCGGGCCCTATTCTGCCTTTGTCACGTTGCTGTGGCCCTTAGGGTTGGAGGGAGCCGTGCCTCTTGATGGTGCGACTAGCAGGAGAAGCGGCAGCATGCTTTTACGGGCAGGAAGGCTACTGGGGTTCAGGGGGAAAGGCCTCCCCTTTTATAGCAGGCAACTGGGAAGGATTTCTTGAGCGATTTCTCTTTGCTGTAAGAACAGGGCTGCCTGCTGCAGGTCTGCTGTCAGACCATCGGCTTGATTGCTCTGATCACGCCGGTGCAGTGGGCTCTGGGGATGGAGGCTCTGCTCGTTTACTCTTTTCAGTGCAGAGATAAAAAGCCTCTTTGTTTTTCAGATTTATGGAAAAGTTTTAAATTGTTTGTCGCTCATTGCCCTGGGTAACCCCATACTGTGCTGCTAGTTGGAGCTGCTGGGTCGAACACCTAGCGGCTGGCGGGGACAATGGGACAGTATGAAAAGGGCCTTTCCCATTCTCATTCCTCTGAAGGAAGTGCTGCTGAAGGGCCTCAATGCATTTTCTCAGCTTTAATGCCTCATTTGCTTCAAGCGCGTATGAGGATTTGCCGTTTGAGAAAACAAATTAAATTAGCGCTGTTTCTTTCTTTTTTTTTGGTTCAGCTTGTTTCGAAAGGAGTCATTCCCCCCATCCATGTTATAGCAGATGCTCAGATGGGGACAGCTTGAAAAAATGTCCCAGTGAAAGGATAGGTTGGATTTGGTTTGTTTGTGTGGGTTTTTTTGTTGTTTTTTTTTTTAAAAAAAAGTTGGTGCCAGGGTGACCCTGAGTACCATTTCCCTGAAGCCAAGGTGTGCTGTAACAGAGGGGGATCGTTGGACCCCTTGCACCTGCCCATTCAGGACTTCAGGCAGAAAGATCTCCAAGTTTGCTGTGAAATGTTACAGGATTCTTGCTGCCTCTCCACAAAGCAGAGCCTGCCTGAACTGGGATACTGGATCCAGCTTCTCCAGACACAGCAGCTGCACCTCTGTTTCAGGCCTGATTTGAGCATTGAATTCAGACTCTCCATCAGCACAAATTTGATTTCTGGCACTTGGCTGTAATACTGACTGCAGCACAAACCACTCGGGGTAGAGGTGATGGCCAGCTCAGCAGCTGGAGCTATTTCATTTCTGTTCTGGATGCCCTGGATGGTGGGGAAGTTACTGGGCATCCTGCAACACGTAGATGGATACAGTGCCCTTGGTGGGGTGCGAGGCTCTGAACTTGGTGGGCTTGCGCTCCTCCATCCCTGTGCCTGAATAACGAGCCCTCCTGGGACAAACAGCTCTGGGGAAATCACTGCTCTGGTCCCCCGATGTGCTCACAGTATTTGGGAGCCTGGGGTGGTGGTGGGTGCCCGTGTGCTGCGTTCCTGGTTCTGCAGCAGTATCCAGGCCAGCTCCTCGGAGAGCCGGTTCAGGCCTGGCGGAGCTTATTAACTCAGGCTCTGTGCTGTTTGAAACAGGCTGAACTGCTCCAGGACTAGGAGGAGCAGGATAGCAGTGTACGTGCAGTATTGCACCCATACAGAGCTGGCCTGGGAGTCTCTGCATCGTGCCAGGCTTCATCCACAACCTGGATAAAGCACCTGCAGGTAATTGGGAGCTGGCTGTGCCTGACCGGAGGGCAGTGTCAGGTTAATTAGACATCTGCAGGTTATTCTTAAACTTTTTTTTTCTTTGCAGGCCCAAAATGGGGAACTGTTTAAAATAAAAAAACAACAACAACAACTCCCCCCCCCCCCCCTTCTGCCCAGATTGGCATAGAACACAATTTTTACTTAGTTGAAGACTGGTGTGGACAGATTTAATCTCTTAATAACTTCCCTTTCTCAGGTACTAAAACCTGTGGCTCAGCATGGCTTTGCTGATTTTCCTGTTCTTTGGTTTACTTTCCATATTTTGCATTCATGTATTTTCTTCCCTGATTCTTAATGTGCTTAGCCTGTTAAGATGAATATAAGATCTTTTTAGTAGCATCTGAGATCATAATCTGTCTATATCAAAGGCCAGAATTATTCCCTGTTGTTTGTAAAGGAATTATTTAATAAGTAATCCTTGTAAGTGTCAACATTACACATGAGATGACATAACACTTGGGGAAAGTAAGGACTAAGCCAATATTCCCACACCAGCTTCAAAGCTAAATATGCTTTCACGTATAGATGCTTCCTATTTCTCATCTGTGGCTTCTATTTCCTCCTAATTGGAGTTGACACTGGAAGTACCAGTTCTCCTTTTCCTCCTCCTGGATGTTTTGATTGGAATGTTAATACCGTCCTCCTTCATTACCGGGCTCTGTGGAGTGGCATGCTATGTGGTTTAAGGTATAGGATTGGTTTTCTCATAGAAGCTTAGCTTGCCCCATGTCAGACGAGTGTTAATTCACAGCTGGCTACTAGCTGCACAGCAGTCTGAGTCCTCATGTGCCTGCACTTCTGGGAGCAGTTGGAATCTGGACCCAGATTTTGCCTTTCTGACCTATCCTGCCCAAAAGCAAACTTCCTGTTGAATGAGCGCAGAGAGAATAAGTCTGTTCCGCAAGTAAAATAGTGAAATCTTGGATGCTGAGCACACACAAAATATTTTTCCCTCAGAGTGTTTCTACATGTTGAAAACATCAGTCTCTGCAAAAACCTGAAAGTGTTGGCCCCTGGGTGGCAAATAACTCCTCCAAGGCTAGAGAAGCCTTCTGTTTCCTGCAAAACCCCTCCCCTGCACTGCGCATCCCTCCCAGACAAATTCAACCCCCCAAGAAACATTAATAAATTTGTGGTGTGAATTCAAAACATCAAAATGTCATGGAGAGTTTATCGTTTCTGTTAACGAGGCAAGTCTGATCAAAACAACCCTAATCCTTGCCTTCCCAAAGCAACCTCTGAGGTGGGGCTGTGCAGAAAAAGGGAAAAAATGGGAAAATGCACTGTGCCAGTGTAGGTGCTCCTGTCCCTAGCTGGGGGTCTGCAGGTCCCAGGGTGCCTGCAGCCTCCTCAGGAGTTGTGTAGCTGCCAAGAAGTTGTAGTGATTTCTTGAGAGCTTACAAACATACACTTATCTCTTCTCTGAAATCGCTGTGAAGGGATTTTAAACCACTGGCTTCCAAACACATGTTTATCCTGAGGGAAGAGATTTGAGATTTCCCTGCAAAGTCGTATCTTGCGGTCCATTAGGGTTGGGCGTGAAGCCATCCATCGTGCTGCTGAGGCCCGGGTCCCAAGCAGGCGTCCCTGCATCCAGAGTCTGACTGCCCGGTGTCCGGCTCGGAGCAGACACCCTGCCCACGGACTCCCTGCGTGGGTGGAGGCCGCCTTTCATCTGCTTGCAGAAGTCATGCCCAAGTGTAATTCCTCCGAGCTGATCGTTGCACCCAGCTCAGATAACGAGTGTTCTCTGCCGAGGGGCTGTTCGTATATTTGCAAGTCTTTTGGGGTAAGGGCTCCCTTTCCTTGTGCTGTGTTTGCACAGCTGATGTGGCTGAGGCTCTGCTGTGATGTGGCACTGCGAATAATGCTAATAAAATAACAATGCCTGAATCCAGGGGGGCTTTCAGCATCTTTTCCCTACAAGACTATGTAATGTTACAATGACACGTGGATCTCTGCTTCCTCAGTGCTGACTTGCCAAATATGAAACCCTGCCTCATTCCTTGTACTTAATTTTCAAGATCCCTTTGGCTCTGCTGTCAGCATCTGTCCCTAGGCATATGCAGGTGCCATAAAGGCTAGACTGTAACAGAGCTGTTTTGTATTGTCTCTGTGCAAGTAATAACTCTATGAAATCTTAGCACTTGCACAAAAGTGAAAGTTTATTGTATTGTGCTTTGCAGACAAGCTGGTGAAAAACAGTGATCCAGTATGGATCAGTGGAGAGGATCCCGAGGATCTATTGCATGGTGTCTGTCATGTTTTCCATGTAAGAGCTGTGGAGCTGCCTCGGAGCCTCTCGTGACCAGGAGGGAAACATGCTTTTCCTTCCCCTACATGAGGCGAGGCAAGTGCCTTCAACACTAGTTCACCTGGAAAGCCTGGTTTTGCCCTGGGACCTCCATGTCTGTGCAGGTGCCCTGCATGAAGCCTCCCTGTCTCCTGCCAGGTGCCAGGCAGGTATAAAAGGATAAAGTGTCTCACAGGGCTGGGACTCTGTTGGCATAATAAGAGGAGAGCAACATTTACTTTTTCACTTTTGTGACTGGGTTTGTGGGCTCTCCACCATTTTTTAGACATGGCTAGCCTGTGATCCTTTGAAGCAAGTGATATTGAGGCAAAATGGTTGCTCTAAGTGTTCATTTTAGCTAGACTGAATGATGCAGGGCTAATTTTCAGCTTTATTATTTAGGTTTCAGACTTGTAAAATGTCTATTTTTAGAAAGTGGTGAGGAATCCTGTATACATCGTGGTGCCTTCTCTCAATTTCCTCTTAAAGTTGAGTGATTTTTACTTTGTTGGAAATGAGGGAGGGAGAGACAGCCAGCACAGGTGCAGGAGGCTTTATGCAAGCTTTCTTCATATCCCCAAGCTTCATCTGAAACTGTGTGAGGTCTCCTGTAGTCCAGGTCCGTACTTCCCTTTAACAGACACTGGTGCTAATTGTGTTACAGCTTTGCACGAAGGACAAGTGGTCCCCAGGGATGGTGATTACTCCATCAAAATAATTTCTCTCATTGATCTACATGGTATTTGATCTAAATGTATTCTTAGAGGCAAAATACAATGGCATCAGCCCAGAAAGCTTGGGACGGGCACCATCTTCCAACATGTTTATACACTGCCTTGTGTGTCTGTGACACTGCTGCAATATAAATATGCCAACTACATCCCTTAAATTTCCCGTCTGTTTCTGTTATCACAATGTGCTTTCTGGAAATCCATGCAAAATATCATGGAGCTATATCAAATATTTTTCCTTGTCTTCAATTCCTGAGTTCTCAACAGTAGTTGAGAAAAGTGATACCATCCTTATCTATCTTACCACATATCACAAGGCATTCCTGCAAATTCCCATCAGCTGTGACAAACTTATCTTGTAGACTTACGTAGTGATTTTGATGGCTGTACAGACCTGTTTGTTTTATTCTGAACTAAATTAATAACACTGCAATGGCACCCGCTCTAGCACTGAACTTCTAAAACTCTCCTAATATACTAATCAGCATGTCAGTGGAATAGTTTTTCTGGATAGAGACAAGCCTGGTGAAATGGATTAGACATTCACATGGCATTGCATAATTCAGAGAGCAGGCATGGTGCATATGATTTGCATTAATAGCCTCTACTGCAGCAGCTTCTCACAGGTCTCTCATTAGATCATATGTGGAAGATTCCAGACTGTCAATCAATTACAGTAATTTCCTTTTCCATATTTATTCCATCACAATCATTGACAGTTACCATTAAGTGACATTAATACAATACAATACCACCTTGCATTTTGCAGTGCTCCTCTTATAAAGTCCTTAATCCGTATAAGGCTGAGAGGCTCCGTTATACAGGAAAAAGGTGTCTGCTCTCCCTAGCTCACTGTAGTGTGGCTTGCCTGTGGTGGGGAAGAGGCCAGAGCACCTTGTGTTACAGTGTCTAGGAAGCCCTCTGGGCTGCTCAGGAGCAGGGTCTGCTGGATGAGGATGGAGGTGGCTCCTGCCCAGCGGTGAGCATGCGGTGCTGTGAGAGGTCAGCACACTCATTGGGAGAGAAGATGCTTGTATTAACTGCAACAGCTCAGTGCAGCTTATGTGGAATGTTCAGGTGCATCAGCCTGGGTATTTTAGCATGGTTGTATTCATAGATGCCTTACCTCGTTTGAGGCCCATGGACCTTCCTGGTGGAGTAACATGAGCCAAGTTTTCATATGTAGCAGCTAACACTTAGGCATTCTTGTTAGAGAAACCAGAGCTCTTCTTCCCTCTCCCCTGCCCTTCCTGGCTCACTGACTGTGCTTAAAACCTCCTGCCCTAGGTAAACAAGGCTCAGAATTACTGAATCCCAGTAGCGGTAGCATCCCCTATTGAATAGGTGCAGGCCCAGCAGCACCACTGCTACAGGGCAGGGCAGTCTTTACACACTTTAAAAATAACAAGGTGTTGGTGTTGTCATGCTGGAGCTAATGGCCCAATGGCAGCTGAAGGGCTCTTCCTGGCTGTTCCTCTGCAAAGCATGTTAAAAGTACCTATGGTGTAAAACTGAGACTGGTGGTCTCAGCCCTCCTATTTGAGATCCATCTTCTGAGGGTCACTTTGAAATTACTCTGAGGGGACAAACAGTGGGTGTGAAACCTGTTAGCAAATGTTATCTGACAAATATAAGCGTGTTAGTTCAGCAAACACTGCATGGTGGATCAACTGGAACACTGCATATGCTTCTGACCACTGTTAGCCATCACTGGTCCTCTGTTAGCTGATGTTTGCTGAGACCTCTCCTGTGGAGTTAGAAAGGTTTTTAGCCACAGCTCACAAGTTTTCTTAGGTCTTCTTATTGCTTAGACCCTTGATGTCCTCAAATATTTAGAGGATTAATTTTAAACTTAGAAGGTGATCTCGTTCTTTGGGGAGAAGAAACGTATCTTTTGTAGATCAGGAAAAAGGAATTGGTTCCCTATCCCCCGTGGACTCTGCTGCAATGTTGCCCCTTCGCTTCCCCATACTGTACTAAAAATGCTCTCTTAAGAATGCATTGAGCTCCCTTTGCATTTTTGCTGCCTTTGTTCTAGGGAGCGTTTCTGCCACTTTTCAGTCTTGAGGTGCTTTTCCCAGCTCGCTGAGCTGACATGATGAGATTCTTTCACCACTCATCAGTAAACACTTCATCAGCAATTCCGCACATGTCTAAGGGTTTTTCGTCTCTTGTCTTTGTTGAATTTTCTGGTGCTTCTTTCTTCTTCATCTCTCCTCCTAGGTTGGACAATTTTCCACTTATCCCCATCTCTCTCTGCTTTGATACATGTCAGAGACTAAGCAGGATCAGTTGCCACTGTGTCCCCGTTCAAGACCCTCCTAAAGCTATTGCTGCCAAATATGCTGGATGTCTTCTTTCTCAGTGCTCCACTTCCATCCTTGTCATTCATGGGTAACAGTTCAATGATCTTTCCCCTTCTCTGTCCACTGAGCTCATTTAAAATCCAAAGAGTTTCTGGCTGTCAGCTCTCCTGTTTGTGACTTCCACTCTGTTTACTTCTCTCTTCAAAATCTTTCCTGTCACCTCTCATCTTCAGAATTGTCAGACCCTCTAAGACATTCATTTCCCCATGCCTCTTTTGTTCTCATCTGTGGCTTCTTGTTCCTGTTCACAAGTCTGCAACTGAGAGGGTCCTCACAGTTTGTTGTACTGCCGCCACATTCTTTTAGGTATGCTTGTTGCTTAAGCTTTCCCCAGGACAGGAGCGGTCTTGGCTTCTGGTACTCACTGCTCATGCTGTACCTCAAAGTTCTGTTTTGTTGTTCTATAATCAGCTCTGTAGCTGCGCAAAGTTCACATAGTGCCTTTTCACTGTTTTAGGATCCTGAGTTTTGCTCTCAGTTTTAAACAAGTTTCCCTCTAGATAAGGATGGTCTGAAATTTGTATTTCCCTTACATTTCAGTTGTTACATCCAGATTTTAGGATTCTGCCTTACATATAAACATGTGCTAGGCGTGGACTTTGGCTATGCTGCCAGACTTTCCCCAAAGGTTTTGGGTGGCAATCGTATCACAGTTCTTGCCTTAGCCCAAGTGGCTTTTCTCCCAAGGTAGAATAATGTTCTCAACTTGAGTGCTGGCTAAATAATATTTAGGCATCTAAGCAAATGTGATTTGATTTTTAGAGCTAGCAGATGATTTAGTTGGGAGTTTTGAGCACTTCCCATTAAGCTTTGAGTTATCTTTGCTAACTAGTTATAGTTAATGGTGTGCATTTTTTCTGATAATCCAATCATTTAAGAATTTGGCAGCGTGCATTCAAAATGTAACTAGCATAGTATTTTTTCTTCTCTACAGAATAGATCATATTGCTTTCTAACATTTGTCATTTCAAGACATGTTTCAGTGAATTTCAGTATTTGAACCAGAATTGTGTACTTGTCTACTCAAGAAATAAAATACCATTATGTATAATTCTGATCACTTAATCTAGACATTAATAGGTCAAGTTCAGTGTGTCAACAGTGATTTTGGAATAAAAAGATATGAAACTTCAAATGCCTAACTAAATCTGGGAATAATGTGTATGACTGCTGTATACTCTGAGAGTTGAAAAAGACTCATGTAAGCTGTGTCCTGCGAATTACTACCTCCCTTTCAACAGTAATTATACAATGGATTTTTGTCTATTGGTGACTTAAAAATGATATTCACAGGAATCACTACGCCTCTATTTATGCAGGATTGGGATGCACTGCTTTAGTGGAATAAGTCTCCACAGTCCAGCATTATGAAAGATGCTAAGCAATTTCCTTGCAGGTGAAGGTCTGAACGGAAGAGCCACAGAAGAATATTGTACCCCTCTGTACAGTGTTAGTGACCTTCTTTAAGATCTGCTGATGAAAAGCACTAAAATACTATATTAGAGGTGGATATTATTAGTAGAAGTATTACCTCCTTTTGCCAAGCTTGATCTAATGATGCTGCAGCCTGGGGTGGATTTGTGTTGATCAACAGAAGAGATACATGAAACAACCCTCCAACAGTTAACTGGTGTGCCACCCCCTGAAAGCAGAATTTATATCGAAGACCTTTACATGGCGTGGGGAATGCGTGCGCTGAGTGAAGTCCCATAGGATGATAACAGGGAGTGGGATGTGTGGAGTAGTTGGGTGAGAGCTTTCACGTCCTCTCGGAGAAATTGTGTAATGAGATATACGGGAGGGCTCAGCGATTTGTTAATGACTTGAGTGCTGCTTCAGGAGAACATTTGTGTAAGCTGTGGAACAACATGTAGTATTTGTGTGTGACTAATGAGAATTTGTCATCTGAAATACAGTCAGCGCAGCGCCTTCGTAGTTGTGTGCCTCAAACTCTCAGAGCTAACCCACGGTGGAATATTAGAGGAATTACTCAGCAGATTACTTCCATGTTGTTTTTGTCAGCTTATTCATCCTAACGCCCATTTGATAAAAGGAAGGGGTGTGAGAGTTTGTGTTATGCGTTTTTGTTAGTGTCTAACTTGTGGCTCTTCAAAAGGTCATGGGCACTTGAAGCTGTTTCAGACTGGTCAGACCACGGCTATTAGTCACGGAGCATTATTCACCCAGTCCCTTTCTTTCTTTCTTTCCTCTTCTTCCCCATCCTTTTAGCTGAAGAAGTGATCTTTGGAGAGGAAACAATAGCTGAAGGAAACTTCCCCCCCCCACGGATGTTGAGGTTTTTCCACTGGAATATAATAGAAATTATTGGCACACTGTCAGCTACAGGATGACCCGACCTCCCCTGCGACAGTTCGTCAGAGCTGGACGCAGGAGATGTCTTAGTAGTTTTGTCTGCTTGTTTTCCTGTAGTGTCAAGTGCAGTGGTTTTGCTGTACTACTAGTCCTTACTAGGAGACCTTCCAGGGTTTAACTGGTTTTCTGTTACAGGCTGCTTGTTCTGTAGGAATTATTTAACACCATTCCTCAAAGTTTCTCTTTCAGTTACTTCTTAGAGAAAATAGCTGGGGTTTTGATAAATAAGTGAAAATCTGGCAATGCTTCCCCGGATGAGGACCCCGATTGATACTTGTTAGTGTGACATATCTACTTTTTGTAAGCGAAAACTTGTAGGGGCTTATGCTGTTAGCTGTTCCTATTACAGTAGAGCCTAGTGAATCCACCCACCTTGAGCCTCTGTTTGTCTTGGTTCTGTATGGATATTAAAAGCTGTTCCTTGCCCCAAAAGTAAGTCTATGTGACAGACAACTGAGTAGAAATGAGAAGTGTCAAAAACACAGGATATTTTAGGAAACTAGTTGCTGCACATAATTCTTAGTCAATCAGCAGCTGTAATGCTTTTATAAGCCATTTGATATGTGAGTGTGAAGACTGGCAAAAAAGAAGAAAGGATACCTTCTCCAGTGAAAACAAATGGAAACTATTTTAATTTATATACTGTTATGGTCCAAGATGCAATGGAAGAACTGTGACCTGTATGTTTTTGGAATATGCCTCAAAACAAACGAAAGGCATATTTCTGTTCAGGTGATGAACAGAAAGGACATTCAGACAATAGACTGGATATAAATTCATGCTAGATAAATGTTTTATTTAGGTTGGCCTCTAAATTTTAAATATCTAGAAACCAAAGCTTATTTGAGTAAAGTCTTAGCATTTATTTTTATGTGCCCATGAACAGTAATGTCTAAATCACAGACTATCCAGAGGCAGATAATTACTGTGGTCTGATCAGATCTTGATATACACAATGGCTCTAATAGCATAATGTACTTATGTGAACTAAAGTTTTATACAGTTTCCAACCCAGTTCATGGCTTTGTGGAAAGTGCTGGTTTTGTTGGTTTCACAGGAGGGCTACGGCAATTTTGTTATTGAAATATTTTTATGAGGGTGAAAACCCCTGTGTTTTCAGTATCTGCGCAAGTAACAGTGCAAAACACTTGCTTTCTGCCTAGAGTTTCAATGTGCTGTCAAAATATCACCTGCCTGAAAACCGGAGCATTCCCTGGCGGAGTAGGGCTGTGGGGACAGCCGTGGCTGGAGCCCTGCGTGTCCCACGTCTCGTCCGGGAGCTGGGTCCTGGCCAGGCGATGCCTCTGCCGTGCAGAGCAGCGAGGATCTTGGCCGGGGGACGTAGCCCTCGGGGAAATATGAGGGATGTGAAAGGCTGTTGCTGATGGATCCTAAATGAGCATTTTTATTCCTTAGGTATCTTCTCCTTTATTTACTTCTCTTGGTGGTGTTGTGTCTTGACATGCTGGTGAAGGCCTGCAGGAGGGCCTGAGACTTGAACTTCCCTAGAGTTTAAGGTTACTCGCGTTTCAGGATTTTCATTATTTTGTTTCCCTAAGGGCAGCCTTTACCGATTTCACAATCGAGTACATCATTCTAGTAGTGATAGTGTTGTTGCTGGGATGGATGTAAGACCACAAATGAGCAAGGTTTGTCGGGAAGGCTATGTTCTTGCAGGAGCAGGCCGTGTAGCCGTGGAGGTGACGGGGCGTGCTCTGGAGCCCGTGGGTGCTTGTCTGGGCGTGGAAGAGACAGCGTGGACTTCAGGCAACGCTGCAGCGCGTCTCTGGGAGGAGGGGGCGAAGGCTGCTGCAGCTTTAGCTATCGCAATTCTCATTTTTCTGTTCGGAGAGGTGGTTAAGAGTTGTTTGTCAGCGACGGCTTTCTGACACGTCTCCCGGCGTTTCCCTCCCCGCCTCAGAAGCTGTATTTCATTCTTCTTTACCAGGTGCTGACCGTGCAGGCAGGCACGGCTCAGACTGCGCCTGCTGGGCGCTAGTTTGTGGCACCTGAGCACGCTGGGGTATCTACTACCCCGAAATACCCCTCTGTTCGGGTGGGCGAGTTTGGAGTGTTGCATAAATGCCTGCAAGCCCGGGGCCAAGCAGTGCTCGCTGCCCCACAGGCCTCAGGAACCCAGGCGGGGAGCTGCTCCTCGTGGCGGGGCGTAAATGGCTCCCTGCGTGGTTAGAGGCCGAGCGCCCACCGGGGACGGGGTCCTCGCTGAATGCTGCACCTGACCACAGCTTTCCCTCCTCCCCTGGCAAATAAGCGATAGAAACGGTAATCAAAAGGAAAGCGTGGGTGTTTTAAAGTAGGCCTGGCTGTGAGAAGGGGACAGGCGCCGTGCTGCCGAGCGCAGGTGCCCCCCGACGCCCCCGGAGGAGGGCTGCTCCCTGCGGAACTCGCCTCGTCCCCCCTCACGCGATGCCTTTTAGCCGATCCCCACCATCACCGGCTCCTCTCCCCTTCCCGAGCCCCACACGGCAGGCCAGCTGAGCTCTGGGCGGCAGGCCTTGTCTGTCCGCCCAAGGAAGAGGCAGCTTGCGAGGTCCCTGCTGCCTCTCCGCCGGGGAGAGGGGCAAAGGCTGGAGGCCCAGGCGCCCTCCATGGCTGGTCTTTGGTGGCCTGAAGTTACTGCACACCGTGCTTTCTCGCTGGAAGCTTTGCCTTCATGAAGGCACAGCCAAAATTGGAGGGAGGGCCTCAGGGCATCACCCCCAAATCCTCCTCACGTGGGTCTTTTGTGGGCCCTTGCTCCACTTCAGTGCATCAGGAGCTAGTACCTCGCGGGGTCTCGTGTCCTTGAAAACATGTCTGCCTTCCGTTTTTGTGGTGATTAACTGCCCTTGTGCTGACTGGTCCATGAATTGCAGGTTTCGGCTATATGGTCCGTACCGTGTTTCGTACTGCTGGTGCTCTGTGCTGCCATTTAGCGTAGATGCAGGTCCCAAAATAACCTTGAGGCTCGCTGGCTTGGTGGGGAGCAGATGTGCTGGCAGCACAGTGCACTTGGCTGCGGAGAAGGGGGATGTTTTGGCTCTGCTTTCCTTCAAGTGCATCTCTTCCAGCTAGTCTCTCATGTGATGTTAATGGCAGCCTAAACATATGGGCAGGGGTACGAGGATCAAGCAGTGGCCCGTGTGTGTCAGTCCACAGGGAATGGACATAAAGCAGAAGGACCAGGTGGAGAAAGGGCAACCTGAGATGCACCAGACCTTGTGTGATTGAAAGGAATGACTTTTTTAAATCATCTTTGGTTTAGGGAGTTTCCATTCTTCTCTTGGCTACAGATTTGCAGTTGAATAATGCCAGCTTTGTACGTAATCATAAATATATGCATAATTTTGATATTGTCTCCAGAAGTATTAGAACCTCTGACAGAAAAATTGCCAACGGGGATTACATAGCTAAACCTCAAAAACACACATGAATCACATGCCTGTTTAAAGCAAAATTCTGAAAACCTGGTATGTTTTATTCAGCAAAGACTATTAAAATAGTTGATAGGAAAACCAGATTATCCGAGAGCAAGAGAGAGGAAATAGTGCAAGTGAAGTTAGCTGATTGCCTCCTCACCACACTGTGAGTCTCAGTTGCTTCGCTGCTTCCTACAAGGTTTCAAGACCCAGTGGCTTCTGTAAATCTGCTGTATGCTTGTTTTCTAGGTGTCTGCATTTTTGCTTCCCTTGAACTTATGGCAGATAAAGAATCAGCATTCTAGCTACAGGCAGGACAATACAGCCAGGTGTTATCTGAACTTTGGATGCAGATACCTGCCAAGCACCTGAGTCCTGATTTGCAGCAACTCGTATTGCACCTCTATGGAGAATCTCCCCACTGTGCCAAAATGGAAAGCATGGATTTGGGGACGGAAACGCAAATTAACTGCTTCAAAGAGTGTGCCAGGCTCCTTTCACTTGGAGTTTTAAGCAGATAGAAGCGTAACTCATAAGAGGTGAAGAGTAAATGAGTCCTCATTTTAGTTTACCTTTACTCTCTCAACTTGTTAATAATTGGTGGGTCCTGGCAGAAAATATTTTTCCTTGACTTGTGGATAGTATCCATAAAATACTCACAGATGTAGCAAGCAGCTGCATTGTGATGCTGTTCTTAGAAAATGATGTAATGCAGCAATAATCACTTCTGAATTATTACTGATTTATGAATTGAGAATGTTTGCAAATTATGGGTAAATTTAGCTAGCTCAACTGAAATTCATGTCAGCTTGGTCAGGTGGTAATTCTGGGACTGTTGGCTGGTGCTCCAGTTGGGGCTTTTGCTCCATTGGCGTGGTCTTTTACAGTGGCTTTCCAGCAATACTTCTCATTTTGGTGGGCTGTCATGGAGGGAGTGGGGAAGGAAAGGCAAAACGCTGACAGCTCTGGCGTGTTGTGCTGGCAGTATTTGGAGCTGTTGGTGGAAGAATTACTTGACTCCGTCACTTGTTCTAGACACGTTTCAGATGTTGGGGCTTCTGAAGAATGAGGCGGTAGATTGAGAGATGAAACACTCGGGATCCACAAAACTGGGACGCTGCTTCTGAAAGGGGCCCTTTCTTCTCTGCGTTAATGTTTGCCGTCTGGTCAGAGTCCTCCCTTGTCTCCCATTTCCCCAGGCTCCAGTTAATTTCCTGATGTCTCTGGCAGGCGATGGGCAGCTTGGAGCAGGAAGTTGGTAAAACTCAGTTTTAAATTCATGCTTTCAGTGAGGAACTGTTAGTAGATGGACACCTAATTAAAGTAGTAATAACACATCTAACATTTACCTTGCACCTTTTCTTAATCCTCAAAGACCTCAGCTGCCTTCGAGATGGAGCACAACATGTTGATTGTCCATAATAATGTCACAGAATGATTTGAGAGGAGGGGAGGAATAACTGGTCCATGGAAACTGGAAGAGACCATAGTAGAATTGTAGTTATTTCAGTGAGATGGAATAATGCTCCAGAAAGGAGAAACTGCCCTACTCACAGGGTGCCTGAAGAAAGATGCACAAAAGATGACTGTTATACAGGACCTGGTCTTTGTAATTGCAGGAAGTTTTTTTGCTGTATAAACCCAAACTGAACCTCTTTAGCCTCTATTTAGCAGATGTGTCTGCTGGATGTGTTTAAAACAAAATAAATGCAAGATATAATTCCTTTTTCCTTCTATTTTTAACTAGTCTTGTTTGGTTTTAATGAGACGGTTGGGTCCTGAATTGTTTTCAGGCTGGATCGCCCTTGTATATTCTGGGAAGAATGACCTTTTGTCAAAGAGGCTGGGGAAAAAGTAGAAAACGTCCAGACTCATGCCAGGTTAAAGCAGTCTTATAGATCGTGCTATAGAAATATTGACTGTGATCAACAGGGTTACAGGGAAGCCAACTGATTATGAAGACCAGCTGAAAAAAGAAACTGCAGATGGAAGATAACCACTTTCCCAGAACGTCTGTGGTAAAGACTTTCTGGAAATTAGCAGCGGGTGCACAAACGTGTGCCTTCGTGTAGGACGAGACTAGTTTGCGTGACTGGGTGCGGATCCAAGTTTTGAGAAGTGGGGTGTTGCACCCTGGGAGCCCCCTTGCTGATTGGTTTATTACAGAATAGTCTATAGTCTGGGAGGATTAGCTAAAATCGAGAACAAACCATCCTGAAGGAGTTGGCTTTTCTGCATCTGGAATTATGCCATGATCATTTAATATGAGAGAATCAGCCCTATAGTCATGGAGGGAATTTTTTCAAGATCTCTTGTTCCCAGCATAGCTATTGTACTCAGTTGATGGCCATTAAACCAGAGGCTTATTTCATTTTTATAAGAATTTTCTTGCTTGAAAAAACCAAAAGTTATGAGCTGAGTGCCCTATATTTGCTACTCCCTAAGTGGAATACAGAGATGAAGGAGGGAATTTTGGTGATAGCCAACTGCTGATTGAGTGAATTGCTTTTAGCAGCATGGAAAAAAAAAAAAAGTGTGAGAACATGGTGAGCTATTATTTTACAATTATCCTGTTTTTGCCACTGTGGGCCTCTTCAGGAATCAGACTCTGGGTAAAATACTATTTTTTTTCTTTCTGTAGCTTCTGGATATAAATATGCACCCTCTCTCATTCTTTTCCAAAATGTGGCTTTCCTCTTACAGCCAGTCAAGGGGAGTGTGTTAATCTCTGGTTTTGGTTGCACCTTTGTTTTGGCTTCCCTGGTAGGCGAGACTATGCCCTTTATTGCTTTGTTTAAACTGGCCATGAGATTAATAGATGCCAGTCCTTCTTTGACCTTTGAGAGTACATGGGTTCCCACCAGCCCTTTCTTAGAGCTACCTTGCTTATTACAGCTATCTTGCCTATAGTGTAACAGGCAGAGGACTTCTTGTGGTAGAAATGTCATCAGAGTCTTACTGTTACTTTTCTATTGAGCAGTGGTCTGCCGTTGGACTGGGCTAACTTTTTAGAAGGAGGGAAGAGACAGTTTTGCCATGTGATGCATTTACTTTTGAAATAAGCAAAAACTCAATCCCTAGAAGCTAGGATTTAAAGCGTATAGTAAAGTTGAGCCATCACATAGATCAAGATTACTGGGTCTGTGCTCAAAAATATTAGAGGGTTTGTCATCAGAAAAAAAGTTAAAATAATTTATATGTCTAATAAATTCAGATAATATATTGAAATCCATCGTCTTTCTCTGTTTTTTTGGCTGTGTTTGGAATCAGAAATACCAAAATACCACGAGGGAGTCTGCTCTCATGTTACTTCTTGCCAAGCCGGGGTTGGAAATACTCAAAATTTCATGAGAAAGGGCTTTCTCTAGGGAGTTCAGTCCATTTGTGCAGACTTGTGTGGTACTTAGATGGTTTGAATCATTTAAATAAGGATCAAATCTTTCACGTTTGACTGCCTCCCAAATCTGAACCTGTTTGAAGGGTGGATCCTGCATTTGTGGTCTTCCTAAAGTTGAATACCAAGTTTATCAATGCTGCTATGTACCTTGAAACCAGCGCTGCTCCTAGCAGAGATAACTGAAAGCATTTTTAGCCTCGAAGGGAGCAGGAGAAGACCCTTACGGTCTGCAGGCTGTGATGGGACTTTGAGGATGTGTAGCCATCCTGGCTGTAGCTGCTAAGCTGATTCTTCAACTTGTGTTCGGCTAGCAGCACGTTTGCCTTCAGCCAGGCTGACACGGATCTGGAAGCATATGCAATGGCTGCTACTTCATGGAGTATCTGAGTCAGGCCAGCATGCATCTGTTGTGGGAACAAATGAAAAGCAAGTACAAAATCTTTTCTCAGTTTGTGTCACGCTCTGTGGTATTTTCTGCCTCCTCTGCCAACTGATCCTGAGAACACATGCTTTGACTCTTTCCTCTAAACACTTTCTTTTCCCAGGTACAGAAGTGCTCTTCTATTCCTCCTCTTCCTGCACTGAAACAATTCACAAAACCTAAAATCAGGAAGGAAAAGAGTTGTAGTGGTTGGCAGGAAATGGAAGCAGCACCATAATGTTTCTAGACATGTGAAGCATATGTTATGTTGTGTTGGCACAGAAATGTGCAAATGCAATGCTCAGTTTCTGAGTCTTTCAGATTTTAGGAAGTACTTTAAGTGGAAATGAATGATTCTGAGATCTGGAGTCCCGATTCCTCTCTTAGGGCCTGATCCTTGTAGCAGATGTCCGTGTAAGCTCCACCAAAAGTCCTCTTCCATGTCTGCTCCCTGGCATAAAGCTCAAAGCTCCCGTAAAAGCAGCGTCCACAAACTCCTGCCAGTCCACTTCCATTTTAGAGTACATCATGCAGGGGAAACAAAGTGGGTTTTTTAAATCAGGCCTTGTCAGGACATCCATAGCCACCAAAGATTAAAATGAGGATCTTCCCACAAGTTCCTCTGCTACTTTCAGAGGTTGTGTGGCTTTACCGATTGCTCACCTTTTGGGAAACAATCAGATGTTGATACTCTTTCCAAGCTGGTGCGATATTTCCAGTGGGTCTGTGCAGCGTGGGGTTTCTCCAGCTGCAGGGGTGACCCTGTCTTTTACAGTAGCTTGCTTGCCACAGTCCTGGTACTGAAGAGATCAACATTGCAAGAGATTTAGCTGATAAGGTAAGGCCTGTCGCCTTTGCCATGCATACTTAGTCGTCTGGATCCAAGGTATCTGTGAGAACAGATGGGTGCCTCAGAGCTTCCCTCCCTTGTTACCAAAATCTTGGTCTTAAAAACCATCAGTTGCTTGAAATGGAAGCTTGGAAATTACATGAAATGAAAAACCCGAATTGAAGCTTCCCAGCGTACAATGGCAGCATAAAGTCTATTTCCCTTGTAGACCTTTAACTCATTGATCTGACTGCCTGGGCAAAGCACAGAGCAAATCCCCCAAGAGTGAACTCCTTCACTCTCAGGATCAGACTTCTGTTGCAGTTTACCTTCTTTGCGCTTTAATTTTACCTTTGGTTATGCACTCTGATTTTGGGGAATGCTTCAAGCAAAAGATAAATTAAGTGCTTGCCTAAGTTTCATTAAGGTCAATGGAACTTAAGCATAGGTTGTGCCAACTAGGGCAAGAATTCAACATGTTTGATTGGGACTTTTTAGTAAGAACTGAAGGGGGGAAAAAAAAGCTGGAAAATAATTCTTTTTCCATGCTTCTGATTATCTTTGATATTCACACAGACGTTAGAAATAAACAATCGAGCAGTTATGATTTTCTTTTTGGTGGTTGTTGTAAAGGTAGTGCTAGCACTTCTGCTTATCCTTCTTGGTGGAACATAAAATATTTAAATCTGAAGTAATTCTATAAAGCAGCTTCATCAGAGCTTATTTGTTTATTACGGTGTTCGTGATTGTTGTGTAAATAAGATGAGGAAGCTATTTTTGGCTTCTGCCTGCTTGTCCTCAGAAGGAGTCATAAGATGCGTACACCAAGATGGTGACTGAGTGCAGCTCAAGCTCCTGATAAGTCTCATTTGATGTGAACTGTATAAGGGGATAATTACCACAAAGAGGGTCAAAATGAGGCCTTTTGCAGAGTGACGGACCAAATGGCATACTTCTGATTGCAGCAGCCAGCTCTGCAATAAAGTGATGAAAACTGCCTCATCCTTTCCAGTTGCATTGATCACCAAGGTGCTCTTCTGTCAGTCTTACCGGGGCTTCCACCTGTGCTTTTCTCCTTCCTCTATTTTGCCATAGCCTAGAAAAGAGAAGCTGCTCTGAGGCAGGCTCTTTGCTTTTAACCAAGACAGTCAGGATGTTTTTTTAACCCCAAGGTAACTGGTGCATATGACCTGTCCTGTGACACAGGGACAACAGAGGTCTCTAGTTTTACACAGAGGTCAGTGCTGCCTGTCTGCAGCTGACCTCAATGAATGGACCGCACTGAAAATGATGCTGAATGAGTCCTGTGGTTCTGGGGTAACAAATGCAATCAGGTGGGAGCCCTCTGCTAGAGTCAATGGCATGTGGATGTTGGCGAAGGCCTTGGTTTACCTTTCTGCTTTGTATGTTCAGATCAGGATAACACAAATGTGTTATTTACCCTGAGATAACAAAAATTTGTACACCTGTTTTCTAGCAATGAAGGAAATACCTAACTCCAAACAGGGTTGAACTGCAGCAGGAGAATTGCTAGACAGAGGGTGCAGGAGCAGATGAATTTGTGGTGGGTTTGCTCTTTACTTTGCTCAGGTCATCAATTAGTTAAGTGCTTAGTAAGAAGACCAATGGAAGAAAAAACTACTCCTAGGAGCTATATTCCGCTCATATCAATCCTGGGTGAAACATCTTGATTTTGTTAGCTGTAGTTCTTAACTTTATGCTCCAGGTTTGATTTGTTCACAGCTTTTTAGGTCCCTCAGAGCGGCTGTGAATTTGTAGTGTTTGCTGAAGCTGTGATTGCAGTAGGAGAGGCTGGAAGGGGAGGGGTGGACCAGCGTTGGTGGCCTGCCAGCAAAGTCAGCTATGGAAACGGTACTGATTTCATTGAACTAGTGCTGTGAACACAGTGCAGTGGAGATGTGTGATGTCCTGTGGTAACAAACCTAACCAGGTGGGAGCCCTCTGCTAGAGACACTGGTGTGCAGATATTGCCAAAGGCCTGGTTTTCATCTTTCATTTTGTGGAGTCGATGTTGGGTGCCTGTTCCAGCTGAAGCTTTAAATCAATGCCTCGGTTTATTTTCCTGCCTCCAAGGATGTTAGCAGACTATTTTATTAATGATATGAGTGTTACAGGCTGCATGGGCACAGCTGACTAATGTAGGCAGTAAAAATCAAAAAGAAAGGGAGACTGAAAATTTGTCGCTTCCTCTTACTGTCCAAACCCCTTCCCTTTGAGGACTGAAGCACCTCAGAATAGTTGAGGGAGCAGAGCCCTTGTTTGTAAGAGCAGGTTTACATGAGCGCAGAGTTGTGAAAAAGACAGGCCTTTACTGTAAAGGCAGAAGGTCTGCTGCTAGGAGAAACAAACAATCAGTATGGAAACATTTTATGTGTTGATCTGTACAGATACTAAGCTTGTGGTATTGGCATATCTAGCTCTCTCCCTCTGTCTATTCCTAAGTTTACTCTCTTTGGTGATAATAGAAATATTTGAAAAGGGGGAGCAGTCAATTATTTTCACTGTATTACCCTCAATATTCTTATTTTATCTGTATCTTTCCTGGCTCCGCTTAAAGGAGTTAACCTCCCAATAAGAAGTATATTTTTTAGACCCCATGGGGGCCACAGTATGTATCCTTGTTTCATTTTCTCTGTAGCTATGGGAGCAAATAATAGCTGCAAATATCGACAAAACATTCATGTTTAATTTTCATTTTGAAGGTGAGGTACTGTTACCAAAGTTGATTAAATATTAAAGGATCATATAATTGTGCAGTATTTTTAAAATCTTTTACAGAAAATGCAAAGCCTCTGTACCTGAAGTGCTCTTTTGAGTGCTGTGTTTTCAGTGTTAGCTCCATGGGATTTGTCCCGTGTTTCCCTTGCAGCTAAGGTGATTCAGGGATTTGGGTGAGCCAGGATTCCTCTGGGCTGCATCAAGGGAAGGGACCAGACACCAAAATCTGTTTTCTGCAGGAAGGCACAGTCGGTCAGCTAGGTAGGTTAGTTAAATAGACAAATAATAAGTGTTGAGGTGGAGAAAGGAAGAAAAACAGACTTCTGTTTTGACTCAGTAGTCGAGTGACAAACATATCATTGTAAGCCTCCTGTTAACTTGTCTGAAGACTTGTCAGGGCTTCCTAACTTCCCTGTTGAAGGAGGGTGGTAATGACAATGTGAAAGGCAGATTGTGGAAAGTATTGTAATAGGTGTAGACACACAATCTTTAAGTCTTTATTTCCCATATTAAGCACCTGAATTGAAGGATAAGAGAAATTAGAAGTCTTAAATGACCTGTGAACAAAGTGTGGTTGGTGTGGATGGAAGGGGAAGCATAATTGCAGATGAAACTGTAGATACAAAAACTTTCAAGTGAAATGCTAAACACAGCTGTGTTCATGTGATCTCTTGTTTGTGATAGGATAGTAATCTTCATAATTTCAGCTGTCTTTCACCTTTTTTCCCCAAATTTCTTACTGAGAAAGAAAATATCTTGCGTAAAGAATTCATTGGTGGGGGTGGGTGAAGGGAAAGAAAAGCAAGCATTCGGGATGTGGGAGTATGCCACATGTCTCAGTGCCTCTGTCTTACCAGTCTTTTACTGTGATACTGGAAGTAAGTCAGCTCAGGGCCCTTGACTTGTGATGGAGTGTAAGAGAGAATTCATTATGCTGAGATACCATTTCATCTTGGATTTTTCTTCCTGAAGACCAGCTGTGCTCATCAGAACAATCACTGTATTTTGAGGTTGTCCCAGATAGTCTAGGACACCTATTTGCTCTTTGCACGTAGATATCTCCCACTCCTTTTCAAAACTTTTGGAGCCATGAAGAAAGAAGCTGCTTTCTAAACTAATTCATACCAGCTTATTTAAAAGCTAGCTTGATAGAGCTGCTAGGCACTCTGGTCCCATCCTTTAAGTTTAAGGAATGTTTCAAGAAAGCTTTTGTAGCTCTAATACCTGAAAGACTCTTTGTTTCTTAAGTGCTCCCTTTATTACATTCTGAATGGGATGCCCTTCCGTGGTAAACAACTGGACAGCTGTTTTTCTGATACAGATTGAAACCCAGATTTTTTTCCCCAGAGTTTTTCCCCCCACAGTGAACTAGGCTTGGGAAGTTGGCTATGTCTGAGGCTGCTTACGCAATCAAAGTCAGCTGGTGAGAGCTCTGTTTTGGGAAACCCTTGGTATAGACTCCGATTTGTTTCCTTTTAATAGGAGAATTATATCTGCTGAAGGGCCCAAACTCTCTCCTCGCCTGCTCTGCTGTAACCTCCATGCCACAGAGAAGAGCTTGCTCCAAGGAGGAATAAACCCTCTGCTCTGCCCTATTCAAACCCAAGGGCTGCCTTTGTGCCACAGCTTTCAGATTCCAAAGGCATTTTTTGGTTAGCAGCTCTGCTGGATGCACAAAGGGTCAGTGCACTAATAGGATACAGCACTGGGAAAGGACAGGGCTTTAAGGGTCTCTTTGGAGATTTGATGCCCTGTGTGAAAGAGGTCAGCGATACTGCAGCAACAATTTTAATTTACTTGTGGAAAAAAAAAAAAGGGGGCACCATAAAAAGGGGAAGGACAGTGGAAATAAGGGACCCTTTAAATCCTCCTGTCCTGATGATCCTAACACCAAATCCATCCATTGCTGATAAACCTAACCAATGCCTTTATAGGACTTAACAACATGGAATAAATGTCCTCCTGCCTTTCCCCACCCCCTACCAATGCATAGCAGCTCCTTATTGTGTGCATTTACTTTAGAGATGCTGGGGGGGTGGTGGTAACTTCTTTACAAGAGACGTTGGTCTGCACCTGCTCAAGGGCTCTCTCATGTTGATGGTCTGCATAGCAGAAAACAAGCCAGCCCTTTGCAGAGGGTGGTAACAGCCACTTTCTGGCACATTGATGGTTTATGCTGTCCTAGAGAGAAAAGGGAATTGATGACAGGTACATGCAGACTGAGCAGCCTCCAAAATTCATGTTGGATTTTGGGAAATCCTCTCTCCCCAGCTGTCTTGTCACAAGGACTGTTCAGCTCTGTAAGAGGCTCTTTGATGCTTGGGAATTGGGGAAATGCTGATCATCTGTGCTAGGGTGAATGACATTGGTGCTGTGGGAAACTGAAAAGAGCTATTTTGACTCTGGCTTTGTCAATCTGTGGCTGAAAGCTGTGAGGCACTGGAGCCTGTATCCAAACATAACTTGCACATCTGCAATAGATATCAACAATGCTTACATGACTTTGTGCAGGAAACAAGTTTGAAATGTTCTTGGTCCATTTTCTTTCTTCCCAGCATGTCAAAAAGCAAAGGACAATATTGAACACCATGCTTCAGTGACAGGGAAAGGTTTTGGGGGAATCTATTTCTGAGTGGATGTTTTGATTCATTTATTAATCAAGATTTATTTTTCATTGGGAATTATCTTTTTGGTGTTATGTATACAGAAAACTTGACCAAGTAAAGCCATATTGAGCATCAACAGCATCATGATAATGTATAAGAGGGTTTGCTTTAAATCCTTCAAAAAGAAGAATAGGTCTGCCCATTATCTCTAATACAATGTGGGCTAGGTGAAATCTGCTTGGAAGTGGTGGTCAGCAGTGGTGACTGAAGAGAAAGGTTAGTAGTAGTTAATCTAGGCCAAACTCGTCTGACAGATGACACTGCCCAGTGCGCAGGATACTAGTTTTGAAGTAGGTGGGCTGAAGTCCAGAGGTCTTCAGCCGAGCAGGATGGATGTGTGTTTGTGTTTTCTGAGTGTGAGAGAGAAGTGAAGTGTAAGGAATACGGGGAATCACTGGGAATGTGGTCCTGAGGAAAAGCACGGAGTGCTTTTGGGTTAAAAAAAAAAAGGGTGGCGGGGGGTCGACAAAGAAGCCATCTCTTCAGATTTTTCTACAGTGGTCCGAGAAAGGAAGCTGTAGGGTGGCCTCAGAGACCTGTTGACTCCATCCCAGTACGACGTCCTTCTGGAACCACAACTGAAGTATTGATCAGCTAACTTCTAACTTAACACCCAAACTGTTGCTCCCACACTTGCAGAGTGAGCTGCTTCAGGGAGCAGAGTTTGCTGCTGCTGGTAGCAAGCCAGCTTGCCACATAACTGGATAACCCCAGCACTGGTGAAGGAGAAAGGGGGAATGCAGAAGTGGGAGGACGGCTGGCAGGCTACAAGCCTGGCTTAGACGGATTCAGGTCTCCACGGACCAGCAGACTCAGTCCCACCATTGTGTAGCTCTCCAGGAATGTCATACACCATTGCAGGGCAGGAGGAGTAGACTAGCTCTTCCAGCTGTGAAGCTGGAGTTGGAATAAAAGGCAATCAAATCAAATTATAATTAAACATCAGGAACGACATGAGACTGATTTACCTCTGGACTTGTAAAAATATGATTTTTAAATACAATGCCTTCATTAGCACAGCACTTCCAACAACAGTGCTGTGGCATTTACCTAATGGAGACATGGTAAGGATGTTGTGAAGCTCCTCTCTTTTCAGCTTGGAAGCCTTGATAACGTAGATCCAAAATCAGAGCAATACTGTAGTTTTGCATGTAAATGCATTTGTTTGTCTCCTGTCCCATTTTCTTACATCCTTGACATGCCTAGTTGTACCATATTCAATTTATTTACTGACAATCTTCCTACAGTCATGGCAAGACTCCCAAATTGCAAGAATGGCAGTGCTGTGCTGTTTCTAAGCTTTCCAAGTTCTCAGTCCCTTCGGTAATATGGCTATGGTGTTAAATAAAATCATATTGTGGTCACAGCAGTCTTAGAATTGAAAAAGAACAAAGGACTTTTCCTGTCCTTGCACTCCCCTCTCTATGGCATATCCTGCAGTTAGCATAAATTATTTTCTTCTGTCCATATTCTCCAAACCATGCACTTTGCTCTGCCCTGCATCCATTGGCTGGTATGAATTTTTGCTCTCTGGCCTGCAGCAATAACTTCCTTGTTCATTACCACAAAATCTCTATTTCCATTGTATTTGATAGAGATTCCACTCTGCTTTTTCACCCACGCTCAACAGAAAGCAACAGGCGCTGTGTTGCATGCTCCTCAGCAAAACCATGCATGCTTGGCATGCTGTCAACTTAGCAAAGTCAGCTTCCATCCAGCATTGAGGCTGTTGAGCCTGTACCTTCGTTTCTGGTGTGAGACGCAAAGCTGGGTCAAGGAAGACTGGAGTTGGGCATACACTTTGGTAACTGCACTGGGAAAGCTCCAGTTAGAAGTCTGCTCAGCAAAGACAGGGCTGTAACAAGTATCTGACTGGGAAGGGAGCAGAAATTCAGCCGTTGGTAGTGTAGGCTTTGTGAGTAAGAGTTCCTTAAGCCTCCATGAAGATGGCTACAGCTGGAAAATTGTATGTTTCTCTTATGATAAACTGCCTTGTGTAAATGTTTTCAGATCCTTTGAGCTCTCCTTCTGTGGGCTTGGAATACACCCATGAGCTCTGCTTGGCTCCTTTGGTTTGGCTTCACTTTGAAGCCTAGGCCCTTTGTAGATGGGCTTAGAGGGCCTGCCTTGGGGTTCAGCTTCTTGAAGGCAAGGAAAAAGTGGTGGGCGCATGGCCTATTCACTGGTGGTGCCAAAATGAGCTGTGACTCATGCTAATCGTGCAGACTTTCCTAACCCATCCTTTCGCAGTCTTTCTTGCATGTTTTGCTGAGCTGTGAGTTAACAATAGTGACATTTAAAGTTTTAGCATCTGAGTTGAATCATCCTGAGATGAGGTCAGCAGTTCATAGCTCACAGAGGTTTGGTTTCTGAGTGTATCTACAATGCAGCTGGATGTGTGATACATGCCATACCAACACTGGGCACCATCACTACTACTAGAACCACAAACTTGTGGGACTTCTGGTACCCATAGTGCTCAGCACTGCCATGGTTTCTCCTCCTTAAATCACGTCTCCCTCCTTTCTCTTGTGTGCCAGGAAGGTGTTGTCTTTGTTGTGGTGGTGAAGAGGTGGAAGGGCTAATGGCTGGCTGATCTGCCTGCTGGGGAGACGTGGTCCTCTCAAAGCTGAGCTGTCCTGTAGGAGGGAAGCCTGTCAGGGGAGTCGGCTGATCTTGGAAGTGGAAGAGGGACTGAATTGGCTCGTAGGGTGCTGTACCCTTGGGGGACATTGGGCCTTGTGGCACCTCCTGTTGCTGCTCTATGGTGAGATGAAGTCCCGTGGAAACGGGTTGTGCCTCACTGGAAGGTGAGGTACCGTGGAGGTCTTGTAAGGGAAGAGCTTCTCCATGCAGCAATCACCTTCACTTGCTGTATGATAACCTTGGCTTTTTCCAGCGATGGCAGGCATCGCTCCCTCTTCTGGGGAGCAAGGGTCTCCTCATGAAACCAGGTCCCTCACTCAGAGTTACCTCGGTAGCCATGGTGGCAAGAGATTGCTGGATTTTTCTTCTATTTCAGTTTTTCGGTGGTGAGGAAGGCAGTGGGAGGTGTCCTGGGGAAAACTTCCACTAGATGTAGAAAAAGAAAGAGGAGTCCAAGCACTAGTTTAAGTATAGCAATCCCACAGTAGTCTTGTGGTAGGCTGTGGGAGGAGATGAATTATAAAGGTGCTTTTGAGGGCTGCCTGCATCTCAGCTCTCTAGTGGTTTTTTTTTAAGGATTTAATAGTTGAGATAGATGGCCAGTCCAAGCAATGTCTGTTGGACATTTGTTATTGTTGGGGCAGTTTCCTTATGAATCATCTGTCTGCTTTGTGTGTTTTAATTAAAATAGAGTGTCACAATAAAGACTGAGAGCCAATTCTGTAGAAGTATCTGTACAGGCAGAGGGGGATGGAAGGGATCACTCAGTGGTAGAGATGTATCCTTGGGGGCCTTTGGACAGCTTGGGTCACTCTAGCGAATCCGGTAGTTGAAATACAGGTCTGGGGACTGCACTGTGTGCCTTGGGGAGAGAGGGAGGAAAACCCACCCAAATGCACTGTTAATAAGGTTAGTTCTTTAAATATCTCGTGTTTATGCTAGAACAGTTACAACAAAGCGGGCAACATGTTTTGTCTACGGACTAACCCATGCACCAAGTTTAGTATTAGCTGCCTTTCATTCCTTTTAGATAATCTGTTACCGCTATTAATAGAACGTATGCAAGATTCCTGGTGTCCAAAATTGCCCGGAGATAACAAGAGGTTTTGTCTTTGTGCATGAAGCCTTTTGGCTGTGTATTTTTGGGCATCGTGTTGGAAACAGCAGAGTGATGCCCTTTTGCAGTGGTCGAAGACTTGCTCTGTTGGCTGGACCTCTAAGAGGAGAACCCTCTCCTTTCAGGTCTTCCTGCAACGGGACCCACCACCGAGCTCCTTGCCGCCTCCAAACCTTGTCTGGTCCCCCATCTCGCAGTCGCCCTTGTCCCGCGCCTGGCCGTATGACCTCGGTTAGCTGAAGCATTTCTAATCGCGGCATTTTTCAACCCGGCTTGTATGAACACAGCTGGCCGAGAGGGTGATTGCATGTGAAGCTGCACTGTCAGATAGAAGGGGGTGGTAAATTTTGGCAGGAAGGTGGTGACAAGCTAGGGGAGAGCTGGCGGGGGGACGCCTCTTAGCCTGCATCAGCTGCAGCCAGAACAGCATGTCTAACTGCAGCCAGAGCAGTTTGGCAATGCTTACGAACTCTGCTAGTGAGGCTGACCACTAATAGAGCTTATAAAGTCAGTCAGATTTTTGGCAACCCTTCAGACCACTGTGTTCCTGCTGGAGCTTTTAAACGTCTCCTAAAAAACTATCCAGCATTATCAGAGAGAGCCCCGTCCTCTGGAGCTGGGCCAGGACCCATGAATGAAACAAAGCTGACAGCTCTGAACTGCAGCAGCTCTGTTGGGGGGGGGGGGGAAAGCAGGACTTCAGAAAATAGAATATATTTCTCTGTTTTGAAGTCTCACATCACAGAAGCGATGTTTCCTGCCTACCTCAACGTACTTCTGGTAACATGTTCTCTGTAGAAACCTTCAAAAGGAAAACATGTGGTTTGTTTTTTTTTTTCCTTCTGATGAAGTTGTGTGCCAGGGTTGTCTTTTTATTTTTGAAATGTGCATGAACTCAGGAGGGATGAATGCCTAAGTGTTTTTCATTCCTGAGGATTTACATTTGTTGAGATATGGAAAGAATAACCACAAGAAGATGCAAGTGGTAAAATATGGGGGACAACCTGTGTGTCATGGTCCCAAGCCTCTGGGATAATCAGTGCGATAGTTTTATATGACAGGGCTGTATTATAGTAGGAAAACTGATCTTTCCAGCATTTTCCCTTACGTGACAGGTCCAGTCCATCAGTTATGATACATGCGTGGTACCTGCTGACAAACTGAGAAGCTGTTTTGATGACCTGTTGTGCAAAGAAAAATGGGAGCTCTCAGCATGGCTGCATGCAGCCTGTCTGTGGGGAACTGGCATAAAAGGGGCTGGAATAAATCGGTTCCAGTGCAGGCTCACTTGGGATAACTAACGGGGAAGTGGTTGAATGCTAGTGCACATTTTCATGGGTGCAGGAAGTTGTGAAAGTTTAGTACAGCTAGCACGTGAAGGAGCAATATAGCCTCCACTGGACCATAGGATCCTGTGAGAAATCAGCAGCTAAGAGAAAACACTAACCAGTGGGTTTTTAGGTCTGTGTGTATCTTCCATCCCTTGGTGTTAGCACAGAGCATTACTGGCAGTCTGTCACTGGAGTTTAAATAGGATGTGAGTGCTGTTTGATTGCTTGAGTGAAAACATTTTGCCTTTTTTCTTTTTTTTTGGCAGCTACAAAAAATCTTGAAGCCAAAAACCTTAAAGGATTGCACAGTGTTCAACCATTTTATTTGTGTGTGTGTGTTTTCCGCCCTCCCTGCCCTGGTCTGTTTATGTGAAATACTGGCAGAAAAGAGTAAATACAGAGAACTATCCATATATTCTTTTAATTAATTCTTGGCAGGCTGCTTACAGTATCGATCACTTTTGAGGTGAATGTAGACAAGTATGTATATATAAACAGTATTTCAACAAATTCTGAAAGTCCAGTTCTCTGATTTTGTAAGAGCATATTAACTTTGCTTGTGCCTTTGTCTCTTTCATTGCTTACATCCATTGCAAAGCCTATTTTTCCTTCTTTAGTTATGTCCTGCCTGCAGGGAATTTGTGCCTTCATGTTGATGCCATTACCTGCCGCCTTTTCTGTTTTAGCAATTTCTGTAATCACCTTACCTTTCTCAATATGTTATCCAGGGCAAGATATTACTTACTTCTGGACTCAGAGAATAAAATTGCCAAAGTGCAAAAATTGCCAATTGTGAAAAGTGCTCAAACAGCACCGATTACTTGCTCTGCTGAAGGTGAAAAGTTTATTTTTGTTGAAGGCCCTTGGTGCAGGGTTATATTACAGACATGAGAGTGATAGCCACACATCCCCGCAAGGAGTGAGGGAAGGTCGGTACCCTACAAGCCAGGAAGAAACTCCATCAAGGGGAACAGCAGCAAAGAACATCAAACTGCTATTACATCCTAACTACCCCTCCATTTCGCTGCTGTGATAAAACCCTCTAATTTCAGCAGCCTGCTCGGTCATCTTTGACTCTCAGGCGTTATTATCGTAAAATAATTAATGACTTGTCCCAGATTCAGAAAGTGGGTTTTGTAGGATTTTCAAAGTGCTCTTTTTCTTCCTCCCAGCACGAAGCCCAGTCCCTGTAGGCTGGGAGGCAGCCCTGAAGCAAGGCGCAGAGCTACCGGTGAGAAACAGCATTTCCCATTACAGGGAGGATGGGGGCTGGCGTGGCATGGTTACCCAAGCTGGGAAGGTGCCTCTAGCCAGCACTTCTGAGGACAGCACTGCAAACTCTTCTGCATGAAAAGCTCGTACCTGCGCTCTCCCCTCTTACCTGAAGCACCACGGTCGCCCGCCGCTGTGCGAGGCCATCGCTTCAATGCTGACCCGGGGGAATGGGGCATGCCTGCACCCAAAGTGGGATGGTGAAGCCAGAGAAGCCCAGGGGCTGCCTCCAAGTGGCGATGCCCTGGGCCCTGCTAGCCCTGGACGGGGCTGGGCGATGCGCCCAGGGTAGCACCACACTCGCGCTGATGGAGCAGCATGCAGCACTGTTCATCACACGCTCTCGCACAGGGAGGAATTTAAATTCGATCCCTTTCTGTCAGGCAGAGTTATGTGCATATTACAGACGGGCTAACTTTCAGTATGCAGTGTTTAGGGCGTTTAGTCCATACCCAGCAGTAGCGAGTGGTCGTGGCAGACCTCACAAAGTTCACTTGGGATTTCAGTATTTCTTCTGACTTCTGTGTGAAAGGTGCTTAGCAACTGGAGGTGGCTTAAAACAAAAAAAAAAAAAAAAAAAAAATCAAAGGTCCCCTTCTCCAGCTCCAGTAAAATCATAAAAATGGAATTTTGACTTCAAACTCCTTGCTCTGATCTTTGCTACTCACTTTTTCTGTTGTGCAGGCATCTCCCTTCTAAAAATAGGAAATCTCATTGTGTGGGAGGTGTATTTGCACAGTGTTCTTTAGAATATAAATATTATTATTACTTAAACTAACCCTGCTGTACAGAAGTTCACAAACTTGTGCTAGGCGGAGACTGCCTGCTGTCTATGGAAGCATCAAATGCTTTCAAACACGGGCTTTCTGGGGACATTTCTGCAAGGGTTGTAGCTCACAGCTCTCTGTGGGAGGCTGTATGACACCTTGATGCCTGTGAATTACAATGGCCTTCAAGGACTCTGCACCTTACAGGCTCAAGCCATTACAATGTTGAGTTAATAATTAGTTTTTAAATACCACTGTAACTTTCATTTGTGATATAGATAATTTGCAATCATATGCTGCTTTGGATGGGATGGTTTTTAAATTGAATCTAAAATGAGGAACATCACTCAAAACAGACTGAAGGAGCTAATTATTTTATTAAAAATACAGCTGTGCTTGCCGTTTTAATAACCTTAACAGATCAAGGCGTATATGTGTGGGGAGGCCTTTAACTAGAACTTGTATTACCATGAGACTGTAGCCTTTGATGTGTTATTTCTAGTTTATCAAATGCCGTGGTACTGCTGCTCAGTTTATTTAATGCCTTGTTTGCTAGCACTTGATTGGGAAGTCAATAATAAATGGGTAGTAAAATTAAGTTTAGAGTTAAGAAAATGTGTCTGACAAAGTGAGATACAAGTAACAGGGCTCTGCAAAACCTTGTTTGGTTGTTCCCTGTTCAGCTGCCCTGCTGAAGCAGGGTGACTATTCGGGGTGGTTTATGCCGAATTCGAATCCTTGAACACCCACCATCTTCCTGAGTGCTCTGGGATGGGGGTCACCTAAAGTGGGGGTGTCGGTTCAGGCTCTGAGGCAGAGGAGGGAACTGAAGGTGGGTTTCCTGTGTCCTGGGAGATTACTGGAATCACTGAACTGTGGGATGAGAGGCACGGTATCATTCCAGTTTCTCAGATGTGTTTTCCATCCCTCTTTATCCTCAGAAAGAAGGCTGGGTGTGGGCTGGGGAATCCAGCAGGAGCTGTCCCTTGAGTAGAGGACCTCACAAGTGAGCTGAAACTGCATCTTTCGGATTGCTTTACTAACCACCAAAATTTAAAGAAATGCGCCTGGTACTAGTAAACCATGCAAGCAGCACGTAGGTTACAGTATAGCAGTGTGACTAATGTGCATGTGCATACTTTGCATACAAAGGGTGAAATGCTAGCAACAGAGCTGCTTGGCGGTTGGGTGCATTTTCATTAACGGTGCCAACACGCTTGGGACTGAAATGATAGAGACTGAAATTAGCTCAGGAATCACAACTTGTCCTTTGAAATATGGATAAACTCTCCAGAGAGTGGTCCTCCTATGAGGACGTTGAATGGAAAAGACCAACAAGTCCAGCTTGCCTTTTGCCCTTTTGAAGCGTTTCTGTAGAATATGAACCACCATATTTAGTGAACTGCTTTAAATAGAGTAAAACACAGGCCTGGGCTGCAAGCTCAGAGTGCAGCAAGGTATTTCTGTAGTCTGAAAAAGTTTTGGCTGTTTCTCAAAAGCTACATCTCATATTTGCCTTTGTGGTACCTTTTTCCAGATAAGGTCAGGACCTGAAAGCTAAGCTGTGCTTGAAGGAGTTGAGTGAGTTATGTAGAGCTCCCCAGTTTGAAGGAAGCTTGTGAGATGGAAGTTTGTCACCAGATTTTGAGTGTTTCTGACATCTGCCAGTCCTGGAAAAGCTGGTGTTAGCCTTGCTTGTGGTATTCTGTCAGCTGTGACTCCAGAAGCTAATAAATAATGGGTTTAAATGGATCCAGGATACTGCTTAAGAGGCGTAAGGGACTGAAGTTTTGGTCAAAGGCCTTGGCCCTTGAGGGTTTCAGTATGACTCCCAAACCATAAGGCCAGGCTAACAAGGTCAGAAACACCTAATGCAGCTCCAGTGCCCCCAAAAGCCATTTTACTATTCTCTGTGCTCACCTCTGGCCCAAGCTACTATGTGTGAGAACTGGGAAGCTACCTAAACTGTCCAGAGATCAGCTTTTGCAATGACTGGAGACCCGTGGGAACAGCACAGCTTTTGAGGGTGCTGCTTTGTCACCTGGATGAAGATCTCTGTCCTCGGTGGGTGGGGGAAGGAGTTCACACCTGAAGTGGTAAAACTAGGCATCAAGGGTTGCAGATCCTTTGAGGACATACTGATTTTTAAACTCAACACTGCCCACCCAATCATCCATCAAAAGAAATGCATGATGTGCTTTACTGCACATAAATTCAGGCAGGGGTGATGAAGGGAGGGTGAAAATGTCACATTAGTGTGTACTTCTGCTCCTTTCATATGATATTCCACACCCTGTTTACAAATCTTTTCTGATAGGTAACCAGCTCTGCTCTTCTACCACACAAAGGCTTCCATAGCCATAACAGCTTTCCTGTGTCTAAAATGGTGATGATAATGCCTTCTGCATGCATAGGAGGGGACAGGGAAGGGCTAAGTATCACTAATGATGGATGCTCTCGTCTTCCTTTTTCAATTCCACCACTGATCTATGAACGAGTGTTTGCGCAGGGGAACAGAGACCCCGATGGGATACTGCTGAGGGATTTTGCACCCATGTAGTTGTGAAAGTTGGATGGAATTTCTTATTTGTGCAGCAGTGGAGATTTTAAATAATGGGGAAGTGATGCTCTTCCTTCCTTTGGTGTTGGAGCAAATGCAACTTCAACTTTGGGAAAAATCTATGAAAGCAATTGAGTTTCCCTGATGCATCTGTCCCAGTAATTGATGTGACACCCTGCACTAATGGATAAACAGATTGTCTTTGTACTTCTGCAAAGGGAATGTGTCACATATTGAATAGTGACATTGATATTCTTATCAGATGTAAGAATTAACACTTCTTTCGGGTAAGTGGAGTAGGTTGACCTCTGAGAGCTATTATCTTCCAGGTTTGCAGGTAACTTCTCACAACATCTTTCTGCATTTGTTTTTAAAGTTTTACTGTAACCACATAGGCTGGAGAATTACCTTTCTTACATGAAATCCAAGGTGGATAGGAAGAATTATGCATCATTTAAAAGTGGGCTATATGTGTCTGGGAAATTGTCACACCATCAGTATGGCTCCATACCTGCATCACAGAAAAGGCTCCTGATGTTCTGTAGTAGGCCCCCCACGTGCTAGGCTCTCTGTGGAGAGGGAGGACAACTCCTGCTCCACTGAGCTTAACATTTAAAAGGATGAGCTAGACAAAGTGCAAGAGGAAGGGGGGCAGGCACAGGGAGTAAGTCCCTCAAACTCCATTTTTCTGGGCCGTGTTGCCTTTCTTGTGTCTATTGTTTCTAAATTAAAGGATATCTAATGTTAGCAGTTGTGGTCCCCTCCCAATAATCACTGTTACAAACGTTGCTGGGGTCTTGCAGGGTATTTATGGCTCTCCTGGGAAACACCAAGGAGAATTACAAAGCCACTGTGGAATGGAGTGATAAGAAAAATTCTGAATACAGCCTGCATTCAGAAAAATAAAAAATAATGAAAACTTAAAAGTAGCACACTACTAGTGCTGATCTTGCCTTTCATTTAAGCAAGAAAAAACACACTGAAGAACTTGGGTAAAAAATAAGGTTCTGGGTCCTACTATGGCCCTGTGCTGGAAGCTGTGGGCTGTTTTGAGTTAATGGTTGTGAGGTATCTTTCAGCCAAAACCAAGGTTTCAGCTGGTTGGGCCCTGTATAGCTTTACCAGGACAGGATGTTGGCCAGGAAGGTGTAGTGCCTGGTGGCCTATCTCATTTCTCACTCAGCGGAGATGTGTGAGGCTGAGACCAATTCCAGGAGAAGAATTTGGGCCCATCCCCAAAGACAGCGTGTCAGTGTTCTTTACAGAGAAAGAGAAGCAGTCAGAGAGGGGCTTCCCACCAACCCACCTTCCCGAAGGGATCCTGGAGAGTGTTGTGCTTTGCTCTTACAGTAAGCGTGCAATGGAGAATGATGGATGGGTCCAGCGTTAGAAGCTCATGGGGTATGCCACACGATGTAACATTACATGTAGGTACACATGTACGTATGTACGTTAATGCATGTGTGCATAAAAGAATAATATTGTAAATATCCAGCAAGGTGGCTAACAGTGGGACAAACCATAGACTATGTAGGAAACTACTGCTGCCCCTGGGACCTGCCATTCAGGGCTGGTGCTCTCTCCATCCTCTCCTTGAATCATTCCACTTTGTGTATGTTTTGAGGCAAATTCTCAAGTAAATCCAGGATGATGAAAATCATGTTATTTGACATTGTAGCTAATCATCAAAATATTCCCATCATCCTAATAGGGAATAGGAGGCAGTTCTTGGGATATAGAGTCCTTGTCACCTACTTTAAGCAACCTATCAATCAGTAAAAACACACCTTTTTTTCCTTTGAAGATGCAGCCCAGCTTTTATATTGCCTTGCAGGAGGCACGCTAAAGATCGCTGACACTTCTGAAAACAAAAAGGCAGAGAATAACCTGTCTGCCCTACCCATCAGCTTCTCAATAAAATTGATTCTAGACGTGCAAGGTTGTCTGTGCGCTATTGCTAAGTGCATAATAGCTGTAGTATGCTAACTCATTATTCTGTAAAGTGCTGTGAAATACCGCGATTACGAAAGATGCTACATAAAACCAGTTTCCAATCTAGTCAAGTGACGGTCAGATGGCCAGACAGGCTGCCATACTACAGCTACATGATCTGCAGTCCAGTGGTTTTATGGCTATGACTGTCCCTTAGACTTGTTTGCACGTGCCAGAAATTACAAGTGCCTTTTCAGGGGTTTTTCATGCTATCTCCTTTTGGTTCCCCACTTTGTCCTTGTATTTTGGGGCACTGAAATTTCAGGTGGTTCCTGCTCTAGGTGCTCAGCTTTATCCACGTGGGTGCCTATCACTTCTCAATGAGAGTCAGTTATAATGTAATTTATTTTGTAAAGTGCACTGGCTATTGGCCACTGGGTAACCTAAGGTGAAAGGGAGCGAATGAAAAGCAGATTAGAAAGCATGTTGTGGGCTGGCAGAAGGGAGGCTCTAGTGGGAAGTGAATGGGGACAATTCAGAGAAGTGAAAACCAAAAAAATAAGGCGTGCACATGTAGCTCAAAGGACTTCATTACAGCTAATTTAGGAAGATAACAAAGGAGTGATGTCAACAGATCCAAATGGGGGAGAAGCACAATGGGAAGAACAGAGAGAGCAAGAACAAATAAGAGTCATAAAATGGACAAATGTCTTCAAGTCTTTAGAGAGTATGTTTTAGTGCCTTTTCCCCTCCTTCTTTCCTGTTCTCCAGGAAATGTCTTGCTAATAAGAGGAGCAAAAGGGTTAGCAAGTTTAATAATGCCCTTAAGGTGATGAAATGTTGGTGCTTGACAGAACAAAAACTTGGCCATCCAGTTCTCCAGCTTTGCTTAACCATGAGCCACTCTTTCTTTTTAGTGTCATATCAAATCTGGTGACCCACATAGAGTGTTCATTGTGCACAAGATAAGGTATCATAAATTCACCATTAGGAATGTAATTACACTGAGTGCTCAGAAGAAAGAAAGGGTCCCTTCCCCATCGCCACCTCTTTTTTCCCCAGGGGATTTTCAAACTAGCAAAGTAAATATTGCAGCTGCGCTTCTGCAGTTTACTCTGTAGAGTCCATTTAAGATGGTGATTATTAAGATGTGCATGTTTGTAGTGCTGGTCAAGAGACTGGGCAGCTTTCAGCAAGAGGGAGCTGTGGAGTGATAGCACCAGGACAGGGGACTGACAATTAACTTGCACACAAAGATGAAACCCATTAAGACCCTGTGTAGCTCTAAACACTGAGCTTTTTTTCCCCAGTTTTGTCATCTTGTCTGATGCATTGTCTCAAACCAGACTGCTAACTCATCGTGGGCTTTTTTCCCCCATCACAACAAGGTCTTGTTCTTTGGCATTCATAACCTCAAATATATGTGCCCAAATTTATCATGTAGGAAACAGACACACAGATTTCTAAACTGACCTGTGGAGGCATGCCGTAGTGGGTTGTGGTGTTTGTCATCTCCTGACCTTCCTGAATGGGGACCTGGCTGGAACATGCAAGGGTCTCTGGCGCTTGTACTCCATTCCCATGAAAACCGGAGCAGTGGTGTCGGTGCGGAGCTGGAGGGTGCATCTGGGCATAGCCAACATCCCAAACACTAATCTTTGTAGATCAGAGAAGGGGCTGTTGTTTTGAGGACAAAAATAAGCTATAATGAATGAGCAAAGCCAGTGATAACCTCTGATTAAACCTTAATTCAGTAAACAGCAATAAGACCGATGTCAAGGATGGGCTTTCCACTGGTCTAGAGCAGCACGCCTCCTCTGATTTCGGTAGGGAAATGTTGATTTAAGGCAGGCTTGGAGTCTTCTGCCCTTTAGGCGTATGTTCAGAGGGCCAAGGATTCAGCTGGTAGGAGCTTCCTTGTGTCGGTGAACCTACAAGTACCTCGTTGATGTCGACAATACCCTATGTGAGAGCGCTTAATAGTGGATGAATGTTGGAAAGATTGTGGATTACTTTGTTAAGCAAGCGTGGCTTGTAAGTAATGTGGAGCTGACCCTTTGTGACACTTGCATGACCCAGAAACAAAGCAGCAGGCAGGAGAGCCCTGCAGTAAATGAACACTGTTTTGATATTTTCTAATAATAAAACCTATGAAGTTAACCTTTGCAAAGTATAGTTAAACTTAATTTATTTTCAAATGTGCAATGTTTTCAGTATGTTTGTTTGCACTGTAACCTAATTTTCCACTTCCTTTCCCTTGTCATACAGTTTTTAGGCCAGGAATGCGGTAATGAATAGAGAGAAGAATGTCAGTTTAGACCGTAAAAAGCCTCTGTGAAAAAGCCTAGTAGAATTAAATAGGGAATGATCGTCTGTCTGTAGAATTTCAAAGCCCATGTCTCCTCTGGTTTAAAGCCACAGGATCGCTAATAAAGAATCATTTTATACATGTGGCCAATTGTGCTCTGTGGCTGAGTGTAGTCAAATAATACCACTTTTTTCTTTCCTTTTTTTTTTTTTTTTTTTTTTAAAATCTTGCATGGAGGTGTTTGCATGTGTCCCACTCTGGTTGATTTAGCCCGTAAGACCATTGTGCTATTGGGGTGCAGGCAGCCTGGTCCTGGGGTTTTAGTGTGTAAACAGATCATCTTCCTCGCTAGGATCCTTGTTGGGCTAAAGCTGGGTCCAAATTCATGTGCCGTATTATGTTACATTCAAAATGGGAGCATGCATTAAGTGGCCAACTGGATCGGCATCAGAATTTGGCAAGGGACCTCTTTCTTTCTCATGGGTTGAACCCAGCCACTGGGTCTGCTTGTCTGTAACCCTTCAGCGCATTTAAAACTTGTGCCCAGAGGACAAGGCTTGTGATCTTCCATACATTTAATATTTTTTTTTTTGCTTTACTGTTTTCTGTACAGTCTATACACCTGTGTGATTACCAAAGTGGAAATCTTGGAGGCTGGCTGTACAGTGTTTTTTTTATCCCTGATGTTAAGTGGACCAAGTCTAGCTGAGCAGAGTGGAAATGCAGGGAGCAGCGCTGGGCCCTTTACCGGCTGTGTACGGGTAGGCGTACACTGGAGATGAATCGGGGTCAGTACACTGTGATATGTTAATTTGCCAATAATCATTGTAAGTAATAGCTTTACTGATTCATGAGTTCCATAAATTGATTAGTCCCTCTGTTAATGAAGAGCTCTAATGCACTACATATGTGATAGATCATTCCTTTACTTTATGACTTTATCTGGCCCAGGGAACTTGAGCGCACTGGTCTGCGCTGGTAGGTACCGTTTCCATTTTTCAATGTGCTACTGCACGAATGCAAGCATTTAGCATTGTACGCATCCCACGCTGGTTTCTGCACAGAATTAGCTGAGTAGTTCTTTAAGCTTTCTGATGCATCACGGTGCAAAGTCAGCCTGGCTCCTACTGGACCATCTTCACCAAAAACTAGACAGACTCTGCACTCAACTATGGAGATCCATGTAAGACAAAGTCTTGCTTGTCAAGCAGCAGCCTCTGCTTGGAAGAAGGGCCAGTAGCTTCTAAAATCGCTTCTTTACTCTTACAAACCCTCTCTTCCAGTGAAGAAGCGGTGTCCTATGAGTTAGCTGAGTTTGGGGCTGGAGCTGAGAACGAGCTGGACTGCTCATTCACGTGGGTGAAATGAGGGCTGTTGCTGGTGGGGCCATGGGAGGAGTGGGCTGAATCCATATGGGCTCTGCCACATGAAGGAGCAACCACCTCTCCTTCTACCACATGTGAGCTGCTTCAGTGTGTTGGATTGAAGGATGCTCCAGGATGCCTGAACGGTGGCAGTGCCCTCTTCAAAATGCCTTTATCTCCAGTGAGAACAGGATTACTTTTTCTTTTTCAAATGGACTTTGCTTCAGTTATCTGTGCCTTTGTCCCTTTGAGATGTCGTTGCCATAATACACTCTACATGGGGCTATACGTTGAGCCCACTCAGAAACTGAAGCTAATGCAGAATGCAGTGACCCGCTTATTAAGTAGTATTTCACGCTGGGAACACATCACACTAATGTGCCAGGATCTGCACAAGCTGCCAATACGTTTTTGGATGTTGGTGTTAACCTATAAAGCTATAAATGGTTTGGTACCTAGCCACTTGGGTCAGGAGAGAAGGCACGGTGCCTTTATTAATTATACAAGCCTCCAGCTGAGAATGAATCTGCTTAGGCTTCTGGAAATGGTTCACACTGGGCATGTTCAGAGGCTTAATGCAGGCATTAACATACCCTTACATTGCATCATTTAATTTGCATAGCAACTCCTAGGCTAGTCGCAATACCTTCTTTTGCACCTACCTTTGATGTTGCTGCTGCCACCTCTAAGGCTCTTTGTAGGCTTGGCAATCTGTGCTCTGGCCTTGGGACTGAAAGGCAGTTTTACCCGTCCGCTAGATCAGGAGAAAGCCCCTGTGCAGGCCTAGCAGAAAGCTCATAAACTGGGACACATCAGCGTTTGCAGAACTAGTGAAGAGGAAAATAGATCATGCTTAGTCAGAGGTACTTTTTGAATAAGTCTGAGGAAAAAGCTGCAAATTTGGGGTTGGTTTTAGATTTTGATCAAAGCAGTTTACGGTTTATGAAATGCCCTTCCTTTCCAGAGAAGAACGAGTAACCCGCAATATTCAGCCATTATGTCTGCAGACAGATCTGCAGCTACTTCCTGCATTTGTCCATGGTGTTTCTCATTGGTAATTACAGTAATATTTATGTCTCTTTGCATTTTTATATGTCTTTTGTCAAGCTGATTAGAGGAGGCACAAAGCTGCCCTTTCATAATAAAAAAATTTAAAAAATAAAAAGAGGCCTCATTAGGGAGCTTGCTGACATCAACCAAATTGAGTTTCACCTCGTATCAAAATTTTAATAAATAAGCAGCGATGCTCAGTACGTTGCTCTAACATACACACTACACTCACACAGCTTGCTGCATGCTTTGTACAATGCGGCTTTTTCCTTTTTAATGCAAAACAATACTAAGTGAGTCAAGGGGAAATGGTATTTCATATTCAAGCCTTTCTTTTTCCCCAAGCATACCTTAAAAAAAAAAAAAAAATCATTCGTCTGGTATCCAATCACTCTGACTATACTTTTTGATTCTGCTGTTGTACGTATCAGAGCCTTAAATCTAACATTTCCTTTTGCAGTACTGCAAATGTGAGGTGTGATTTACATTTGTTTTTCTTGCAAATTAGGAAGAGCATAAAACACAGGCAGCTTTCCTTTCAGATGCCATCGACTCTATATAAAGTCAGGCTGGAAAAAGCCACGGGAGCAAAGAACGGGTGGGGAAAGAGAGTGACAGAGGATGTTTTGGAAGTGTAAAATGCATCTTTACAGCCAACAGACCAAAAGACTCTTGTTCCAGTCTGTATCTCGCTCAAATATTTATGACAACAGTTTACACTCTTTTAACTTCTGGTTTCTCTCTTAGAAATCCATAATTAGGTAGATAATTTTAAAAGCCTGCCCCTGCCAATTGCTTCTAGGACTGTGCCAGGTCTGTGCTCTTGATCTACGGCTGTTTTAGTAACTAGCTTGGGGTTTTAAGGGGAGCTGCAATTTGGGTGGTTTTTATAGATACCGGCAACAGCCAAGCGGCAATCAAAGCAGCCCAGTCAGGATGTCCCGGCAGGGCTGTGGGCGCTGGGGATCGACAGAAACAGGCGAGGGTTGGTGGCAAGTGCCCCAGCCACCGGCGACGAGCGCTGCTTGGTGGCCAGAGCTCCCCGTCAAACCCTCGCGGGGACCGCGCTGCCCGAGAGCCGCCTGCCCGGCAGTGCTGCTGTACAGACCTGTGTCCTCAGTGCCCCCCCCCCGCCTCAGATGGGATTTTTTTCTCAATTCATTTGTTTTGTGCCTCTTCCCCTGGTTTTGAGGTGGTTGCTTATGTGAACAGCGTCTTCCAAACAGGAGAGGAGCCGAAGCCGCCGTCCTCTCCGCCTTTTTGGCACTGACCTCGGACCCCCGGCGGGGACTTGTCCCATCACGTGCTAGAACAAACGTGACAAAATGATGCTGCCGGGCCGGGGGTGCTGCTGAGGTTCGATCGCTTGAGGAAGCGGCGGCACTCCCATCACCGTCTCTGGCTTCCCGCCTTGCGGGGCTGAGATAATCCCAATTGTCCAAACTTTCTGAGCCAAGCGGGCCCACTTGAGATCAAATCCTTATGAGCTGGTCTAATCAGCCCTTTCCCCTCCCTCTTTCTCAGTGTTTTCTATCGCTGCCTCTTTACTGTGTTGCTGGGACATGCTCCCTGTAGAAGCTGAGTGCAAAACCTGCTAGCGACTTTAGGGGGTTTCTGGCTGTAAGCTCGAGGTCTGAACAGATTTGCAGCTTCAAGCACTTGTGCCAAGAATTGGGTTGCTTTGATCAATTAAATTCCCTGGCAGTGAAAGAATAATAATAAAGGTTAGGGGGGCCGTGCTCTGAAGCTCCATCTGCAGAAGAGTGTATCTTCCCACTGCCCCTGAATAGCACCAGCAGGCCCTCCTCTACCTCTTTTATGGATTTAATTCTCTTTGGGAAGATAATCTCACCCCCGCTGCCCCGGCACAAAACCCAAAGTGGCAATCCTGTGAAGCACAGAAAAGCAATTGGGGGAAACCTAGCTTTTTATGATAATACCCGGGGAAAGTGACTTGCACCACTGCTCTTAAGAATGCAAACACGCTCCCACACAAGTGTGGGATAAACAGCACGGCTTGTACCTTTCAGCAAAACAGAAATGTGCCATTGCCGGGGCCAAGGGACTCTCCCGGGGAATTGTTCGCTTGCCAGCAAGCACGGCTTTGGTTATACCCAAATGCCTTTGAGGTGTGGAGATGGTCTTGCTGGAGATTAGGGGATGCTACGGAGGGGTGGGAGGGATGGGAAGGGAAATGTGAGCAGTGGGCTTATGAAAGGGGGACGGGGGATGACCTCTGCCTCCTGCCCAGTGCCTCGGTGGTGGTTTGTGGCATGGTGTGTGTACGTAACGCCGTCACCTCGCTTGAGCGGGAACCGTGAGCCTGGCAACTTTCAGTCTGAGTAGGCTTTGCTATCAGGTCAGGGGTTTGCCCATTTTCTCGCTCAGTTTCAGTGCCTATTTATACAAAAAAGATGAAGCCGCTCCCAGATGACAGGACAGCGTTCGTGTTTCTCCCCTAGCCTCGGCACTAGCGATGTCGTGGCTGCACAGTGGGCACAGGACATCTCCAGTGAAGAGCCAAGGGGTCCGGTTTACGGCGCAGATGCCTTCATCCGAGGGTGGGCTGCTCTCAGGGGTGCCGTCCCCTCCCAGCCCCATCGCTGTGCAGCTCCGCTGCTGCATCCTTTATTTAGGGGGCTGTGTTGGCCAAGACAGTTTTCCTTTCCTTGTAGGGTCGGTTTTCTGTGCTCTGGGCTCCTTGACATGGGCTCTGTAGGGTCGGACGAGCCCTGGTGCTAAGGAGCCGTGGTGGGGAGGAGGGGATGGAGGAGAGAAGCAGACCAGGCGGAGAGGACAGGGAGGAGGGGTGCGGGGCTGCCTTGTTCTTCAGCAGCTCCACCTGAGATGGACATACATGGATTGTGACACTGCATCCCAAGCTGCGTTTAAGCAATGCAGCTCTTTCCAGAGGCCCCAAATCTGGGATTTGGGCTGAGGCAGAGGGAACGGCAAGCAGCAGCCAGGGCAGGACAGCCCGGGCTATGGGTCGTCCTCGTGGTGTCTCTGAGACGGAATGGCCAAGGTGGCTCTTGAGCCAAATCTCATCTCCCTTCCCTGTTCTCCAGCACGGAGCGGTCTCCTCACCCGAGGTAGTTGGATATCACTTCTGTGTGCTGGCAGCCGGAGTCGCTTCAATTTAGCTTGGTCTATTAAATCACCTGTCTCGATGCTGTTTGTCTGGAGATCAAATTTGGAAAGGCAGCAGCTGGAAGAAAATTAGAGCAGACAAATGTGTGTAAAAATGTTTCCCTCCAACTGCTTTCATCACAGGCAATTCTTGACTAAATGATGAGGCTTAGGGCTATAAGTATCTCCGTTGTTTCAACTGGAGTAAACTGAAACCAAGGTCAAGTCAGAGCTGGTTTGTGTCCTTTTCCCTTCTAATCTTCTACATTTCACTATGGTTATTTTATTTGAGTGTCTGCCACTTGCTATTTCAAGCTTCCAGTGGTATGTCTGCTCTGCACCCCTGTTTGCCAGCTAAAATGTTTCCACCCCGCTAGTGGACACGATTACATAATTTTAGACACACTAAGGCCTGAAATTATTGGATTTTTTCCCTGGTACAAATGAATGCATGTAAGCAGTTTATTTTTAACTTCCCCTCCTGCCTGTGAACTCCAGTACAGGAATTAATTTTTCATGATGGGTGCAGGAGAGGAGGGGAATAAAAGGAAAGCATCTAAGCATAAGGGCAGCAGCAGAAGCAGCATGCGAAGTTCCCGGGTGAAAGTGTGATGTTGTTCCACCTGTTTCTTTAATTACTAGAAGTTGCTGAGCCTCATCAGCTGCCTCCGCAGCCGCGGGAGGAGAGGAAGTGCTGATGGGGTCCCAGCCGTGCGGCTTTTCAGGCTCATGCCAAGACTGCGCACGGAGTCAGGTTCCTCCCAGGATCATTCATCCACAAATGCGTAGGTCATCTGAGCTGCAAACTTACTTTGAAGATCAGAAGTAACCTGTGTGGTCTCTTTTAATCTACAAAACCCTTTCTCTGAATCATCGCTTTAAGAGCACAGTTTACTGAATTCATAGTGGTGTCTTGGTTTCCTGACATCTAGTAAATAGGCGTATTGAATGCGGCATTATATATGGATTAATTTACTTCAGCCTCCCCTCCACCCCTGGGAATCCTATATTTTGTCTCCCATACTACTAGTTAGCCTGGCAAGGTTATTTCCCAAAAAAACTTTGTAAGGTAAAACTCATTTGCCAAAAGGACTCCCTTGTATCTGCCCACATTTGAATAGAGAGTGGAAATGCATTTTCTCTGCAGCTTCTGTGGAGCGTCCAGAACTAAGGTCATCCGAGCCTGGGATGCGGACATGTGTCTCTGAGCCTCCAGAGCAGAATATAATTGAAAGGGTTCAGGTTTCCGATTCCTGCTTTAGTCCAACTTCAGTGTTAACGCACAGGATGTGTAATGATGGCCCTCAAAGGCCTCTTTGCATTCATGCTTGCAATCTTGATGTCATCTTAGCGCACACTTTTCCCAGTATTTTATTTCATGCTTCCTTCACCGTGAACATTTGCTTCTTGTGGAAAACCAGCTGGGGTGTCTCTCTCTCTCTTTCCCCTTTAATAATCTCTAGCTTGGGACCACTGATCCTTCAACAACCTCTTCCCTTTTTGATGTGCCCTCTGTTTTCTCTTATTTACAGCAACTGCCATGCTTGGGATTCTCTTGTTCGTCCTCTCCCTCCTCTCAATTTCTCAGGACAAGCTGAAAATGAGATTTAATGGGCCTCCCACTGTTGTTGCTCTTTTGAGATTACTGGGATCAGATGTTCTTCTCTTGAGAACTAGATCAAAGAAAATGAGAGAGGGTAAAGACCAGGATGCTCAGGAAGGCAATGGAGAGCAGGGATAAGGCAGAGGAAGAGTGGTTCTTAGCATGTAATGCGGTGGTACAGGGCATTTTCGGCTTTGCTGGCACCTTGCCAGGGTTTTACAGAAGAATCGGTGCCACTATGGTGTGAAAAGCTTAATTTTGTTACAAGACCTTTCAGCAAGCCCAGTGCCACCTGAATGCTTGTATTTTTTAATCAGAATTGTCTTGGGCTACTAGCTATAAACAACCCACTAGTTTTAACATGGGATTATTTGGCTGACCTATCCAGCCCCATGTTCCCAGAAATCCTCTCCATGTTAATTGCATTTCACTGCTGGGGACACCTGTTAGCAAGGGCACAGCTGAACAGGCTCTTAATACTTCCAAATCTCTGATAATACTCCAGTTAAACCTCTCTTTCTTGCCTTTTCTTTTTTTTTTTCTTTCTTTTTTAAATAAGAGAGCAACTGGTTAGACTTTCTTCTTAGCAGCAGACTGAAGCTACAATTTCTGCTCCTCTCTCTAGCATGATGTGACTCTGCAGCAGAGGAGCTGATGGCTTTTGAAGGCTGTCACTGCGTTCCCCTTTCCTCCTCTTCTGCACTGATGGGGAAGGGTCACCCAGGGACTCGGATGCCACTTGGGATTCAAGGGCCTGGTTTAAATTCCCCGTGACACCATAGCTTTTGTATGACCACTTGCAAGCTGCGTCCTTGCACCTGGGCTGTAAAATGCTGATGCAGGTCTCCGGGAGAGACAGGGAAGCGCTCAGCCACTGCTGTGACAAGGATTTTGGTTCCTGACAGGAGCTGGTTCATGCGGCTCCGCGTGTCCCAGACGCTGGTCCTGCCACCACAGGCAGTAATGGGGCACAAGGGGTAGGGAGGAGAAACCCCGCTCCTGGCAGCAGATGGGAGAGCGGCTGGGTGACCGGCTGCAGCGGGGATGGAGGAGAGGGCTCAGGCAGCCGGGGAAAACCTCTGGAGCTCAGGCTCTCAACACAGGGGAGCTGTGTTTTTGTTGGTAATAATAACTGACATGGTATGTGTGGTTTTCTTGTTGGTCACAAAGCTCAAAGAAAACAAATACGGCATGGCAAGGACTTTCTGGTTTTGTTTGGTTTTTTTTAAGTGCTGCATTTAATCCCCTTATAAATGTGAGGGAAATCCCACAAAATTCAAAGTGTCTGAAGGCAGAGATAAGCCCTTCATGCTGTTCAGTTCTACAGTGTTTATTCCTTTTCCCCTCTATTTTCTTATCGTTATCAGAGAGGGGTGGGAAGCTTTTGTCAGAGTTCTCCTTTAAAGAAAGAGATACTATTTGAATGTAACCAAGTCTGAGCACATAGTGCGACCCAGGGAAAAAGCAGTATCTTTAATTTCTGAATTTTCTTGCTCTTGTGAATGGTGTCAGGATCTTAACATGACTCTTAGACTGCTCTGAGAACAGGATGGCTTCTTTGGAAACCCACTAGACAAGTGATTCAAAAAACATCTTTTCAGAAAATTACTTCATCGTATATGAGATTCCTTTTTAAAACTAACTACATGGGAGTTCTTGGCAATGATGGTCTCTACATCTGATGGTCTAACTAGCATGAAATAGAGCTGCTGCTCTCATTTATATACATTACGCTATCTGGTTCCTCACTTGTGGTTTGGTAAAAGCATGAATTTTCAAGTTTTCCTCATGGGACTTCTTTGGCTTCTTTCACTTTACCTTTCATTTTCTTCCCTGCTATGTAGAAATACAGGATGATTATTAAAGGGCTTTAGGAATTTCACTGTAAAAGGCAAAAGAACATGCAGCATCATAATTTTTATTGCTATCATCATAGTTTTCTTATTCTCTTTTCAAGAAAGCACAACAATAGCGAAGCTTTCTGGGGAAGATCATAACACACATGCAGTTTAGCTGGGAGAATTAAATATAGTTATTATTCTTGGTGTAATATTTGTCAGGCAAATCATAGGGTATTTCTTATAAATACCTTTGCATGTACACAATTATCAAGAGCTGTTTGAACCATGAATCACTGCAAGACTGTAATCTCAGGGTAAAACCTCATGACAAATGTCTGGGAGCCTTAGAGAATCCCTGTTGCAGGGAAGATGCAAGACTGTGGTGGGAGAGGGGATTGTGCTGACTGGGAAATGGGGTAACGTGGGTACCAGCTGTGTTTGCTTCAGCGGGTTTTTTGCACGCAGGAGAGCTCTTTGTCCCTCAGCTTCAGCCAAGCCCAGCAACTCCATCCCCTTCCCCACTAGCCTCATTGGGGAAGAACAGAGACGGTGAGGCTGATCGCAGCTACTGTCCCTGGCCCCAAGGACACGTAGCCAAATTCCTGAAGGCAGCAGACTGCAAGAGAAATTAGGGAGTGAGCTGGAGAGGATGGTGGAAGGATGCTGCCTGGGCACAGAGGCTGGGGAATATGCCCAAGGCTGCGTAGCCATCAGTGGCAGAGGTGGGCATAGAAAGCAATCTCCTGCTACCGTGCCCGTTTCATCAGTGCTCATTGGGCCTTTAATTAGCACTGTCACGTGTACAGATGGGACCAAAAGGCTTCTTACGGAGTCCAGCTCGCCCTGTTGATGTCCCCTGCCACCAGAGCAAACACCGTTCGGCCCCCTGCCCAGCCACAGCCACCCTGGCCCCTTCCCAGCCCCTCGCCCACCACCGAGGACATGGCCCAAGGCACAACTTTGCTCGTTCTCCTGGAGATCAGTGAGGAATTTTTCAGTGGCCATTGCCAGTGTCCATTTTACCTTGGTCTATTCAGGGTTGTTTTTCAGTTAAAAATACCCAGCTGACTATATTTATATGAAAGTACACATGCCTTTCCTTCCTCCTCCTTCTAATTATTAAGTACCTAAACCATATTATGAGCTATTTGTTTTTATTCTGTGATATTTTTAAATCAAAGATGGTTTCTGAGGGAGGCAAGCAACCAAAAATATTTGTAGGTTATAATCCAGCTTGGTAGGCTCATTTAATTTAATTAGCTGTAATGTGGGAGTTCAACTCCTGTCATCAGGACAGAAATAAGTTTACTACTTAGTATTCTTTTTTATTTTTTTTAAAGTCTTGTTTCTCTTTCCTCTCTTCTTTCTTTCCATAGTAAATATATTATTTATGCTGTTCCTATGCTGAGATCTCATTCCCTAAGTGCTAAATAACCCTCCCCCACTTTCTTTTTCTAGTTGGGATTTATAATACATCCCAGAAAAAAATAGGTGCTGACTGTGCTGTGAACAGTGCCCCTTCATTATGAAACAGCCCTTGCAAACTTTTGGAAAATGGACCTACTGTGATAATAAATCTTCTCCCTTGACATACAGCACTGAATGTGGCTCTGACCACATAAACTGCTCTCCCCATGATTCTGGGGCTGTTCACAATGCCAACCATTTATAAGCCAGTTGGCTTTACATTAATTAATTCCCAAGTCATTCACAAATAGCAACAATCACCTCAAAGTGCAGGCCTAGGAAAGGGCTGGCATTTTTGAAAGGGAGATCTGTATATGAAAATTTACCATGCTCACAATAGGGGACAAACCCAGCCCTTGAAGCGACAATGGCTTTCTGCTTTTGGGCTTGGGGTCGTGGCTTCTTTCGGTTCAGCTCGTGGTGGTTTATTTACGACGGGTGCTAATTTCTGATGTTTGACTTCTTTTGTGGAGAGCATCGGCAGGGCGTCCCACCCCAAGTGCGAGGTAGGGCTCCCTGCGCTGTAGCCTGCAGGACGAGCCCGGGGAAAGCTGTATTGCCTTGGAGAGGAGCTCGAGGATCCCAGGAATGTCAGGGAAGGATTTGGCTTTATGACATCCTCTGCCGGATTGCTAGCTACTTCCCACCTGGATTTCACTGTCTGCCTGGACAAGCTCTGCTCGTAGCCTTCCTGTACAGGGTTTTAACATCAACCGGTAGAGTTTCATGGCTGAGACGTTACTGGGAGTAATTTTAGGAAGCTGTATGGGAGGGGTCTCGCTCTCCCTCCTTGTCATAGCTTTTAGGCTTTTAAGAGAAGTTTTTTTCAGGCGTGATTTAATTGCCTATTTTGTTTCCCATGGGGTGCAGTTTCCTATGGCCGCTGTCGGCTACCCCTTCTGCCACCTCCTTCTCCCACCGCTGGTCCGCACAGCCCGCCTTCGTCTTTGCTTCAGCTACCCTTCCCCGTGCCCTGCTGAGCTTCCCCCCCTGTTCCTCGGGGTTGTTCCCCTCGGCTCTGCTTCCCAGGGGTTCCCCTCTGGCCAGGTGAGTTGCCTGTTGCCACTCAGCCCCTTCCATCCCCATTGCCTTATCTTGTCCCTTCCAGAGTTCCTCGTGTTTTGTGTGGCGGGTGTTTTGCCTTGTGCCGGCTGTGAATGTGTAAGGACGATACGCTTTTCAGTGGAAGTCAACCTAAAGAATAAAATCCCGCTGTGTTGGAGACAGGAATGTTTTTTCATAGGTGGTCATCCAGTGCTGTGCCTGTAGACTTTCACACCCCTCCCTGCCAGCCCCCACTGAAACTGCAGCCAGAGCTGAGCTGCCAGTGGGACTTTAACTTGGCTGCCTTGCAGAGGTGCATTATGGTACTTTTAAGGCTTTAAGGACACAATTACAAACGAGTTTCACAGGAAGGTGCCTCATCCAGTCCATCGGATTGACAGTCCTCATTCACTAAGCAGCTATTCAGTAGTTTTTCTTCATCGTTTTCTAATGGGGGAGGGAGGAGCTGATCCCTTAATTCCAACATCCTATTCAGATAGTGCACTGAAGACAGAGTTATTAATTTCCTCAGAGGGTTTTTGCTGTCATTCAGCATGACAGTATCCTGAATGCTTTAAAAATATTAATGGGTTTATTTTCATAGTAGAATCATGAGATGGAAGAGCCTTGCTTTCACATTGTAGGTGTGAGCAGCAGCAAAGAGTGCAGGATCAAGGTCAATGCAAATGCAAGGTTTACACACATAATTTTTTTTTTTTTTCCCTTCCCCAGACTACATTCTGTTTATCACCTTACTTCTATGTCTGCATTTTATACAGCCCACTGACTTCCATTTCGGCTGCCATTGCTCAGCAAATGGTTCTGCCAAGTTCAGAGGAAGCACTCTGAGCTCTGCATTGGTGAAGACCTAAACGCCACTTGGTTGAAGAGACCCACCTAGTCCCAGATGTAGGTCCCCAGATCAGCGTTTGTCTGCTCTCCTTTCTCCTACTGCAGTCTCTAATCTCAGTCCCCCCTTTTGCAACAGGCAAGACAGGAGCAATACAAGGAGCAGTCGCCTTTGCTGCTCTACGCTCGGTTCGTACTCAGTGCCTCCGAGGCAGCTGAGGCAGAAATCCTGTGGAGAGCACATGGTAGGTGTTCATGAAATCAGGGACCTCTTGCTCTGCCCAACAAAGTCCCAGTTCAGTCCATTTTTTTCTGATACTGTTCAGGCTTCTCTATAGCCATGATCCATGAGCTCTTTGTGCAAACACATTGTTTACCTGCTCCTTTTCTTTTCACCATCTGGTTTCTTGTCCCAGCCTTCTGACCAGCCAGCACTTCCATTTAATGTGATGGCAACTGCAAGAAGTGGCAGTGCTTCTACCATGTTTGGTTATAATATTGATATTCAACTCTATAGGCACTGTGGGACTTACAGCCTGCTAATAATATATAAGTTAATTCCAATGTAAAATTAAGGTTCCCTGCTTTTTATGTGGGTTGGTTAGGCACACAACACAACAGAGCTTATCACGGTAATGGTATTTCTGCCGGATTCAGCAAAGATAGTGCCATAAAAATAAAACATATTGAGATTCATGAAAATCTGTCTGCATTCTGCTTCCAGTGAAGCTACTCGGGGCCAAATTTTCAAACATCAGCTTCTAGTTGCACCAACACGATGAGCCCGTGCAAAATACAAATACATGCACGTTGGGTTCTTACACATGCGGGCAATGCCCATTCTTGCTGAAATGTGACATTTTGAGAACAGATGTTGCAAAATACTTGCACATATTTTGTGGGAGCAACAGTGACATCTATCTTGCTGGAAACATAGCTCCCATTTTTACTTTTCTTTGCTTGGTAGGACATTTATCTTGTTTCCTTTGGCGCTGGAAGTCTTTTTCATGCTGCTTTCTGTGTCTGGAAAATCTGCCCACCTTCTGCATGCCAATCACACTTCTTTTTCAAACTTCTCCTAATCCATTTTATGCTGATCTTCTTACTGTCGTTTTCTCTCCAACTGAAGTCTGAACTGCCTCTTACGTGAGCCTTAAGTGTGTGTATTTATTCATAGTCATTTGTGTAAGGCTATCTAGGTTGGTGCCCCCTCCATTTTGAAATGAAAAATTATTTTTATATAGTTACTTGACTTAATCCATGCCTTCATCTCCACAACACAAAGTCCCTGGTGTGAATAGTCCAATTTCTGTTTTAAAGGTGAGTTTGTTAAAATGGAGAGATTAAACCGTCCGCTCAAGTCAAAGTTAGAAGGTAGCAAATCCATGGGAAGAGCACAAGTCTCGTGATGACCAGGCTAGCAGTTTTAGTGCTGAGTAATGTAGTGTTGGCACAGCTTTGCCTTTTTCCTCCAGAAAAAATGAGAGACAGTAAATCAGTTCAGAAGGTATGGTTTATTTTGGCTTCCCAACACCACAGATGTTATTTCTGAAATAACGATGGTTAATTGCTTGAACTCCTCAGCTGCGTGGGCAACATTGAATATTTCCATGTAAAGGGTGAGGGATGGGAGCTGGCACGGGGCTGGGCCTGGGATCTCCTGGAGGAGGCAAGGGAAGGTGGTGGGCACAGCTGGGGCAGGGATGGAGCCTGCTGGGGGTCTCCCTGCTCGCACTGCCATGGGTTGGCAGGGAGCCGGGGGGCAGTGGCGGTGGCTGCCGTCCTTCCACCCCCAGCCCATCATCAGCCTCCCTGGCTCTGGGGTACGGGCACAGGCAAAGAAGGATGGGTAACACCACTAGTCATTTTGCAGGCTTGAAAAGTGCCATAGGCAGTTGCTTGCTTTGCCTAAGCCTCTTGCTAGCCCTGTTCATAGGAGGTGTGACTCCTCAAATTGTTGTGTGCCCATGTAGCTTTTCCCCTGTATACTATTATTATTTAATCTCCATGTAGCCTTTCGCTCCTGTGGCTTAAGTTTATGAGGATTTTATTTTCCGTTTTCTGCCACTTTTTCAAACATAACATGAAATTGCAGACATTTTCTGGCCTTCCTTTGTAAAATTATCTCTCATTGTCATAATTCACTGCTCTTAACGATTTTTCTGACACGTTTTAGTAGCAAGATCCACTAAGTATTTCTTTTTTTCTTGGATGCAGTTAAGTATATTATACAAGACACTATGGATAATATTATTAAGATCCCAGTACTGTAACGTTCAGGAGAGTTTCCAACAATCAATGTTATCTGTCATCTCAGGATATGTATCACTTGGGGATCCTTTCTATGGAAAGGGTGAGAAGAGATGCTCCTCCAGGCAGCATTTGTCACGTTGTCCTAGGGTTTCTGGGAACTCCTGCAGGGGCCCGGAGGTGGCTGCCGTCTGCCCGTTTTGATGGGTTGCACGAGGATCCAGATCAGGCTGTGCTGGAGAAGAAAACCTCCAACAGTTACCGCGGCCCTGGCAAGGCACAGGCCGTGCTCGCTGCGTGCCTTCTCCAGATGCTGGGCATATGGGCCTGTCCTGGGAGCTCCAGGATGGTTTGGCTTAGTTGGTTTGGGCTGAGGAGGCAGCTGGAGGAGACAGTATGGAGAGAGACTTATTGCTCTTGCAGATAACAGCCTTGCTGAGCTTGATTGATGGACGCTGCTTTATCTGCCAGACATAAGCTAAAACTTAGGAAATGGAGCAGAAATACGCAGCTTGGGCAGAGCAGTTGCGTGTAGCAGGGACGCGTGCGGTGCCGGTTTGGGCAGTGCTTGTGCCGGGCTGCCGCGGTGCACAGGCTTCCTCACGGGCACGGCTGGGTGCGAAGCACCTCACCAGCACCTACCAGCTGTGAAGGGCCCGGAGCCGTGCAGCGACTGTGCCCCGCAGGCAGGGTGCTGTGCATGCTCGGGCCACGTGTATCGAGGGATGAGATTTCTCCCTTCTTGTTTTTCCGATCCTGTCCCTTTGCAATTCTGTTGCTGCAGCATGGGCCCTCCATCTGGTCCTGAGGGCAAGCGTTTCCCAACTATGCCTCGGAGCTGACGCTCAGGAGGTCTGGGCTCTGCTCTCTCTCTGGCTTTTGCAGATCCGGTCCATGGCGCTGGGCACCCCTCCCACCTCCCTGGCCACCCCAGTTCCCTCTGCCTGCCTTGGAGTTGATCCACACTCATCATCTGCTCCCAGCCGCTTACTGGGTAGCAATGCAGAGCAGAGAGTAGCATCCCTGCCTCGTGATGGTTGTGAAAGGCTCTAAAATGGAAATAATTGTAGAGGTAAAGATCTCATCTAGCTAGGGTAGTTTAGCCTGTGCAGGAAACTGGCTGCAGCTGGAGCACCTTTTTGCTAATACACTCTGCATTTTCACTTTGATGTAACTGTAAAATTTTACACTAGAGTATAAACAAGGCTGACGCTTGTATGCTTTTTAAGACTAAGTGCTGCTGCACCCCATTGCTCTTTGCCAGTGTCTGGAACCCTAACACCCTGGTCTTCATTAAGTCCTTTGGGAGCTAACATATAACTAATGAAATTAGGAAAGGACAATTTTTAAAACAAGCAGAATTTGACACGTTTTATTTCCAAGAGGATCATGGTGATGGTCTAATATTGCATGTACAATGTATTCATCAAGTGTGTTCCAATTTAAGGGAGAACAGTTGGACATTTTTCTTCCTCTTAGAGGTGTTAATAGACTCAAAGGTGGAAGAGGAGACAAGGGCAGAGTGGAAAAAAAGCCTGGCAAGCTGGAGTGATGGTAAATGAAGCAGGCTACACTGGAGACAATCTCTTCTCTCTGCTTTTTCTTACTCGGCACAGAGTGTACCTGGCTGGTCGTTACAGAGGAGCTGAAATGAGCCTGTGCGAGTGATCAATGTGCAAGCTGGGAGAAATCCCTTACAAACAGGAAAAGTCATCAATTATATTCTCTCTGAAAAGAGATTCATAGAATCATAGAATCATTTAGGTTGGAAAAGACCTTCAAGACCATCGAGTCCAACCTAGTCCGAGATTGCTAGTGGTGTTTGAGATTCCGCCAAATTCAGTCTCTGGTAAGGACAGAGATGAACAGTGTGTCTACAAACAGAATTTAAAGGTTTCCATTAAAAGAAGAAACATAAATCTGACAAATGCACACGTGCTGAGGTGCGTAATATGCATCTGATGCAACAAACGTTTCGTATTTCTTCCTAGATTCTAGAGTCAATTTATTTTCAAATCCTTGCTTTGACCAAGCAGTGGGTGAAATAATGTCTTTTACTATTTGATATAAATGCTCACCGTCATTTGCTTCACAGTGGATGTGTCCGCACCAACCCTCCAGTTAGTGTTGACTAGCACTCCAGTTGGCTTCAGAGCAGAGAAGCTGTCTGCTGAGGACCTGGGGATAGTGGGATGGTCTTTGGATTTTAGGAGTGGTCTTTTTGGGTGTAGATCAAAGGATTCCAGCCAAACAGCATCAGGAAGCTTTGGCTGCTGCTGCTCCTGCAGTGGTTGTTTCGTGTGATAGGAAGCAAGGCATACACAAGGCATCTGGTACATCCCATCTGTACAGGAGAGGAAGAAATTTGCCCTGTGGCTGTCAGGTCAGTGTGCTTTGGCATACACAGGGGTGTAAAAATTTTTTGTTCTCAGAACTTCAATATTTTGTGCCTCATTTAGTATCCTCCGGACCAAATTCAACAGTTTCCTCAGTGATGGTGTATTGTACTGTGAGTGCTAGTAAATCAAATATCCATAATGGGGGAAACAGATGTAATTTGCAATCAATTTGCCATTTTATGAAAGGGCAATGAAATGCTAGTATCCCATCTGAAAAATATTTATTGAATGTAATGAGGAAGAAACCAGTGGGGATGTAGGGTAATTAAATAGGGGCTATGAAAATCACTCTAAATTCTATGAGAGAGAGAATGATACAAACTTCTTTGTTGACCTTTCAAACCACCCTGCAGTGTTTAATAGAGTTCTCTTGCAGAGTTCAGAATTTCTTTAGGTTATTTTCAAAGTTCTACACAGTGTCATCTTTGTTTTCCATTTAGTGGTGTTTTTTTTTCTTCTATTAAAAGAAAATTATCTATTAGTACAGCAGCATGAAAGCAAGTGGGTTAAGGAGGTGGGATATCAGGTGGCTTCTCTTTTTTACTTGCACTGCAAAAATCTTCAGATTCTTAGAACCATGCCCAGCTGAGGTGGAAGTGGGTGCAAATAGTAAGTTCAGTGGAACCTGTATGTGTCTGCTAATACAAGTCAGTCATTTTGCCTGCCCAAGTTAGTGTTTGAACTGTCTTAATATTGAAGCTTTTTTCTTTTTTGGACTAGCGTATTTCTAGCATCTCATTTTCATATCTCACTGAATCAGGGTATGGCATCAGGTGGCTGCTGCTCAATTCAGGACAGGATTGCAACCTGAGTCACCAATATCAAAAGCCAGAGCCCTAACCAGTAGAATAACATGCACGTTTACAGCTAGGATAAAACCCCTGGTAAGATATCTAGGATCAGATTAGAAATACCCCAGTAACATGAGACAAGTATCTCGATGATGTTGGCTCAAATTTGTTTAGAGACTGTTCTGAGGGTAACAATATCAGCTTTAGTCTCGATAGAGATTTGGTATCATAGTCTATATCAGCTGATTGGCATGCCTAGTTGAATCTCTGTCATGGTTTAACCCCAGCCAGCAACTAAGCACCTCACAGCCGCTCACTCACTCCCCCCCCCGCCCCCCCCCAGTGGGATGGGGGAGAAAATCGGGAAAAGAACTAAAACTTGTGGGTTGAGATAAGAACAGTTTAACAGAACAGAAAAGAAGAAACTAACAATGACAATGATAATAATAAAAGGATTGGAATATGCAAGTGATGCACAATGCAATTGCTCACCACCCACCAATCAATGCCCAGTTAGTCCCTGAGCGGCGATCCCCCTCACCCCCACTCCCCCCAGTTTATATACTGGGCATGACATCACACGGTATGGAATACCCCTTTGGCCAGTTGGCGTCAGCTGCCCTGGCTGTGTCCCGTCCCAACTTCTTGTGCCCCTCCAGCCTTCTTGCTGGCTGGGCATCAGAAGCTGAAAAATCCTTGACTTTAGACTAAACATTACTTAGCAACAACTGAAAACATCAGTGTTACCAACATTCTTCTCATACCTAACTCAAAACCATAGCACTATACCAGCTACTAGGAAGACAATTAACTCCATCCCAGCTGAAACCAGGACAATCTTGTGGCTTATATCACAGCTCCCACCTCCCTTCTCTTGACACACAGCTCTGTGCACTGCTCCCTTGGGCTGGGGTCCATCCTGGTCATCTTTATTCTGGGAGGCCTGCATATTCTTCTCCATACCACCTCTAACTATACTGTGGGAAGCTCAGGACAGCAAAACCAGGCACTGCCATAAACTCCAATCATGGTTTATTAAATAGAAAAAAGCACACAGAAATGCATACAGAGGGAGACCTTCATCTCCATCCTCTACCCACCCCTGAGGGGTGTTCATCAATCAAACACTGAACCTCTGGCAAGACATCAAGGGTGATAAATTTGAACTTCCACTCAGCAAAGTGAATCCACACCCCTTACCTGCTACGTTTCCCAGGAGAGCAGGCTTCTCAGATGTTGTGGTATCAGTCACTGCCCCTGTCTGTAGGTTCAGCTTGCATTATGCAGAGTAATGGCAAGGGGACTTTTGTTCAGCTGGGGTAAAGAAGTGCTTTCACTTGGCCTGGTTTGATATGAATCAATCTCTCATTGTGCAGCATCTGCACAATGATATGCAATGCTGCCAGCCCTTGCTTGTCATGCCAAACTGGATAGAGACACAGGTCTTTGCAAACTGTCTCTGTGTTTTTCAGTTGTATCTTATTTGAGGTTATGAGTTAGTAGTGCCACCCTGGCAACAACTGGCAGAATTTGCCCTTACTGGGGAGAAGAGGGACTGATGATGCTCTTTCTGTGATACCCAGCAAGGAGGAAGGAGCTCTGTCTTCTCTAAGGTAGAGATAATTCACTGCTTTTATTTTGTCGGAAAAAAACGTGCCCTCTCTGGGCAAAGCATAACAGCTATGGCCATGAGCATGTACTACAGTGGGAAAGGATCCCAGCACTCACTGGAGGAAGTTGAGCTGAAAAGAGGAGCAAAGATGATGCCAGGTGAGCACCCGCTGGTGCAGAGCAGGACTGGATTCATCACATAATCTATGTGATCATATGAACAGGTACACTGTTTCAGAGGAGGAAGAGGCCGACGAGATGAAGAGCTTAGGTGCACAGTCTCTCCCTGTTCCTCTCCTCAAATTCCTCATACACTCTCTGGGATGAGCCACTCCACTTCCAGTCCTGTTGGGTGCCCCCCCTCAGGAACTGCTGAGGCCTGCAGCTTGAGACAGGGAAGGAAAAACAACCATGAAAGACTAAGTGCTCCTGGAGACCTGAGTTGCTTCCATTATTCCCGAGTTTCTGATATTGTAGGTAGTCTTTTATGGGTGTTCACTTTAAATAGCTGAGCTGTGCTTAAAGGCTTGCTTTGCTCGGTATTGCACGAAAGCCATGCGCTTCTCATCCTCCAAGCACGTCCTGTTGGCATCTCTGGAGGACTGGAAACCAGTGGAAATCATGAAGGCTAGGTCTTAAGGGATGGGAGGGCGGAAGGACTACTAGTCCCAGAGCTGAGAAAATATTGGTTACCCTGCCAAGGCTGTCAGGATCTGCAAATACCAATGACCGAGGCCAAGAGACGTGTATGTGAGGCTTTGTTGCATTCAGAGCAACTAAGCAGCATGCAAGGGTCAGGCACCAGCCACTTTTTGGCTGCTTGGGTTCTCATGGGGGTGACTATCCATGGTTTCTCTCCGTGTTACTTAGCAGCACAATGGCTTTGCTAATCTCCATGGGTCCGGTGCCAGCGTGGAAGCATTTCTCTGCTCTCCCCCATGCAACACTGATGGAGAACTTGGATGGCTATGCATCTTGCTAGGCCATCTAGAGATCCCCGTGGGCATTTTGCCACTGCTAGCTTTAAGAAGGGTGCTGGAGGTTGTCTCTGAAGATGTGCTTCATCACCAGCAAAGAACAGGGTGAAGCTGATCATAGGTGCAGGTGTAACGGCTTTCACGCAGTGGGTAAATCCTGTGACACAACGCTGGGAAGGCACATGCTGGTACCTGGCAAGTGGTGTCCCAGCAGCGGCTGGAGGCTTTTCCCAGGGCTGGAGTGACAGCGGAGGAGAGGAGCAGCATGCAAGCAGCAGTGCTGTCCGGGGCGATGTGCGGCTTCCCCACGACTCGAGGCATCCTCGCTGCCGAACCGTGCACCCTGGCTAGCTCTGCAAAGGCTGGCGGTCGCGTGCGGTTCCCTCCCTGCCAGGTGGTTGGCGATGAGTGGTCCCACGTGGTTTAGATTTAGAAAGAATCCCCTTTTTTTGCGTTTGGAAGGTCCTGCTTTCAGTCCCAAAGTGCCTCGCAAAATGAATTGTTGTTTTCGGGCCAGCCTGACTAGGAAACGCGGCTCATGCAGTTGCTGGGAACTGGCAGAAACATCCTGGGCTGCAGAGTGTAAATTAGGAAAATACATTTGTATTCTCATGGATTTTCCTTGAGAAGAAGCCAGCAGTGGGAGTGTGTTAGAGTGGTAAAATACAATTCATGACAACAGTCCCACTGAGAGGAGGATTTTTTTTTTTATTTATTTTTTTTTTAGTTCAGTTGCTTCTAATTGTGGTAAGGAGCAAACACATTCCTCTTTAATTTCCATTGGCAAGGTCTCCAGGACTGTGCGAGTGCCAATGCGTGTGCTGTGGCTGGTTTTGCATTTCCTCCTATCTTCTTCCCCTCCTCCACCCCTTCCTTCATCTTACTGGTATTATGGCCAATCCCTCTGCAAATACCTCTTTCACAGCCAATGTAAGCACTCTCCCTCTTGTTTTTCTCCCTTCAAAACTCGGCTCTATCTCTTTTGGCCAGCTGCAGCCTTCCTAGAGCATCTTCTACCTGACAAAAGAAGATACCTTTGATAGTCAGGCACAACGGTAAAGTTGAAACACATGCTTGGTTCAGATACCGATGAACTTTAATTTACCTCAATTCATTAGCAATTTTTAAAACCACACTTAATAGAAGACAGTCTGTAAAATAATTGGAAGTAAACGCTGAAGGAGAAATACTGGGGGGAGGAAGGAAGGGAAGCGGCTTACAGCAGGAGTCTAAGCCAGTCTTTCATCTTCAGGCCAGTCCGGTTTTGAACCCTGATGGGAAAGGTCATGAATTTTAAAATGTGTCTCGCAGCAGACAGCTCTAATCATAAAGCTAACACTATCTGCAGTGCATGTCTGACCATGTGAAACTCGCGGCTGACTGAAGAGGGAGACTGACTTTGAAGAGCAGGATGCCGCTTTGAGCAGGAAAGCGTGGGATAAGCAGAACCCATGCCGTATCTGTCAGTGCTGGCACGAAGCACCTGGCTTTCGGGGGGTGGGGGGCACCGCACTCTTCTCAGCAGGGTCCCAGCAGGGCTCGCTGCGGCAGAAGTAGTAGATAGCACGTTGTTTGCCTCTGCCAGGTCCTCCAGGTTCCACTGTTTCCCCTTCCTGCATGTGGTTTAGGAAGTGTAATGTTTTACTGCTTTAGCCCGCAATCCTTGTTCTCGGCTTCAACACCATCTCCAAACCATTATGCTCCAAAGTCTCCAGAAGCTGGAGTGCTCACTTGCAGCTACTCTTGGGAATTGTCTTTCTGCCATTTGCCAGGCTATGTTTGAAATCAAGGGAGGCTAATGTTTTGGCAGCACCTTACAGCGATCCTGACAAAGGAGAGTTGTGGTTGGTGTCTATCTCAATCTTAATTGTTTTCTTAATTGGGTGCTGCTGAAGCTCAGGCGGTTATTTGCAGGACGTGAGAAAGCCCTTGATTGTCTCTCTGACTTCATGTGCTTTTTCCCAAATCCTTCCACTGTACATCTACCACATCTTGGGCTCTGCTCTTCCTAGCACGGATGGAAGCATGGTTCGCTGGTGTTAATCACCACGTGGTGTCTAGACATGCTGAAAACACTTAAGCAACTGTGACATCTGTTTGGGTGGCCTGTGTTGTTGAGAAACTTGACCTTATTTATGAACAGTTTTCAAAACCAGGTTTCAACCATGACCTGGTAATAAATGTGAAGCGTCTTCACACACTGTGACCACATCTTCATGGTCAACATCCTCTCTGAGGAGGGGTGGGCTCACTCTGAAAGGTTAGGACTTGGGACATATGGGTTCAATTTTTAGGTCTGGCACACACTTCACGTCTGACCTTTGCAAAGTTGTATGCTCTCTTTGTGTCTGGAATAAAATAGCAATGGTAATACCTGGGATCAGACTGATTACTGGACTCTTCAGATTGTGGCAGTTAATTTGATCATTACCTAAAAAAATCCCCATGATCTCAATGTAGCTCAATGCCCTATTGTATAGCTTTAGTGTTGTGTGAACAAGAGCAGGAGCCAAGCTGGAATTTCTCTTGATTCTGCAGCAGCAGCAAACTCCAAATTGGGGATTATTTTTAGTGTGTCGTATTGCAATCACTAGGTTTTTCAGTGCATGATGTGGAGCAGAATTTTCAAGAGCATCTGGTCCTTGGCTGCTAAGTGTTTACATTGCTTCTGAATATGGGATTTAGGGCTCTGACAGAGGATCTATGGTAGATTTAACTGTTTCAAACATTATCTCCTCCAGCGCCTCTGCCAAAAATTACTGCCTCATAGCAGGGGCGCAGAGCAAGAAAAAAGCACAGTGAGGAACAGTGTCCCACTATGAACCTGGGGGGGACAGTGCTGTGTTCTTTTCACTCATGCATCCTCCAGCAGTTTGTTGTCACTGTGGAAAAAACCGTAGAGATTTACTCAGGCGTTGTCCCTAAGCTGCTCCTGCTCCCCGTCTGGTGAGCGTTTAGTGGTGTGAGAGCGGTGGTGCTGCATTCAGGGACAGGCGAGCTTTCCCACAGCTCGCTGTGAAAGAGCTGGGCATGGGGAGCTGAGGAACCACCAGAGAGGATTTGGGAAGCCCCAGCTGTGTGCTGGTATAGCCCAAGGAAAAAGCCAGTGCCAGGGAAGCCTCTGAGCAGGGCTAACCCTGGTGCCCGCGAGCAAGGCTAAGTTTACCTCTACATCTCCCCTTGGTGAACTGCCAGTGAGTTTCCAAGAAGCTCTCAGCTCTGAAGCGACTGCCACAGGCGTAAGCTGCTCTGCTTGAGTCGCATCCGATTTGTGATTTCTGTGGCTGTATCTTTTACAGTAGTGTCTCCAGAAATAGAGAAGTATAACAAGGCATTTATTTGCCAAGCCTTTTCTGTTGTGTTTCAACCTCTCTTCTCCCCCTTCCCTGGCTTATCACTGATGGAAGCGGGTGTAAAGTCCTTTGAATGAAGACATCAAAGGACAACTGCATCTCTGTTCTTTAACCAGGCCTGTAAAGAGATTGTGATAAAGGCCAACAATATATGTCAGTGTTGCCCAGTTATTGTTCTGGGCTTTGTAGTTTTATTAGGAAATAATTTCTCACCCTGTGTGGCTCCTGGTGAGGTTTGTTTTCTGTGCTTCTGGATTTGATCTGCCCAGTGAAAGACCTGTCGCAGAACTGAGAGTTTCGCCAGCTGTGAGTTAAGAGGGAGACATGATTGAAAAAGTTCAAGCTCTGCTTCCTAGCAGCCAATTTACCATCTGTCTCCCTCTCCCTCATGCCCCTTTTATAGCAAAAATGCAAACAATTTGTTTGACCTCTGCTGAATCTGTACAACTCTGGGCTTTTAAAGCGTTGGTCTAACAAATAAAAACCAAACGTGACAGCAGCAACAACCCTGAATTCAAAACCAATAAACCTAGGTAGCAGCAAGGCCTGTTGCCAGAGATGGTAAGAAGCTATCAAAGGCTTTCTTCTTCATTAATGCATCCCTCTTCCTCTTCTCCCTTCGCTCCGCCTCTGGGAAAAAACTACAGGTAAAGTCGAATCCTGCCTGCCACAGCGCGTGGCTGAAAATTTGCCGCTCCCTCCAGGGCAACAGAGAGAGTGAAGCCCTCAAACGTGATGCTCGGTGTGAGGAGGCAGGACGACGCCGATAGGTAATTCCCAGCATCGCTCCACTTCCATCTCCCGGCGGCGTGCCCCCGCCTCTGACCTTGCACCAGCTCTGGTGCTCCTGAGGCAGCACTGTGGACTGGTTCAGTTCACTGGTCGGCCAGAATGAGATGGTCCTCAGCAGGGCTGGTGAGCTGCACCCGCTCGCAGCGGTCTCTGATGGGTGCTGGAGCTGACGTGAGGAGGAGGGGAGAGAGGAGCGAGATGTCTCTTTCTGTGGTGGTGAACCGCTAGCCTGGCTCAGCTGCGTGTGGAAACACAGACGGGTGTTGCGTTACGACATTATTGCACAAGTAGTGCGATTGCCAGCAAACGATAATAGTTCTGCCCGTCTCCTAAAGACGCTTCTTCTCAGGAGCATTGTTGATGCTGGTATAAGTTGGCATGGCTCCAACCAATGTGTCATTTGTCTGGTAGACTATGAAATGCTCTTGCAAAACTGGCCTGTTTTTCAAGACTTTGTCTTGATCATATTGACCCCAATGGAAATCCAAGCTGCTAAATGACTCATTCTTCCTCTCCTTCACCTTCAGATAGGTACTTGTACCCCCAATCCACATTATTGAACAACTGTTAGGAAAAAAAATATCACACTTCGGTTTTCCACGCTTCAAACAAAACCTATGAAGTCCCCGTGCCAGCCTGCTGAAGCAGCCTTTACTTTGCAAGCAAATCTCTGTAGGAAGAGATGAGAGCTGGTGAGAAAATCACCTCAGTGCTTGTGTGTTTTGCTGAGGTTGGAGGAGGGCAGCATGACATTCTTGCACAAAGCATTTTCTATTTCAGTGTATCTTAAGTAGCTTGGAAGAAGAAAAGAAAGCCTTTTCTTGGGTTTACTGAAACTACAAAGCTGTCATATAATTGGGGACCATCCTGGACAAATAATGGGGTGGCAGGGGCCTGGGGGAGAAAGGGGGAAGAAAAGGGTTTAGTGTGGAAAATGAAGCTCACAGCCAAAGATGGACTTAACCTGATAAGTAGGCTTGAAACATGAGCTGCGATGTTAATCCCCTCAGGACAAATCTGAATCCTCCTTTGGGGGTGTGGGGGTGACTTTCTACCTGCCTTGAGAACTTGGAAACCCCCTTTCTAAAAAACAGGGAAAGGGGGCTTTCCGTTGTCGAGGAAGTAGCTTGGTTATCACAAGATGGTATTCTTTCCCGTGATGTACTTTGGCTTACAGTTTCTGGATGAAGTATAAATATTGTCAGTAAAGAATAATTAGGAAAAAACCCAAAATAGAACAAAATCACAGCTAGAGAATCACAGCTAGAAGCAAGGAGGAAAACACGTTTTTTGCTTTGGTAGAAGCAGAGAGGTAGGGCAGCTGCAGTGCAGAAGAGCTGCGTGAAATGTAGGAGATGTAAGGAGGAAATTCTTTCACCCTGGTTAGAAGAGGGCAGCAGGTAGACTTGCACCTGAAGATACAGGCAGTGGGGATGAAGCAACCCCAAACCTCAAAGAGATCATGGGGCATTTACTTTGAAATGGCAGGGAAGGTGATGGCAACTGAAGACCCCTGAGATCAGCAGGGGGGCAGTGGAGCTGCCCGGCGATAACGTGATCACTGTCCTGAAAGGATGCTTGAGCAAGAAAGTATACAGGGAAGCAGATGATGTCAAAAAGCAGTTACAGATGAATGGTCCTGCACTGTGGTAAAGCCAGGCCCTTAGCTTTGCCACAAGAAAGGACAGCATAGAGGAGGAGCAAGGAGCCAGGACCCTCATGAGGCACCACTGGGGAGAGACCCCAAGACAACTCTGTGAAGCCCCGTGGAGGTACAGAGAGCACAGGTTGCTTTGTAGGGGAAAGGAGGGGTTGTGAACAGAGCAATGGACTGGACGAACTGGGTGTCTAGTTTACATGTATTTTTAATCTTTTTTGGCCCTATGCTCTCTGCTGGAAGCATGATGCAAGATCAGACTCAGTGGTCCACACTGGGCAGTAAGAGCTTGGGAGAGGTCCCACTATCCTGCCCCACCTCTTGCTGTGCCACTGCCAAGGCCGGTTCAGACACAGAAATCTTCAGGATTAGCCTGAGCATTTTTTTAATGAAGTGTTGTGTTTTGTTTTGTTTTCCCATTTCTGAGCTTACACAGCAACTTTTGTTGTTTCTGGCAATGAAATGTTCGGGAAGCACCTGAAGGGATGGGGATCCGGTGCTGCCAGGCAGCTAGACTTGTTGTAACCAGCCAGGGTTTTGGGGTGGCTGTGTGGGTCTGCCAGCAGCACTGACAGGGCAATCCCGCACGTGCACTCCCAGTTATCCCCTGGCCCCCAGTGCTGTGGCTGTGGGGCTGGAGAATGATGGGGTTAGTCCTGGCCAGGCTCCAGGCAGATCCCTGGGGTCCCAGGGTGTTAGAGCCTCTGTGTAAATGTTAAGGCAATCCAAAGAGTCAATACCCAACCCAAAGAGAAATATCACTATTCTCATCTTACAAATGGAAAGTGAAATTCAGTGCTGAGATGGCTTTCCCAAGGTGCGGAGGTGGATATACAGCATCATCAGAAGTCCCAGGTGACCTCAGTCTTGGTTCCACTTATAATCTCCATTTCTCCCACACTCTTTGCATTTTGGTGTACAACCTATTCATGTGGAAAGACCATATGAGCAATTTAACAAGAGCTTTCTCTGAGGTTTCGCCCTATCCTGGTAAACCATGAACAGCTGTCCCTTGAATTACTGTTCTTCTTTACTTTAACCAGGGACAACAAACCCATAGCTTGTATACTCTTCACCATCTGCAATGGGAATGAGCAGTTCAAGAGGGGACCTTATTTCATATGGGGAGCTGCTTTTTTTTTTTTTTCCTGCCTTTTTTTTTTTTTGCTTAGTTACTTCATAAACTTTAGTTCCAGTTACCACTTAGCTCTCAGTGGCATTTCCATATCACAGAGCTGTTGCTTCATTCCAGGTTTTCAACAACTGAAATATATCATGGGATTTTGTTGTAATGCAGGAAATTGCCTTCACATTAACAATCTGCCACTTCTGTAAACAAGAAATCCACTGATGTGGCATGTCAGCGCTCAACAGGAGGAGTCCTGACTACCTTAGCAAAACGATGCATTTCTCAATGGAAAACCTGGGTGTTAGGCATACCTACGTAATGACACAATTGCCTTCACTTATTTTTAGGGCAGGGGCTAGGTGCCTGCTCAGGATAGTTGGAGGCAGAGGATGTGCACTGGAATCCCTCCAAGCGTGCTCTTTAAGTGCACTTTGCTACCGAAGTTCCCCGAGGTTACAGGGTTGCGCGTGGGGATTTTTTGCCCTGCCTTTAAGAGCATATTAATAGCAGTATGAGTATTGTAGGTGATAATATAGCCTTTTTAGCTAAGCCCACTTGTCTCTCACATAGGCAGCTTATTCTCTCCTGCTAGCGCGGCTGCTTTGACTACGTAATGACAGCTGCGTGGATATATGGACTGTGGCAATGGGCTGGCAGCCACTTCATTGTCAGCTCCCCTTTGTTCTCCCAGAAAAGAGAAGGCACAATAGGGAAGGTTTCATCCACATGTCAGACATATGAGGGACAAAGGGATGACGGGAACTGACTGAATCCAAGTCAGGCTGAGAAGCGCGCTCTTTCAGCCCAGTTTAGCAATGGTGTGGTGGCTGGCCATCGCACTGGTTGTGATTAGCCAACGAGCAATTAAGTTACGGTAAAGCCTCTATGCTGCCTTGGACCTTGCGAAAGGCCATTTCTCACGGTGCGTTTTCGGGGTCGTATTAACCCTTTGCACTTGAGCCGCCTCTCGGGTTGAGGGTGGATGTTCAGCGCAGGAGCAAGGCAGGGTTTGGCGGAGAGGTGGGACCTTTCCTCGGGGCAGGTCATCCCTCGGGAAGAAGCCGCAGCTCTGGCACACGCGAGTCCTTAACCAGGTCTAAAGCAAAGGAGCAGCAGACATCAAAGTGAAATCCAGGTTGAGAGCAATTGCTCTGAGATTAACTGGAAATGTTAATCAGCTAAACTGTCTGAGAGAAAATGTGCTCGGCACCTGTGGAGCAGAGGGGATGCCACTAAAGAGAGCGGTGGTAAGGTGGCTGTTGCCTGTGGGAAAACCAGGCAGAAGAAATAATTTATAGCCTGTGGCACAGGTTAGTGGGAAGAGAAGAATTATAATCGCATAAATAACAGTATTTCTATTGAGTCTGCACTTTTTAGTATTTGGTAGACACATAAGCCCCGTTGCAGGGTCCTCATTTGAAAGTGTTACGCTTCGTCTAGTGCACAGTATTTCCTGAGAGCTTTCATCCAGCACAGCCAAATATGCGTTATCTTAAGGGAGTCCCCTTCAGACCACCTCCCCAGCCCAGCTTACACAAGGCTTTTCTGGCCTCTGTCTAAAATAAGAAGCTAAGGTCACCAGAGATGAGGGGGAAAGACAAGAGGGGATGGTAAATGTCTGTGGGTTGGATTTTTCAGTGGTTTCATTTTTACTGAATTATCTCTGTGTAACTGTAAACCCTGAGGAAGGATGGATACTAAACCTATGGAGAACATGACGTTAAAAATCTAGCATAATGATTTTCATCAGAAAGTACCTGTTTGTCAGCTAGAACTTTTTGGATGAAAGAGGCAAAAGAGAGGTTTGGAGGTTTTATTTAAGGAAGAAAAAGTGTGGTTAGAATTGTTAAACTGGTGTGATGAGTGTGGTTTTGCAATTGGACGTGACTTGTGTAACAAGTACCAGTGCAACCCTTCACAATTAGGCAAATTTACATTGTTGTCTGAAGCAAACAGAATTCAGAATATCCTATCAAGATTTTTCAATTTTGTCCTAATTTGGACTGGAAAATGCTTTGACAATGTGAAAAATCTCACTAGATGGGGGAACTGTTTCCTGATGTTTTCAACCAAGGTGAAACCCTGTAGTGTTTTTTTTTTTAACTTACTATCTTTTTAATTACTTGCTATGATTTAAATAAGAAAAAGGTATTTAAAATTTCTCAGAGCTTTGATCTATGTAATCATGCATCTCCTGCTGTTTTCAAATAAAGTTATTTCAGTACATGTACTGAATTAGAGAAATTATGTGTAGTTATATTTCAAATCTACCTGATGTATTGCCAGTGGTTACAGGATGAGTTGGTTTATCTGTGTATTGCTGTCCGAGTATTTTGAGAGATCACCCAGTTTGCTTCACAGGGTTTCAGTGAGCTGAAGGTAAAAGATTTAGTTCACTGGAGTTCACGGTTTCCAAGTTTCACGCACAATCCCGAGCGTTACGTAGAGACTCCTGAGGCTGTGGCTTCCTGCAAGAAAGCAAGCAGGAAAAACAGTTTATTTAGGTGAAGGTGGAAAGCTTCACTCAGTTGTCAGATCCAGAACCTTTGCACTTAATTGTGTATGTCCAGCTACCAAAAGCCAAGGAGGTTCCTCTGATAAAGTAATTTTTATTATGCATATAGTGGTAAATGCTGAAGATGCTGCAGTAGGGTGTAAACCCTACATGTGCCTATGATAGACCTATTATGTTTTCTGATCCTTAACTTTCGGTTGTCTCTACCCCTTTCCTTACTCACTGGCAGCCACAGGGACCTCTGCAAACAGATATCCAAAATACTGTGCCAGGAGCACTGGTTTCCCATGTCCCCAGGCCGTGAGCTCTAGCCAAGGTGGCATCCCAATGGTACGGGATCCCTGTTCAGCTTTTAAACAAGGCAATGTTTTTATTGGTCTTGGGTGCCTGGTTTCAGAAAGATATCCCTTCTGCTTAGCTTCGAGAGGCTGCGGATATATTACACAATTGAGTACTTCAGTCTTCTAAAATTCTTCAAGAGCTGTGCTGTTAGGTATAATGCAGCCAAAGAAAAGGGCATAAATATAGTAATATCATACTCCCTACTATACTATACTATTGCAGGGAGCTAATATGAAAGAAAAATGGATTATGCAGAAAGTGTGTTACTGGAGATATTACTTTTGCATGGAAATGTATTTTTTAATAAAATTACATTTCTGATGCCATTTATACTGGTGTAATGCTAATGGTCTTACTCTGCTCTGGCATGAGATTTCCTCCAGTCTGTACCAAATCCCTATGAGATGAGATGCATGTGAGATGCCAAAGAGTGGCTCAACCATCTTGAAATGGGTATTTGCATTTGTGGGTTTAAAAGTATTTGCTGCTTTGTAAAGAAGAGACGGTATTAAAAAAAAAGCGCAGTTGCAAATAGCTGAAAAATGTGCTGTAGTCTAATAAAAAACCTAAAAAGATGATACAAAAGGTAGAGAAATTGGAAAAATAGTGTAAAAATTAAATCCTAGAGAAAAAAAGGCATGTACCTAGATGCAGAGGATGGCCCAGCACATCACTAGTGGCAAGTGACGGGGCACTGCGTTTCTCACCCTAACCTCCAGCCACCTCTGAGACTCCGAGTCCCTCCCTCGGACTGGGAAAGGTACCTACGTGGGTTTTGTCACTTGTGCATTGGTGTGGCATCCCCCCGGCCGGCACGGTGTTGTACCCGTGCAGAGGAGAGCTGCGAGGGAGGGGGCTGCTCCACACCTCAATATGATCTCGCAGGCTGATCTGAAAAACCACCTTCAGTTTAACCAAAACCTGTTTTCAGTATATTTTTCGGGCTAACAGTGACAGGCATCCCACATGCTGGCAGGCATCTGCTTCTGCCTGCCCAAAACCACAAAGAATTGGAGGGAATTAGGGAATTTGTTGCCTGCCTGATGGCTTTTTCGCACTTAAGACATACACAGCAGTGTTAGCTTGGGGTCATTTAAGGCTCCTTCATATCAGTGGAATGTTTTTCTTTTCCAATATTGACGAGGGTGACAGTGCGGACGGGTTTTGGTCTCCGCTGTTTTACACCAAGATTAAAGGTACATTCACAAAAGTGTTGCTGTAAATGCTAATCCAAACAGGGCACAAAGCCAGCCCCTAGGCTCGGATCTAAAGCCACTGGGCACGGCGACCCGAGTGGGACTCCGGCCTCTCTGCTTTCTCCTCTGCCCATTCCTCATCAAAGCCCTGGTTCACTGTAGCACTTGAAATGTACTTAAAAATGAACTACGCCTTAGTTCAAATATTGCAGGGATGTGCCTGAATCCAGATTAGGGAAAATTAGTTTGTTTGGCTAATTTAGGCTGATTGTGCCAAGCTGCACAATCTCAGAATTGGATAGCTGGGTCCTACTATGGGTTTTGTTTTGTTGATTCATATTTTCCCTGACCAAAAATAAATAAAACCCCAAATCCTTATTCTAGCTTTAAAGTAGAAAGCCTCTTTAAATTGTGTTTGCATGCTTGCACTTTCTAGTGTTCTGCTTAGAAGATATAATTAATTTTATTGTTAGACAACTGAAATAAGACAACTTTTCTGTCTTTAAGTTTGTGATTATTGCTAAGAATCAAGGAGACATTTTTCAAGTGTACTGTAGATGACATGCTCATCTCATGTTCATATTTAAGATGACATGCTCATCTTCCTGCTGTACTTTAAATCACTCCTTAAGAATACAATTTTGGGAAAAAGATATTTCATTGCATGGAGAAATAATCCTTTCCAGAAACGAGAATGCCAATAGTCTACAGAGGAAATTCCTATTAAGCAAAATGTTCTATAGATGAGCACTCAAAGGAAGCTACCCTGGAAAATGTATTGTTCATATTTGAACATATTATCTAATTGCAATCTAATCTGAAGATATTAAAGTAATACATATGGCCTGAAAATTAATGTGTGAAGTACGTATTGAAACAGACTTTTACATGCCAAATACAGTAGCAGATTTAAAAAAATAAATACTATTTAAATTAATATAAATAAATGTCTAATTTGGTAAAATGTTGCTGTGGAATTATGGCTGGTTAGTTACATATATAATTCTACATTTTTTTAAAAATGTCTTTTAAAAATAAATAGCTGTAACTAAAAGAATTCATTAAGAGTAAGTAGACTTGAAATATATGGCTCTGTTTTTTGTCAGGTTTATTCAAATAAATTCCCAAATACGTTGCAAATTGGGTTAAATGTCTAGAAACCGGTATCATATCTCTGATCTGACACAGAAACGCCTGTCTCCCTGCGAATAAACAATACCTCCCTTCTCTGTATCTATCCCAGTCTAGAAAAGCTTGCCCTTCCTTCAGGAATTTAATTCCATTTCTAATTCCAAAGTGAGCTGGGTTGACGAATCAAGGGCAGACTTAGAATATTATGGATTTTTTCCACCTTGGTTGATTAACCTCATATATTTTATTTAAATAATGTCTAAAAGCTCTAATTAGCAATGGCTAATCTGCCCCCCAGATGCTTGCTATTGATTTTGCCTGCAGTAAACTAATCTAATTGCCCTCCTTATCAGAGATAGGGTGGGTATGGCAATAACCAACTCGCCCGTGTGCCTACGAGAGCCATCAGAGCAGCAATGGGGAATGGGGTGACTCTGTGGGGCACTGGAAAAAAGCCGGGCAGTGGAGCTGGGTAAAGAGGGGATTTACCCTGTGTGTTGAGCCAGTGGGGAGGTAAGTCCTGGAGCAGCAGAGCTGCTGTTGGTGAGGGCTTGGACATCGTCCCGCTGCCACATGAAGAGAAAGGTCAAACCCAGAAGGGAGATGAGAAGGGTGGCACGTTGATTATTGTGCCGGCGAGAAGAGGGGGCTTTATCCAACAACAGTTCGCTGATTAAAATGCCTTTCAGGTCTTTGTCTGGGTCTTAGGGGGCTTTAGTGCCACCTCCAAAATGATAGTGTTCACATAACTATAAGACAACATCTATTATTGCTTCCTTTGATAGCATTGTGTTTACGGAGGCTTTGATATTGTCTATAAAAACTAATGCTCCGTTGAAACTTGGCTGTTAAAAACAAAAAGCAAACTCTCAGCCTAAAAGCAAAGTGTTTCCTTTAATAAAACGTGAAAGTCCCTTGGTTTTTTTGTTACCTATTTCTAAAAATATCTCAAAAGAGGCGTTCAAGCAGGTTTGTTTTTTGTTCTAGTCGAGCAAAAATGCTGTTTTATTTTTTGAAACTGCAATTCACAAGTGATTAGTCAATAATGCAGACTTTTTCTGATATTTAATATGAGGTGTCAGTATGTGAGTTATACTGTGATGCATTTTCATTGATATCTTAATGTGGATTGCAGTTTCTTCTTTTATTTAAGTTGCAGTAGGATAGTTTTATCTATTTATTATCCCTGTAAAAATGATATTAATAAATTATCTTAAGTAGCTCAAGCAGGTTTTTTTTCCCTCAAATAGTCCTATTGTTGATTTGTCAGGGCAGTAAGCTATCATGTTGCTCTCGGTACCTGTTCTTTTTCTTGCAGCTTTCTGCACTGAGTATGTGTTTTGGAAACAATCCAGCCTGATCCTACAAATCCTGTTTGTCTATGTGGTTTGTTTTACAAGAGCACTCACATGACATAGGGATGTGGGGGGCTCCTTTGCCTTTTTTGCCTGAAAAGTCAATAAATGATTGGCAGATCCTGACTCGCTTTTTGCTGTGTCCTTGGACTGCCACAAGGTTCCGTTGCCACAGTTACATCCAGCCAACATCACGAATACTCTAACACTCACCTGTTCCGCATCTTTTCTGTATCTTCTAGCAAACTGTTTGGAAGAGGAAAAAGAAGGTTGGCTTTTTAGCATGACTGCTGTGACAAAGTGTGATGTTCTTGCTGCATGATGACTGTCTCCCTTGGGCTGGCAGCTAGTCCTCATCCAAAGGGATTCTGCTGTCTTCAGGGATGTCCAGAGAGTAGTTTTGCTTGGAGGATCGGTTTTCACTGTGGTAGGAGATTGCTTTTCTGTCCAGCCTTGTGGTAGGTTTGGGAAGGTGCCCCTGCCTTTTGTAGGCTTTGTTTTGGTGGGCAGTGCATGAGCACTGCAATGTCTGCCAAGAAGTGCTGGTGGTATTAGCGTGTCGATGGGGTCAGACATGCATTAGGTTGCTAGATGCAGCAACTAGCAATCTGTCAACCAAGAAAATGAGACGGGAGACACCAGCAGGGAGCTAAGGAAAGGCCTAATAGGGACAGCTTATATGGACCACCTCAACTGACCTACTGGAGCATGACAGAAGCAGGCCCACAGGAAAAACGTAAGCGTGGAGACTTCTCACTTTAGGAGACCTTACAAAGCACAGTGCACTGCACTGGTTGCCTGTCCAGTAGCTGGTGGAGGAGGGATGCTAAGAGGCATGACTAAGGGAGGAGAAGGAGAAACTGAACTAGAAAGCTTTGAATTTAGAAATGGGATGTTTGTTTGGTCCAACTACAGATGGGGAGTGAGCAACGAGTTTGGTGAAGGGAATTTTAACAGGCTCAAATGGAGATGAAAGTGAAACGGTTCTGGCATTTGTCTCTGGTGGGGACTGAAATATGATGGTACATGTGAGAGAGCCCCAAAGATGCTTCAGAAGCAAGATAGAATAAATGAAGGCCCAAATGAAAGAGACATTTGTGAGGATAAAACCCGAAGGGTGGCTTTTGGAAGATGTTCGAGACTGAAGAAGCATCAGGGTTTGGCATATGGGCAGACTTTGTAGAGGAAAAGAGAGGAGAGTGTCAAAAACTAATTTGGAGGAAGCTGGAGGAGGAAGGGCTGAAGGAAGCAGGTAAGCAAAAGCTGAGGGGAAGATGTGTGATATAGAGGCAGGGCTGAGGATAAGGGATTATCCTAGTGGCAAAAGGCTGTATGTATGAATCATCAGCCTAGGAAACAGTAACCGAACATCTGAGGGCAGGTGAGATTCGCCAGAAAGGGAGGGTGAAGCAAGAACAGCAAAAATCCTAGAAAGACAAGCATGGTGAAAAGGGCAGCTTTTCCAGCACCGGCATCAAGGCATTTAGCAGTTAGGAAGAGAAGAACTTGATTGCTATCTCCTGTTCTGAGCATAAGGAGGATTGCTAATGAGTAAAATATTTCGAAATGGAAGAAAATGTTGAAAGCAACAAAGTCAGTCATATTCTGAGCGAAGCCAGGGAGTCCTGCCAGAGAAGCGGAGGAGCCAATGCAGTGAGTTGTCTCCTTGGTTATTCTTCTCTCTCCTTGGCATTATGCTTGCTGTTTGTGAAGGCTCCTTCCAGGCTGCTCAATTCGCGCAAGGAGAGCAGAAGTCGAGGCCTTTTTCTTGGATGTAAAACCTGGGCAAGCCGGAAAATTGTGCAAGCCCTAGAAGTGCCGTGGAGGTTGGAATGGGCTGATGGTCGGCTGGAGCACTGTGGAGTTGTTTGAGGCCTCGGATGCGAATTTTACCTCTTTCTACAGTATATTAATCGCATAAACCTCCTTAGCTCTTTCAGGATCTCGGGAAATAGATGGGTAGTCAGCGTATGTACTGACCGCATGTACACTAATTGAGTAGCGGTTTAGTGTGTTATGTGTGTTTATTATTCAGCTTCCACCCTGTGATGCTGTGCCAGAGGAACAGAAAGAGCTGCTGCAGCTGGAAAAAAGGGGGAAGAGAAGGGAGAATGAGGAGGACAGGATGAAATGAGAGAGCACAAGGTACAGAGGGAATGGGTAGGTTTGGGAAGAAAGCAAAAAAGAGTCTAGAGAACCTTCAGTGTAAGAAATATTAAAAGCCCAGACAGTGGGAGCTAAGGGAATATAAATGAAAAGTGTGAGCTATGAGAGGGAAATACGTAATAGCACTGCAGAGGAAATTGAATTTATTGTTACTCGGTGTGGGTGGCTATATTTCCCATCCCCTTGTCTTCACTTGGATACAGTTCTTCTGAGTGATGAGGTGATCTCAGCCGATGAGGATAAATTCAAGATCTGTGGTATTGTTAGAGCCTGTTCTGGAGGTACATTTCTTGTCTTGCTTTTGAGAATCAGGATAGTTACTTTTAAATAATGGGAGTGGGATTTCACTATAAAATGCCGCTTTAAATAAACTGCAACTGTTGCAGCGGATAGCTGTAAAGTAACAGCCCAGGCCAGGAAAATTATGTACGAGAGGAGAGGATAGCAAGGAGAGGGTGAAATTCTGAAAAGAAGCCTTTGTGTTTCTTTTCCTAAGCTAATAAATGTTTTGCTGGTAACCATATTGCTTCTCTGTGTGGTCTGGTATGCCATTTGTTTTCTCTTCACAAGCCGTGCTGCAGGGAGTACAAATTGAGTGGTGAAGTCAGTTCTGAATTGTGTAAGAAATGCATCTTGGTGTGCCTCAGATGTTTTCATGTGGGTTCATGTGTACCCTCTCAAGGCTGTAAGTTCTCTGGGATGTAAACTAGGGCTTTTTCCCTTTTTGGGCTATGTTGAATGGTCTGTTCATGCTGCCCATAAATAAAGATCTGTGATTCCTAGCTCTGCAGAGGAAAAGCAGGACACTTGGCATTTGGCAGTGAGCACCTTGATGTCTCACCAGAACAGGCTGCAGCAGTTTTGGGCAGATTAGTGAATACTTCCTTCCCTTTACCCTCAAGTAAAACATAACTCTGCTAATTTTGATCACACCACTGTGGACAGTGACAGTCTGGGGCCTGCAATCCTTTATGTTGATGCTTTCATCCTCCTCTTTGGCCTCCTCAACTTTCACATTCCCTCCATGCAGAATATCACTGCAAAGATTTATTTTCCGAAATCTGCTGCTCCTCCCGTGTCAATCTCCTCCTCAAATCCCTCCACAGTTTATGTCCTTCATCACATCAAATTCAAGTGTCCTTGTTATTTGTCTTTATTTCACTGCCCTTTCCTAATTCATTGCACTGATATGCATTTATTTCTTAGGAAATAATGTTGTTGCTATACATCTGTCTAAATTTTGAACCCACTTAATGATTTCAGCCAAATTTGACAGAACAGTGGGTATCTCCAAGATCTGATGCTTCTACAGGTGTTGTGTAAATAGGTGGCTGAGTGAAGGAGAGATTCTGTGTTACTGATGTTATGGAAGGAAAAGGGAATCAGTTGGACACCAGAAGAGCTCACATGTGACAGCTCTTGCACCCCAGGCTTCCTCGGTTCTAGTGCCTGGTCATTAGTTTTTTCTTTTTCTGAGGTCTGACACTCCCTTGCCACCTGCAGCTTGCCTTCCCAAGTTCCCAGGCAAAGCGCCTTGCTGTGCCTTTCCATCGCATTCCTCGGTAGATGACGGCTTTCCTATGTTGATTTGCTCCTTGTTCCTCCAAGCTGTTCACTATTACTGGGCTGCTGTTCAAAACAAAACATTTGTGGCAGGCGGAGGGCACGTGTACGTTTTGCTGTCACCTGCCAGCTTCTCCACCCCTTCTTTCGGGTTTCTCACTTCCCTGGCTCGCTCCTTTGTTTTTCTGCTTTACGTACAGGTATGTAACAATTTGCATGCACTGATGTATGTTTTAAACAGATTAAGTCCCTTAGTGTGGATCCAGTTATACTGAAACACTTTCAGCTGTAATAGATCTCCTAGGCCAGGCTATAACAGGAGGGCTTTGACAGCACAGCTGGACACTTTTGCAGGATTCACTTACTATTGTTTGTTCCTGCCATGATATTCCAGCATTATCTAGCTATCTATCTGTTTGCATAAATAGTGCTTGCCAAATTTGCCTACATCTGCTGAGCTGTATGGCTGTCTTGGTAAAAAATCATAGCCCTAAATGAAGTAGTTTTCAAGTAGTAGAGGACAGCAAATGCTATCCTCTGGACCAGTGATGCTGCATCCATTTAGAAAAAGCACTTTTATATTGTTGGAGGAAGACTGTTCTCTTGTCTCACAGAAGCACGACTAACCTCCCCGTGCCCCAGACAAGGGGATCAACTTTTGGCAAAGGCTAACGCCTCCTCTCTCCAGGTCCCCCGGAAAAACACTCCCCAAAGAAAGCTCTGGTATATTGGCCTGACTCTTGTGCCTTATTGCCTTGTGCGCATTTATTCATTTCAGTAATAGATACAGAAAAGGAAAAACACTTAGATAGCTACTGTGAAAATGAGTGTATTAAACCCCTCAATTGAAAGGAACATATGGAGAAAAGAGATGAAACAGATCCCCCTCCAAAAGGCCATTATTTGGCTACACCTCAGAAGGAAGTAGTGTGCCAGCTGCTGCTATAGCCCTGGAGGAAAAAAACATTTTGCAGCATGGTGGAGGGGGTTGGGGGGAGACTAATGGAGTCCCTTAATAAACATGGACTTGTCCGTAGTAAGGAGAGGAGAAATGGAGTGCTGGATGGAAATTAAATCACTGCAGCGTGAGAGGCTTGTGATCTTGCTCTTCATTTGACTCCTTAGTCCTGCAGCCGTAGAAGCTCAGTGAGCTGTGTGGTGGGTACTCGGTGCTCAGCACAGGGAGCAGTCCTCAGCACTTATCCGTGCTTACGGAAAGTTCATAGCACCTCTGGAAGCCCAGCAAGGTCCTTACTCTGGTTTTAGAAATAACTGAATTGCTCAAGGTAATACAAAGCGTAGCTACGTTGCACGGCAGCCGTAGCAATACAGCACGCAGCTCTTGGAGAGTTTGAAAATCCTCCCAGGGCAGAGCGATGCCACGTGAAGGTGGTAGCAGAGGTCCGGAAAGAAGCAAAGCCAAGCCCAAGTGCTCAGGTGGGCCACTCGCCAACGTGGCTGTGTTGCTTCCAGTTCTGGGCACTCGCTTGGGTTTTTCCCAATTATTTCACGGGGGAGGTATGCCCTGAGACCCACTTACAACCTGCAAAGCCTCTGCTTCAGCCACCGGGCAGCAGCTGCCTGGCAAGAGGCTGCTGCTGTTACCTGTTCGTACAGCCCCAGCACCATGGGCATCGCGCCAGTGCCACCAGGTGTGCAAGAAATGGGGGTATAAAGACATAATTTTCTCCTTTTTTTTTGAGCAAGGTTGCTATTTCGTAGGATCTTTGAGAGAAAGAGATTAGATGGACTGAAACTCATTATCAGGGCAAGAGGGGGGAATCCTTCTGCTGATGAGAGAGGCTTCAGTGCATTCCCATCCCCACTGGGATAAGGTTATGTTACGATGTTATTGTAGCAAGACGTCAGATTGGCTGAAAATATCCACTGCTGTGCAATTTTGCAAAGCTTTGGCTTGGGAAGCAGTACTTGTTTTTCTTCAGTAAATCCATAAAGAATAAATTCAGGAAGTTCCTTTAAAATGATAAACTGTCTAATGTAAAAGTGTGTTCAGCAGCAGGAAAGAAGAGCCCTGGTGTCACACTGAAAAGTGAAATTTAACTTTTTAAAGTGTTTCTTCAAATGTAATTTAACAGAATATATGCTTATTTCTTCCCAAATGTCAAAGGTTTGTATTTATGAGAGAGTGCAGCATATTATGTCCTAGAGGATAAGTAACAAAATGCAAATAAAATAATTTTTTAAAATCACAATAATTTTATGAATATTTCTATTAAAAAGATTAACCAATGCAACACAACCCCCCAAACAAACAGCCAAATACTCTAGTGTATGTTTTTGTGTCTGCGAAAGTGTCAGTATTTTCTGGCTGCTATTAACTCTTTCAAATGCTAAATGGCAGCATTTCAATCCTGTCATACTCCTTTTCTCCTCCATCCTTAAGTGCTACTGGGGTCTCTGTCTCTACCAGGAATGGAAATTCTCCTAGTAAAAAATAATCTTGACCAAAATGTCTAGTGGAAAGTGCAACTAATGCAGAGTATGCTGAGCAGTCGATAAAATCAGCCAGAATTTACCCATCAAAGTCAAGCAGTTTCAAGTTGACACAAAGCTCTGCTAGCTTACAAAAAAAGAAACAGAGTGAGGCAGAGCTGAGGGTGAGGAAGGCTGCAGAGGTTCTACTTCCACCGTCTAAATTGATGGGTGGAGAGTGAAGGGATGTCTTTTATTTTTTTTTTAACCAAGAGGGCAGAGTTGCTTTAAGATGATTTGTCAGGTGGCAGTCTTGAAGGGACCCTGATAAGTTTTTAACTTATTCTCCTTGCTCATAAATTCCATTAATATCTTTCTTACCTGGAGGCAAGTGCAGTGAAATTGTGTAGTTATTTGGTGTCATTCAGCTATGAAGGGTCTGTAAGTGTCTTATTAGATCAACCTATATTTTCAAGATTTTCTTTTAATAGAAGAGAATTTTTTCTGCATAAATTATTTATGTCTTTATTGGATGTGCTCTACTATAATGCATAAAGCTAGATAAACCGCACCCCAACACACACTAAGCAAATATTACTCTAAATCTGAAACTATCTGAATTTGCCTGGTGCGAGTGCGTCAACTGAAGCCAGCTCCTCTCTAATCAGTCCGCATTGTGGATTTTGGTGCATTCAAGGCAAACTGTAGGATCGCAAAGCTCCCGAGATTAAAACTCTGGACATTTCACGTTCATGAAGCATTTAATGTGCTTCGATTTTTGTCACTTGGGACATAATGCACGAACTAAAGTCAGGGTGACCCCACGGGCCAGGTTCCTAAGGAGCCATTACAATGTATTTGTTCTGTAATCCTCAAAACTAGGAGGGATTTATACAATGGACTAATGGCTTCAAAGGAGTCAGTTGAGCCTTCTGGGTGGAAAAGTCCACTTTTTAACCCTTGCAGTGCTGGCTCCTTGCCAGGTGCACCCACCTAAGCAGGAGATGAAGCCCCCAGGTCTTGCTGGGGAAGACACACGAGGTTTGGTGTCCAGGGGTAGGGATGGAGAAGCTGTGATGGGACCTGGGAGAAAACTGGGGGGAGGATGTGCCTTCTTCGGACCCACACCTGAGCCACTCACACCTCTGTTCCCAGTGCTCAGGATAGCTCTGTAGAAATTGGTTAAGACAAATATTACCATACATAAGTCTAAACACCTTCTCAAGATCCTGAAAGGCCAGAAAGACCACTTTTTCTCAGTCTGCGCAGTGCTCATGCTTATAGCTTTTCATAAAACCTTTATGAAATGGCATTGGCTTTTTTTTAACAAAGAGGGCCAGCAAGGTCAAGGCAATGCAGAAAATTTCCCCAGCTCCCATTGATATATATTTTGCCTAAGTAAGATTTCCAACATTTCTCCCACTTAATTTCCTAGGTAGATTTAATCATTATAAAAGGTGGGTTGGTACCTGAGAGGCTGCTATCCTTTCTTAATCTGCTTAGCAGATGCAGCACTGATGTAACTGGGAGAAAACATCCAATACAATTCTAATAATGAACATCTGTGTCTTCCCCAAAGGTTCCCCTCCTTGGATGGGCTTGCTTCGTGTTGCCCTTGGTCCTTTAAGGAGAAGCTCTGCGCACGAGGCACGCCAGATGCGGCTGGAGATCTTGCAGTGTGGAGATCTTCCGTGTAAGTACTGTTCTGAGACCAGAACCTCTACCCTTGCTTCGCTGATACTGCTGCATAAGTGGTAGCTGTTGCACAGGTCAAAAGATTCCTTTGAAAGGCTTTATTCTTCAAGTTTTGTAGCGGCTGAAATAGATCATGTGTTAACTATAGGGTGACCCAAAGTGAAATGAAAGGGTGTAATAAGAGCTGTATGCATACTAGGAATACAAGTTCCAGGATTGTCAATCTACTTATATAGTAAAATCTTTAAAAATATCTTGTTTTAAGAAAAAGTAAAGCAAATAAGCTGCGAAATCGAAGGTTGAGACACCATTCAACTTCTGGTTCCTTTTTTCTTGCCCATCAGTCTTTCTACTCATAACTTGGGAATCATTTTCAGCGTGGACTCTTCTTTCAAAAGAGCGCTGTGCCTGCTTTATTCTGCAGGTTCTTCTGGCAATAACAAAAATGAAAGACCTCAGGTGTCAAATGTGTTGTGCAATGATCATAAATTAAAGGGTTAACCATGACAACCAGGAGAGGGTTACCTGCTTTACAACTGACACTGCCTGAGTCCACGCTTTGGATCAGTCCTAGGGCCTTTTTGGTAGTGGTACCCAAGTAGCTAGAATAATTGTTGCTCAAGTTTTAATGTGCTTTGAGATCATGTTACATTCAAGACTTCTGGTATGAAATGACCCGTTTGATTTTTAACTTAAAGTCTCAGATTGAAGTGCTGCTTCTTGCAAACCATGCAGCGGCATCTCGCTAGTTCGGCCGCAGTGATAACTGTAGGTAGATCCTTGGTGCTTCTGCCCTAGCACTGGTGGTTCGCAGAAATACTGCTGCCTATTATAGGAGCGTTACCAGATAACTGTTGCCAGGGTGGGTTTTTGATGTGAAGATATACTTTGGGCATAAACACTTCAGAATGGTACTGCACTAGGCTGTTGCTTTCTATTTGAGTCTGTTTAGTTGCAGCATAATAGTTACTGCTGGATTTCATGTTATAGTTACAGGCTACTCACAGTCAGCTGTAACTGCAGTATAAGACTGTGTTTATGTTGACAATCAAGCCAGTACTGTGGATGGAGAATTTTATTACTTAACAGTAACTTTCAATAATGGACCAACACCCAATATCTTTGTTTGAGATGCATGTCTAAGGAAATGTGACAACTTCTTTAACTGCTCCTCCTGTCTTCATTAAAAACTGAGAAGCTTCAAGGGTTTGGCAGCTGAGGTATTTGTAAGTACCTAATTAATGATTTATGAGGAAAGCTTTTTACCAAAGTGCACCTCCTTCTACCAGCAGATGTATGTAATCTATATAAGCAGTGGCTATAAAGTCTTGTCAACTACTTTTTTTTTTTTTTAATCACTGTTATGATATTGCCTTAAAGCTTCACCCGAGACTGGAGCCTAGCTGAGTCTGGTGCAGGCATGAAATAAAAAATAGTCTTTGTCTCAGGAAATGTACAACCTAAAAGGCTAAGTAAGGAAAGCATTGCCAGGAAAAAACCAAACCCCCTCAATTTCCAGGGGGAAGCTGAAGTATAGATCTTGTACAAAGCCACACAGGAAATCTTCTACCAGGAAGGTTATCACATGTTACTGTGCTACTTCAGGATTACTCCTAATGTATGAAGAAAGAAGTAATGACGGGTCTCAGGTTTATAAGATTTGGCTGTAGAGATATCTCTAGATAGTCCAACAGATAAAATTAGGCTCGGGCTTCTGCCATCTTTAGGCAAAAGAAGAAATGGCTCCACATGACATACAAGACAGGACATAACCGCCTTTGACTCTGGCAAGCGGTAGATGTGTCAAACCTCTGGTGAGCGGGGAGAGAACGGTCTGGAGATCAGAGCACCTCTCTGAAGCCGGCCGGTGGGGGAGCCGAAGGTTGTGTTCCCCACCTGAGCTGCGGACCGGCCGCTGTGCTCCGCACGCCTGGCTGGGCGCTCTCCTGGGACCTCTCCGGCTACATGTCATTTTCTGTGTCCGCCGGCTACATCACAGATCCAAATGCAAAATCCACTACTCGGGGACATTATGTGGATTTGTGACACTACCCGTGGGACTTTGGATCCATAAACCAATGAATGGATTACAACGAGGCATAAATATAGTATTTTCATGGATGACATATAATCCTACTCAATTATTGTTCCTGTCATGTAAAGGGAAACTGTACCCATTTTTCTCATCCTTACACAATGAAATTTCAAAAGAAAAGAAATGCCCAATGCAAAAGATTCAATCTCCTAGGTCCCTGCCTTTTATCTATTAGCAATCTTAAAGCTTATGTTTTCCATTATTAGGTGCTTCCTATAATTAGTTCTTTGCATCTCTGGAAGGTTATTATATGGGAAATTCATTTGACAGAAGGATTTAGAGTTTCTGGACTGAGCAGACTGGTATATTAGTCTCTGAATGGTGCATGTCATATCGTGTGCTCTCATTTATGTCTGGATTGCGGTGCCTGGAAACAGTTTTGCCTTCTGCTTTGCTTCTGCAAACTCTTTCTGGTTTTGAGAAACTGCTGTAACTGTCCTTTGCTTGAGACAACTTATATATCACAGTTGTTTCGGGATCCAGCAAGATGTGAAATGTTCTCACGTGTAAAGACTTAATCCTTTCTATCAGTACAAGACAGTTTTATGGGCGTGGATGCTTCACAATAGGGGGAACAATAAGGAAAAGGGAGTTTGTATTTTGTTTCCTTTTAAGACTGAAATGCCATCTTAATTGTCAATCTGTCCTTTTTGGGTTTTTTCTCTTCTTCTTTTTAAAGCTGCCCAGGCAGTAAGAATCCTTTTGATATATAAAGTTAATTATATAATATTGCAAAATAATGTTTTATTAGAGAATATATGTAATGTTTGTCTAGCGGGCATTTCTAATGCAGTATGTTAAAGCCTTCTGTATACTGCTATAGGTGCTGAAGGGGTGCTAGAGAAAAAAAACAGCTCTTGTAGCAAGAACTGTGATAGCTCCCCAACTCTGTGTCCTCTATGTGTTTTACACTGCAGAGGCAGCTGTCCTGTAACATTCAGCTGATTGTTTGTAAAGGGCAGTGTTTTTTTCTGAATTCTTCCTTGCACTTGAAAGAAATCTTTCTGGTTACGCATGGAAACGTGGGTGTCTCAGGACAAATACAAATATGTTGCCATAGTCAATCCCACACAGGGATTTAGTCAGTGCTCGCTCTTTCTTTCTGGTTAGAAAAGTTTTAGGGTACCTGTGGTATGCTCTGAAACTAAAGAGAGTTTCCTTAGAGGAGCAAATGCAGCATTTAAATTTTCCTGTGTGGGTTGAGCTTTTTAGCTGAATGTTCCCCTCTGCCGTTTTTTCCCCTCTCACCTCTGTGTGCCCTTGCCACAGCCACAGAGCCTGCTCCGTGCTTTTGGAAGGGCAGGGTCAGACATGCACTGCTGTATTTATAACACTGGGATCGCTGCAGTTTTCAGCACAAGTGCTTTAATCATCCTTTCATCTAAAGGAGAAGCATCTGGTCCTAAATGTGCGCTTTTTTGCCCCTTCTGCTACAGTGCAACACGGATGGTTGATTAAACCACCCCTTCTTTTTCCTGGCAGCAGGGTTGCAGTGGCTTGCTACCTTTGTTTCCACTTGGGGCCTCTAAATGGGGATGTATAAAGGGAATAGTAATAAGGAAGTCCCAAGGCTTCTGTCAGACCCTCTCCTAAAATTTAATCTGTGCCTAGGCCCCACTGGCCAAGCTGCTCTTATGTTCATTGCTGGGTCTTAAAAAAAAAAAAAAAAAAAAAAAAAGGCAGTATGTGAATGAGATGGTGCTGGTGCTGGGAACACCAGTGGGGAAGCCACATGCTAAGTGTACTTGTCTTACAACACCGAGAATAGTTTAAGACAAAGGTCCCAACTGCAAAAGGAGCTTCTTTAGCCTATGTTTTAGCTTAGCTTTATGCAGATACAGACATTTGATACTGCAAGTAGAGCTACGCCAAGTAAGATCTTCCGTTTCCTCTTCCACCTCAAAAAGTTTCAAAATAATTTCATTGCAACTTTAGCATTTGAAAATGTAAAATTAAATGAAGTTGCATTTAGAAAAGAAGTCTCATTACAACATGAAATTTTGAAACATATGAATATGTTAACAGAAGACATGATTTATTTTTAATTATAAATTGTGACCAAAGCAATTCACCAGAAATGAGATGAAGCCAAGAAGTGTTCCAGTCAATGTGCATTTTATGGTGGGTATCTGTCTGTTTGTTTGATTGTGGCTTTTTCCAAGATTGGCTGAAGAAGCGTCTCCTCAGGCTCTTTTGGGAGCGCTCTGCTTTTTCATAGAAACTGATGACCTGAAAAGCCTGTATCAGCAACATGATTCACATTTGCAGAAACTTCTTGCCTTTTGCACTAGCTTTTAGCTATCCACTCTGCAGCGACTCCCGTTCCTCGTCCCTCTCCTAGGTGTGCTGTTATTTTGTGAATCTTTAGATGAGGCATTTTGCAGAAGGTATGCTAGCCATCTTGTGGATGTAAGGTAATGGGATGGGATGCTTTGCCTTGATGCTTGCCTGGGCTCAACTCTCATACATGAGAAACCATTGGCACTTCTGGATTTCCTTGTTTGTATTAGATTGAAAGCAACAAAACAAGACATGGACATCTTCTTTTCATCAGAACAATCCTTAAAAAGGCAGTTTTCAAACTTTTTGATTGTGCTGATCCCCTTGGTTTTTCGGTGAAGGTGCAAGTTGTTGTACAGAGAATTGGAGGTTGGTGGCAGCGGGTTTGTTCAGAGGCTCTGCGCGGAGCCCCAAAGCTTTGCAGGGGGTTCGTCACTCCCCAGAGGTCTAAAGTTGCCCTGAAGGAGGGAGAAATGGTCCTAACGGCAACACAGCTGCAGGCAGCGTGGTCGTCTTTTAGGAGCAACTGTGCTTACTTTTTGGCGTGGTGCCGGGTCCAGGAGAGCTATTCAGTCCCATGCTCTGCGCTTGGCTCAAGTTGCATTTGTCTGAGCAGCAGTGGGAAGCTGCTTTTCACCTCGAAAGGCCGGCAGCCCTTCCAGCCCCCATCCGATGCCGCTGTGACTAAGAAGGAAGGGAGACCTGAAAGCCTTGTACGCTGGCTAATGAAACATATATGAGGTCGAGGCTGGTGGCGTGCCAAAAGAGGCTTTCAGCCAAGTGAAAGCATCGCTCCTTGACCAGACCTCTCTGACCACAATACGCCCATCTTCCCCTCCCTGCAAGCCACTCCAGACCTCCCAGACCCTGCAGGTCCCCCGTCCTTCCCCACGAACGACCTGGAGCGGCATCCTGCTCTCGGTCTGCCCTGGCCACAGGTGACCAGATGGCCTCTTGAGAAAATCCCGCCTGCTTTGCTGGCAAAGCTCCCGGGGAGCCATCCTGGCTCCGCTGCTGTGGGTGGAAATGTTCCAGGGGACAAGGTCGACCTGTACCACGTACCTGACGGTCCTCCTCTGCCTGTGCCTCCACGTGGAGTTGTACCTGCCCTGGGCTAGAAGAGACCGTACCCTTGGGCTGCTGTGCTAAAGGCATGGCCCACACCAGAAAAACCTGCAGCATTGCTCCATGGAAAAACCTTAACGTAGACATATTATGCCAGAATAAATGTCCTTTTGCTGGCATGGCTTATTTGGCTCTGGAAATCTTTGCAAGATGGGAAATGAACATGGGAAGGACTTTTTGCTGGTATAAGCTACATTCTCACCACTGGGGTTTTAAGCCCAGCCTTTCTTATCTAATGCGGACATAGCAAGTTGTTCATTTGGGACGGCTCCCTCTTATTTTTCACTAGTTTAAATACAAACCCATTGAGGCAGGTATTCCTGTGCCTGAAAAGTATAACAGTATTAAAAAACAAACAAACAAACAAAAACTACAGGGATGAGTAATTTGGTAACTCATCCACAACAGGTTTCTAGATCTGGAAGATGCTTCTTATGTTTGCCAGCACAAGATAAGAGGATGCTTTTGTGCTGTTTTTGCGAACGTTGCACGCACCGCGTTCCTCCTTGAGTAGGGAACAAAACCAGAACAGGATGCAAACTGCTTCAGATTTCTCCCACTGCTGACCTTGCTGCCACTTGTGGCAAAATGAAGACAACAAATCCTTGGAAATCACCATGTGTGTGTTTCAATTTTTAATTGAAACTTTTTAGCTGAGCTGAAAGGGGGGGGGGGGATGGGGAGGGGAAAAAAACAAAACAACACACTTCCCTCTGCTCCCAATGAAAAGAAACTAGAGCTATTAGATTCACTTCAATTGCCTCACCTGACCTGAAATGAACTCCCTCCCTCAGGCCTGTAAGAAAATTCAATTAAAAGGTCCATCTGTGAGGCAGCAGCTGAAGGGGAATTACTGTAGGGAGGTCCACATTTTCATAAAAAAAGAACCCCCCTCCCCCCCGCCTCCTTCCTCCTCTATCCCTGATTAGGCCTGTTCCTAACTGCTAAACCACAAGTCCCCCCAATTAACTAGATCTGACCAAGTAGCTTTTATATGCTTCATTCAGATGTAGAAACACTATAGATTTGGTACATCCCTTAAACATCACGGGGTGGGAGAGGGGGGAAGGAGCGGAGGACAGAGGTTGGGAATCAGAACAGCCTACCCCAATTAAGCCGGCTGATGCAATGGGATTAATGGCTGCTAATATGCAAAAGACTCTGCTGGCAGGGAAAATAATCACCATAAGGCAACAACAGTGTGCAGCGGCTTAAAAAATGCAGAGGTGATGGGGGGGGGGGAAAGCTGGCTGCAAGCACCCTGTCTGCAAAACCTTACCGGCTGCTTGCAGCACCCCTGCCCCGGCTGTGCTCTTCTGATCCCAAACTTGTCCTAGATGCTTGTCCAGGATGCGGCAGGTTTGGTCCGTGGTGTTTAGTGCGTTATTCGAATTAAAGGTGCGCCAGAGCCCGGGTGGGATTGGGGGCAGCGCGTCTTGCTGCCGAGGAGGGCGAGCGCCGGCGCTGGTCCTGAGCGCTGGGGGGGGCTTGGGGCTGTGCCTCGCCTCGCACCTCTGGGACCGCTTCCATCCAAGGGGAGGAGGATGATGAAGAATGAGGAACCGACGTACCTTTTAATTTTCTTAATAAACACTTTTTCACGGGCGTGACGCCGGGGTTTGTAACAAATAACCACGCGTTTCCTCGGGCTCCCGCGTGTTTTACTTGACGCCAGGAGAAAACCTGTGTCTGAGCCGTGACTGAGAATACGTGCGCTCCCCACGCGCTGGCTTCATTTGTGCTTGCACAGTGCATAATCAATCACTTTAAAATATCTAGCTCCCAGTGCTTGCTTCCCTGGCGTGGTGTATATTGTGTTGAGTTACATCAGTTCAGAAGGATTCGTTCAAATATCGACACTTTGTGCTCCCATCAGGTAGGGCTCTAGAAGCAGAGCACAATTAAAATTTTCACACTACCCTGCTAAGATATGCGTATGTTGCTGTTTGCTTAGAAACCGAGATGGAACAAATCCTGCTAATGTAGCTTGGGATGGTAAGGGGGAAAACATATCAACAATTCAGGACATGAAAGAGGTGTTAAGCATGCTATTAGGTTTTCTTTTTTGTTAAGCGTAAGACTTAACATAGAGAGCCTGTGCATTTGCTTTGCAGATATTTGGCATGTAAGATATTTCAGACTGCATGGAACAGTTTGGCAAATTGGTCCTTTGGTGTCTTTATTGGCTTGTTTTCACTTTTTCACTAAATATGTAAAATGAACCTTGTTTTACTGCGATATCAACTGAAACTCTATTAAAAAAATTATAGACACTTCAGACAATAAAAGGCCTTGTAAATCAACCAGAGATTGGTTATCTGCTCAACAAGATCATTAACTGTGCACAGAGGGAGACAGCTGAAGCAGGCCGCTGGAGAGAGGATGCTAAAAATTAAATTCACAAGGAAACTTAGCCCTGCCAAGTTTGATTTGTTTTAGGGGCACTCCCTTACTTTTATTATTCATCTTTCAAGGCAGCCTTTGAAATCTCTGTGGCTTGCGATGAAGGGGGGCGGGGGGGAGTTTGGTTGGGGTTTTTTTTGCAATGCGTATTTCAGCAAGATGTCCAAAATCTCACTCATACAAATTGTCACAGCTTGACAGACTTGGAACCTTAAAATGTTAAATCAAGTCCTAGTGGAGGTGCGTAGGGGAGTGTGAAATAGCGTCACTGGCTGCTCCTATCCTGAACGCTTTGCACTGGAAATGTTGAATATTGTCTTCTATAACGTGCCTATAATTAATATTGTGCATGGCACCCTCTATGCAGCTGCTCTGTGTGTGTGTGGTGTACGGGGTTTTTTTTGCAAAGCTCTCCAGCTGCTTTCAAGCTGTTCCTTTGAATCTGCCACAATATTCATGTCCTCCTCCCCCACCAAGCTGAAGGACTCTTGGCAATTTGTTTCTCATCGGCTCTTTCAAGCCCAGGTATATCTCATGATTAATTGAGAGTCAAAACCGAATAGGGGTTGGGTGAAGAGAGGCGGGGGAGCGGGTCAGCTCTCAGCGGGCCAGATTTGGAATAAGGGTCTCTCCAGAGAAAGGAGTCTTCAAACATTAGCACCCTTTGCCTAAAGCTGTCCAGGAAAACTTGGCCAAAATGTTTAACAGCTCTCTGCCTCTCTTTCCTCCACATATGAGGGAGACTGGAAGGAGGATCTCTCAGAATTGACGTGAGAAACATTTGCTGAGTGTGGTAAAGGGATTTAGGTTCTTGTGAGGGAAGCAATGTCACCAAACACTCTAAAAAACAAGAGCAGGTACAGGCAGCCTTAAATTACAAGGCTTAAAATGGATAGTCAAATGACCTGTTTCACCTTTCTTGTGACCTTCCCTTTGCTTTTGTGTTTTTTAAAGCTACCCACCTGTGTGTATAATCATCTCATAACTTAAAGTACTCTTCCTTTACCAATGATAGATTTGGGATGCATCCTTAATGCAAGGGATTAATGGAATATCCTTCAGCAACATGAGATGAGATCTGAGGAGCTGAGTGATAGAATGTAATGGCATGGGCAATCACTTAGGAGCTAATAAGAATTTATGTTAAAATGGGAATCCATCAATTGTAAATGACAGAGAAGGAGAAAGACAAGACTGGCCTATTAGTCAATCACAGAATGTCAGTGAACTTCTGAAGTGATGTGACCGGGGGCGGGGGGGGGAAGTGCAAAGATGTATCTGACATGATTTTCAGCAAAGAGGAAGAGAAGGGGAGTATTAGTCCACTGGGCTCCCATTTAGGAGGTTTTGTCTGGTTCTGGTCATCTCCACTGGCAAAAGTTGAACTCAGACTGGAGCAGAGACAGGCTGCTTGGGCATTTGGGAAAACAGGGAGTTTATTGCCCAGGAGGAGACTAGAGGAGCTGGGCTTGTTCAGTCTAGGAATATAAAATTTAAGGCTACTTTTTGTCTATAAAGATACAAGGCTCAGCAACAGGAAGAAGAGCTAAAGGACAAAGCTGTCATGAGGATAAATGGATGTTAACCGGACTCGGATGAAATCTAGCAAAGACTTCCTAGCTGTCCTGGGGAGAGGCTCCAGAGCGGTTGTCCTGTAGGAGTCAGACAGGGCAAACAGCCTCTTTGATTTTAATTATGGCACCAAGTTGCTTAACCAAAGGTGGTTACTTATGTGAGGTGGTTACTTTGAGGACTGAAACCCATGGTGTCGAATGTTGCTTTTGGGATCTGTTTTTCTGTGTAGAGTGCCAATAATTCACATTAAGTGCTCTCAGATGTGCACGTGCAGACGCAGCGACCTCCATTTTCTGGGCAAACTTGCATTGCCTCTCCTGTTCTGCGGTGCTCGAGGAGCTGCTGTTGCTCTGCTCTTTGACCTCATCCATCTTTAAACAACAGAGGCCAAACCCCCCCGCATGCTTCTAAGGTTATTTTCCTGTTCCCATTGCAGCCTGAGAGCACGCCACTTGGCCCAGGATGCCTGCTCGCATCACTTTTACATTAACTTTCCCCTTTAACGAAGGCCTTTAGCGAAGAACCCACCTTGGTTTTTGTGCCAGGAGGAACCCCAGATAAGAGCCTGCAGAGTCTGCTGGCCCTTCCTCATGTCGGTCTCTCACCCTGAAGCCCTCTTCCCTCCTTCCCAGCACCCAGACACCCTGTAAAATCACTGGGCTTAGGCGGCTGATGGGCTGGTATGAGCGAGCACCCTGAGGAGTCAAAAGATTGCGTTGTTACCACCTATTTTCCTCCTCTGTTGTATTTAACCGTATGCTTACGTGCTACGTCTTGTCTACATGGACATAGAGTGCCAGCTACGACCTGAGCCATATCTGCTAAGGGCCCCTCCAGGCACTGCTGCAGCCTGAATAATAAATGCTCTTTCCAAAGGACAGCGTCGCTTCCCTTTACAGCGGTTGCGAGGGCGAAGTGGCTTGTGCAGCGAGGCCAACTTGTGGTTTCTGCCCCGCTGACCCTTTCAGTAGGTGGTAACCATTTTGGAGAATGAGAATGGCTATTTAATGCAACAGGAGGAGAGGGTAAAATAATAAGAATCCATAAAAAACATAAGCAAACACCCAATTATCTTGCAATATATAATCACGTAATGACAGCTGGCAATGCTGTGGAAGGTCTTACCTAAGAGAAAATTATTGGTACTTGGACAGGGCAAGTTAATATTATTTCATTAGGAAAGTAAATTTTCTCCTTTTCACTTCACAAAGTTTCTCTGATTATTAGCAGATAACTTCAGGATGGTTTTCAAATGTGTTTTCTGTTGGGAAAGTTATGTTTTAAGCCTACCAAGGTTCCCTATGCATCTGTTTTTAGGACACCCTCCCTGATAATTCAAGGGATCTGAGTTCATGTGAGAAAGAGCTGATCACCAGCCCTGAAAACATGGCTTGGTACCAGCTTTGGCTTAGCTGAACCCAAAGGTGAAGTATCAGAAATAGCTAGCCAATTAAAAAAATATAGACCTTGATTTGGCACGATACAAATGGGGCAGGTGCTACACTTGAAAAGTAATTAGTGCTGTTGTATGCGGTCATCTAAATCACGTAGGGTTTTAGCATGCTTCTTTTCTTCCTCTTTGCACATCTGAGTAAAACACATAGTGTTGTGCTATGGCGTGACAGTTTTCTGCTAAGAGGAGGGATGGGCACTTGGTATGAATTATGCTGCGTTAAGGATCTGCAACTTCTGTCGTCTTTTATGAATATCTGTGTGGCCATGAACATCTAAGTGTTTGCTTCACTTTCCTCACCTGTAAAAGTGGGATTCCTGACTTCTCTGCTTCCCGCACACAGTATTTGTGAGGCTTACTTCGTTATTGTTTGCAAAGCTTTTTGAATGTACAAAGCTCTATGCAAATATCAAGTTGCTCACTTACATATACCCAGTACTGTAAGAGCACTTTAGGCAGATAAGGTTTAATTAGAGATGTGGAATAGTGCAATAACAGTAGGATTTTATATGTCCTAGTATATCACTGCCTGTGCTCCGTGTAACTGATGAGGCCAGAAATTACCATTGGAATTATCTAAGGTGGCTGCCTGAGTAATAAGGTATAAGACTGTACCTTTTCCTGTTTAAGCTACTTCTGCTTTGCAACTCCCCCCCCCCCCTTTATTTACCTTTGGAGAAGGTCCCTGTATAGGCACAGACTTTTGAACAGGAGATTTTAAGCTCTCTGATAATTGATTCGCTTTTCTCAATTACCTCTCACTAACCCCACAGAGTTCACAGATCACAGTTTTAAAACCATTTTACTCCAACATAGAATTCAGAAGAATGCTTTGTCTTGATTTCCAAAGTAAACTTCTGCTATTAAAGCCAGTGAGCACCTTTCACTTCAGCAGGATTTAGCCCTGTATTTCTAACAGAAAGGTTTAGAACGAAGAATCCAAGCTTTCCAATGCCTGCATGGGTCTCCCGCAATGATTCAAATTATGCTTAAAGCCAGACCTTTTTTTCTTGGAGTTTGTATATTTAATATGGACTTGTCTTTTTCAGTTGTGCTTCTTGTGTTTTACTGCTTGGGTTGTATTTATTTGACTTTGGCGTAGATTCACATGAGTATATGAAGAGCTGCTGTGGATCTTGTATGCTGTAAATCATAGGGTCAAATTCTTGCCCCAAAGAAATCAATGACAAAACCTTCTAAAGATTGGAAAGGAATTACGATTTCACCCATTATGTTAGCATGAAAGTGACGTTAAAGCAATGCTAAAATAAACTGTGGAAGCTTTTGCCTGGTAAATTTGACTATTTGTTTGGATTTGTGGTCCATTATTCATCTCTAATGACCACTATTTATTTGTTCAGTCCAATAGTCTAAATTTTTTTGGCACATCCTTATTTTCTTAATGCCCTAAGCCTGAAAAGAGGTACGTGTGTGGTCTTTATTGCCTACACGCAGTTTTGTGGTCTTTCGCGCTTAGACCAATTTATCTGTTTACTGGATTAAGCCTATCATAAATATTAGAGTAGAGCTAAGGAGCTTACATTTGGCTAGGTAAAACCTCACTGATCCATAGATTGTTTGGTTTTCCGTGTTATCTGAACCCACCCACCAGTTGTGAGATTGACAGAAAATATCTGGGGTTTACCTTTTTTTTTGTAAGCAATTCTCCTTAATACAAATTAATATCAGGAATAATAACAGCATGACAGCTGTGGTTCCATGTCTTCTGCTGTGAAATGCCAGCCTCAGTAGCATCACAGTCTAGCTCTGTGGCCCAGGATTTAAATGTTAAATATTTAAGATCAGAGCAGCTCTAGTATTTTGGGCTTAATTACAGCTTCGCTTCAAGCCCCTGGTAAGAAGCCGTGGGTGAGAGCACAACTTTAAGAGCCTGCTCCTGTTTTACCACTTAACAATGCATGAGGTAGTTTTGATAGCCTCAGCACGGTATTCTTTCGCCTCGATATGCAGTGTGAAGGTGTAAGGAAGCGTTTATAATCTTGCCTGAAAGTGATACTGTTGTTTAAAACCTCACTCCCCATACAAAGATGTGTTTATGCTGCCTGAAAACTACAATAGCTGTGCGGGAAAGTGAAAGGTCTTTCTTGGCCCGTTTTGACATAGTCATCTGGGGTTTATTCCATTGTTTTTTCAGGAGTGGGATGCTTTTTATTTTATTCCTTGAGATAGTTTTGTGTACGTGTGTGTGCGCGACAGCTATAGAAGAGGAATAATTAAATCAAACAGAGCAAAATCCGGGCAGATAACTCTTTCATCAACCTTATTCCTTGGGTCAGTGCTCCCAGTTTGCAAGCTGATTAGGAGCAAAAAACTCTGTGCAAAAGATTCAGGCTTGTTTTGCTTTGTTTTGTGTACGTGGATAATTCCCTGCAATAAATCTTCCTGCACACCATCCCTTTCACTCTCTGATGTTAACAAGACTGGGATCTGCGCGTATACATACACACATTGTCTGTCTCGAGCTGGCAACATCTTGATAAGAGGTTCATTATAATCCACCACTGTCAGAAGCAGTTCTGAAATGATCTGCAAGGCGAAACATCGTGTATATATTGAGGTTGGCTTTTTTTTTTTTAATTAAATAGAAAAAGTGTCAGGAAACTTTCTTCAAAGGTGCCAGGCAGCTGTTTCTTCTGAGGCATGTTGTTCTTTTCTTAGGCAGTGGATCTTTGATAACTGTCTCTCAGCACCCTCAGAAGTGTTTTCCAGGTTAGGAGGATGAGAGAGAAGAGATGGCAGTCGTGATGCCACCGGCTGATAAAGCCAGAATGCAGACTAAGCCTTCAGATCAATAGGAATGCAGATGGCTCTAACACCAGACTGCCTGGTGTCAGCTTTAATTTCTCTTCCCGTGACGGCTGCACCCGACTTTCAGCCCTCGGAGTCGGGGGAAACCTCTCCTTGCTCCCCAGGCACCCGTCGCACAAGGGAACGGCTCGGAAGGACCGGGAGGCAGGAAAAGCATCGCGGTGGCGCGGGGTGGCCCGGACAGGGCAACCGGTGGGCGAGCAGAGTGAGGAAGGCTGCCCGCGGCACCCAGATATCTGCTCTTAGTGTCACCTGCAGGGTCGGAAACTCCCCCTCATGCGTTCACAAGTTTTATGTTAAATTACCGCACCGCCCGTGTAGCAAGGACTGTCTTGACTTCGTCTATGGCTGCAACGCCGAGTAAAGGCGGGGATGAAATGCCTGGTTTTCCTCATTTCTCATGCAAGGCCTGGAGAGAGGCTTTGTTTCTGCTCTTTATTAAGCCGTTGGATTTTCGAATCAGGAATGTCATCTAAGATTCGGTTATAAAGCAGCTAAATACTGAAATGCATTTACAGGAAGGGTGAGGAAAATGAAAAGAAGGAAGCCTGTCTTTATTTGAAGCCCCAAATTTTCAGTTTTCAAAGGTTTACAAAATACTTTATTTAACCAACTTTGTTTATTGAGCATCAAGGGATGACTGCAGGGAAAACATGCAACACCTGAAGTTATAATAGAAAACTTAAATAGTGGGAAAATGCAAAAAAGCAGAAGGACACCCCCCCCCTCCCCAAATCTTCCTGGTTTAATGCTGGAGATAAATACAACTTCTAACCCTGTACCTCATTTCTTCCAAATTCTGAGCGGGTGCAGGTGCGAGCGTTTTTTAAATCAGTTCTCATTTTGCAACTGGTGAGCCTGCTTGTAATCAGCTCAACGAAAGTCCAGCATTCAGGAACCATTCTCCCAGACAGTTTGGGAATTCTGAATTTGAGTGCAAAATTTGCAGTGTTAGCGAATTTGCTTTTCTTGTTGCTGTTGTATTGGACTCCTGGAGATCCTTTGATTTCATATTCATGTGTGCATATGTATATACATATATAGACACAATCAGTATATATAAAAAATTGAACAGCACCTTGAGGATTTAAGGCCTCTTCCCAGACTTACTGCATATTTTTCTGCATTATCCAGCATATAAATGTTAATTTTAAAATCAAATGCAGTGCAAATATATATCCTATTGTATTTTGGACTTATCTGAACTACAAAAAAAAGGTGCTTAAATGTTGAGTTAGCGAATACGACAAAAGCATTCGCTGGTGGTGAAATAAAACCACAGTGTGATAGCTCAGCTACCCTGTGAGGGTAGTTGGGGTTGGAGGCAGCTGACCATACAACAAGCTGACCTCTGCGTTGTATGTTGTGGTAGGCATCTCAAGAGGTGCATTTCTCCTTGTCCAAACTCATTGAGTCCACAGGCAGACAAGAAACAGCAGAAAGAGAAATGTGAAATTCTCTCATTTGCCAGGATGGCTTTTTAAATTTAAAGCATAGTTACGGGTATTTACAGGTCAGTGTTGTTAACCGTTACATTGGTGATCATTTTACTAGGAGCTTTGAACAAATACGCTTATTCATTTTGGCCAATCTTCCCTGAGACTGTTTACCTTTCCAGTCCTGAGCCACAGAACTTGAACAGACAGAGCAATTCTTGCCAATAGTTTCTGATTTAGTAAATTGAAGTATTTGCAATTGCTAATTAAAAAGATTAAGGAATAGTTTTCTCTGCCATCACTACAAATTGTCGCTGCAGCACAGGCTCTTTGATTTTTGTGGGCACTCTATAAAACTTGGTCCAGCAGGAGCAAGGGTAATTTGATTTAATAAGCTAATAAATATTTTTGAAATATGCTTCCTGCAGGTTATAAAAACAGAAGGGTAGAGCCATAACACAGGAAAAGGAAAAATTATGCATGTTAAAAAAATACTGATTTGGGAAAGAAATCCCTACTGACATAACCAGAATTTACTAGGAATTTCTGTAAGCTAAAAAAAACATTTTCCCTTTTATCTGGTGGCAAATTGCCTTCTGCAGCAAGGTCCAGGGATCAGGTATCCTCTACTACAGCAGATAATAAGCTGTGTGGCTTCTTGTATTGAATGAGCAGAGAAGGGAACAAAACAAATGGTATAGCTTTCCTTGTTGTCTAATTTGACGTTAATTTTATGCTGCCTCTAAACTGATGATTTCCAATGGGCTGGCAAATAGATATAGAAATAAATTAAAATGCATCATGGAGTGATGCCAAAGTCAGAAGTGGAAGTTAGAATTTTTGGCAGCCGAAGATGTCTCAGCTGTCTTGTAGGACCAAAGACAAAATGAGAGACATGCAACCCCAAATTCCCAAGTCACGGAAGCTGGATGCTTCTGTTAAAATAACGGGCAGTGACATCATTAACAATGTTGACATTTAAATTGACATAATTAGGTTCTTGAAGTTAATAACCCATCTGTGCGAATACGTGGGTGATGCTTACCTCTGGCACTGTGGTTCCATCCATAGTGCAGGTTTATGCTCAGCTTGCATTTGGAGGCCTCCTTTGGATATACGGAGTCCTTTAATTTCATCTAATAAAACCTGAGGAGCTGAAGCATGGTTCGGCTGCTTGGCTGGGATCCAAACGACATTCTCTGGTAAGAACGTAGTAGGATGTACACGAGAGCCTGAGGATACCTCTCCCGTAAGAAGCACTCAGGTCCAGCTTTGGAAGAGCTCCGTTCCACTGATCCCTCACCTACTCTTGCGTGTCCTTGTGGAGCCTAAACCAGCCACTTGATATTTTGGTTTTTTTTTTTTTTTTTTTTTTTTTAGTCATCTTATGCCAATGCTGTAGCAGTTGTCCTCAGATGCTCACTGCTCTGCCAAGCACAGGTCAAAATTATGGAGCCCAGACATCAGAACATTAGCATTAGCAAAATCTGGAAGTTATTTGGTCAGAATCCTGCTGTGCATGTTTCGTTCATATTTGTGAAAAATTACTTGGGTTAAGTTATTGCTTTTGGGTAAGGATACAATTAACGAGGACAGTGTCGTTTAGCACCAAGCTGTGCCAAGGGGAAAGGAAGCCCTTTGACACCTAATAATAACTTATAAATTTTCATTTCAACATTTTAAAAATGAAACATTTCCTACTTAAATATTTAGAAATAGAAATATTTATTTTTTCATTTTCAAGTCAGCGTTTTTGTTGTAAAAAAAGCACTTTTTAAAAATAAGTCAAGACAAAAAATATAACAGATTTTGTTTAGGCTTGAGTGCAATGACTGCAGTCAAACCAACAGAACTTTTTTCCATTAAAAAAAAAGTTCATCCTTAGCTATTTCTTCACTGTCTTTTCAGCACCCTCACCAAGTTTAAAAACCTGTTCTTTACTGAGCTCTGTCAGTACCTTTCTCTGTATCCCATTGGGCAAAATAGATGCCAGATCCTAATAAGCACTGCAGCTAGCTTTAGAAATTATCTTCCAATAGTCTACATCAAAGTATTAAGAAAAACCACCCAAGCAGTTGGCATATTTAAATTTTTGATCTGAATTTTGGACCAGGCTTCTCTTTTAAACTGGTGCAGGTGATTTTGGTGCAGTGGTTTTATTCTGCTGTAGATGGTTCACACTGACTCAGGAATGCCACATCATCTTGAACTGATACGAAATTGTATATAAAAAAAATCTGTAAATGTTTGCTAATCAGATTTTTGAAGGAAATTTTGAAATCTGCTTGATTTGAGGAATAATCTGTGACTAGCTGGTGCAATAGACACAGCTGGATTAGCAGAAAAGTTTTGCATACATACTTGTGTTAGTACTCCCTTTCAAAAGAAATGTGTCTATTGCAAGCTGGATCAAGTTTGGGAGATTGCACCTCAGGGGAGATGGAAATAATAAGAGATACTTTTCAATATTTGCTGTATCTGGCAAATTGCTAGATTAGCTGGACCATAACTGCAGAAAAACAGCATTAAATAATTCCACTTCTTTTCTTTTTAGTTTGGCTGGGAACAGAGCTAAATGCAACTTTTATTAGAATGCACGCTTCAGATTATTTCAAGCATTGTTTTACCTGATGAAGACATGCTGTTATGTAAAATGGTCGTGTCTATTAGAAATGAATTAGGTAATAGCATTTTACAAGGATGAAGGCATTGCTTAATCCTGAAATCTCTTAACACATGGGCTGTCAAAAGGGTCTGCTTTTCTTATCTCATTTGTTGAGGAGGTGGTTTCATATGGAATTAGTATTTTCATTTGCTCTGGGTGTGGGCACATTTTTTAGTAAAACTCAGTGTCTGTGTGATGACAGAATTTATTTCATTCATTATTATTGCCACATATTGAAGCATTTTATTTCAATTCAGTAGACTATTTTTGTTTCCATAAATTATCCAGTCTGTTTCTCACACAAATGATGGGATGGATGCCTCTGGTGTTAAGGAAGATAAAAAGGGAAGGAAAGATATATTTGAGATTACCTTTAGTGTCATGCAAGTTATTACCTAGCATTCTGAGAAGAGTTTACAAAAGTGTCTGATAAATATGTTTGGAACAAGCCTGAACTGGAACTAGCAGGGCAGACAGTGGAGTTGCGCGTCTAGCTTTTTATTTTACCCATTTCCTCAAAATGCAGATGTATCACTTAGGGCAGAAATCCATCATATCCCAGTCTGTCTCTTAGTTTAATTTCTGTTGAGCCAACAAAAGGCACTGTATTATCTTTTCTGTGTAATGTTTAGTGTCCTTGATCACAGTTTGTTGGTGTATCATTGGACTTGCTCCATGTTTTGGCTGAGTTGATCAATATATTGCCTTTGGTCATACCATTCTGAACAGAGAGTGTCCCTTCATGTTAGACGAACTGGCAAGTGGCAATAGAGAAAATAAAGTCTGAGATCTTGTTTTGGTAGCATCCATGGGCGGGGGACTGGGAAGATCTCCGAGAGGGCCTCAGCACTGTGAGAAGGATAGTTTGTATGTGCAAGACTTAGAGGGTGCTTTGATGTCATTCTCCAGTAGAGAATAGTGTGGGGAGGGTGTAGCTGGAGCGCTCTGAACCAACCTTTTGGTACCAGAGGCCATGTCCTTTTACTACCAATTCAGAGTGGGTTGCCATGAAAATCAAAATCAGTGCCTCTCCTGGGAAATGAAAGGAAGCATTGACAGGGTCAGGAAGTACCAAAAAAATGGAGATAGGCAAGACCAGATGGGTTTTGTAAGTTTGCCTCATCTTCTCCTGAATCCTGGTACTAAATGTTCCAGGTACTTGAACATATGGCCAATTCTGAATGAAAGTTTGCCTATTAGGACCAAAAGATAAATCTTCTGGAGCATCTCCAGGGTTGGCTGGTTCAGGTAAAAGATTTAAAATCCAGATCACTCTTGGGTTTTAACCCGAGGCTAAAGAGGTCTTTCCAACTATGGGACAAACAGAACCTGAATGGGAAATTCCTACTATAACAAAGATAATGCCTTCTCTTATAAACCTTGCCTGCAACTGGTGGTCTTGTTCTTTCTGAAATCAGTCCTAAGTACAAACATATTGCCTGTTATTTCTTTCCTTAAATGTTAGCATTTGCTTCTTTGAAGGAAAGAGGAAGACCACTTTTCCGTTAATTAAAGAAAAAAGTTGAATCACTCAGCAGCCTTATGATGGATGAATGTGAGTGCAATTTCACCAGAAAACACTTCTGAAGCCCAGCTTTTCCTTTCTGCTGAGGGGTAGCTGTTGTCTGAGGGATTCTTTACTGGATTTTGCAGACACAAGGACTGCGTTGTGAGTAGGAGGAGGTAGTCGTACCATCCAGGGTGACAGGCACACTTGGTGGTACCTGGACCAAACTGCATGAACAACCATCTAAATTAACTGTAAGGATTTGGTGTTTGTACATATGCATGAAAATCATACATTCATTTGTTAAAGGGACATTGCCAAGACTGGTAGGCCTAAAATTAGCTCTCCAGCTGTGTTTTGCTTTGCAGGCACGTGCATGTCTGTTCTGATCCTGGAAGCAGCTGGGTGTTGAAACCCACAAGAAACCTGTTCTGTGTGAAATGCAGAAAGAATACATGATTTTTCAAGATTCCCTCCCTTTTGTTTGTTTTTCTTTGCTTCTCCCATCTCTTTTTGATGATCATCTTTTCCAGCTGAGACCAGACCTGTCTTCAAAGTTCCATAGTGCTACATTTGCTTTGTGGGTGAGAGCCTGAATGCTGAGGCCCAATTTTGAGCCGTCAGTCTAACATGCCAGGTACAGAATGTAAACTGCACGGCCTCCTCAGAGCGTGGTCGGTGTTTATCTTCGGGTTGGATCCGTGCTTCTCTTTGGCATACAGGTTCATACCAGCATCTTCCAACTGAATACCCAGCTTGATGCTGAGGGAATATGCAACTGGAAGGAGGAGGCACATGGATTTTATGGTTACAGAGGAACTTACCAGAAATGTACTTTTGTCTAGCCTGCAGCCTTTCCTCAGAGAAGAGACAAAAAGATTTCTTAGACTCAGGAGAGCTGGTTTTTAATGGCATTTTTAGATGGCTGCAAACTAATTCTTGGCTTCTAAATTTTGACTCCATAGTTCTTGAGGTGTTATGCTTTTACTAATATTTTGAAATGAGTAACTCCGTATTCAGTGTGGAAATATGATTTGTAGATACCCTAAGCAGTATCCCAAGTCTCCTGGGTGTGCATAGGACGTGAGTCCTCCTTCACACATATACGTTAGTGAGGCTGAGTGCAGGTGGAGGGCAGCATCTGAGATGGATGGAGAAGATCTGTCATCCCACTGTTGCCTTGTGATGGATTTTCAACTCTTTGTATATTCAGAAGGTGTTTGGAAATGAGCTTGAGCCTCAAAGTGTTATGCAAGACCCAGAGGCTCTCCTTGGAGCCAATGTGAAGAGTTTCCCTTCTCTCTTCATTCCTCTCTAATGAAAATATCTGTGAAGTATCTAAGTCATAGAAAGAAAAGAATTTTTCTTATAAGAGTGCAAGTTATTTAGACTTTGGAAAATTAAGCATGATCCAAATTTTGACTGCTAACAGAACTAGTGAAAAAGTAGACAGCTCAAGGTGGTTTTTCAGTAGACCTATTTGCCTTTTGCCTAGCCAAATAGCACCCCTGTCAAATCTTACGGTAACTCCATCACTGTGGAGCCAACTGCAGAGTTCAGTTACAACTTCATGGAAGAGAATAAACATAGCACACCTGTAGACAAAGTACATGGGACGGTTTTTTTCTATACTACTCCTGACTTCACTAAAAGCTTATCACCTGTTTACTTAGCTGCTGGTTCAATTTAGGATAATATTTAACTCTCATAGAATCTAACCATTGATGAAACTTTAACTTGAAAATCAGTAACTCCTATTGCTTCCAGAGGGAAATGGAGGAGGATGGCCATCATACATTGCTCTTCAAGTGCTTTACCAATAAATAGTTTTTATGAAAGGCTTGATAAAGTATCTGCTATTAATGTTGTCACGATGGAGAAAGTAAAGTCAGAGAAATGGTAAATAACCTGCTCATATCTACAGGGAGTGTCAGGCTGTGCTTCTGCAAGATTGTAGGGTATCTACTGCTAGATCAAAACCACAGGAGCCCTACGACAAAAATTGCTGATAAGGGTTTGTGTTTGTTCCTGGTTTAAATTTGTTGAAAGGATCCCGAAGGAGGTAGTTTTCATCTGGACTATGTGTAATCTCTGCTGTCTTGTCTCTGCTTGTCCTTCACTATGGACCTCCCATGGTCAGCTCAAGTGGCCATCTCACCTGTCCATTCTTGCCTCCCTCTTTCTTCTGTAGATTCAAAGAAAGATCTGTGCTTCTGGATGCCCCACACATGCCATCTTGTTTTTTATAAGTAAGCTCAAGTCTCTGTGGTAGTCTCTCTTTTTCACAAAAGTGCAAATCCTATGAGCATCCTACTTGGATTTTGCCTTGCATATCTAGGAATTTTAACAACCTGATGTTGTTGCAGAGCTGAGGAAGCTCTAAGTCAGAGAGCAGGTGAGAAGTGACCAGTTTCCCCTTGCCTTGTCTATCACAATCCCAACTGGGCCTGCATGAAAATAAAAGATCTCATAGAAAAAGGTTTTTATGCAGCAGGTTCGGATTGTCAGTGCCTGATGTGATTTATCATGTTATTTCTGTGCAAATGCATCAGCCCAAACACTAGTGGGATTTGTGGCTATTCAGAGCCTAAGCATGGTCCCAGAAGGAAGCAGAGAGCAGCAATGATGAGACTGGTGCTGCTCCGCTCTGCTGGCAGCTCCCATGCACCCCAGGACAGCAGGCAGGTACCTTCTGGAAGGAGACCCTGCAGCCAAATATCCCCTTTGCTTGGACATGTTTTGCCACTTCCAGCACAGATGAGCGGTCTGAGGATAACACCAGGGCCTTTTTGTGGGAGGTGTCCCCCGAAAGGATGAAAGCAGTGGGCAGAGGCAAGCTGAGACTAGGCGACCAACAAGCTCTTGGATACATTCAGTGCTTTCTCTGCCTCCTTCCTAGGGTCTTTTTTGTGGTATGCTTTCAAGCTCCGACCGCTTTCTCAAAAAGCAGATCTAGCATTGCTGACTAGGAAGCATCCCATACTAGCCCTTCTCGGGGACCAAAGTCTCCTTGCAGTGCTCAGCCTCATTTGCTCTGACCAAGGCAAAGGACTACTGCTCTACAGCCATGTCCCAGGCTGAGAACCACGTTTCAGCCAGAACTGTATGGCTGCAGTTTCAGGAAAATAAATACAGTTGCAATATCAAAGCAGAAGAGTAGTCCTTGCTTATTTTAATTTTATGCAGTAGCCTCAAGCTCACAGGCTTTCCCTTGTGCTTTTAGTAATCATCGGTTGAACCTCGATTAGCGCTTTAGTTACTGAGCTGCAGCTGAGGATGATGAATTGTCATCCTAGATATTGACAGGGGGTGGTGGGAATCTCTGCTGATCCGTCATAGTCTGTTGCTCTTGTTCAGGACCTCAGTTTGTCCAAACACATTGTGCAGTAGCGAGCCCAGGGCACGTGGGCTTGGACCCCTATTTTCGGCTCGGAGGTACTTTTGCAGACCTGGTGTGCTACAGGTGAGTGTCCTAGTGTCCCATGGAAGAGTTGCCTGGGAAGAGTCAGAGCAGCAGGCGGCAGGATTGTTAGCCTTGGCTGATCCGCGTCCTGCTGCGTCTTTGGGGACTGTGCCAGCACAGCTTGCTGTTGCCTGTAAGCAGCTTTTCTCCATTCTGCCCAGAGCTAATGGCAAAGAAAAAGCTACTCATTTGGGGAATGCCCTCTCCTAGGAGCTGCATGTCAAACCTACCATCACTGTTCTGGACCAGGAAAGGGGAGAGGGGCCAGTGACGTGGTAAAGGGAAGTTATTTGTCTGCCTGAAAGGGAAAACAATAACCCATTTTGGGTATTCTTGCTGAAGGAGGGTCTCATTCCACTTTGAGGTGGACTACAGCAGTGAGAAGGTGGCTAATGTATAGCAGAGAAAGCAAGGAACTTGGGAAGAGCTGATGCAATGAAGAGAGCTTTGGCTACATAAGCTTGCTCCCACTGAGGTTGGGGATCATCTGGGGCCACCACAGAATGTAGTTAGGAGGTATTTACTGAGCTCACGTGTCACCATCATTGATGCACCAACACCCAGGTGGAGCAGGAGGAGGGACAGGAGCCAAGAGCGACTGGTGTGACTGTGACCAGCACTCGTTCAGGGGGACCTGCTTCACCTTGACGATTGTGGCAACAAATCCTGCGCTCTACCCATCTCCACACCTTCCTGAGTTTTGAAATGGCACATGTGGTCATCTTGTTGTATTTTAATAATTCTGCCCTTTCGGAGACGGCTGTATTTCACACCGTATTCAGCAAGTAAGCAGCCATTATAATTTCTGAAGTCTTCAAGCCAGTGCTTCAGGCTGCCATGGCTCCTGGGCTGCCAGAGGCTCTTGGCCCTGGCTGCAAGAGAGGCAAAGCTGAAGAAAATAAGAGATCAGAGCAAGAGATGCAAAGAAGATGTTTTATTGCTTTTAATCCAACACATGTACAATTTCACAGCACAGCAAGCAGGAATCAAGGCTTTTGCATAAAATCGTCTCCCAGGGATGTCCCTTGAGGTCTGGTCCTCTCGGTCGTCATGGGCAAACGAATAAACTGAAGCTGTTGCAAGCGGTGGCTGTCATTCCACTCAGGCTCCCGCTCCAGCCCAACGCCATCTGCTTCCTCTGGCCTTGCAAATAGCCTGCGGGGCACAGCAAGGTCTTCACCAGGGAAGGGGGGCTGGATGTCCACCTCAGGGTGAGGACCTGAGGTTTCCACCATTCAGGTACCCGAGCTATTCACCTGCTCCGTAGCCAAGCAGCAGCTGCTTGGGTGGTGAGCGAAGCAGATGGTTGGCGTTGGTGGCGAACGGCTTTGAGAGAGAGCATCAGCATATGCCGCTCGCCGAAGAACAGCAGTGGCAGAGTAATTCTCCTAGCTTGTGCGGGGCCAGCCCCAGAGCTCTAGCCAGCTCGGGCAGCATCCATCAGGCCTGCGTGTCCCACGCCGTGCCGGTTCCGATGCCTGTGGTTATTCTCTGAAAGGCCCCAGAGATACAAGGCTTCCTGCTGATTATGCACCACTCCTCACTGGGGGAGGAGAAGGTGGGGAAATGTTTTCCGTCCGTTGTGGTGACGCACCGGGGGAACCCCATGGAAACAAAGCCCGCTCTGACCTCCTGCATCCCACCGGGGAGGGACTGCGTGTGCCAAACACCTCTTGAGCCGTCCCGTGTGAGGGTGACTTCCTAATCCTAAACTCGTTATTTGCAACTCGGGGTGGAAGCGCGCGTCTGCCAGCTCCCAAACGACCGGTTCAGCCCACTCGGTGCTCTCTGATCCTCTTGCGGTGGATTGCATCTTCCGCCCCATGTAAGGAGTGAGCTCACCATGGATCAGGCTGAGTGTGGCTCTCTCCCTCCCCTGGCAGTCCTCCCAGATTACAGCATGACCCTCAGCTATGAGTCACTTCTTTTCTCACAAACCCAGACGCTGCGCCGAGCGGGCGGTTGCTCATCTGCACCGGTGCTGAGAATTTACTGCGGCGAAGCGAATTTGGCCTGCAGTGACTCCTTCTCTGCATGTGACCTTTCTGACTTTTGCTGGTCCTCCCACGCAGAGCATCTTTGTGCAACTGCTTCCCCAAGCAAGGACTGGCAGCGCTGCTTGGGAGGAGAGAGGAAAAATGCCATGGGGGTCTTGGAGTGCCAAGAAACAAGTGACAGCTAAGCGCTGGCCGTGCGGTGGGGCTTTCCACGGACTCGTTTCTGGGGGAAGCGACTGGCTGCTCGTCCCTCCCCTGCTGGCTATAATCAATACCTTATATTGGGCAGTGATGCTGTTGGTGTGAGTACTCCCTCCACACGTCAGTGGGGACGAGGAGGGTCAGCGTAACCAGTGACCACTGTCCCCAGCCGTCCTGGCAGAGCCTGGTGGGGAGCGTCCAGGCTTGGGGTGAAGACTTGAGCAGGTCACCAACCTCTTACTCTCCATTGGACACGTGTGCGCCCTCTAAGCCTGCCGGTTCCCAGTTGCAAGCCGGAGAATCTCATTTTGAGGGCAGTGCCGCTACCGCCTTTGGTACCGGTTCTGCAATATTGACCCGAACGCCTGCTCCCATGCTGGAGGGGTCGGCAGTCCTCGGCCAGGGCTTTCCCGGGCGCAGGCAGGGTCTTGGGGGCACCGCGCAGCCACAGGGCTGGAGACCCGGCTCCTGCCGCCTCTGCCGGCCGGGATGCACAGCCAGACAAGTGAATCAGCACCAACGTGACGCACAGTCACGAGAGAGCTGACTCCTCTCCGGAGGGCTGTGGGGATGCCATTTTCGGGGAAAGGCAACTTCAAAGTGCTTCTCCTGCTCTCCGCTTGTTTCCGTACCTATGTGCTTCCAGTGCTTTTAAAGGAGGCAGAACTAGCCCGAAACTCTGTGTTTCGCTTCAGTTTGTTTGTTTCCTCTCTCTGGAGCCGCATTCCTCCCATGTTGTCTGGTTCAGCATTTTGCCGGCTTGGCTAAGTATCTTGTAAGGAAATCATTTATAATAAAGCTGGTATGCTGGGGTTTATCATTTATAAGTGTGGGTCAGGGTTTAGTTCACTGTGTTAAACTCTCCATGCTGCATGTGATTTTTCAAGCTTTGTCAGGAACAAAAAGTTCTGGGGATGTGCAAAGCATGACTGCATGGTTTCCATGGAGACTCTGCTAGTTAGGCTGTGGAAATCCTGAAAAGGCCAGAGGATGACTGACAATACAAGGTCTTAGCGGCTGATCTGAAGAGCCAGACTGAATTAATGAGATTTTTCACAGAGAGTTATTAGCAAGGCTAGCACGGTATGGCACTTAGGCCTCTTTCGTTTTCTCAGCTGCAGTCTTGGAAAACAGAAATGGAAAGATTTAATTGCTGTTTTTTAAGCCCTTTTAAGATTATTTTAACCTATAACATTTTAAGGATGTAATGAAAAGCAGGTTTGTTTGCTTTTTTTATCATTTGGTTACTGTTATTACTGTGTTTTTTGGTGGCAGTTGCCCTTTATCTGTACAGAGATGGGAAATTCAATAGTACTTATTACATTGAGCAGTTAATTCCCACATACTGTGAACACATTACTGTTCAAAGTAGGTTATCTCGAGTTGCATTTAGAGCCAAACGCAAGATACCATGTCAGTGGCTTTATATCTCCTAGGGCTATATTAATTATTTATTACTGACTGCTAATATAAACTGTTAACTCTGGCTAGTAATAGTTTGTTCATTTATTCGTCACTTACTACTTCTTCCCCATGTCTCCACCCACCCCCTTTCGACAGTCTGTACAGGCTATGAATTCATGTATAATTTTGCACCCAATTAAAACAACCCCAAAACCGGTATTGGTCTGAGATGCTAAGTTTCAGTCAGGACCTGACTTTCTTAAACTTTTGCCGCATCTGAACTGAGGGATTTCACTGGATCATTAACAGGTGGATGGTTAATGGCTAAAGGGAGATGTCTTTGCCTGTGAACTAAATGCGTGTGTCTGCCTGTTTCTGGTGCGAGTAGCTTGTTTGCTGCTTCATTTTCAACTGATACAGCAAAATGTTCGGATGCTCTCCTCCTCTCCCTGGAAAACGCTGTATCTGCTGAAATCAGCACAGCCGGTTCAGCGAAGCGGCGTGTTAGGGACTGCTATTTCTTGTTGGTTTGCACAAGTGCACATGCCCATATGTTTCTGGGAGATGTAAAACCATAATGTTGCTGCTGAGTAATCCACAACAAAAGCACATGCGGGCTGCATTCCTTGGATTCCTGTACAGTAGACTAATCCACTTAATCTCGCTGTTCGCTTCTCTGGCTGGAATGTCACAGTCTCCTTTGATTTACTGGTTTGTAAACCTCTGATTAAGTGCTTTTGGGGGGGGAGATATCATCTCCGAAACCCCCTCTTTCCTTTCAAATGGATTTATGGAAAGGAAATGTGGAAGTTGAAACGGGGGTTAGCTAGTCTTTTTTGGTCATTGTTTTGTCATCATCTTAAAATTTTTTTTAAATGTTTATCAGTAGTTTTCTCTCAGCTCTTCTGTGCATCAGCAATGACTCTTTTTGCCACATGGCAACGACTCCGCTCTCTGAGCTTCACAAGTTTCTTATGATTTTTTCTTTTCCAGTTGTGTTTTCAAACAGAAATGCTAATTGAAATGTGCGGAAGTTATTTTCTTTTCCGTTAGTGCACCAATAGTTATTGACAAGCACAGAACATAGTGGTTGTGAAGCAAATTGTCAAAAACCTGCTGCTCTAACCGACTGTTGAGGAGGCACTCGTACAGCATGGGTATGAATGCAAGATAAATCCCTAGCTAAGCAGGCAGATAAATGAGGGAGCTTGGCCTCAGAAGGTGCTCAGCTGATACAAATATCAATTTAGGACCTGCCCTTGAAATATAAAAGTATAAGTAAATAATAGAGGTGGCTCACCTGACTTAATGAGTCATAAAGGATGGGAAATAAAACACTGAGCTCCCGAAATAAACCCTTCATTTAAAATAATAAATTACCACAACCCCTCGCGTCTTCAGCCACGGTGAGCGCCCCGCTTTTGCGAGCGCCGTGACCTCAGGCAGACTCACGCTCGCACGCACGGCGCGACGTAAAGCGCGCAGCTGCTCGGCTCTGCGCAGCGCTGACTCAAAGCCAGTCCTTCCCCCGCGTGGGGCGCGCCGCTGAGATGACTCCGCGCCGAAGCGTGGGGGCACTTTCCAGCTCAGTGGAAAATTCCTCTGCAGCCCCACAGCGTCTTTGGCAGCCTCAGAGGGGGAAGAGTTTTAGGTCGTTGCCTTCCTCCCCCTCCTGCAATCACGCACCCCGCTGGGGCGGCTTACGGGTGTCCCCAAACAGTGCTGCTGGTGGGAAGGACCTGTCACTGGAGCCGGCTGTAACTATCCATCAAGAAATTATTCAGAAAGGGACTGAGGAAGCGAGCAGGCAAATAAACAAACATACGGGCTACCTGACAACGCAGCGCTTGGAGTAGATTTTCTCAGGCAGAAAGGACAAAATCTCCCACGCTCTCCAGAGCTGTCCAGAGCCATTTACAATTAGATCCAAACTGGGTTTAGGCAACAGATTTAAGTCCGAGTCGAATTGCCTAGGCTTGGGTCCGAAGATGCCAAATCCCGCGAACTAACCTCTGCCCAAAGTGATGAGAACCGCGCGAGAGCGGCCTCTCTCACAGCACTCCTGCCATCTGGGTCGGCGCCAGGTCCCAGGGCGCGGAGACACAGCCCGCTCCCAGGATGGACCATGCTGGTGGGATTTCAGCTGCATCCAAATGGGAACTCGAAAACAGATTTCTCTCAACTTTGGCTGTAAACCAGAGCTAAAGCCACGAGGGCAGAGTCAGGCCCTTGGGTATCAAGCTGATCTCATTCAAAAACTTGGAAGTTCTTGTTTCGATATTTTGGCTTTAGCACGCTTGAAATGCTCAGAGGAAGCATCAGGGGTGCTGTGAATCTCCCCACCCATACTGTTAACCTCCTATAGCCAATGCAACCATAGTTGTCCTTTCAAAAGGGTTCCCTGGTAGGACTGCTGCAGCTGAAAGAGAAAGTCAGAAAGATAAGAAGCGATGGGCAGTCAGCAGGAAGAAATAGGGTCTCGCCAGGGTATTCCCACAGTGAATTGATAAGAAGGGTGATAGCTAAATGCTACCTGAACTTTGGGCTCAAGATGTAGAGCAGATAAGTGAACCACAGTGACTCAAAGGCAATAAATCTTCTCTTCCAGACAAAATTAATCCAAGGCTGTCAGAGGAGGCTAGAGAGGAAATTTGGAAACCCCTTTGGAGTGAGCGTCTGCCAAACTGGAAACACATACATTGTGCTATGACCTGTGAGCCTGCATGAGCCCATGCTGCTGGGGAGCAAGCCAGGCCCTTTGGCTTTCTGTCCTTCACAGTGCAGACAGTGCTGCTAAGAAGGGATAATACAGGAACTCACAGAAAAGTGTTTTCTATCCAGTCACACGGCTACTTTTAAATAAGCATAGGTACAAGCGGGCAAGAGAGAAAATACAAAAGAGCAAGCTAAGACTTAGTGTGATGCCAGCTGGTTTAATCAAACACTTTCTCAGGTGTGCCCACACTTAGAAATGAGCGCTCACTTTCACAATGCTAAGGCTGACCTGTGCTAGCAAGCCTCAGGAGAGAACTGTGCTGTTTCTGTGAGTGTTTTACAGCGTCCCGGCTTGCTGTCGATATGGTGGTCTCTCCTATAGGATTAGACAAGTCTTTGAGCCCTGTTCATATCAAGGCAGCTGAATGGTTTGACACCGCTCTTTTCATGACGTGCAAAATTTGGTGGCACTATGGTCTTGGCAGTCCCTGCAGTGTGACCCACTGGTCTCGAGGAGACTGGGAGAGCGGGTGTCCGTAGACTGGAACCAGCTCCCTGCCACCTCCCCTAACTCCTCTGTCTGCCAAGCTGCACCCACCCTTGTGTGGCTGGAGTGGTTCCCGGCCCGAACGTTATCTTTGCCTCTATCAGGACTAGAGGCTTTGTTTATTTTTAGATTACTCTGTAGAGTCTGGACAGAGAGATGAAAAGAGCCAGCCTGAAGGGGTCTGTGTACGCCAGACTGTCTTGCTTGTGCTCTGACCAAAAACACAGGACAGGGAAAATGTGAAGGGATGGGCTTGATCTGGCCGGGTTGATTAAAGATGTCTCTGCCCCCACGTTTTGAGCGGCGGATGTAATATGGGGGTGGATTCTGATTCATTTTGGTGCAAGGGCAGCAAGGCTCTGGCAAATCCTCTGGGTGAGCCAAGCCAGCAGACGTTGCACTGAAGAGGATGAGACCCACCGGCACAGCCTGTTGTTCTGGCAGCTCAGCTTAGAGAGCAACGATTTCCATCTGAGAAGTGCTAAAAACACCTTGGGGGAAGCTCAGATTATCTCGAAGTGCCCTTCGGTGGCGGTGGTGGTAAGCTGCGAAATGGAGGTGTGCCTGAGCCCTGGTCTATCTAACAAAGAGGGAGAAACCTTCTTCATCATTTCACATTACAGGGAACATTTTAAAAGTGCGTAGTTCGTTGTCCTTCAAAGGCCAAATTTAAAAGCTATCTGGAAAGATTGTCGCTGTCTGTCAGGCTCCTGCGTTTCAGAGCTCACCGGGGATGACGAGAGGGAGCCTGGCAGCTCTGAGCCCTTTTGGTCTTGCCCCTAAGCAGAAAAAAGTGCAGCACAGGGAGGCGAGGAGGGAAGAGCAACCCTCCTCGCCATCCCCTCAGGTGTGGTGACAGCCGCTCTCTTGCTGATTGTCAGTGAATTTACTGACTGCTAATGAAGTGGAGGGAGAAGTGCATTTCAGTGACATCCATACAAAAATGTATGTCACTGAAAACCACTGGCTATTTTTGGAGATTCCCCCCGCCCCCCACCAGATTTAAGCATCATTCTGAGTTTGGTTTTGGGTTTGGGTTTTTTTTTTTTTTTATGACTATATGTTGTTGTTGTTGTTTTTTTGCAGCAGTGAAGTTAATAAAGATGGATATCAGCAACAAACTGTCAAGTCCCAAGCTGGAGAGATTTTTCACTGAGTGAAATAGACCAGGGAAAATAAATAATCCAAGAAGTGGTAGAGCTTGTAAATATTGACATGTACAAGCAAGGAAACAGAAGTTGGGCAAAATAAAAAATGGGTTGGGGATTGCTATTTTTCAGGTTATTGCTTGGGAAAAAAAAAAATCTACATTTACCTGGCATCCTGTCTGGGGAAGAGGTAATATTTTCCAGTTAGACTAGAAGGCTTTAAATGTTTGAAAGGGTGTATTGCTTTTTCCCCAAGCTAGCATCTCTGTTTGAGGGTCAGTCTTCCTTCCTTCCCAGCCTTTGGGACCACGGTTAGAAATAGTCCTTTTTCCCTGTGACGTCTACAGGAATGTCCATGGAAGAGAAGACTAAGGAGAGAGGAAAGAAATGCAGGGTGAGAAGCAGAAGAGATCAGAGGGAGACCACTCTTTTCTCAGGCTTCCCACCAGAAAAGGGATCTCTAAGATCTCTGCAGGAATACCTTTTCTCCTCAACTGGGGTCCGAGCCTACTGCCCAGACACTTTGCCAGTGCATTGCTTGGCCTCAGCTCGCACAGAGAGAGATGCGGAGCTGCACAGGTCCCACTGGCTGTTGGTCCCTTTTCCGTAAGGGTGACAATTTGGGCTCCTTGGGGCCTGCCACCATGACGTGCGGTTGCTGCACAACAGCTAGCTAGCTAAAAACATCTTCAAAACACTTCCTGCTTTGTTTTGTTTACCTCTGCCTACTTAAGAACTCGAAGAATTCTGCTTAGGACTAGCATCTGTAGTTCACCCATCAACTGGTGGATTGGTTGGCTAACTGGTTGGTTACCCAAGTCCTCCTTTCCTCAGTCCAGTCTGTCATCTTTGTGACTGGAGGTGGGTCTGCAGCCCTGCCTGGACACACTCTGGAAAGAGTCCAGACCTTTGAATATTTCCATCATACGCAGAGCAAGCCAGCAATGTAACGTTAAAGAGGGTCTTTTTTGCAGTCTTCTAGAGATGGGAAATGTTTTTGTTCCACCTTGTCGTAGCACAACAGAGCGCCAGTGGGTGTAAATGGCAACCGTGCAGTAGCCAGCAGCGTTTCAGCCACTCGTTGGACTTTAGTGGTCAAGCTGCTGTAATTATGGGAGGTGGAAATGAGGTTATTGGGGATGGTGTTCTTACAAGCCAGGCATAAAATTCTAAATAAAAAAGTGTTTCCAGATACTCAATGACATTAATAGGAGGGAAAGAAGAGTGGTCTTTCATTATTTCAGAACCAGACAGTTAAGGCAGATGTACATCATCAGTTTTCAAAGAATGTCCTGGGGACATAGCCAAGACAGTGTTGGTTTTTTTTTTTTCTCCTATCATTGCTGATTTAATATGCGCACAAGCGCACACGCAAGAGGATGATAGGAAACTTGCACTTTTCAGTTCAAGTCCCTGTAAATGACTCCCCCTTGGAGATTGTTAAAAATGTAATGGGGTTATTGTAGCACATGGGAATCAGTGCTTGAATGCATGTGCCAGGAAGGCAAAGGTGGGTTGACCCTGTCTGTATTAAGTCAGGGAAACTATGGGGTTGAGCTGAGCATCTAGTGGAAATAGAAAGAAAAACTAATTCCAGGCAGGCTCCAGTGAGCATGTTTTTATCCAAAAAGCAATCAGAGAGAGGAATATGACCTACCAGATGGAATTGCTGAGGCAGAGGTGAAAGTTAGAAACAACAGTAACGAAACACGATCAAGTAAAATTTTGACAGAATGAAGATATTAGAGAGAAAAGGCCCCAGCAGGCCAGTTTGGCTCATCCTGATCCCAATATTTTATCCCCTCTCAGAAGACTCTTGGAGAAAGCTGTGTCACAGCACTGTAAGACGTCGAGGCTGAACCAGGCTGCGGGCTGCAGTGCCTGCAGTCGTGCGCCGGGGCCAAGGCTGGCTGGCAATAAATAACCTTGCTGGGCTGCTGTGCCTCTCGTCTTTACCAAAGCCCCAGAAAGGGGGGCTGGGGGTGCTGGGATCTGAGTCACACTCCAGTTTTCCCTGTCACAATATCCCCCAGCATTGTCCGTACTGGTTATTGGGAAACTCAGTGGAGAGACACTGGGCATGGACGTAACTCTCAACTCTCCTTTTGCTGTAGAAAGCATTTTGTGTGCTAAGTGAAATTTAAGCCCGCTTCAAGACTCTCAATGCATCCCAACAGATATAAGAGAGCCCTAATGTAAACGAGAATCAGACCCACTCTGCCTATAAATTTTGGTGTGTCACTCAGAGCCATTAATGGTCAATAAATTCACTAGAAAAATTAGAAAAACAAACTGGAGCTGCTGTGAGGAAAGTATGCTGGAAAGAGAGGAGCATGTTTTTAAAATTTGCCAGATGTTTGGTCTGCTGTTTCGTACCGCGTGGCCGGCTATGGGTGCCCGGGACAGCTGCTGGTGGGGCTGCGGGAGCCCGGAGGGGGAGCGGGGCAGGGTTGTCTGCGCTGGAGGAGGTGGTGGGAAGTGGAAGGGTGAAGCTGCAGCAACGTGCAGAGCTCTGTCAACTCCGTAATAACGGGGCTGTCTGCTCGGGCTTGGCTAGATACCAAGCCAAGGTTTTATGGTGTGAGTTCATCTGCTGGCTTTTCCCTTTATGTGATGTAATGCTCTCTGTGAGTGCAATATTTATTACGCCCAGCTCTGTAGCGGGTACGTGGAGTCGTAGCCAGCCTCAGAAAGTTTGGAAACAGCTTCTCAATCTTATTTGCATCCTTTCGGCCGACCTATGACATAATCCGAGGAGGGTCGGCGCTGTGCCTCCCTCCTTCGCGCTCCCCCCTTGCCCTCTCCCTCCTCCTCCCTCTCCCAACGGTTTGTCAAACTGTCTTGCCTTTATCTCTTCTCGCAGGCTTCGCAACAAGTCACAGGATGATTTATGCCCTGATAACTTCTGCTTTTAAATGCCGGGCTAAGAAAAGCAGCCTTTGCAAAAACAACTTTTGCGGAGGTGTGGGGAAACCCGCCCGTCCTCGCGCTCGGCAGGCGAAAGCGCCGTCTCAGCAGAGACGCCGGGAGAGCGGGGCCGAGGGCCGCTTCCCTCCCCAACCTCACCTGGCGCCCAAAGGGACGCGGCGGTGGGAGGACGGGCGGGAGGAAAGCCTCCCCAGGTCTGGGCTGGCGAGTTCCAGCTGGTGAAAGAGCACAGGGTGTGCATTGCCCATCGCCCTTGTATCTCTGCGTGTCCTGCAGAGTTGGAAGCTTAATGCGCACCTTAGGGGTGGGCGAGGGGGCCAGGGCTGTGCGTTGGGGCTGTCGGTGGGAAGGTCTGTGCTTTGCTAGAGGAGGAAAATACTTTGCAACTATGATACCCCTTTCAGCGTTTTATTACGAGCTTCCTCAGTGCTGGGGCTACAAGGCGGCCGGGGATGAGCTAGAGCTGTGATGCTGCTGCGCTGGCCACAGCATCGGGCACGCCGCGGCTGCAAACACGCTGCGGCTCCCTGCCCTTCATTAATTTCTGGCCCGTGAGGTTTACCCCAGACCTCCCCAACGGCACTGCAGCTGCACCAGGGAGGCAGGCAGCGACCTGCCTGCACGCAGCGGGGCCGGCAGCGCGGCGGGGCTGCGTCTCCGGCGTGCTGGGGGCATCGGTGCTGGCGTTATGGACCTGCCCGGTTAAATGCCACTGGCACTTCGGCCGAATGGCAACCCACCCTGGAAGTTCAGATGTGGGCACGGCCGTGGGCGCACGCTGTGTTTTTGTGTTTTGGACGCCGCGGAGTGAAACCTTTAAAGCAGTTCCTACTTCAAAGCACTCCCGTTGTAATTACAAGACCAGAAAGGTGAGGTGGGCACAGGCAAACAGGGAAAGCACAGGAACATGTTTGCAAGATCTGACATATTTTAATTGTTCTTACTAGGTGATATTTTAATTTTATTTTTATTTTGCAATGAGGAGAGAGCAGATTTTCCTCTGACTGCTTGACTAACGTGTGTCTGAAACCATTATGCCTCCCTGAACAAAAGCAAGCAAGCCATGCTGCGAATAAGGCCAGCACACCAAATTTCCTGAGGGGGAGAAATCACGAACAAATAAAAATCAGGTGTCAAAATGAAAGTTGAACCCTTACCTTAACTGAAACCTTTGCAAGTAATACAATGAACACAGAGCAGGGAGCAATTTAGATTTAGGTAAAGATTTTTTGTAATTACTTTTTGTGTGGTGTATTTGATTTCTCAGAGCTTTTTTTTTTTTTTCCTCCCAAAGGACGCGGTTGTACTTGCCTAAACTCCTAAACAAACGAGTTAGACCTGAGCAAAATGTTCACAGCAAAATATGAAATTAGTTGAAACTTGCTTGGTTTCAGGTTTCTTTAAAATCTCGAAGCTCAGCCCTGGTTCACTGAGAGGTTTGCTAAGGACCATGAACTTTTAGAGGGAACATGGACTGATTTATGAGTCTGCATGAAAATCCATGTGAAATTTGCCTTTCACAGGACCACAATGCAAAAATATCTCCTCTCCTGCCCAACCCCTTCCTGCAGTAGTGGATAAACACTGATGTGTTTTATCTCCTGTTTCTGCATTGAGGCCTCTCAGCACAAGCAACATTTTGCTTAATTCCTTATAAATCACTAGTGGCGCTAACAACAAAATGTTCACAGGTCTAGGGTTAGTACTCGTTAGTTTGTTGCTGCTACCATGAGCCAGGCAGGATGAATACGATGCTCATTTTGACTTATTTTAACTTGACGTGAATGCAGTCGTGCATATTTCGCTCTGGATTATAACAGCTGAAGACAGACCAGGGCTACCCAAAGGCCTCTCGACACCTCGCGACACATGCCAGGCTGTAGGAGGGCATGTTGCTGGTGCATCAGCTCGCGTGCTTGGGAAGTGCCATGGGATGGAAATGGCCCGCCACGCGGGACCACTGGGGTGCTTGCCACGGTGCAGCCCCGCAGTCCAGTGCAACGACAACCGTGGCACATCTAATGTGTGGAGCACCTGCAAGGGGTCTCGGGGAGAGAAGAGCCACTGGTTCTGTGCTCTTCAGGTGACTTTGGCAGTCAGTGTCTGCCACAGGGCCAGGTCTCTCTATGCTCTCACCACAGGAATAGCGCAATCTTTTGTTAGGGATAAGGGCTTCCCCAGCCTCTCTTGTTCCCTACACACATGCAAATGGCTGGATATCAGCCTCACATCTGGATGTCTTGTTCCTCCATTTCCAAATTGTGCGGAAGACTTTTTCAGTTGTCTGCAGCCACCGAGACCTACCCTGGGCTTGTGACAGTCCATCCCCTTTCACTCTCTTCCCTTCTCTGTGCACACAAGCTGTTCCCTACGGCAACCTTTGCAAACACAGCCACTTCTCAGGCTGGAGAAGTAGCTGTGTAGTGGCCAGTCTCAAGGGATTTGACAGCAGTCTGCAGTGCCAGCCACAGGGGCTCTGCTTGCTCATTTTTAGAGTGGCGTAGGTGGCCCATGGAAAGTTCCCATCTGGCCCATGTTGCCACAGGGGAAAGGACAAGATGCTGTGAATGAAGACACAGCAGACTGCAATGGCTTTGACATTGGAAATTCATTGGAAAAATAGCCTGGTTATAAGAAAAGGCCAAGTCTATCCCAACACACACCCGAATTCCCCTTATCATAGGGAAAACACCAGAGAAAGAGAAAGTTGTGGGGGGTTTTTTTAATCACCACATGCCTCATTTCAAAACTAAGTTGGAAATTACTTCTCTAAGTTGGAAATGCCTTTTTGTTTCACATTCCAGCTTAATTTACAGTAAAACAAATGTGTCCAGTTGTAAAACTTCAGGGGAAACACTTGGAAATCTCCCAAGCATTTTGACTGAGCAGCTCTGACTTTTCTCCTTCCCTTTTCCCCATCCTCAAATTTTCACGTGTTGATTTGTTTTTTCCATTCCTTTATAAGGTGGGATTAATATTAAATATGACGGCAATTCCAATGGGACCAACAACGTGATTGTCACTCGGCTCTGCTCAATGGCTACTACTGCAGCTAGTATATCAGCCAGAAGGCTCACTGCAGAGTTGCCTGGCCCGTTTCCCTCTGTGGTTTGTCTGTGCCGATGATGTGGGTTAACCTGGGAGTCAAGAAACTGGAGCTGATCCTAGGCTCCCCCTACACTTCTGAAGAGCACAGATGTGCAGAGCTTATAGGCCAGCTCACAGGTCATTTCCCTTATTGAGGATCTTTCGTTAGGCTGGCCTTACTCTTGATATATAGCGTTCCTTCTGCTTCAGAGTTACTTATATTACTCCACTGTTTATCACTTTGTGGTTTTATTTTATATTATCCCTGGCCCATAATGACTCATCAGGCTGTGAACACATGTAACGAAATTTGAGCTGCATTTTTCTGGCAGAGCTGCAAAAAGAGCTCAGTTCACGAAATTTCCAGCAGCTCTCCTGATCCTGTGTGCTTCATAAAGGTGCGAGTCGATAATTCAAACCAACATCTCACCTGCTCTGAAAATACAATTGCTTTGAGGGCAAATCTGGCTTCAGAAGTAAAGGCTTGTAAGATCGCAGGAAAAAAAAAGCAATTTCAGGGCAGGGTAAGCTGTTGTTTTGTTTGCGTCTACCCAAAATATAGGAGTGTTTTATGTTGGAGGAGCTTTTCCCAGGGGGAATGAATGAGAGACTAATGGATAATAAATGCTGGGGGTCAGGAGGTTTTCAAACTTCTTTTGCAGCGTGCGCTGGCTTTGAATGACTCACAGTCCTTCACCCTTTTTCTTCCAGGCAGCATGTATCACCTTCCCACCTCTCCCATAAATGAAGTGCAGTGGCAGAGCGTTTAAAGTAAGACCCAGAGGGTCTAAGCTGGAGGTTCAAGCCTTCCCTTGGACTCCAGCTGAAGCCCTGGAGATGACCTGGCTGCTTGTAGGTGTCTGGTTGTTTGGACCGGGAGTCAAAGGGACTGGCAGGGACATGGGCTGAGCATGCCACAAATCTTGCCGCTCCGAGAGGCTCGCTGGCTTAGAAGGACCCTTGATCTTCAACACACAGCTCCCCTCTGGCTGTCACAGCTGTTACTTGCTGTGACAACATGAGAAGGGATTTTGAGAATAGTAGTCCCAGCCACTCTCAAGAGAGTTTGGATGTGGGAGCAAGGGGGGACATCCTCACTTGTGGGATCCTCCAGGCCCTCTAAAGCATCCAGCAAGGTCCCTGATGAGGACCTCCATCGGGCTGTAAGCTGCAGTTTGGGAATGCCTGACCTACAGCATCAATAGACCGTGTCATGTATCTTCCCCACTGACTTCAGCATCTGCTGCGCTGCGGTGCCTTGTGAGACCCACAGCTGTGCTTCCCTTCCCTTACACCCGCTGAAATCAAATGCTCCTGGGTGGATCCTTACGCACATCTCAGCTTTACAAGAGCTCCAGGGGACTCGGGGATGATGGAGAGTCCGGTACCCTCACTCAGGCCAGACAGTGGGTGACCGTGAGGGACCCCAGGTAGAAGTGTCAGTACTCCTGGCTGCCTCGGGTGTGATCCTTTCCCTTTCCCTATTTCCCTTGGGGGAGAACCATAACGGGACAGCTGGCTGAAGCCAGGCCCTCAGAAATGGAGATGTCCAAAATAAGTAGTCACATAAAAAAAAAAAAGAGCGCACAACCTGATCTTTTGCTTCCTCCCACTCCTGACTGTTAAGTGAGGATAATAAATGCTTTCTCACTTTACAGAGCAGTATGACACTAAATATATTTTCAAAGGTGTCTCATGAAACAAGGATGACTGCCACAGGGAGGAGAAAAGAAAAAAAAAAAGGCTTCCTCATCAGTTTGTATCCCCTTTCTGTAAACTCCCTTAACAGCTACTGAAAAAGAGCCATCACTTCGCACGCCAGCTATCAAACAGGAGGAAGAGGAAGCCCCTACTCTCCAGTGATGCAGGTGTGTTTCCCTCACAGCCTGAGCCCTGACCCTGGCCCCAGCCTTACCTCTTCCCAGGGCCAGTGGTGCCTCAGGGGGGGCTGCCTCTCCAAGGCAGGGAGGGGGTCAGCCCCTGGCTCTGCGTTCCCCTTGGGTGGGGGGCATGGGTTAAATAGGTCATCTCTTAGTGGACCTCTGGTTCCTCCCAGATTGCGGAAAGGTGGGTAGGTCCTCCCGCAGTTTTGGGGAGGGCTCTGACAGCAGCGTACCAAAGCGCAGAAGCCTACGGGGTAAAAGAAAAATAGATCCCCCCCGCTTGGCGTCATCTGAATATCGCAGGAGATTTGTTAAATCTGCGCATAGTTTTTCCTCTTGTGGAGAAGTGCTCAGCCTCCTTCTCCTTTCTGTAGGTGCGAAAGCCTCTTCTCTCGGCGGGGTGGTGCTGGGTGGGCGAGCGATGTCGGGCGGGCGGCAGGCGTGGGGGCAGTTCGCGCTTGATTCAGCCGAACGTGTGCGTGAGCAACCCCGCTTCCTCTCACACGGCCTCGACGCGTGTGAGGGAGGGAAGGGGGAGCAATGCCGAGATGGTAATGTCTTACTAACTGTTAAATTCCTCATCAGATGGCCCGGTGAGCCATCTTCGAGGACTGCAGATTCAAATCGAGAGAAGGTTGCTACATCAAGGAATGAATAAGTAATGAAATAACCCTTGCCGCTTCCCTGCACAGTGTTTGCAACCACAGATCTCGAAGCATCCCAACACTGCAGAGGCAGGCGAGCGTAATTAGCTTCACTTAAGGAAGGAGCTGATAGAGGCAGGGGGAGATGTGCTTCTGCAGGCACAGTATATGTTACCTGGAGATAGCAGAGGCGCAGAGACGGCTGGCCAAGGTCTGGCAGCAGCCCTCTGCCTGCAAACGCAGTTGGGGAACATCTTTGACCCGAAGCAGGGACGTTTCTTTGTGCGGCCAGCCTTACAGGCTGCAGGAAAGGGCAGCGGCTGGCATGCCCGTGGTGGGTCCTCTCCAGAGCCAGGGCTGAGACCCTGCGGGTGCACCGCACCCTCGTGAGGGTGTTCTCTGGGGCGGCAGGACCGCGCTGAGAGACCTGAATCGCCGTACCACTCCTGCCATGGGGGTCCCTGCTCGGAGGCTGACGAGATCGTGGACTCCCGCCGCCGTGGAGCACAGGCGGGCGCCCCAAACCAGGGCCAACACCCCGACCCGAGGCATCGCCCTTTGAAAACCTGCTGCCGCCGACACTCGTTTTCATAGCCCTTTCCCCTATGATAGTATAAACAAGCTGTCATCTATTTTTCAATGAAAAATACTTTTTGCTTGGCTCGGTTTCACATCGCACTGTTACTATTTGCCGTCGCGGAAGCTGCTGCAGCTATAAATAACCTCACCAGAAGCTCCTCTCGTCCGTAAGCTCGAGCGCTCGCTTCGGAAGAGGCAGGCGAGATTAGGATCTTGTTTTGAAGGGGAGAGTATCCCAGCAGAGGTGACGGGCAGCTGCCATCGCCGGGGCGCTTGCAGCCTGCGGGCCCTCGCCTCTGCCTGGTTTCCTGGCAGAGGGCGCAGGGCCTGGCCGCCCGAAACCGCTCGCACGTCACCCCGGGGGCCGACGCTCCTGCCAAGAGCGGAGGATGAGGGCAGCCGGCAGCCGTGCCCCGCGGGGGCAACGCCGCCCTCCGTGGCCCTCACGTTCCCGTCTGATCCCCTTCCCCTGACAGAGCCTCCGGCGTTTTGCGCAGGGCTGAGGGGAAACGGCCCGGGGAGGCCGCAGCTCCCGCTGACTCCAGGCCCTGGTCCCCCAGGAGCGGGCGAGGGGACGCGGGCCTGGCTGGCCCCCTCCGGCCCTACCTGGCACGGGGGGGAGGCCAGAGCACGTATGGATGTGGGGCGAGATCCGAAGGTTCGACCCGTCAGAACACTGCTCGCCGCTTGGGCTTTTTTGGCTCCGGTTTTCTTCCAGGTCGCCAAGCGGGACCGGCGCCGATGAGAGGGTCGGATGAGCCCTAGGTCTGGCGCAAAGGGGCAAGAGGGACAGAGGGGAGCCGGCCCCCATTTTGGGGTGGAACGGTGCGAGAGTGACATCCTCCCCGCCTGCGCTTGGCGTCTCGCTAGATGGTTGCGGAGTCCGCGGGCTGCTGAGAAACTACACGGCGATCGCGGGCGCGTGTTTCGCAGGCGGCTCGCTCAACCTCTGGTGCCAACCAAGCGTGAGACGCACCAGACAGGTTTCATACGCTCCCTTCTTCCTGGAAGCGTCTGCTTTGTTGTCCAGGGCTGTTGTTTTCTCCTTCTGCTCTGTTCGCTCTGCCATCCTCCCTTGGTCTCGTTCGCGGTGACGACCGCGTCCTTCCCGGCACGCTACCGCTCATGGTAAGCGCGTGCCTTTGGCAGGGGCCATGTCGTGACTTGCCCCGAGGTGGAGCGATGCGGTTACGCTCGTCCGGATCATTGCCCACGCCGGAGTAAATGCTCTGAGCTGATGATGCCCTAGATCGAGCTGGGAGTGAACTTCAGAAAGGAGAGCTGGTTTCGAATGCAGGCTGAATGAATGCAGTGACTCATCTCAGTTCCTAAAAGCAGAGAAGTATTTGTTTCCATACAACAAGAAGAGGTTTTAACTTAATGTTCAAGGTCTCTGGCTGTGGTTTCACATTTATAGCTGGCTGCCGCTGAGCGGGGTTTGTCCCCCTCCCTCTCTCCTGTTCCCAGTCTTGCAAAGTCCTGCCCATGCCCTGGTGCACATCTGACCCCCGTGGCGAGCTGACGTAGGGACTTTGGCCAGGCAAAAATTATCCCTTTCCCCTTTATTCTCAGCGGGCTTAGTTTTCTGTCGGTTTAGCTCCGGCATCAGGAGCAAGGCGAAGGGGAAGGAGGCACGTCCTGGGTGGCAGGCAGCTTTTGGTCGGCTTAGCCATATCACGCACCCGCTGTCCCTAAAATCCGAACCCGCACCCCGTCACCGCTGCCTGCCCCCTGCGTGGTGTACGCAACGTGGGCAAAGCTGGCAGAAAGCGCTGCTCCCCCTTTAGCTGGGGCTCAGGCACAAGACCAGAGAGAAACAGGCCTGCAGATTTATTCCCAAGTCCTTTTGTTTTTGTGATACTTTACTTTCCCAGCCAGACAGGATGAGAAACAAATACCACCAAAATACTACGAGAGAGGCTATTCTTGAAGTGTTTATAGCCCAGCCTCGCTGGAGAATGTTTGGCCGCCTCCCAAGACAGCCTATTCTCATTGTGTTTCCAAGCCAGTTTCTGAACTTTCGGGCACTTACCCAAACAGAATCTGGACTTTTTGAAGTTTGCTTATCTCTGTTTACTAGAGCCTCCTGCGAGGGTGAGTCAGGGGAGGGCAGCTGAGGCCAGGGGTGCGAGAATTAAGCAGAGCAGGGAAGTTCTGATGAGCTTTGCATGTGCTGCACGTAAAAGCGGTACTCCCGTGTCCTCTGAACACCCAGTTCCGGTCTGCCCGAGTTAATGGTCAGCCTGACTGTATCTAGCAGATGTCTTGACTGCAAAAGGCTTTAAAAAGCCCTTAAGTACCACAAGCATTTTTAATTTATGAAACTGAAGGTCAAACTGATGGGGTGGGGGAGTGCCTGATTAAATGAGGAGGGGATGAGCAGAACTGGAGCTGCAGAACGGCGCTCTCCTGCACGCTCGAAGGGGTTAAGGTGAGAGCTGTCAGTTTTTGCACAGCTCTGCAAAGTAGGGGTTGGCCTGTTCCACTCAGCCTGGCTACGAAAAGCAGCTGCTGCCCCCACCTTTCTCTACCCTCTTCTTTTCCAGACAGTCAACTGTTACTTATTAATCTCGAGGAGATTCTGCCTCATTAGTGCTGGAGAATAGCAAGTGTTTGCTAAATTCTCCCAGTTTTCTTTTTATTCCAGGGTATTTCCTGCGATGGTATCTTGGGATCTCTCTGTTTGCTTTCAGATACAGAATGTGAGAGCTGTATCAGTTTAGAATGAATAAAACCCAAGCCAAAATATGGGTGAGAAATGAGTTGTGCATTTTAGCAAATGGCTGTGAATTTGCAGTCTGCAAAAGTACTTTAAAACAATAGTAACTGAAAGCTTGTTTTGCATGTTTAAGGCGAAATATGAATCAATCAGGATAAGATTAAATGAAATATATGCTACTATTGATAAAATTTTGATATATTAAAAAGTTATTCAATTGTATGCTAGTATCCAATATCCTCAGTTGCCACTCTCAATTACCAACATTACTAGTCTAGCATTATTCTGTTCAAAATGTCATAAAATATTTCCATTAATTTGGGGGCAACATAAACACTGAGAAAAAAAGATGTTCGAGAATGCACTGAGTGATCAGGCGAACACGGGGATTTTTTTTTATTAATTGGCTATTAGGGCGAACTTGAACATTTTATAAGTAGCAAGTGATGTCAATGCTACATTTGTTTAAACTCATTGCTGTTTGAACTGACTGAGCAACAATAATAAACCCCTTTGTTTTTAGAGAAACTTTTTTTTTTCTCCTACAGGGAGCTCATTTTATTTAACATGTGCCATGAACAAAATTCGTTGTGTTACTCCTAGTAAAGCATGTCTGTTTAAATCAAGTAAATGAAATGTAATTCCTGAGATTAAGGAGAAAGAAGCTACATTTTCATTTGGAGCAGCTTGTTTTTTCTAGTTGATTTTGTTACAGTTTTCCAACATTATGTAAACAAATAGTTTAATCAGGAACAATAGTGGGGGAATCTTTACTTTCCTTTTTCCTCTATCAGTGGAAGTAAATAACATATGTAATAAAGATACTGTAATTATGAAACAATACCATGCAAAAGATAACTGATTCTTTTCAGTTTTAGAAATGTGGCATGAGCCACGCAGTTCAGAAGCAAGATTGCGGTATCACAAAGACTTCAGCGTGATAACCGGCCCCAGTGAAGTCAGAAGAGTAATAAACAGGCACACAGGCTTCCTCCACACAAAACCTCCCATTACATCCTTGGCATAGTTGAGAAATCACAACTGACATTACAGTCTACTCCCCGTTCTTCGGGTTTCTCTATCTAGCACAAGCAGCATTGGTTAGCTATACCCAGGCATGAGTGTGAGTGCGTGCATATGCACACGTAGTCCAAAACAAAACACTCTCCCATGAGCGCTCCTACCTCAGGGAAAAGATGATGGGAGTAGATACATGACTGATGTTAGTCATGTTGCTTAATACACTGGTGGGAGGCAACAACATGCTGCTCAGATAAACGCCATACAGGAACCCATGGATTTGAGCAATCCCTTGAGTTTTGCTCTCAGCGTTTTCTATGAGCCTTGCTAGAAAGTGTAGTCAGTGTGGTCATTTCTGACGGTAGGAATAGAAATGGATCGCTCTGAAACTCTTTGAAAATCTGAAGCCTGTAACCCAGTTCCTGCCTAAATTTAGCATGGTGCATTGTGTGACAAGACACTGACTCAGAGGAGTTACTCATATGCTTAAGTCTTTGTGAAGTTGGTACCTTTATGGAGAACTTTCAAACTGTTGACTTAAAAGCCACCTATTGTTAATTTGTGCTTGTAGCTTTTCTGAGAAGGTTTTGCTGAAGGAAATTTGAATAGAAAGTGCTGTTAACATTCTTGTGCCCAGCACTAATACATCATTTCTGAGTATACTTCATTACCACTTAAACACTGGAGTTAACTCATAGCTTTATCTACAGGTTCTTGAATAAGTCAACTCCTAAATTAAGTAACCTTTTTTCACAGTGTCTTGAATGGGAGGGAAAAAATGTTGTGCTTTTTAAACCTTCTGCATAAGTGGTAAGCAGGGCCTGTATACTTTGCATATGCTCCAAAACAAAACAAAACAACAACCCCAAAAACATGGCGAAGGCAGTAAAGGTTTTTTCCAAAGTTTTCCTGTATTTTGTTTAAACTTTAAAAATATTTGTGTTGATTCTGATGTCCTGTGGTTTTGCAATGTAGTTTCAGGTGAGCTCCAGGCTTTCTTGTCTCATAATCAAGGGGAGTGTGAAATCTTTTTATGTGGATGTTTTTACAGATAGGTGTTTTCCTAAACAAGTTAAATCATAAATAATGATGGAGGCTGATGAAAAATTGCTCTCCCTCTGACTCTTATGGTACAGTCTGTTCTCCAGCCATCCATTGAATCTTACGGGAAATCAGAAAATCTGGTTTGCAAAGCAATAAAAAAGCAGCACATCCATTTTTTCTGGCCTACCAAACCTCTGAAAGAAACAGGAATTCAGATTTTCTTTAATGCAATGAGCACAGTGTTTTATTTTTGAGATTTGTATGTTTTATTTGAGTTAAAGGTTTCCCTTTAACCGAGGTGTCCTTAAACAAAGCCAGGCACCCTGTGTCCAGGGAATGCCCAGGGTGCTAGACCTCCCTCGCTGGAGGGCATGGCAGAATCTGAATAGCAGCTGTTTTGACTTGTATGCATTAACTCTGTCTTTGAAAGACATACGCCGCGTCAGCACTCTACTATTGCCTTCCATCAATTTGTTTAGAGATTAATCTTCCCTTTTGACAAAGGTAATTTTTAAGCTTCAGAGCCAGGCAGTCCCTCCGCGCTGTGATGTGATGCAGAGGACGTGGGCTGAGACCAAGCAGCAGTGGCTCCAAGGAGCTGCTGCTGATGCCCAGGGGCCAGGGGAGGAGGGTGGCGTTGCCCTGGCACAGCAGAGCTGCCGTGGCCCCCCTGAGCGAGGGCAAGCCAGGGGAGAGCCAGCCAGGAGGGCCTGGGGACCCCTCGGTGGAGCTGAGCTGCTGACTGGTCTGAGAGGAGCAGCCAACGTGCTGGTAAAAATGCCCAAGTCCTGCTTGAAGCTGCATTTTCACCACTGCATTACGGAGGGAAACAGCAGAGAAATGATGGGCCCATTTCCCTCAGGAATGCAGTTAATTGGTTTTGTTCGAAAAGAAAAAAAAAAGCAAAGTGCTGACAGGGTATTGTTGGCCGGTGTAGAGAGGATTTAAATATGTTTTAAATCAGTTAACAGAGCAGCATAGATGCTAGGTTCATTCCCTTCTATTTTGCGTGCCCAGGGAAGGAGGGAAAGAAAAACAGCAGAGTCAAACTCACTGGTAGATTTTAATCCTTCCTGGACTTACTATCAGCTAGACTCCTGCTACTGTTTACCCAGCTGAGGAGCATCTTTAAATGGGTGTCTCCGTTTGCATGGATCTCTTCCCATTGTGAATAAGGCAATGACTAGACAATGAGGCTGTTACAGAAGAAAGATGAGCTGGCTGCAGCCAACAAATCTTGCACTCTCCATTACAGGGCTATAATTATCCAAAGTTTTAAAACACAATGGTATCTGCTGAAAGGGACCATCTGGGTGAAGACCAAGACATCCCAATTAAATGATTGATAAGCAGCTCATGTACTGGAGGAGCACACACCACCCATACATTGCAGTTCTAAAAATGCCACTTGCATTAACAAGTCTTTAAGGAGTTTGCATGTAACGTGCACTGTGGGTGGGAGGAGATCAAGTGTGTTTCTGTGATTCAAAGTAACACAGCATAAATAAGATGATCCTCGGGAGCAGGGTGGAAAGCACTCTTACAGTACTGAGGAGCAGTGCCCATTTGTGCTTTGCAGTCCCCTGTGTGAGGGCAGTGTTGCTGACCTGAGGGATGTTACAAGAAGTGTTAGCATCAGAGAGGGGAGGAATGGCAAACCTGTGCTCATGGGAGACCTTTGCTTGCTAGGCAGGAGAGCAAGTTGTCCATCAGCCTGCAGCAGCAGATGAATATAAGCATGAAGCTGGGATGGGCGCTGCAGCGTTGGAGAAATCTGCACTGGTTTCCTCCATCCACCATACACTTTGTCTTTGGCCTTGCCCAGCGGTTCTGTTTTCTATCTGCAATGATAGGAAGTCCATCTGTCCTTCTGTACTTGACCCACCCATCTTATTTAACTTGTAAGCTCGGCTCAGCCCTTGCAGAATGCATACACGATGCTTGACTCATTAGGGCCAGCATCTCGTTTGGCACTTCTTCCTACCACAGCAACAGTGAATGCAGTTTTGTCCCTTAACACCTTCCCAGTGCGCATCAATACTCCTTTGCATCTCTTCAAAGGAGTAACTTGAGCCCTGGGCATGTGTACAGACAGAAGTCTGACTCGGGGTGCCTGCAGTAAAATAACGTAACCAGCTGCAGCTGATTTGCTTTACAACAATTGCCCAGTGTTGCAATCCCTAGGTTATAAAGCCAGCTGGGGTTTTGTCTGATAATCTAGGCTGACCATAAGCCTTGCCTTGATTAGTTCATTTAATTTGCCAAATGGTCTGTCTTGAGTTTAAGATATTTTTCAGAAATCCAGGGATATAAAATTTTGCCTGTGAAGCTTGGATCTTATTTTTAGTGCCACTGTGTCTAGCCACACCTTCTAGACTTTGATCTGGCCTGTGGCCTCTCTTGCTAAATTTCTATTTGGCTATTGACTGTTCTCACCCGTCCACCTATTTCAAGCTAAATACATTAAGCCACATGTATCTTTTAACTAGATTTATTTTCTAATGCTTTTTTCCTTGGCTTTTCTCTGAACCCATCTCGATTTACCAGCACAGTTACCCACATATGAGCATTCAGATGGGATGTGGCCTTCATCCTCTATGCCTAGAGAATACATGTGATGGCATTTTTCATCATATTTAAATGCAATTTTGCAGGGGGTACTGAGTGACTTGTCATCTTTATTTGTGCATCACTTTCCCTAAATCTTCCTTTTATCTGCAGGCTTTTCAAGTAAGTTTTGTTGTCATCTTTTGTTGTCTTGCCTGTCTGGCAAAAGTCAAATAAAGCAAGGACAGGATTCCAGCTGGGTCTCGTTGGAAGCAAACCCACTCATTGATGTTTTCTCTATTTATTGCCATTCATGAGCCATGTTTATCTCACATTTCAAATGAACCATAATAATTTCCATTGTTCTAAATTCCTAATGAAAATATTGCTTTGGTGTTAAGTCTCAAGGAAGTTCAAGTGTGTTATATTACACCAATATTATTACTTTTATAATCCAAAGTTACAATCTCATCCAAACAAAATTCTAGGTTAGTCAGACAAGGTCTGTTTCATAAACTTGATTGGCATTTTTAATTATCTTCCTATTAGTCCTTATTAATTGAATCTGGTATTGGCTTCTCCAATATTTATTTGGGCTGTCAGGATTATAGTTACCTGGGTCATTTCATTTACCCTTTTCTAGTACTAGCACAGCCTTAGCTTTCTTTCAGTCCAACTTCTTTCAGTGTATCAAGGGTCCTTAAAAATTTGCAATATGTAAATATTTGGAAAATAATCAGTCAAATCCCCTTCACACATCCCACCACAGGTCACCTGTAAAAGTGGATGTTCTCTGTTAGATCAAGGACTCTACTTTTTGCTAGAGTTGCAAGCATCTTTTGAAAAAGTGATGAGATAAGTCACCTTGAACAAGAGCTCTGCAAGTATAAACACCTCCAGAATCCACATTGCTAAAACAACCAGAGAGCAAGCTCGTGTGGTTTAACCCTCTACAAGACAGCATCCAGACGTAGTTTGGGGCTCCAGGACTGTCCTAAATGTGTGTAGAGATAGTATGGGTCAGGCTGTGCCAGGGTTTGCTCCCTCTGCCCCACACGTTCTCCAGTGCTAGGGGCCATGCATCTTAAAACTTGGCTCTGACGTGCTTTCATGCCACACCGCCATGCATGCAGCACACACCCATGCTGTGAAAATACTGCTCCGGGATGCAGTGACACTCCCAGCACTACATCTTTGAAGTCATCCCGCTCCCCATACACACACCCCAAAGTAATTACCTCCCAGTGTCAGAGGGGCTCCACAAGGTGCCTAGAAGCCCCACGGGGCCAGTCTTTGTCACGCAGGTCCCTGGCCTGTTCATATGTACCAGCAGAAGTGACAGCTACTATAGCAGCAAATGAAGTTTAGAGAAGGCAAGTTCTTTGTTAGCCATGTCCCAAATCACTCAGGACCTTCTATGTGAAGGTACTGGACTGCCATTTTACCCTAGGAACTGGCAGAAACCAAGAGAGTCCTCAGACCGTGACTATACAATACGCTCCTTGTGTGAAACAAGGCCTGATGTCAGTATCAGGTGCTAAAAGATGTTTCTGAACAATGACTGAATTTAACAGCCTTTTACGATGCATTGCACTAGCTTAATCTGCAGGTGACAAAGGCATTGATTAAGTGTCATGAGACCAATAAAAAAAAAAATCACACCTGCTTGCCAAGCCAGGTGTAAAAATGCAACCTCATCCAGAGCGGAGTCTTCAGTGTTTGAATGAACTTTAGGAAAACCCATGTCACAATCTTATAAACACATGTAAGACCTTCGCTTAAGGAAATACACAGGACTGACGCAGTGTCTCCTCGAAGCTGCTTTCTCCAACTACAGGTGCCATTTTCATATACAAGATATAGCTGTTCCTGTCCTCCCACCAGTCTTTCCTCTCAACCTCACTGAGCTGGAGGGATGTCAAGAACCATGAGTTCTTCTAACGATGGAGTAGGCAGGTGCTGCTTCGCACCACCTTCATCTTCATCTTCAGGTCTGTATACCTTCATATAGATATGAGAGGTGGGCCCATGGGAACCTCATGAAGTTCAACACGGCCAAGTGCAAGGTCCTACACCTGGGTTGGGGCAATCCCAAGCACAAATACAGGTTGCGCGATGAGTGGATTGAGAGCAGCCCTGAGGAGGACTTGGGGGTGTTGGTTGACGAGAAGCTCAGCATGACCGGGTAGTGTGTGCTTGCAGCCCAGAAAACCAACCGTATCCTGGGCTGCATCAAAAGAAGTGTGACCAGCAGGTCGAGGGAGGGAATTCTGACCCTCTGCTCTGCTCTGGTGAGACCCCACCTGCAGTACTGCATCCAGCTCTGGAGTTCTCAGCACAGGAAAGACATGGACCTGTTGGAGCGAGTGCAGAGGAGGGCCACAAAAATGATCAGAGGGCTGGAACACCTCTCCTGTGAGGAAAGGCTGAGAGAGTTGGGGCTGTTCAGCCTGGAGAAGAGAAGGCTCCGGGGAGACCTTACAGCAGCCTTCCATTACCTAAAGGGAGCCTACAAGAAAGCCGGAGAGGGACTTTTTACAAGGGCATGTAGTGATAGAACAAGGGGTAACGGCTTTAAACTGGAAGAAGGTAGATTTAGATTAGATGTAAGGAAGAAGTTCTTCACTGTGAGGGTGGTGAGGCACTGGAAGAGGTTTCCCAGAGAGGTTGTGGCTGCCCCATCCCTGGCAGTGTTCAAGGCCAGGTTGGATGGGACTTTGAGTGACCTGGTCTAGTGGAAGGTGTCCCTTCCCATGGTGGGGGGGTTGGAACTAGATGATCTTTAAGGTCCCTTCCAACCCAAACTATTCTATGACTCTATGATTCATGGAAGATATGCTGTAACCAGGTAGAGGTTACTTTGCTCCTTAAGAAGGTGGTAGCCTATGGCACTTCTGTTATAGGAAGTGAGGATTGATTTTCTTCATCCCTAAGACTTCTATGCCTCTCAAAAAGAAAGGAGAAAAAGCAACTGTGAAGTTAAATGAAATGCCAGCTATACCTCATTGAAATATTAACGTCTTTGCTTCCTGCTTGATCTAAAAGAAACTTAATTTTCTTAATTTAATACCACAGGTAGAATGGTTGGTCCAATTGGCTTGTTACTGTTACGGAGGAAAAAAAATATTTTTCACGTTGATTTAATTGTTGGACCTTTCTGTTTTCCAGTGGTGAAAACTTTTGAAAACATGGAATTTTCCTTAGAGTGAGACATGACCTTAGATCACGAAGTTTGAACCTGTCTAAAACATTCCCCAGATTCAGGGTCCAGATGATTAATAGTGGGAATTGGTTATACCCTCCTGGGGAAACTGGAGTTTAAGGTGGTGTAAACATGGTTTTCAAGTAGCAGCCATAGTATTTGGTTCCATTCCCTAATTCATTAAAGACTTTGTGATGAGAAAGGGAGAAGTATTTGAGTGTCACACTTCAGGTTTGTCTACATTTGTTTGTCTTCAGTTCAGCCCATCTAAAGCATTTTCCAAAGGCTCAGCTGTGACCTGCTCACTCTTCATGCATTTAAGACTATTGCAAGGCAATTTTCTTCTCTGTGAAATACTTTTCTGTGCAGATAGAGCATAGCTGGGCTGGAACTTGTTTTTTTCTAGGCTGTTTTCCCAGACCTGCCTCAGATCCTCTCTTTTCTCTAGCAGTCTGTGATCTGGCCTGTTTTATCTAATCTGATCTATCTAAGCCTTTATGCCATGCTCATCCCCGTGTCCCAACGGCCTGCCTTTGTTGCCTTTCTTGCCCCATGAGTCCCACTCCTTTAGTCAAGAAAAACCTGGGATGACCATCAGATAAGACCAACAAATCCCACTTTGCCTGGTAATTCCAATGTAATCAGCCTGTCCTGCAGCTTGATGGAGAAAAACACCTTCCAAGCTGGGTCTAGGAAAAAAAAACAACATCTTTGTGTCCTCCATCTCCTTTGGACAAGTTCTGACATGGCTTGGCTACCCTTGGAGACGGAGGCAGCAAGCAGGCTGTGAGACCTGCTGCAGGGTCATGCTCTGCTCCACTCTGTCCCAAAGTTGCCATCAACTAAGCTCATAACTGGACCTCCTGAAAATTCCCCCAGCAAAGGCTAGTGTTGGCCAAGCATGTGAGCTTGTCTCCCTCTCGTGGTTGGCCAGATCTGGGCTTACTCTGGGGTCATTTCGTTTGCTCCAGGGGTGAGGGTTGGGCCAGCTGCTCCAGGGCTGCAGCTGGATCTGGGATGGCCTGTGTCAAGAGCATATAGCTGATGGCTTTCTTGCTGGAGGGTGCTGGAGCTCGTGAGGACTTCAGGTGCTTGAATGCATGTAGTTATGACTATGCAATGCTTTAACGTAATGTAGGTATGACTTCTCAAGTGACCGGTCCCAGAAAAATTAAGATATGTGATTTTCTGCCTTGAAATGGTGCCTGGCTAGAAGTGGGCCATCTGTCAGGTGGCTTTCCTGACAAACGCCTGCTAAGCTTGTCAGTCAAAAAAAGATCACACTTAATGAACGTGTCAATCTCACAGCCCCAAAATCATGGGAATCATTGCATGTGTGCCACTAAGGGCATGAGCATGTTTCCACCTGGGAAATCCCTTGTACTTCTGGAGCTGAAGGTCCACATTATTTGTGATATATGAAAAAAGCCGCACAAACATTTCTGGGAGTCAAGGGCAAAAGCTGAGATGACAGTCCTCTATTTTTGAGGTAATTTTGTCATGTAATAAGCCAAGACACTCTCCAATCTTTTAAGAGGGAAAATGTCTGGCAAACTTCCCCAGTTGATCTCCTTGTCTTTCCTTTACTACACCTTGCAGCATACGTATGTGACTGGGAAGGTAAGGCACCCAGCAGTTCCTGCATGGAAAGGGTAATATCCCTACCAGTTCATTTAAAGGCCAATCACTGTTATCAAGAGTATACTTCAGACAGCTTAAAATATTCTGATTTCACTGAGCAAAAGCAGGGAGAGGTGTACAGACTATCCAGTTCGTTGCAGGGCTGCCAGAGCTGAGGTTTATGATGGGCGTAGAGCATCTTGCTGTTTGTCACTGTATTCAAATCCAACTGTCCGCTAAAAATGCAATTGTGGAAGAAGAAATGCCGGCTCAAGATGCTGTAGAAAACAACCCTTTTGTTGTTGTTTCACCAATTATTATTTCAGAGAGGGGACCTTATAACTATGGGTCCTCAAGAATAAAAAGTAACAGATGCACATTGGAGCAGAAGCATTAATGTTAGATTTATAGCACAGAAGCATTTTCCTCTGCTGCCAGGTGTCTCTTAAGTCTGAGCGCTTCTTGCTTTGTTAGATGTGTTCTCCTGTAAACACTTTGTTGCTGCTATTACATTTTCCCATGCTGAAAGTCTATCGCAAAGACTTTTTTTCTGAGGCATTGGCAGATCGCAATTAGCACCCTTCATATTCTTTCCCCATAACTTCAGCAGTTTTTTGCCTGCATCCACTTAACAGCTCCAGGCATGCCAAATCGCACGCTTTTGGAGGACTTGTTGCTAGTAGCAGATCTTTGATTCTAAATGCCTAAGTAGCGTCTGAACTATATTTAGAGCAAGTACACGCCTGCCTATTCATGATCTTTTGTGTGTAGCCTGGACAGCTCGGTGCCAGCGTGCAGCATAATCAGCTTCTCCTTTAGCGTCGAAATTCCACAGCTCTTCAGAGAGGAAGGGAGGGAAAAGGGTGGTGGGCAAGGAAACAAGGATAGTAATTAAATATGACTTAGGAAAAAAATCCCTGAATAGCAAATTAGCCTTGCTGTTTTACTAATGTTATTGCTTTCTTTATAAACTCCTAGCCATGTAATTATTGCATACTCATAACTCCCATAGACTTTCTAGAGAGTTGTACTGTATTGAGCAAGGCTGTGAGTGTTGAGAAGTGGTCGTCCTTTTCCTGGACTGCTAAGAAAAGAAAGAACGGACTACAGTTCCTGCTTAAGAGGATTTCCATTAACTTATGAGGCAGGCATCTCTTAAAAAATTCTAGGTAGTTGTCCTACATCCCTGCAGTGGAAAGACATCTGGAGTAAAAAGGCCAAGCCTACAGCAGATGTAAGATGATATTGGGGTTCTTGGCATTAAGTTTAACCACAAAAAGCCTGATCATTACACTTACTTTTATCTGAACCCATTGGTGTGCCAAAACATGTAGGTAAAGCCTGAAGAGTTGGGGCTTGAGTGATCACCTGGGGAAAAAAATTTCCAACTTAGTAATTTGGCTTTGGCACTTACTGACTTGTATAAATGCTCAGAATTTATGGATTCCAAGCATCTGATTTTTCTAAGTCAATTTTGTAGGTACTTAGTTCTGCAACATTAAAGCAAGATGTCTCTCCTGTGAGACACAAATTCCACTGATTTGATCATGTAGTGGTAAATAAAAAGATGATTAAACCTACCTGCTCATTCTCTTAGATGAAAATAGGTAAATTTGGGTTTATGACTGAGTATACCACGAACTTTTGTCTCACTTGTGAGAATGTCTTCATTAAACTTCTAACTCAGCACGTCTTCACAGGGAGACAAACCGTAAGTATTTTCCTCAATAAGCCTCTTAAATAATAGCTGCATCTTCCCCTTGAACTTATGTTACAGTGTAAAGGCAACAAAATACAAGACAAGCCTATTTATAATGTGTCATTTGCTGCTGGAAGAAAAATAATGAATAAAACCAAAAAGGGTCCCTGCTCTGGTTTGTCATTGCAAAATTTTTCGGCTAGCCTCGTTTAACTGGTCAAAGTGAAAACTTGAACCTACTCAGCTGTTTAAAGTGGGTGGATAGAGAAATGGGTGAAGAGCTTGTTCAGCCACTGATAGCCAACTGCAGAGCATGGGCCCTTGTGAAAGCACTCAGGTGAAAACCAGTTGAAATGTGCATACAATTCCCAGTAAATTATACTCTAAATAAAAGAACATAACATGTCTATTTGTTTTTACTTTTTCTAAATGTATTTGCAGTTGATTTGCTTTGAGAACCAGCATGGACGTTTCTTTACCTATACAGCATTGGTTCTCTTTGAGTGAAGGGCAATACTTTTTGCATGTTACTGGTTCTTATTGTTCCATTAAAATGGCTCTGCACTTCCACTGTTTTAATGGTAGAACTGCTGCTAGAGATGCAAACTGTGCCTGACCTCTTCCAGTGCAGTGGATTGTAGGTGCCAGCATATGCCAGAAATACAAGGCGATGTGCCTTCAGCTGTAACAGACAGCTGAAGTTTTTAATTCCCTCTGAACAGATGTGTGGGGTTTTCCAGCAGAAGGGGCTGGGGGGGGAACAACCTGAGTTTGCACTTTATACTAGAGCCATCTTACCATTTATCCAATAGTTGTCACATTTGCTTCATTGCAAATTGAAGCTCTGGGAATTAAAGAGGGAGGATTTCTGTCTAGACCTTATTGTTGACAGTCTCTGTGGGACACGTCCAACGTCCTAGGGAAGGAGGTCACTTTCTTGAGTGCAGATGGAATAAGGCTGTAACATCTCCTGCTGGCCACATGCCATCTCCCTTCTGCCTTGCTTTGCTTGAGAGGAGTTCAATTTCTGTCCTCTCTGAGTTCCTCTGATAATATAATCTTGTTTGGAAGAGATAAGTATAGCCATTTCACTATTAAAATTGACTGTGTACGATTTTTTTTTTTTTTTTTTTTTTTTGTCTGAGAGTCAGAAAATTGGACATGATTTCTGCAATGTGCTTTGGGAATGGTAGGCTATTGATTAATTCTCTGTCATACAGATTGCATTTGAAAACAAGACAGGTCTATAATTCTTTTCTTGACTGACATTTCTGAATCAAATAAATGAGTTTTATTTGTGTTTTGGGGATGAACTGTTAAGTAGAAAATGTTCTGGTGTTTTCCCCAGGAAAAGAACTAGAAATCCACAGCTGTTAGGACAGCAATTGAAGTGTCTCTGTTTAAGTGAAGTATGACCCAAGATAAAGAAGTGAATTTGGAGCCTCAAAATGTTGAAGTTTATGGCTCTGTCCCATCAAGCGTAATCAAGAACAAATGATGAAGTCCTCACCTTAATCTGAATGCAGAAGGTATTCTTAGCACTGCATGAAACTATCCATCTGATGCTAACCAGGAGGGTGGTACAAGGAACAGAGACCACCTCTTGTATTCCCTGTTGGGTTTCTCTGTCAGTTGAAGACTGCAGCATCCATGTGCTCTTTATGCATGTATGGTGGGCTATGTTTCCTAGAAATGGTAAGTGATGGAGGTTGGAGTTATACTGCACAGATGCTTGAACAAGCTCTAAATGGTTTTGTAAACGTACCCAGTGCACTACATGATCTCTTCTTGAGTTTTGCCTTAGCAGCAAGTGTATTAGTTGTTGTTCTGCAGCAAACAGCATTGCAATTGCAGCAAAGCTCGAAGTTAATCTTTACAGAAGAGGCAGGTGGTTTTATTATAAAACAAGCAGATTTTACTTGATCACACTCCCCTACTGACATATTCACAAGCATTTTAAACTCTTCAGGAGCTTACAGTGAATAGGAACTTTAATGTCTCCATCTTTTCTTACCTCTGTGAGTCATTAGGGTTTACTCACAGTCTTTCATCTCTGTGTCTGGGTGTCTTAAAGCTCCAGCCTTGTTCTTCATCTTCTTCATCACCATCTCTTAACTGCTGTCCCTTGTTTTAGGCAGTCCACTGTCTTCCCTACCTGGGTGTCCTCAGAAGCTGCATGTGGATGTGCTGAGATATTGATGACCTGCAGAGCTGGGTGTCAGCAAAACCTTCTGTCGCTCCTTCTGGTGCTTTCCCACCTCGCCATTCCCAATCACTCTCCACAGGCCAACCTCAACACTTCTATTCCAATTCTCTATGCTTCTGTGCCTGTTTTGAGTTTGATTTTTTTCTTCTTCAGTTAAAAATTTGCACATAATTTTCTTTGGTAGTGCAATACTTTTATGAAATAATGATGAACCACTCAACTGTTTGTAGCATTTCCTTAACACTACGCTAATAACCTGGACCTCCAAATTAACTATATCATAGGAGAGAGTGTCCTGGTCCTGATAAAAGCAGTCATAAAGGGTGACCAGCCCTTCACAGCAGCAGCTTCAGTGTTCATCCTTCTGCAACCTGGCAGGAAGTCATTTGAATCGAGCCAGATTTGGAGATCCAAAACTGAGGACCTGTTGTCTGAATGGACTTTTGTCACCCAGAATAATAATACTCCCTGGCATCCTTGGTAGTTGGTCAATAGGCAAGCGATAATTGAGGTAGTGAAGTTGAAAATGCAGAGCTTCAGGAGCACACTTTTTATCCCCTGGTCATCCTCAGGGCTGACACAAAGGCAAAACGAACACCGTTAAATAAAGCTGAGCTCAGAAGGGGAAGCCTCCAGTGTCTGAAATCAAATGCAAGTAACAAAATGTTCCCTGAGCCCACTCAGCTCAGGTGGCACCGGACACCCATCTGGAAGGAGCCGAGCAAACAAAGGACCAGCTGCGTCATCTGCCTAGAGCGGGGTTATATGTAGGGCTTTTTGGAGCAGAAGGAGGGGAGGTTCATCCATTATTAAACCACAGATAATAGAAACTTTATGCCCCACTGATCCTGCATTAGACAACATGAACTGAAAGATGAGGTCTCTGCTAATTCAGTGCCTGCTACTCCTGAGACTGGATCCCATGTGAGGTGGAAGCAGACAGCACTTGTCTGTCTTACTCTGCCTGGTGCTGATCCCAAACACCTGAGAGGTCACCGTTCCTTCCCTGGTGATGGCCTCCTGTGACAGCTTCACTTCACTGGAAGAATAAAGTTGTCAGCAAGGAAGAGAAGATGAGTATCTATATGAGACAGGCTATGGCCACAGGACGCAAAATCAGGGAAAATGAAATGATCTCTACCCGTGCCAGATCAAGGGCTCATGTAAAACACATCTCCAACTCTCTTCTTCAGCAGGCACTTTGACAGCAGCACTATTCTCAAAAAGAAAGCGTCCCACAGGCGAGCTTCGTCCTTCCCAGAGGGTTGCAAAAAGATGGATGTGTTTACATTAATTTCTTGAGGAAGGCACTAGGATGCCATTGGTTATTCTCAGTAAATAAGAGCAAGCTGGAAAACCCCATAGTTAGCCTCTCTCTCTGGTGCCCCTACAACTTGATAGGATATGGGGCTTTTTCCTATTAAAGTGTAGGCTTTGAGAAACTCTACCCTATGTATAGCTACAAACAAGTAGAGGAAAGAATGCTGAACCTAATCGGGCTAGCAATCCACGTCCGATGCAAATATTTGATGTGACAAAATCTGCTAACACGCCCTCCCTCCAAACAGAGTGTTCAAGCCTCCCTGCCTTGAATTTTCTCAAACCAAACAAAAAGTCTGTTTGGGACACTCTGTAATTGTGGGGTGTTTGCAATTCAGGGATGTTTTTTTAACATTTTATGCAATGAAAGACCAGCATGTTTTCTCAAACTGAACCATTCCATTCTGTCCCGTGCAGGGCTAGATTTGTTTTGGTAATCTGTGATTTTGGCTAAGGTCCCAAACCACTGGCAATGCAAGTCCTTAGCAGCTGACTCTTTATGGTAGTTTTGGATACCAGAAGCTTAAATAATGAAGTCCGTATTTTTTTCTTCAATAGGAAAAATAAAACCATCTGAGTGGTATTTAAAACAAAAATACATTAGGAACTTCATCTACTGCAAAATTTGAAATGTGTTTCACTTATTTTGAATATTTTCAGATATGCTGGTTTCAATTATTCAAGAAAATATGAGCCTGATGTTCAGATAGCAATATTGTTCACATTTTTAGTTTCCACATCTTACTGAGGGCAGTCATAAAAGAATTAGAAGAAAGCATCTACTTGTTTTTATTTCTCCTTCACAGTTCTAAATGGCACAAGTTAAGCTTTGAGGGGGGTTTCACTGAAGTGTTGCAATGAGAGACGTTAATTGTACCCATTGTATATCCCATTAGAAGCAACTACTATTTGAAGCATTTCAGGATGTTGGAACAGATCTCTCCCATGTGATTAGACACAGAAAGCCTCCCTTGTTCTCTCGGACCGGTGTAAAATGGACTCCCACTGTTGTCAGAGCATCCCCGAACACACACTTTTCCTTCTCAGGGAAGTGTAATGCCAGAGTGCAGACATCCAGGGATGTTTCTTTGATTTCAGGAGAAGCAGAAATAAGCCCTGGTGGGTCCTTCCTCCCCTCATTCTGTATCTCCCTTGAGTTCTGAAGGATATAGTGTTTTGAATAATTGGTCTAATTTCAAGCTTCTTTTCCCACCGCTCCCTGCAGAAGTGGCTTGTACTTACGCACAGTGACTATGTGACTATTGCTTTCTTCCAGAATGCATTTCTAGGTAGTTCTCAGAGCTCTGGTTCATCTGAACTTTTCCACTAACACATTAAACGATGTGGCCACAGCCACGATGTGCTCTTCCTTTCATCCTTTCTCCAGTGGGAGAGCTGCATGGGTGGAGGTGGGGTTTGCTTTTGGGTTAGAGAGAAAGGGCAGACTGGGAAGGTTTTATCTTTATGTCTCTCTTTTCCTTTTGTTAATATTTATTTGTAACAAGTCAACTTTGAGAAGGCAAAGAACTGAAAAGGGATAAGTCTAATGCTGGTCCTTAGCCCCCGCTGAAGTTTATCCCCCAGTGTTAGATGGCCTTTCCTAAAAGTCTGTCGCTTGCACAGTCTGTAGCTTCCTCCAGGAGGTAGACAGGGCAACACAGAGAGGTGCAGTTCTGCATCTGCTCCAGGCACGTTACACTCTTACACTGGGCCGGAGCCCTGAAAGGCATGTCAGGTTTGATTAGATATTTAATGACATGTCACTTTACAGACCAGACAGCAGGTTTGGTTGCTGCTCTAGTCAGTGTTGGTAAGAAAATGACCTATAATGTCATGCACAAGCTGCACTTGTGTGTTACTTGCTCTACTGGTAGATGCTGTCTGAAGACAATGGAGTCAACACAGACTCCAAAAACGTCCTGAATTACCAACTGGCTCAGCCAGGCATGCACAGATAGCAGCAGAGGGACCAGCCCAGCCACCTGCATCCAGCAAAAGTGGAGGCTTGCTGTGGCCTCGCAGTGTCAGCAGAAAATGCTGTTGCCTGGCTCCCTATGGTGTGTAATGGGTTGTCTGCCCTTGGTAAGCCCTTCCACCATCCACAGGGGTCAGCTGCAGGTGGCAACAGTGGGGAGCGTGCTTTCCTTCATGTCTCTGGGGAATGTTATAATGATAATTTTCAGCCTCCGTAATTGCTTTTATGCTCTGTAGGTTATTTCCAAAGGAGAAGAAAAGGTTGGAAAGTATTTAAAACAAAATAAAGGTTAGCCTTGACACATGGAGAACTCACAAAGCAAGGGAAGAAACATCCTGGCAGGCTTTGTCAAGGTTGCCTGTGGCTCGGTGCAGAATCAGAAGCATTAGCAATGGTAACAACCTTGTTCAGTCCCTGTTTCTGATTGACCCTCTAGACAAAAGCCCGCAATGCCTGTGGAGTCCACGCTGCAGGTATTCGCATCCAGCCAGTGCCTGCCCAGAGCTTCACTCACCAGCTCTCCCTGCCAACAGCCGGGAAGGGGTGGCATTCGTTACTGCCACGCAAGGAGCCCATCTTCAGGGCTTTTTGTCAGCAGTTCCCTTCACTCGGCCTGCAGTTCAGCTCAAACTGTTCTTTCACACGTTTTTTTCATTTATGCAGGTAAGGGGAAAAAACAAAACAAATGAAGTAGATTCTTTTTCCCCTGATAGAAAGATGATTAACCAACACCAGTAGTTGCCAAGCAGGTGTATACCTCAGAGATGATACTAGCGTAGGGAGAAGCTGCCAATGTTGCTGGTTTGTCCGTATTTTTAGTATTTTCCATGTGATTAATTAAGGATAGGCTCTTTTCCGTGTGCATGAAATTTCCTTTCATAAACCGGTGAAGTTTTTCCACAGACTGAAGGCCAATTCTGATCTCACTTACACCTGTGTAAACCTGAACTAAGTCCACTGGAGCCTGTCCATCTAATCTGATCTGCCTACTTTCAAGTGTGTCGGGCATTAGGGTATCTGAGCACCCGTGCTTATCCCCAAACTTAAACCGATGTCGCTGGGTTCAGTCTTACTCACCATGTCCTGTCCTTCATATATAATTTATCAGCCAGAATGATGTTAGGTGATTTGCACTCTGAAGTAATCATCACTCAGGCAGCAAGATGATGGATAGGTGGAGGGAGAGCAGATGGTATAAAAGATTAATCAAAAAGCAAGAGTCCGTGCCACTGCCAGTCCACAGCTGAAGATCCTCTTGGGTATGAAAAATGCTAGAATAATGGTGAGGTATTTGTCTTCTGAATTTGTGCTATTACTAGGAAATCCTTCCGCACTCCACAGGCCTGAAAAGGCTGGCAGCTTTTTGGGGAGCCCGGTGGGGCAGGTCTCCCCCACGAGCACAGCTGCATCGCGGCGGCTCGGCATCCATTGCCCTCCTCGGCACACGCTGCCTTCTGCTTTTCCCCCCTCAAGTACCTTTTGCTCCGGCACAACCCCTGTGCCATTCCTCCCCGGCCCTCATTTCCCGTTAATTAGTACTGCTGCTCTCCACCTCTCTCCCTTGTCGGGTCACCCCTCCTACCTGTCCTCCTCCTTAGCGGGGTGTCTCCTTCCCCATCCCATCAAACCTCTCGCTTCTGGATAGGGCGAGAATCAGTGCTACTGCAGCAGCTACTGCTCTGCTCCCACTAGCAGCGGCTTTTTCCGGTACCTTTCTTGCAGGCAGATCTCCTTCCACCAAAGATACTTCACCTTTCCTATTTGCATTCCCTTTCTCTGGTCATTTTTTTCCTGCTCTAGCTTCTTCCTGATTCATGTTTCCCCTCGGTCACTTCAGGTCCTCCTTGAAGATTGGTCATGTACCCTCCAAGAGCAGTCGAGTGTGAGCGAACGTGAGTTTTGCTGCCCCAAACCAGGGCAGGCCAAACGCCAGGCTGGAGCTAGAGCCAGGCAAAAGGGAGGAAGGACAAGGGTTAGGACGAGGAATTAGGAAGCCAGCCCCATGATCAGCCTCACCATCCCCGCTGCCACTATGAAAGGCAGGGCAGAAACAGAGACCGATGCTGTGAAACTAGACCTGGCTGTGAGATTTAGACAGGACCAGAGGAGAACCACTGTAACTGGTAAGAAGAAAAAGCTGAGAGTGATGTGGTATGCTAGACCTCAGCTAGCAGGGCCTGAGCATGGAAAAATAGAGGGGAGAGGAAAGTGTGGATCTCATACCTATGGCCCTGACTGTTAACTCATCAGCACACACTGCAGCTGCTGCTTTTTCTGCAGTTTTGGGGCAGTGAGAGGGTCTCCCGCTTTACTGCGGCCATCAGTGTCATTTCAGTCACTCTCGTGCAGCCTCAGCACCGCGGCATGCTTGGCTGATGCCTTCACAGGCTGTCTTCACAGCACGAAGTGTAATAAGCTTAAGACCATTACCTGTATTGGGCCACTCATTGCAACTCTGTTGGAGCTGGTAGGCATTAGTGTGAGCCAGAAATGACTACACCTCAAATTTGTTTTAAATTAAAGCTTCAGTTTTGCAGGAACTTTTTATTGCCCCAGGCAAGAAGAGGGGTGGAACAGTGTTCCACCCTTCCAACATAAACCTGAGCTGGGCAAAGCCCACCGTGCGCCGGCTGTGCAATCCTCCTGCAGCGCTTCCTGTTCAGCTATTTAATTTGGTTGCCATTGGCCAGCTTTAAAACCTGGGGGTTTAATCTGCTGTAAATTGGTGCAGCTCTACTGAAATGTGGTTTTCAGCCTGTGGTCTGTCGATCCCTTGGGGCTCTGTGGACTGCTTCTAAAGAGTCTGCAAAAGGTAACTAGGAAAAGCAAACCCTGCTGTCAATAGGCTTAAGTTGCCAATACATGGGCCTTTTTCCTCCACTAGAATCATTCTGGGGTGCCAAAAAATGAAAATGACTGAAGATCACGACAAGAGTGCTGTTGTACACTATCTGAGGATCTGCCCCTGCCCATTCAATGAGTAAAAAATTAGTTTTGAAGAGGTGATCAGGGTACAGTAAGTAAGCGTTACAGCTAAGGCTCAGAGTTCTCTGTATATTTTTTAAAGGATTTTGAAAGCAGTCTAAAATGCTGTCACATATATCTGTTTGTAAGCTGGCCTGGTTGAATAGTAGGGGATAGCAAAATGCAATTGGAATCATTTGAGCACGCTATTTGGGAAAACCGTTGTTCCAAATGTTGGTTCAGGAGGCCTACGCCCATCTCTCCTAAATGAAAAATGAGCATTTGAAGTAATGTTTTAATATGGTTTTATGTAACATAACATCAGCTAAAAAAAATGCATATAACCTCTTACTGACTTCAAAGCAGTAAAAGATCTTTCATTCATTTCCAGTAGTGTCACATTAATTTATCTTTTCCCAAGTTCCAAGAGATTTGTATATTATATAAGTAGGCAAAAATATGTTCTTTGCAGTACTTTATTTATTTCTTTCTTAGAAGTGGCTAGAAGATGCATATGTTGTTTCACTAAGGATTTTGAGATTTAGTGTTGTTCTGCTGAGCAAGAAAACCTTCAGAAAGAAAATTCGGGATTTCTGAAGGCAACAGTTTCCTCAAAGATGTTTAAGCAGCTTCCTTGGAGACTGTCACATATTTTCTTGTGTTTCTTCCTAACTATAATTTGAAAATATTACTTGGTTTTGTAAAGCATTTTGATTTTACAGAACTGCATGTTCGAGTAGAATAGGGGTCCATACAAACCTCTTCAAAGAATTCTGTTTCATTATAGTACTCTGACTGTAGCACAGACTACTGTGAAAGATTTGGAGCTAGATTCAGATACCTAACAGAGGCTGGAGCTGTTTGGATCTGGAATCTAAATTCTGTTTGCAATCAAACTCAGGTTATTCTGCTGATACTCTCCAGTACCCAGAGAAGAAAAAAAAATATTGCAGCAGAAGTCTATCAGCCAAGTCCTGCTTGCTAGACTCGAGCAAGTTCCAGCAACTGCACTAAACTACATGCACGCAGTGTGGCAGGCAGGGTTCAGCCTTGTGTGAGGAAACGATGCTGCTTTCATGAAGCTGTTATTCCTCCCTACCTTAGTTAGCACTGGGTTGCAACTCCCTGCTCTGTGATTTGCCCCAATCTTTTCTGTTCCCAGACTTCAGGGAGAAATGTGGCTTCCCTATAGCCAGTCATTAATAAGTAAATACATATTTTTTTAAAAAGCAACTGGAAGATTACAGGAGTAGCAGAACCTGATGTGCTCTGCCAGACGAGGGGAAAGCGAGCGAGGCTGCTGCAAAGGGAAAACCTTTTTGTAGCATTGATTCCATGTATGTTCTCTCTTTAACCTTTCCCCTCTCTGAATATTTGCCATGTGCAAATGACACGCATTTCATATAGATCTAAACCGTGCCATACTTTTATACAGATTACCTATGTGTAGCAAGTAGAGCCTATGATGAAAAGCAGAGGTTTGTGTTAGTTCATATCAACATATGATCTCAGCAGTATCTAAAACATATGCTACTTACCATAGCATTTGCATGTGCATTCATATGTTTTTGTTCCACTTGGGTTATCTTAGAGCCTTAGGGCCTACCCCATTTGCACATGTTTGACTTAGATGGATGCAAAACTACCATATGAAAATATAATTGTGGAGGAGAGAAGGGAGAGCCTTCAAAATATGGATTATCTTCCTTCTTTCCTGTCAGTTCTGTGCCTGCTTCTGTGTTTATACGCACATGTTGCTGTCACACATTTACCTGGATTTACTTTCAGGACAAACAGTCCTAAAGCTGCATCTTGCAGAACCATATAAGGCGGTTCAAAACAGGGAATCTAAGCTGCTTCTCTCACTTGAAATACAGGCAGGGATTCTTATTTTCCTCTCCCCTTAACTTTTTCCACTGTCATATGTGCACCTGCAAGCTAATTTCCCCATTACGAACTGGACCATCGTGTGTACATGAATATTGACTTTGGAGGTTACAGTGAGGCAAACTCATGGTATTTTCTCTTCATGGAGCAGATGCATTGACAGTTCATAAGTTATTCATGCTCATTGCCCTCAGGGATCCATTTATATAAGCTAGAGAGATATATTGGGTGCCTGCCTATCTCTTATGCCTGCCTATCATATGGCCTCCATAACCATAAACCTATCCCACTTTATACTGTATCATCATCACAACATGCTTTTGAGGAAGAAAATTGCAACTGTTCCCAGTTTTCTCAGGGCAAAAAAAGGGCCCCGGGAGACTTGAGCTGGTTGCCCCACGTCTCAAGAAGTTCATCCTGGCTCTCCGAAATCCCAAACTAACTGTGTCATCTGTTGGACCTCTGTTACTCTCTGTGCCAGGGTGTGCAAAGCCTCCTAGCAAACACTTAACCAACAGAAATCAGCAGATCCCAGCGTGGCTGCCACGACTCCAGCTCTCAGCATTGACCTTGTCATTAGACCCCGGCTCTTTTGTTAAAGGAAGACACTGTCTTCAGTATGTGCCACTCGGCTTTTGCCTCCCCTTCAGCCATCACTGAAATTTGCTTGCCAGTACTGGGCAAGGGAAGGGTCACAGGTTTTAACATCTCTGTCACTGGACAGAGATACTGATATCAGTTTGGAGGGTTCATTTGGTTTGGTTTGCATTTTGTAACAGCTTGAATGCATTAAGCAAAACAAATGTATGTTCGGGTGCCTTCTTATTTAATACATGTGTTATGTGCATCATTCCCTGTGCTTTGTTTACTGTCAGATTTGCCTGTTTGTCTAAATCAGCTGTGGATGTCCAGCTTCCGATTTCTATAGAGCAAGAGATGTACTAGTTATCTCTGAGCCTAGCTCGGCTGTTTCTGTGGAAAAACTCTGGGGAAAGCTGTGGATGCACTGTTGAATTAATCAGGAGGAGGAAGTGTTCTTGGAAGAGGCAGCACTTCCTTTTATGCAGGATAAGATGTGGCCAGATGCCAACGGTGGGGAACAGGGGCACGATTAAAGATCTAGATACAGGAGGAAGTGCTTTTCCCCGTAAAGAGGAAGCATTTTCCTAAAACTTGATTTCTTAAGCTGCTTGGAAATCGAGCTGTTCCACCCTTTCTTTGCCTTATCTTCTGCTTCAGTTGCAGATTTTCCCTCTTACTCAGCAGTCCAGCCAGTAGAAATGAAATTTCCTTCCTCTCTGAAGCTTGCAGATGCTAGATTCAGAAAAGGGCAAATGAAGGAAGAGCACAGGCCATGCCCATTTTTGGCTGAAATTTATCCACCAGGCGTGGGTGACGGAGAGGAGCACCATGACCCTTTCCAGCTTTATTCTCAGTATTACACCACTGACGTCATCAGAATTTGTTCTACACTCAGATTTAGCCTCATCATCGTTATTTGCTGAAGACCAATAATTTGCAGATGTACATATGTGTGCCTATGCACACGCACAGACACATAGAGGGATTTATGGAGACAGTAGTGTGTTTCATTACTCCAATCACTACCAGGTGTTTAAGTGTAATAGGGTTACAGCCAGTTTGATATTTATACAGCAGCAGGACAAGAGTTCTCCTCGCCTGCCGTGTAAATCCATTTGACTTTGTAACTGTATGACCGTAGATCTAATGACGTTGCCTTTTCCCACCCACCCCCCATCGCCTTGCTCTCACTGCCTGCCTGGATATATTTCCTTTCATTTTCATGCAGAGTATGTCACCGTTTCATAACTCGGTAAATCAGCTCGCTCTTTTGATTCCTCCCACCAGCGCAGCTGTACATCAGAGCAGAGTCCCGTGTCCCCCGGGGTGGGATGCCTGCTGTGGCAAATGAACGAGGAAGCCACCCTAGTTCTGCATTTCTATTTACTTAGCCTCTATGTAAAAACACATATACATGGTTGTTTTTTTTTTAAGCGTGCAGACATCCGCCGGAGCTAGTATTGTTTTCATTGATTGCTGCCACTGGAGCTCTGGAGGCAGCAGTACTGATCCATATGGAAACAAGGTTTCCATAAATCTGTCAGACTTGAATTCTCTTGCAGAGCCTCATCCGGTCGCTCGCTCCTATTTTCTTTTCCGTGTTTTCAATTCCTGATTGAGTCGAGTTCAAACAAGCCACTTATTTGGCAGTGCCCTTGAAATAAAGGTCTGGTTTAATTGTGCCTCAGAAAGCCTGGGAACATAAGGTTTCCTCATGCACTCGGAAAAAGTATATTCACAGGTACACGTGCATCTGCGGTCCCACGTCCTCTGGCACACACGGGGTAGAGCTCTCCGGCATACCTCTTTTTAGCATGCGGGGGCTGAGTGCTTTTCAAAGCCCTGGATTAGACTCTTTCTTCTGTTAAGGAGTGGCTATTAGCATTTGATGCCTTCTGTCCTGCCTGCTGCTTTTATGCTCCATTGGCGCTGTTTCAGAAATGACATTATCATGGGATTGAGCAGCTCAGGGGATTGAAAACTGGCGTCAGAGTCTTTCCCCTCCAGGTCAGGAGTTCATCGCTGACCTGGACTAATACTGGCTGAACGTCATTAGCATCTGAAATGAGTTAGGGATCTTCTTTCCAGTCCCTAGCAAACACATATCCTGTTGCTCCCCAGCACAAAATTTTGCTCCACCGGGCACCCTCTGAGGGTGCTGCAAAGACACCCACAGCTAGAAACTGTCCTTTCAGAGATAATGCCGAGGCAGACTGGCCAGGTGGTGTGAGCATAATACGCAGACGTGTTCTAGGCTGTTGTCCCCTCTCTAGCACCAAAGTTACTTGCACGGCCTTGGGCTGTGGGGGAAGCCTCGTCGTGACATTACTGAGGGACACGATGAAGAGTCAGAGACTATGCTAGCCTGAGAGGGTTGTTTGTAAGCAGAGGTATTTGCAAGTTAACTAAAATGTGCCTGATAAAGCAAGAGACTTTAGACTTTCACCATCCACCCCTGTGTTTCTGAAGAAGGTTATTACTGTGAATTAGAAGAAAATGATGCTAATTTGGTGTCACCTTTGGGGATCAGAAGATGATGTGGCAATAAAATCAAAAAGGATTTTTTTCTTCAGCTAGAGCAAACTGCGTGAAAGAGAATTTGCTTTCCATATGATACAAGATGCTACATAGATACCACATGTCTGGCCTGCTCTAAGACCATCTGTCATCAGCTCTCGGCAGCACCCATTTACCTTGGTGGAAGAGCTCCTCCAGTTGATTTAGTGGCCTGTCTGTTTATGTTCATAAGCCTAACAGTGCTGCAGGTGGCTTAAACAACTTATTAGTATTGTTTACTGTACTTTGTTGTTTAATCAGAAATACTGATAAGCAATCTAAAAAATAGTGGCTTTTCAAAGCCTTTCATATAAGAGTGGCATTGGCATGGAAGTACAAAATCAAGACTTGCAAAGATGCAGCTTAGGGCTCTGTCCTTCACTCTTCCCCTTATCTTTGCATTTTTCCCCTCTGGAACACAGAGCAGCCTTTCAGTTCTTTGGTTGTGGTGGGTTTGTGATATGACCTCTTTATATCAAAGGAGGTTTAGTCATTGAACTTCTACAAAGTATTCATATTTCAGGTTCCCTTCTCCTCTGGCAAGTATCAGGGTGTTAAAGCCAGCGCATCCCGCTGGGGCCAGTTCCTACAGCTTCTCTGCCCTCCCCTCCTCTCCCTGGCACTGAGCATCGAATCTAGAGCCAAGCTTGCTTTGTGGCCCGCGTTCGTGGAGGTTACCGTGTCCATGTGTGGGGACCTACTAAATACAGTCTGTCACGAAACCTGTCGCTCAGTATGAATCAGCTGGTGGGAGAGCTTGAGGAACCGCTGGACAACCATGAGAGCAACCACGTTATTAATTCCTGGCACACAGGAAGGAAAGGGGAGGAAGAAACCCGTAGGCTTTCTTCAGACTGTGTCACACATGGCCATACATGGTATTGCTACCCAGGCAACACCACGGCTATTTGCCTTCCACCTGCCTTTTTCTGTAATGTTCTCTCCATGTGCAATATTTGCCTCTCTCCTTAGTTGCCGTGCTACTGTTCCTTCCCTTTTAATCCCCGTTAAAGAGTCACTTCTCCTGTGATTTCCTCAGGAAATGGAAGAAACTTGAGTAAGTTCTTGAGTCCTCTGCCCACCCTCTTCCCTTTCTGTATTCTGCACGTCTGCCTACTAGATTATAAGTGATTTGTAGAGAGACTTAGCTTTAGCTGGAGTCTTGTACATTGTCAGCTTCGTTGTCGTCAGTAAACGCACACTTTAACCAGGCTTCTTGCTTTCTTCTTTCCCTTTTAAAAATGGAAAATCCCTTGAAGCTCTTAAATAAAACTACAAATCCACAAAGGTTTAACTGTGGTGCCTTAAACAGGTGCTTTATCCACTGCGTGTTTGAACGGTGAATACTAGCATTTGTGACAATCTAACAGCAATGCTTTGTCCACTGGAGAAAGCCTAATTGCTCTCCATGATGGCAAATAAATCCATGGAGATTTTCAAGTTAAAATTTGGATTTCAGACTAGCTGCATTGTACGATGCACAGCACTATCTCCACAACACAGATTTGTATGCACATCCAATTTCCTGGACAAAGCAATGTATTGTCTCTTTTTATTAATACTTATTTATTTGTTTTCTCTGATTGGAGTACTTGTTGAAAGAACATTTGTGTATTCCAAAATGCAAAGCAGATACTCTGCACTGTGAGAAGTTGGGGCATCACCGTGAGAAGCTGGTGTGACCAGAGAGGAGAGGCCAGTTTATTCACTGGGACATTAATCTTGATCTTGGAAGATATGCTCCACTTCAGATTTCCTGTATGACTGTGAAAAAAATCCCTTATTCAAGTGTCTTTGGGCACTTCAGCAAGACTTAGGTTTAGTTCCTAAGAAGTTTGGAAATCTGGGCCTCAGTCTCTCCTTGCCTAAGGTCCCCGTATGAAAAGCTTGCTTTGTCCAGCATGAGCTCAGTTCCTGACTGCCAGTGTTTCACAGTGAAAATCAGGCTTTGTACTGAGGTGATGCTTTGTTTGAAAGAATCCCCAAATGTTGCTGGTTTAGGGTCATTTTGAGATTCTGCATGCTGGCAAAGCAGCCTGCGAGAGTATATTTAGACACCACGGGTCCATCTTGAAGCTGCGTGGGTATGAGAAAGCACCTAACCATTAGGCTAACTTGTGCCCCTCAAGGCAGCCACGGCTAAGGCAGAGACGTGGCAATCTGGAGACCTGGGCTCTCCCTCGCTCTGCAGTGGAACCCAGAGGACTCTGGGCAAGTCTCTTAATATTTCTTTCTGTGCCTCAGCGACTTTACATCATCTCCAAAGACGGTGAGAGGGGGATGGTGACTATGGGTTTGGGGCTTACCCCAGATCTGTGCAGAGCTCACCCAGGATTCGGCACGCTGTGAATTTTCGCATGAAGAAATTTGGCTTTGTTGTAGAGTTAATGGACATCACCCACATGTCCTGATATCTTTTTGGAGCAAATGCGTAGGCTGGCCTGTTGAAGGAAGGCTGTACCTCCAGTTTGTTGAGGTTCATGGAGTGTTAAAGGGCTGACATGCAGAGATTGTCCTGCTAATGGATCAGGATTTTTATAGACAGAAGGGATATGCCGTAGTTGGAGTGGTAAATCTGTAATGACAGACGTTCGTTCTATATTTGTGAATGACCTGATTTGGCATGCATGCGGTTCATTCTCCTGACAATAATGGAAACATGGTGTGAGACAGACAGAGAAATAAAGCTGTGGTTAAAGTGAAGCTATAAATTTCTAAATGTTTTGGTTTAAAGTATTTTCCCCACCTTAATTTCTAGGCTTGTTTAAAAAAAAAAAAAAGCCTCTGTTTGAATAGTCTTTGAAAAGCTTTCAGCTCTCCTCCTCCTTCTTTTTCCTCCTCCTTCACCTCCCTCCTAAGCTCCAGAGATGAGTGTAAGACATCTGTCAAAGCTGTGGTAACGGATTTCTCCTGATTTGTGAGGACCCTAGGAATCTGTCAGAGCATCCCCGGCTGCTGCAGTCCTATTCGCCGGGCGATAGCTGCCCCGGGAGGCGAGAGCTGGGCACCACCGGGAGACGGACCACTTTGTCCTGATGTTAATTTGTCCCTGAACTGGAGAGAGGGGAAAGGGGGATTTCCCTACAAAAAGAGAGAGTTTGGAGGGGAGGACACCGGAAACTTTAGGAAAAGTTAGCAGAGACTGTTGTGCCCTCAAAGAAGAGCCCTTTTTGCTTTCTGCTCCACATTTCTCCCTCCCTCCTTCAGGAAAAATTCCTAAACTGCTTTGGCTCGGTACCAACCATTCCTTTGGCCTCCCAGCCAGAAGAGCTCACTGGGGATGGAGAAATTGTCGTACACAATGGTTTTGAGAACTAATAACACATGCACGCGGTCCAGCCTTGAATTATATGAAATATGGTGCATAGCTTTCAATTCTGTTTTGTCAGAGGCCTTGACTGCTTAAAAGCCTTCCAGTCCCTCTCCCGCCTGTCTTCCCCCCCCTCTCCCCCCCCAGATAAAATAAATCCCACACGTTTTCTCTCAACTTCCAGCATGTGTGACCGTAATTGTGTCTCGGATGCTGGCAGAGCGCCCGATCTGTCAGCCTCACCCGGGGATGGGGAAGGAGCGGGGGAAGGATGCCTGCTGGATCAGCTCGGCTGGGAGGGGACGTGGGGGCCGGGGGGCCGGGGCGCTTGCTCCGCCGGCTCCGCGGAGGAGTGGGAGGGCAGGATGCTGCCGCTCGCCTGGGACGCGCGGAGGCAGGCAGGGACCTGCCTCGGTGGCTGCTTCCTTCGGGGGGATCTGCTTGGGGCCGGTGGGTATAACCGGCAGCAATTAGTTAAATCAAGGGGCCGGCTACAAGCGAACTAATTACATCGATGCATTGTATTCTAGCAGCTTGTAATTCTTCTACCCCCTGTTAGTACAGACGGGTCTTCCCGTGGTGAACGAAGACACTCTCTGCGTTAGGCACGCTGGTGGATCAGGAAAAGCGTGGCGCTGGCTTTGCAAGCGCGCAAGACGAACCTGCTCAGTACCTGGTCCTTTTTGCATGGTCTCTAGCACGGCTATTTATGTTAGTTAAAATAAAAAAAGGTGTGGATCGCACAGATCTCCAGAGAGGATAACTCTTCAAAATTGTGTGGTGCCTAGGGGAACAGATATCTGCCCTGATTCTGACCTCTAGGAACTGATGTGATAGAAAAATCAATTGAATTCTGGAAGAACTTACCATTAAAAGACAACTCATGGAACTTAATTGCTTGAAATAATTTGAACTTGAAGTAAGCACAATTCTGGAAAATCTATCAGAGATAGCAGGCATATACCAGTGGGGGTAGCATCTTCCTCTAGTTCTTAAGATACTCAATTTCAATGGATAAGGCTTACAGGAGGCTTATGCTGTGATCAGCAGCGAAATAATTAGCTGCCATTATCATTAAGCATCAGTACCCACACAACATGAATCCTCCAAGCGAACGTTACTGAGCTGTTACTTCCAGGTCCTTAAGCTGACTCCTGTATCAGCTTACACGGTAGATGCATATTTCCCTCCAGATTGTCCTCAAAAAGCAGGCAGAAGAACAAGGATGCGGCGTGATGCCGCGGCTGGAAGGGAGCGAGTGAGCGAGGGCCAGGTGTGCGCAGCCAGTTTGTGCCAAAAGCGGAGCAGCAGGAGAGGTGATGGAGCTGCGCTGGGGCCTCCGAGCCCTCATCCTCACTCAAAACTTCCAGCTAAACAAGACTCAGTCACTTTTTCCTGCTCCTGCGAAGAGGATGAGGGCTCAGCTCCACAGCGTAATAGTGTTAGCAATGTACATTTCTGCCATCGTCACTGGCGTTGTGCCCTGGTTTACTGTGGTTGCAGTAGATCCCGGGTGTACGCAAGGACGCCGTTATGCCAGGCACTTAAAAAACACCGATAGCCTAAAGGGCTTACATCCTAAGGGAGCACCTTTTTCCCCGAGGACAGCCAAGCAGTGGAAGAACGTGCTCACAGAGGCTGTGCAGTCTCCATCTCCAGAGGTTTTCAAGACCAGACTGCGCAAAGCCCTGAGCAGCCTGGTCTGATCCCATCGCTGGCCATGCTTGACTGGGGACTAGTCTAGGGTTAGACTAGGGACCTCCTGGGTTCCATCGCCCTGAATTATGGTCCTAGGATCTTTACCTGGGGTTGTTTATGGTTTTATGTTAAAAAAGAAACACTGTGCTCTATCTGTAGGCAGGTATCTGCCTACGAGCTAACTTGATGGCATTTTCTCCTGTGCAGGGCCTTCTGAAGGACATATTATGCATATGGGTGTAGGCAGTCTTGGTTTCTTCTCGCCTGCATCTTAGTGACTAGGGCAGGTCGACATTAATTGTGAATATTTCTTAAGAATATTGTTTGTTAGTGGTTTGGCACTTTTTCCTTAAGCTCATTAAGTCATTACTCACTGTTCAGTCACACCTCTGACAGTGGTTGAATACAGCAAAGCATTTATTTTTTTCTCTGGCGCTAAGTACGTATTTGCACAGCCTTTTTTGTTTGTCTGATGACATTATTTTCTTTCCTCATAGATGGATGCTTCCTCCACTCTTCACCCGTCCTCCTCCTCACCTTCCCTCCCCCCGCATGCCTCCAGTGCCAGGTTGACAGCTCTAAGGCTGCTGGCAGTCCGTTGGCTGTTGCAAATCAGGGACTTTAATCACAGCGTGATGCCATCATGTGAGCAAATATTATATTGATGGTGTTCCCTAGTATGCTTTTTTCCAAAATGAAAATGTTAAAAATAAATCTTTTAGGGGAATTTTACATATTAATGCATGGTTAATGCATGGTAATTTGAATATGTGCTAATACTTTTTGCATTTGGAATGCTTAATTGATAAAGATTATGCAGATAAAGATCTATAATTAACTGATAAACATTAAAACATTAACAGATAAAGATTTATATTGTTCCTGAGGAAAATGATAAGTTTTTCCTCTTGGCTGCACCCTTTTAAGGAGTGTTAAAGGAAGAAAAATAGGAATATGACATTTAGTGTGGCTTCAATGTAACTTGCTTTATTGTGCCATTGCTGAATTAAGGTAATTAAACTTTAAACAATTTTTTTAAAAATTATTTTTGAAAGAGAGAGAAGTTAATTTCAGCTTAGTTGTAATGCTTTATTTTCTGGGAAACTATTCTGGACCAAGAATTGCCATAATCAAGGATCAAAGCAGACACACAGTTTTCCTTCTGCACTCCTCATCCAGAACGACAGAAACCACAGCTTACATAACAAAAGATCAGAGATTAAAGGCTGTGCAGCCTATCTTTGTGAGACTAAAAATTTGCTCACATGTGAGGAAGTCCATCAAAGCTTGTCTAAAGGTTGTATGTGACAGGAAATACACTCATTTTACAGGCAGAGTGGTTAAACAGGTTTTCCTACCAAATCAAAAGTAGAAGTAGAATTAGAGCCAAATCCACCCACCAGAGGGAATTCAGTGGAAACGCCTCCCTTGACTTTGCATCTGGGATTAGTCCGTCAGACCTCAGGACCTCACTCCTGCTGATCCTACCCTGGACCCACCAGACTTTGCTGCCGCTCTGCTAAGGAGAATGCAGCCCTTAACTCCAAAGGGCCAAGAGCTTGACTTTTTACTGCTATCTGTTTGCTCTCGACAGTGCACTGACCTTCCTTATTATTGTGCCAGTGCCAAACCCAGCCTACCTTTTTTAAGGCTTGTATGCAACCATTTTCGACCACTGGTATTTTCCTTTTCTTAGCTTTTTTTAAAGGCTGTTCGATAGAGACATCTTGAAATAGTACTCCTGCAGAACAATGCTAAGATGTAACGATCAGTACAGTCCTAATGACGCTGCTCTTTTACCCTCTATGCACTAGCTATTTGCAATGTAGAATGCATTTATGATCACTTCTCCCAGTGAAGAGAGAGTAATTATTAGTAACGTATAGGCTGTTTACCAGGTTTTTCTTAACACCTATGTCTTTTTCTGTGATAACCTACTTTTGAGTCAAGACTTTTGCATTCACCTAGGTGAGTTCATTATCTTTCACTAGCTATGTTTCAAAATGAAATTGGTGCCTTTGTACTTCTGAATACAGACCTGACAGACCTGAATCAACTACACTGCACGTGGGAGGTCAGCATAATCCCGAGGAGCTCGGATATTTTTTGAAAAGAGAGACCCCCCCCCAGTATCTGTATTTTGTAAGAAAACAGGAGTGTCCTCTTAGGAGAGAGCCAGTTTGGTTTCAACATCCTAGGATGTGCCACTGCCAATCCTTTATCCTCCCAGAACGGGAGAGCAGGCTTCGGCCACATCCAGCCCTTCATGTTCCCGCAGCCATCATCATCCTCACCAATTCCCTTTCCCAGCACAGCCCTGCCTAGGAAGGCCAGCTGTGTTCAGGCAAACACCCTCAGCGGGTTCCAGCCCCTCCTGAAGGCATCTCTGGTGGCTTCTACGGTGTGACATCATATGTCTGTGCCACTGGTCTCTCTGACTGCTTGCTCACCTGCAAAGAGAAGGGCCCTCCCCACATGAGCAGAATAAATAGAGGTGCGATAATCGTGTGATTATATCCAAGCTAGTCAAAAGCAGAGTCCCAACATATCAGAACTTACAACATGGGCACCCTTCCTCCAGCATTTTGGCTCTCTGCTAACAAAGAACCACAACTCAAATGCCTTTCATTTTTTTCTTAATACAAAAAAAGGCTCCCTTGCCTTGAAACATTATTGTGGCATGACTAATTTCACCTAATTTCACCTAGAAACATTTTTTTTTTAATTCTTGGTAACTGGATGATTAGCTTTATTCAGAAATCATATCCAAAGCAGACAGCTACATTACCTTTGATCTCCCTACCTGTACTTCAAAACTGCAACCTATTTGGGCACGCTCAAGTTTAGCTTTCCCTGGCTCCACTGGCTAGTGTAACTTTGGCTGGAGAAATAGCTTTAGGAAATGTTGATTAAAAAAAAAAAAAAAACCAGTCATACTGCTCTGCTAATTACATTGGCCATATTAATGGCACAGACTGCTCATTTTCAGGCTCTGCTGGAAAGATTACCCAGAGAGGTGTTATTCTCTCAGTACAGTGTCAGATGTCACCCTGTGGGATATTAAAGCCAAGTCAAGATTGTGTTGAAAAATATTATTTTTTTCTTCTGTGCAGTAACACATACAGCATTAGATTGCATTAAAAAGAAATCCCTTTGCAGAAGAAATGTTAATGTGGGCTGCCAAAAGGGAGAGATTTTCCATAGTTCACTGTTAATATAAGACCTCAGCTCTTGTGGAACATGCTGTCCTCTAATGAACAGCTCCTTAATGAGAGCGGAGAATCAGGGTTTCACATCCATACCAATGACAGCAAAGTTTGGAAGGTGTTGTTTCTGTTTTTCTTTCTTATTCTTTTTAACACAAGCACTAATTGGCCTTAAATAAACTTGGGTAGAACACAATAGATTTATGATATTTTTTGTGAAGCAAAACCAGATCTCAGGCATTCAGAGAAACAGGCTCCCATTTTATGAGGTAATTATGATTTAGTGTTTACTCTCTCCCTGTTGAGTCTGTGGGTTGCCTTTAAAGCGGCTCTGGGATGAATGTCAAAAGTGGAATTTACCTTTTCAACATGTAAAATGCAGGAGACATTTATTATTTTCCTAAGTAATATTTCTTCTCTGCCTCTATGTTGCCTTTGTTTTGAAACAACACCTATAAATTATCCCCAGTGGACAGGTGGCTGCATCATCAGAAAATGGTTATTTTGGAAGAGTTTGGGAAGGTTCTAAGAATTTAGGTATTTCTTCTAGTAGCAACAATAGTCATCTTCCAAGGTTCTCTTCCATCTTCCACATCAAGTAGGATTTAGGAATGGTTTAGGACAAAAAAAATTACAGACAATTAAAAAAATAGAAATTGCAACGAATTGTACCAGTGTGGTAGCACCCACCATGTACTTCATCTGCAGTACAAGATGGGTTGTGAGCTACATGTGAACTTGGCAGGTCTGCAGGTGCTCAAATCATGCAGTCTAGATTTCTTCTACTTTACAGTCTTCCAGCGTACAACCTGGGCTGCAACAAAAGAAGTGTGGCCAGCAGGTCGAGGGAGGGGATTCTGCCCCTCTGCTCTGGTGAGACCCCACCTACAGTACTGTGTGTAGCTCCGGGGCCCCCAACATCAGAAGGACATGGACCTGTTGGAGCGAGTGCAGAGGAGGGCCACAAAAATGATCAGAGGGCTGGAACACCTCTCCTGTGAGGAAAGGCTGAGAGAGTTGGGGTTGTTCTGCCTGGAGAAGAGAAGGCTCCGGGGAGACCTTACAGCAGCCTTCCAGTACCTAAAGGGAGCCTACAAGAAAGCCGGAGAGGGACTTTTTACAAGGGCATGTAGTGATAGGACAAGGGGTAATGGCTTTAAACTGAAAGAGGGTAGATTTAGATTAGATGTAAGGAAGAAGTTCTTCACTGTGAGGGTGGTGAGGTGCTGGAACAGGTTGCCCAGAGAGGTTGTGGCTGCCCCATCCCTGGCAGTGTTCAAGGCCAGGTTGGATGGGGCTTGGAGCAACCTGGTCTAGTGGAAGGTGTCCCTACTCATGGTGGGGGGGTTGGAACTAGATGATCTTTAGGGTCCCTCCCAACCCAAACCATTCTATGATTCTATGTTCTCCAAAAGCCCAGTGGTATTGAAAAGGTGCATTTCAACCCTGACAGAAAGTATCAATAAAAAGTCCTTGAAAGCTATTATCCTTTAAAACAAAGATGGAAATGCAAAGAACATGGGCAAATGGTGAATCTGCATCAGCTCTTGGTTTTGCATAGCAGAGGATGAATCTAGCGTAAGATCAATAAACTAAAATACTGACTCATTAAAAGCCAGTGCAAAACTCAAGTAGTTTATCTGTGAAGATAACTGGTCATATGAGGAAGCTGTTGATCAAAAAATGTGCTCAGTGCAGATGGAGGAAGAAAATCAGAGCTCTGTCCCACTATGGTCTGGTATTATTTGGCAGAAGTCATTGAAAATTTACACAGCATTGCTACACACAACAGCCGGTGGTCAATATAGTGGAAGGAGGAGTCTTTTGGAAACCCATGCCACCAAGAACCTTTATCCCTTTACAGGAGAAGTGACTGCCAGGACTCAAGGCTGCAAAACATAGCCCAGCTTACGTGTTATGGGGCAATGCCACAGGCACCCACCCACAATACTGAAGGGTATTGAAAGCTTATGTGACCTACGTGGGCCTCATGTTCACTAGCTTTCAAATAAAATGGCATGGGTGGTTTCCAGTATTTTCAGTATTGCAAGCCTTGGTGATCCTCAGTAACAGACTTATTCATCTATCTCACCTGAGTGATTTGTACCTAAACACTCAAGTTGCATTTTTGCCACCACCCCAGTAATGCAACCACCAGCCCGAGGAACAATTGCTAACTCTGAAACATATTTATTTATGACAAGCATTAATGCAATTACTTGGAGTGATGGACAAGGCGAACAAGACACCGGTTGAGTGAGTTTTGGAAGAGTTTCAACATCTGACATGTCTTGGAAAACATTCTTGCTGCGTGTGACTCGATAACCAGCAAGAAAACTAATGGTGTTTGGAAAGCCGTGCGGAAGGGGTGCACTCACAGCTCCAGAGGGTCTGAGGAAGAAGATGATGGTGTAGCTCAAAAAGTAAGCCTTGGGTGGAAAGCTGCATTTGATGAAAGACACAAGATGGGTATTCAAGAGAGTTATGTGAGGTTGAATCCACTGAAGAAGAGCAGAGGAAGACAGAAGGTGATACAAATGTGGAATGATAGTCAACAGTTAAAAATCTTTCTAAATTGTTAGAGAAAGCATATAGCTAATTCTCTTTGTGTTAGAAAGAGATCTGACCATGAACTGAAGCTTGAAGATAAAGATTACCAAGGTTACTGCAGTTTATCAAGAAATGTATAAACACAAAAGCAAATGAAGCCATTCATTTCATGTGGGGTTTTTTCTTAAAGAGCCCATTGACCCCCGGTGTTGCCTTTTCTGTTTCAAGTGGAATTGCACCTGAAACTGTTTTGTTTCCATGTTCCTACACCACCTGTGCCTGATGATGACCCAGATGAACCTTTATTGCCATCCTACATCACCTCCCAGTAGTTTCAATGGTATCTTTCCCATCTGTCTGCAATGTGTGCATACGCTACATTTTTTTCAGATACGTTATTACTACCTTACATTTATTCTCAGGTAGTTTCATCATCTTATAATTAACCATTGTATTCATACTATCTTTTATTTCAATACATTTCTATGATAAGTGTGTATGGAGTGTATTAGGCAGTTTGGTGAAAGGAGTTGAAATGTATTTCCCTTACTTTCTGTTGAAATAACAGTTTGCAAATGCTGGCTTTGCTACTATGGAGTTACCTTAAGAAGGCACATGTTGGTATTACGGAGGGAGTGCTGTATGCTAATCCCAATCTTACTGAGCACAACCTATCCTTATCCAGCACTCTCACCCACCTTTTCCTGGTAAACTATGATTATTTGAAATTTCTGGAAATGTTGACAATGTGCGAGAAAAAAAGATCTCATGTGCTTTTCCTGTCTCCTTCCTTATTTGGATGTGAGGGGAGAAAACTGGAAGCTACAGTAGTTATTTGTTTTATAAAAATAATCTTTATTTATTTCCTAGAGAGTCTGAACTGTATTATGTAGATTTAGCAATGGTGTATAAAATAGTGCTATGTATGCACATGTAGTAAGTACATCAGTTCTCTATGTCTGAATAGACCTGAAATGACTACTCCCAGAGACCGCTGTTTTGTGCACAAATGTACTTCAGGGGTATTTTCAGTCACTGAAATACAAGGGAAAGTAAAATCCTGAAAATGGAAAGTATTATAGGGTTTGTATATAAACAAAAAGCAAGCCTATATTAGAGAAAGCTAATAATGCATCTGCTGTAAACCCTCAGGTTTCTATAGAAGAGTTCTGGAAAATCAGCATGATGTTGATAGATGCCTCTCTGTACTTTTGTGTGTTGTTGATAATGTAGTTAATGTAGCATCATATTAAGGATCAGCACTAAATTTCATCTGTGACACACAGGAATTGGAATGACAATATAAAATGATTTTGAAAAAAGTAACTCAATTTGATGTGCTAACTATAAAAAATAATTCAATGTGCAGCAGGAAAAGTCTGATTTCAGATGAAGTTCTAAATATTCCATCAGTGTCTATACTGTGATAATGTATTTTACATAATTTTTTTTTTCACTTTTTCCTAAAATTTCCCTTTTTTTTTCTGTATCAAGCCCAAGGCATAGGTATGGGGGAAAAAAGAGAGCAAACGTTTTCTCAAAACAGCTTTTCGCTGCTGGCTTTGACACCTATAGCTAGGGTAGGATAAGTTTGAAGAGACCAGTGAAACTAGGTTCTGGCAGGACAAGGAAGGACATTTTCCTGAATGCTTAAGACCCAGCACACCTCCCGTTTGGCAAAAATGTCAGAACTATAGTGAGGTGGGGGGGCGGGGGGGGGAGGGATCTTAAGGGCTGCTTAAATAAAGGCAGCTCATCTAGCTGGAAAGTTGGGTATCTCCATCAGGCATATGGCCAAAGAGGTGACAGTCCCAGCTGCAGAACATGATGAGGGGCATGTGAAAGAGGCAGAAGAAGGAAATGAGAGGTCACATAGCAAAAGACAGGGAGTCAGAGGAGAGCTTTGGAAACCAGGTAGAGCATTTTGAGATATATAGAAAGGGGTGGTGAACCTGATAGGAATAAAAATGATGCGCACGTGGTCTCGTGTGTGAAGGACCCTTTTAATTACAGCAAACTTCAAATTTTGGAATATCCTTTCAGAAGAATCTCATAATATAATTGTAGCATCTGAAGCAGAAAAGGATTAGCTGGCAAAGAGGATAAGTCAAGAGCAGAGTTTAAAATTACATTATTTTTAAATAAAAAATGAAAAAACTTTCTCAGAGGCCAAATTAAAGCAACAATCTATATCGTTTTCAGTACTTACATGGTCAACTAAGCCTGAAAAAATGAACCTTCCAGAAAAAGTACATAAGACTGCCACTTTAACAATGGCCTAAAAAAGGCAGGGTCTTTTTTAGAAAACCTAACTGAGAACAAATATCAGAATGGCTTTATGCATTAAGGCAATGTGTTTCATGAGGGTGCAATAAGTATGGAGAGAAGGGACAAAGTAAGTGTCCCTACGTAACTGGAGCTAAACAATGTCATTCCTAAGAAAACAAGGGTTATTGAATTTCCAATAACACTTTAGGAAGGCAAGACAAGACCTTGAGAGTAATTACTTTTGATGGTTTTATTCCCCAAGCAAGCAAAGAATTAAAAAAGAAAAATAGCATTGAAAAGAATTTCATCTTAACTTTTTTTTCTTCTTGCTAAACTGAAATCTGAAAACAAAATATGGGACAGGAAACCTTCGGTGAAACCCCAGACACAGCGTTTGGCACTTGTAAGGAAAGCAAAGGGGAATGTCTGAAGTCTGACTTCCCTTGCACCTGGGGGAAATTTGAACCCAAGTTTGTCATTTTCCAGAAAATGACAAATGAACATCAGGCTGTATGCTGATGATTTAGGGGTAAGGCGTTGTCCCGTTTTGTGTGTAAGAGTGTTCGCTGGCATAAGGAGCAGGACACCCACGTCTGCATGTGTTTGTCGAGGGGCTGACTGAGTCTTCTCCTCCCCAAACCCCCCCAGCGTAAGCTGCACGCTGTGGGCATACGCAACCTGCGTCCCGGGGGGCTGAACACAGCGGGGTGATGCAGGGGGGTCTGCAAGGGATCAAACACTTTTTCCAGTCTTTCTGGGCAATCTGGATGCAAGCAATAGTTTTTAGGAAGAACAGTGTCTCTCACTCCCATCAGGTTTCTTTTGAGGTGGTGGTGAGCATGTCTGGGGAGAAGGCAGGAGCCCCAAAGACTATTTCCATGCAAAAGTGAATCCCAATTTTCCCAGTCCTTTGGAAGGAGGACTGCAGTGGATGAAAACATGAAGCAGCACCTTGTAAAGGGAGAAAAGGAAGGCTGATCTATCACCCCAAGCAGATGATCACCACACAACATATGGAATTAGAGCTTAGACCAGAAGGGCAGGTCTGCACTGCAGCAGGAAATCTTTATATTCCTACATATAAAAACAAGCAGAGCCGTAACCATTCGGCTGTATTTCCTTATAAGCAGGGTTTGTGCAAAGGTTCCACCAAAACAAGCAGGCAAATAAAGTTCCCCCTGTTCTGGTAACAGGAGTCCACTAGAGAGAGACTTTGGCAGTATGCGATAAATACGCTCCCTTCCAGAACAATGTCAGATATTTGGAGTATTCTGCCAGGCAGAGCGTAACCGAGGCAAGTGTGCCAATTTATCTGTGCTACTTTTAAAGGTAATTTGCTATGGAAGTTCTCAAAACCTTTTCAGTCTCCGACTCCAGGACTGTCTGAAATATCTTCAGGTTTTTTTATTTATTACTGATTTTCCATCAGGAATAATTAACTTTGTAACCTCCCCAGGCCTGCATGCATGTATGCACGTGTGTCTTTCCTCCTCATGAGCCGACATCCCTGATACATAGATAATTTATGAAAACAGAGTAGATGCTTTTTAATAATTAAGTAATAGATAATAGGAGGGCACTCTTTCCAACAATGTACAGTGGCTTTGAAGTAGAACACAGCCCTGAAAGGTTAGTGGCTGTGGATAAATTACATTTAGAAAAAGAAAACCTGAAGAAAGCTGCTACCCTCGCACCGTATCATTAAGTAAATTAAAACGCTGGAAAGGCTCTTTTTATTTTGCAATGCGTGCATTTCATTGCAGTAATGTGTGAGCGGTAGTCCTGTGGCAAAAAGCCAGCTGACTGCCCCAGACTAAATCACGTAGCATCAACGTGGCCTATTCTCTCTAAATTACAAGGCAAACAATAACACAGGTAAAATTAGCCCCAGCTGTAATTATACAGCAGAAGTGTGTCGAGGACGTAGAATGATAAACGGCAAACGCAGAATGTGTTGTGTCATATCATGTAATCTCTCCTGCTGCAGAGTTGAAAAACAAAGGGAGAGTTGTGCCTTGTTTGTCTAACATGCTCTATATCACAAATTGGAAATCCTTCCTAATTAAGATATTGTTAAATTTCCTTTGTTAACAAATTTTTAACAATGTTAATTAGTGATCATTGATGACATTTTAACAATGTTAATTAGTGATCATTGTTCATCTAACAAACAATTAGGGTGATTTGCGCTGCAATTCTCAGGCGCAGAAGTGCATCCCAGAGCCTTCCTGCCTTTTTACCCCCAGGCTGCGTGAGCCCAGGGAGGGCATCTGGGAATGCTAATGCAATACGTAGCCACTCATTTAGCAGAAGCATTGCAAGAAAATCATGTCTGGCTTATGAACGTTTAATAGTTCAAAACAGCTGTAGCTTCACAAGGGTGTTCTCATCACACAAGTGCTCCATGAGGTCACTCGGGCCATTTTTTCACTAATGTAATATAATACAATACGAGGTACATACGGACATTCATTTCCCACTAGTTCATTAATTCTCATCTAGCCACGCAGATGGCAGTGGCTCTCGGAGGCCTGAGGTTGTCAGGGTGGTTGCGTTTTTACGGTGGTGTCGTCTAACCCCAGCCATATTCTGGTTTATGTGCTGGTGAAAGAGGCAGCGGCACCAAGGCATGCTGCGGTCCACGTCCCCGCTGCCTTTGTGAAAACCGGGACCAAAAGCACCAGAACGAGAACCACTGTCACCTTTCCACCGCCAGCCTCAGAGTTGCAATATCACGTTGATTTGTAAGAAATGTCCCTGAGAAAGAAGGATGTTAGCATCAAGAGTTATGAAGGGGCTTGAGAAATCACCTTGTCGGTTAGACCACAGGAGCGTAGAAATTGGACCGCGTTTCCTGGCACAGGCAAGCGGAGGTCTACAGGCTCTGGCAGACGTCAGGCTCGATGCACGCTTCCTCTCCACAGTGGTCAAAGCAGCATCTCTGGCTAGAGCCAAAGACCTATCTCCAACCCAACAACTTCAGAGGAAGTTGGGTTAGATGCTAGCTCAATTAAAAAAAAAAATTACGAAGACTTTCAGTCTGGAGGTTGAGCAGTTGGGTGATATTGCCCGAGAAACCTCCTACTGTTGTCCTGCTGCCAGTGATAGCAACACTGGGGCAATCGGAGGTAGGGCCACCGTGGAAGTGTTGGCCGGTAACGCAGACGGGGTGCTTAGCAGCTGCCCGTGTTATCACTGTGTTTGTGCTTCTGCTCCAGACAAGGTTAGACAGCCTGGGTGATAAAATATCAACTTATGGTTTCTGTCAGTGCTCCTATGCAAGCGTTGTCAGCGGACCACCAGAGTAGTTTTGCAATGTGGAAGGCTCGTAGCGTGGATTTTGCTGCTGGGGGGTGTTACTGTGCTTACCATAGCTCTTAGCAAGTGGCATAAATGCACTTTTCTGTGAGCCTTGCCTAGGCAAAGAGGCTTGAACGGAGCTGCATTGCAATTTCTTTTCTCATTTTACATTTGTCTATGGCATGAATAGCTGCTGTCCACCCATGGTTCAGTTGTGTAAATTTATCCATCTTTCATTCACATTCATAGTTTATCCCCTCTGTGATATGAACCCTGAATTGTTTGCGTGTTGCTATACATAAATGTTTCTGCAGCAAATGGTAGATGAAAATGAGTGCCAAAACCCACACAACATCTTCTAAATGTTAACTGTAGATTTGGAAAATCATTGCTTATGCAAGCCTGACATAACAGATATGCTCTTGTACTGTCCAGGTTAGTGGATAGCATTGATATGATTAGATTATAAGGGTGAGCCATTAATCCCTCCTTTTCCTGATTATTATTGACAAAATTGGAGTGTAAACTAACACTAACCTGCTTAGTTCTAGCTACATTCTCATGAATACAAATGTAGCAGTCCATCAAATTTACATTTATAAAATGTCCCTCATTCAAGGACCTCAGAATGCAAGTGGCAATCAATATAAAAATAAAATTGTTAGTCTTGATTTGGTAAGAAAAATTCTGCTTAGGAATTTCAAGATTTTCTGCTGGCACATTCTACACTGGAGTTGAGTGGGATACGTCTGAGTTATGTCTTTCACCTTGCCACTTGGTCTTGTTTGTGTGCAAATCTAAGTGCTGATAGAAGCAAAGGATTAGTAGTGCTTTCTAGGATAATGCTCTGTACCTGTTTTTCCAGCAAAGTAGTGCTCTTTTGACTCACCGTTCCCTGGGAATGGCTGTACATATCTTTTCAGCAAAGACCTTCCAGTTGCTTTTCAGCAACGACTTCCAGTCGCTCTAAAACAAATAGCAGTTCAGAGAGGCCACTAAATGGCTGCAGGGAACGGCTGTGAAGCTACTCGTCTCACTTTCTGCACAGAAATCAGATGCTGACCCTTGGAGAAGAAGCCAAATGTGCTGTGTGTTATGACAGTAACGTGCTCCCAGTTTTCCAAGTCAAGAACCTGCAACTGGGAGCCTACAATCACATTTGAAAGATCAAATGCATTTAGGTGCTGCAGGGCTCATCTATGGCAGGTTTGGGCAGGAGTATCTGACTTTAAACATCTGCATTTGGTAAGGTAGGAGAGGGAACGGATAAATGCTTGCCTGTGTTGCTGGGTACCTTTTTGTCACAGGGCAGGGAAATACTGTTTGTATTATGGATTATGCTTGTCAGACACAGATGTGAAAGTCAAAACATATTTTGACTTCCATGGGGACAGATGATAATTGTAAACTGATTTTCACCTTTAAAAAAAATGACCAATCTCATTGTTAAATTAGATTAATTTGTTCTGTTGCTATGACTTTGCTGTGTTCTAGATTCCAAGCAATGTTGATTTCTTTTTCAAAACAGAAGCAGGTATCCCTAAGGGAAAGTGGAAAAGTTTGTGAAGATAATGCTGGTGATATGTTAGCTGTGGAGGAGTGGGCTATAATTAGAGATCCATTTGCACCCAGTAATTTTCTGTTAGCATCTGTAAGTGACAGTAAGGTGCTGCATTCCCACCATCCTGTGGATTTACACATTTGCTAATTCTTTGAGCCTTCACACTCCTAAAGTCTGTTGTTTCTGGCATCATTATGCGACTGGTTTCTAAGCAGGATATTTCCAAGAGCCACAGCAGAAACGAGGGACACCTGAGAAGCAGAGAAAGGCTAAAGAATTCCCTTTGCGCTCAGACTGACTTTCTTTGCCAGTCAGAAGTTATCACTAAGCATTACTTATGCAGCACCTATATGGCTTCTGTCTTGTGTTGTAATAAACTAGGCTTCTCTTACATTAGGCAAAGGTAGCAACAGAAGGCAGTAAGCAAAGGCAGAAAAAAGGTTCCTCAGTATTTGATCTGCTTCTTTCCTGTTTCAAATATCTCCCATACACCTGCTCCTCAAAATCTGTTGGACTCTCCTACAGCTATCCTGAGGTTTGGAGATTCCTGAGTCTAGAGGGGGTGAAGAGCAGGATGAGGGAATAGCCTTTTTTTTGCCCAGTGTATCATCTGCCCTATTTATCTGCTTTCGCAAAAGAGAAGGGCTAACACCATTTACACAGATACACGTTTTTCCAGGTTACACTCAGGGCAAAACACATTTGGAGTGAAATCATCAACGATCTGCAGGACCTAGGTATTTTATTGACTTGTGCTGTGTGGATGGTACAGCAGGGGTGTAACACCAGGCAGTCTGCTCTGCTTAAATACCAGTGGTTGCAGACAGGTTGCTAACTGGCAAGATGAACTGAAGCTTCCCTTGATGCTCACAGTTCCACTGGGCATGGCTGTCATGCACTTTCATGCAAAACATTCAGCTTAACTGGAGTTAGGTGTTTTCACTGAAAACTAACAAGTCATTCAGAAAAAGAATTAAAAAAACAAAACCAAAACAAAACCCTAAACACCAAAAACCCAACCCCCCCAAACCCCAAGCCAAAGCAAATTGTGCTGGTGCAAGTAACTTGCACATTGCAGTATTTTGTGATAAAGCTGATGTTCTTGGTCACTTCCCAGCTGGAGCATAAAGAAAGCAAGCACAGGAAAAAATGCAGTATTAAGATCCACATCACAGAGAGAAATGCTGATAAATGGTCAAGAAAATTCCAGTGGATGTCTGTATTTGTTTTCTTAAATGGGGATAGATAAATAGTGTAATGTAAGAAATCTAAATCAGCTATTTTCTATTTGTACAGAGAGTTACATCTCCTTCTAAATTCAATTCTTTAATCAGTGGCAACTGTACCTCATAGCACAATCAAAAGAGAGTCTTCGATGTTTTTATATTTAATGCTAGATACATAAATAAACTGTCTGAAATATAAGAAGCCAACTTGAAACACACAGTCGTGTAGTCTGCTCTCCCCTGTTCTTTCTTTGAAGGCTGCTGCTTGGAAAAACATGTGGAGCATTCTTCCTGACTGAAATATTGGTATTTTATATTGCTATGAATTTATGAGTGGATAATTAGCTTCTAATTCCTCCCAAGTGGCACTCCTCTTTTCTCTCTTCTGCTCTCCTCTGTCTTCCCCAATTCTGCTACACTTTTCCTCTGCGTTCCCACTCTTATTTTTGTCATCAGTTTTTATCTCTTCAGACCCTGCTGATACTTTGTTCGCCCTTCCTCATCTCTTGGCGTCCCACCTTGTAGCCCTTCCTCCATGCATGATGCCTCCTCTTCACCACATCTTCTCCTGGTCAGTTCCCAGCTCCCTCCCCCTCTGTCTGTTGCCCTGTGGTCATCCTTTCTCTGCTTATTTCTTCTCTCTGCTCTTTATTTTCCTTCTGGCACTGAGATGCATGAGACATAGTGAAAGGCACCTGCCTTATCAGGAAGGCAGGTACTTTAGGAAGGCCCTAGTTAGCTTTATGGTCTGTGGGCTGCCTGGCACCAGCCCATAATAGGCTTTACCAAGCTAGAAAATTAAAATGTAGCATGGAAATGTTCAGTCCATCACATTATTATGCAAAGTGTCATCTAGTGGCTCATCTTATCAAGAAAATTGCCCAGCACCATCACAGTTTTCTTCAATCTTTACAGTCCTGGTCATTGCCTCGTTTCCAGTCAGGAAGGATTTTCTTAAACAATAAAAATATCCATAATGAATCTGCACTCTAAATTATACTCAGGCATGCAATCTCTCACTCTAATTTTCAAACCTGATTGTCTAAATGAAGGCACCCAGTTCTAAATTTTAATTTTCAGACAGGCATTTAGGCACCCAAATACCCGTTTTAATCACCTAAGTGCCAATCTGAGCACTCCAATACAGCAGGTGAATGGGCACCCTCACCAAAGCCGTCAAGCTCAGAAACTTCTTTCCGTCTCATTGAATGCGATCCCGTTGCCGTTCGCCGTACCGTGCCACCGACGTCCCCCTCTGTGAAACGGCTGCTCCCCCAGCAGAGCTCATGGCTCGGCTGGGTACTGGGGGCACGGCCCCACGCAGCGTCCCGCCGTCCCTCGCGGGGGTCCCCACCGGCGCATCCCACACCGCAGACCTCAGGGTCGTTTAACCAGGAACGGGAGGAGAAGGAAGTTAACCGAAAGATAACGTGAGGGCTTTCGGCTTTGCAAGAAATGTTGCCGAGCCCCGCGCCCCGTAAGCAGAGTCAGGGCTCAGAGCATCGCCAGGAGCGACAGTTCGCAGCATCGTCTCCTTTGCCGGACTCTGACTTGCTCCGAGTCCGTAGCACGAAGGACTGCTGCTCTGCTTCAATCGCCTTCCCAGCCAATTTAATCATCTCCCTAGGACCATCCCAGCTGCTTCGCAAAACGGAATTTAAAAATCCCTAGCGTCCCGCTGCTCCTGGGCAACGGCCCGACGGGCTCCAAAGGGGATCGCGACATGGGAGGTTTCTGGTGCGGGGGCACAGCAGAAGAGCGCGGCTGAGCAGCGCTGGGCTGGCAGCTGCCGTCGGCGAGGCTCGAGCCGCCCCGAAATGAAGCTATAAAACGTGTCGGTCACACACACGGCGCACCAGCGTCGAGGGCTCTTGCTGCAGTACGTACAATGCACGGGGAGATACGCGGGCGTTTGCGCCGTGAAAGCAATCATATTCTTTGTTTCCCAGTTTAATGGAAGCCTCCTCCAAAGCACCCAGCGGCTGATTTAAATCACAATAAGGCACTGACTCCGGCTCACAAAAAAACAAGGAAACAGACATTTATGGCTTAAATCTGGTCTGACACCTGACCTTAACTGTGACTGCCATGCCAGCAAACAGAAACAACAAAAAAAAGGCTCAATTTAAAGCCTGTTCTTGTTAACTCGGAGTGTTAGATATAACTGTGAAATTCCGGCTTTTGTGGGGTTAATTGCATAACTCTTTGCTGTGCTTTAACAAGATGTTTTGTAGCTGAATAGCTGTGATTTCCTTTGTTTCCTTCTGTGGGCCGAAGGTAGTTTAAGAGGGGAAATTAGCCATTTAATTATTATGAGTGCAGGAGAAGTAAAAAGACCATATGGTTTGCTGTTGAAATTAGTCACAAGAAACTTTTTTTTTTTTTAATAATATGTGATATTTTTAACAAGCAGATGTGAAGCCACAGCGTCTCCCACAAGAGCTTTGCCAGGCTTATCTATTGTACCGAGTGCCGCAGGGGGGTATTTTTAACACAGGGGGTCATTGCGTGGAGGAAGAGGGTAAGGAGGAGGGGGGTGCAAGGCAAGCTGGAGGCACAGCCACGGGGAGGGGAAAGACAGTGGGGGCTGGCCGCCGAGCCCAGCACTTCTGCGGTTTTTCCGTGGGGCTCGGGCTCCCAGACCAGCGCTGGAGACGATGCTGAGCCCAGACCTCTGCTGCGGGGTCTTTGCTCCATTACTTGGTGCTTTGAGCATCTGCGCATCGCTTCCCTGACCTGGGCCATTGCTCACGGTCCCAGCAGGCGTCCATCAAAACCGGCAGCGTTTCTCTAGCAGCATGCCTCCTCTCCTGATTCCCTCTCCAGTCCCTCACGGGCAGCCCTGGAGTCTTTTTTCTGCCTTTCCTTGACTCACTCACTTTTCCAGGCTAGTCACCGGCAGAGCTGGCCCACAGTGGGATACCAGGCAGGGCTTGCTTTCCCAAATTACAGTTTAAAAAACAGCGGTAGGAACTCTGCGGGTGCCAAACGGTGTTGCTCAACAAGGCGAAATGCCGCCCGTCAACTGATCGGTGTGAGATAAGGACTTGGGGCCGGGCGAGATGCGCGCTCAGCTCCCGGCTCCCCTCGGGTTTGAGCTCGGTGGGAGCAGCTGCCTCTCGCAGATGCACGGCTGCTCCTCCTTCCTCGTCCTCCTGGGGGCCATTGGAAATCTTTGCGGGATATCTTTGGCACCTGTAGCTACAGCGTGTTGACCCCTGTACCTGATAACACAGATCCCATTGCGTAACTCTGGAAATTCATTCCTCGTGTGTGTTTTCTGTTTCTCGGCCAGCTTTATGGTTGGGTTTTTTTGTGCCTCCATCTCAATCTCTTTTCCCTCTCAACCTTTTCTTTGTTTCTAAGGGAAATTTCATAAGTGAAAGCAGAATGATTCCCTTACCTTTATCCATTGTTTGTTGCCACCTATCTAGATACAGAGGTCATGTTAGAGAGGCACAGATTTTTCTCTATAAAAGTCGTGCCCTGCCCTGCCCAAATTTACTTTGTATTAATTTTTTTCAGAAAGCAGAAAAATAATAAATGAAGACTAAGGGGAGTAGATATTGCTATATAATTCTATAGAAGAAGAACTTCAGAACATTTGAATAACAATAACACCACTGGGTTACTTTTGCACTGGCTCCTGGCCAGACCAATAAAGTACCACCCAGCAAGAAATACTCTGGTTTTGCTGCTAACCCATGCAATCCTTTTGAAGTTGGTGGTTTTGCCAAAAAGGGTAAGTCAGGGCAGGATTTGAGCCCTTCAGGAAATTTTGAACAAAGTGCTTGATCATTGCATTGCTCATGCTGCAGTGCAGGAACTCAATTAGGTTGGCATTTACTGTGTGTAAGAACACGTACGCTCCTTTTCAGGTCTCTCTGACACCGGAGAGCTGTAACGCTGTATTGAATTGTAGGCAGTGCTCCTAAACAGCGCTGCTTTTTCAAAAGGGAACTTCAGGGAGTTAACGCGGCTCTGATGCTTAATTTGAATCTTCTTTGCTAAGTTTATGTTCTCCAGCATCTCACCTGTCCTTTGCTGCCCAAGGGTTTCTGATACTCCTGTAATACAGACAATAAAGGGGCCTGGTTTGCTTTTCCTTGAACTTCAGGAGGTACTAAACTCACCTTATCAAGATAATTCAACAAGGTCTTCCTGTTCAAAATCACCCAATCGAACAGCCTGCAATGTCTGTTCCTTCCATTCCTTTCTTCCCGCCTGCCTTCCTTCTTCTTCTCCTCTGTTTCTTTACACCAGTTCTAATTATTTGACACTCAAATGATAAATGAGTTTCAAATAATTAGGGGCGGTATAAAGGACCACAGCCGGGAGATTTATGCCAGCAGAGCCGTCTGAACAAAGAGCCTTCTGTGGGTATCGTTTTTCTCTCTGGACTTTGAAGCCCTGTTCTGCTGTCTCCACCTTCAAAGAGCTATATCATTTTTAACCCACATAATTTTATTCCCCTTTTTCATACCTGGGCAATGTCACAAGCCCTTATTAAGGAGCAGACCAAATGTCAAAGTTTTGTTGTAAATCAGCAGGAAGCCAGTAACAAGTAGGGGTGAGAGGGCTCAAGGGAGGCCCTATACAAGGACCCAAGTCAGATGTGTTGCCAATTCATTAGAAAGGAGTGCTGTAAAAGATAAACCGCCTCCAACTTTCTTGAGGACAACTTAGTAACAATAACAACATTGGATTACTTTTGCACGGGCCCCCAGCCAGACCCGTCCTGTCATCTGGAAATATAGGTAAACCTGCCCGGCTTCTGCAAATATTAAGCGGGGTTCTTGTCTGCTGCTAAATTGTTTGTGAAAAAGTATGAATTTAAGTCAGATAAATAAATGTGTGTCCAGGACAAGGACGTGCTGAGAAAGGACCTCTGAGAGAGGGAATATGCTATTAGCAATCCTCTTTCCTTTCTCTTACTCCCCTGGGGACCCCATATAAACTTTGTAAGGAGCCAGACTTGCCCTATCATAAAACACCACAGCTGAAAGCCCTCCTTCTTCCCTCCGAGGCTCACGCAGGGCTTCGTGTTCTGGCCCTGAAGCACTTCTGCTGAATCAGAGCAATGTTTGCATGCTGCTATCTAACAATTGAAAGACGAATTGCAATGCAAAGCTGAAGTGAAACCTATTTTGTTTTTGTTTTTTTCCTCTTCTGAGCAGGACTCTCAGATGCGCACATGCGTTTACGTGTGACTACATGAGGGGAGGGCGACTGAAGGCGGGGAGGTTGGTTTAGCACAGAAGTACTTTGGTGCAGACCTGTGGAAGGTTGGTTTGCCTGGGGAAGCCTGGTGGGCTCTCTAGTTCCAGTGTATGTGGTGATGGTAATGGCGTAAACACCTGTAATGCAACTTTTTCTGTGTATCTGTAAAAACCAAGGTGAAAGGCAACAATTAAAGTTTAGGGGAACGCCTAATGTGATTTCCAATACCTTGGCTGAGAAGCGAGTGAGGACGGCTTCAGTTTCTCAGAGAGACAGGATGGTAGAAAGTGTGGCCTGTGATCACACTGGCTCTTTTCCCTAAGGCTTTGTTTTGCTTTTCTGTCTGGTTCTTTGTTTGGTTTTTAGGCTGCAGGCTCACTGGCATATGCGCTGGGTCCTTTAAAGGCTTTTGTAGATCTACTGGTGTGGTGCTGCTTTACTGCAACATACGAGCAGGCACTGTCTGCTGCAGGAGGAGGTATCGGTGACTATCAATATTTTCATGGTGAAAAAGGAATGTCTCGTAACTTAAAAGAGTTCATTTTTCTGCTGAACATTTCTACCATGACTTGCTTTGCTTTGCCAGCTGCTGGAGAATCAGAACTGAGAGCAGTGAGTTTAAGAGAAAGATGCATCTTCAATCTCTCCTTCTCCAAGATGAAGCTGCAAACTCCCTCTCAGTTCTCTGGAAATACTGTGTTTATGCAGCTTAGCCCGGGAACACAACCAGAGCTTTTCCTCTCATTTTTCAGCCAGGAAGGATGAGCAACCACACATCAATACAATGACAGAAATAGAGCATTTGTGAATGTTGACTGAAACATGGGCACTATGTACAACAGTTTCGATCACAGTAAAACAATTTCCATGAAGAAGTGCCATCAACGTTTGATTGACATCATCACTTTAAATCCTTTAGTAGAGTTGGGGAGCTATATGTCCAGGCAGACAGTTGAATGGAAGAAAGATGAACCTGTATTTTCAGATATAGCGACTTTAGCCTATTGCTTTGGCATACAAAAATATGTAATCTGGAGAGAATGTAAGACAACACTATAAATCAGAATATGTAGAGTATTTCTTCCTAGCCAGTGCAAGAACTCTGATGAACACACAAAAAAAGAAACTTCTTCTAAAATAAGCCTGTTAGAGAGTAGCTGCGGAAAGAAGACTTAGAAAACATGAAGAAAGGGAAGCGAAATCAGGGGTATATAACTAGCCTGTGGACTCTGCTGAAGGCAAGAATTAATATCACACCAGGGAAGGGATGAAGCAGCCTGGCAAACTACACCTGCACAGACCACAGAGGAGGCAGTGGTGTTAAAGGCGGAGGAGAAAGGGATACAAAAAAAGAAAAGAAAAAGTTTGTCTCAGCAGGGCAATGCATCTAATTCCACACTGGTAAGACTGATGCCTTGTGGATGTGGAAAATTATCCCCTACTTTACACGGCTAAACTACATGACCCAGTAAGTGGCTGATTGCCACTAATCTGTTGCATGGATTGGCTATCTGTGCCACACTTACCTGTTCAACAACTGCATGTTCTAGATGATGAAGCTCGAAGAAAGGCCATTAGGTTGCAGAGTGGCTTGTGAGCAGTGTTAGTTAAACCCCTTCTTGAGCCTGGTGCTCTATCTCCAAACCCTTTGCCAGGGTGATGGCCTGTCAGTTATCGGGAGGGGCACCCAGGGGGTCTGTAAAGGCTCCGTGTCTGGCAGACACTGCAAGTGCCATTGCTGAATCAATAGTTCCATGGGCTGCTGGCTGGTGTGCAAGCACAAGACCACCCTGGCAAGGTGTGATCTAAAAAAATAGGAGGATACTGAGGAACTTTTCGTAGCAGAGCAGTGCAAAATGATTTAACTCAAAAGTTTTTGTAATCTTGGCCAAACACATTTACAGCATCCAGCTCGTTCTCTAGTTAGGTGGTCTGGAGACTGAATTCATCCCTGGGGCCAAAATATGAAATATTTGGGAATTCTGGCAGGCTTCACACAACTATTCATGCTTCTTGTTTATCTTGCAGTGTTTCTTTGCATAATGAATGGGAAGGGGTGAAATAAACACAGCAATGTTTAAAACAATAGAGCGGCTTGGATTGAGACATTACTGACCCTCACTTAGATATTCAGCAACCAGGCAAAACGGTTGCTTTAGAGATAATGGTGCTTTTTAGGTTGTCTTTGTGTCCAAGAGCTCTCTTCCTGCTTGTGGCATCGCTTGGGAAGGAGTAGAAACGCCTTCCCAGGCTTAACTCCTGCCCAAGTTTGTTTTTTTGAGCTTGAAGTGCCACCTCTCTTGCTCCCACAGCAGACAGAGATCCATTGCAAATTCAGGCTGTTGGAAACACACTTGACAAGCAATTCGAGACAAACTTTCCGTAATATTTTCCAAGTCAATGGAGATGGTTTAGTTTTTACTATGGGCACAGAAGCATCAAAAATTCTCAGCTTGTTTGTGGACATGTACAAGGCACCCACAAGGCTGCACACAAAATAGCTAAGGTGCCAGTGGGTAGCACTTGGGAATACATAGCAGCGTTCTGGGAACTCGCAGAACAAATGGAGTTTGTTGCTGGGACCAGCAAATGGTGTCCTTCCTGCACATCTTCTGCCGTCAACACTGCCCTCCTGCTTATTGGGTTTCCATTCAAAAGGGACAGATCTATTATTGTTTAAGTCACTGTCAGGGACAGGGCTTCTCTCCTCTCTTTGATGTCCAAGTGCTTGGGCTGTTGGTAAGAGGGGACTTGAGCATCTTTGTTTTCAATTAGTTTTCTTTAACTGAAAGGGACTTCAGTACTGATTTTGGAGTCCCATACACAAAACCGTACAGTACAGTTTTGATGCAAATCTGATAGGCCAAATTCTGTTCAGGCTTTAGGATGATGCCGTTGCTCTGACTTTGATGAGTGTGCGCGCTGCATAAATCTGCATGAAACGTGGCTCGCTCTGTCTGCTTATTCACAAGCCCAATGATACATTCTGCATTGAGGGAGAGAATTAACAACTTGCATATGCATCCAGGGATTTAGCTGAGCGCATCGCCACATACAGACACCAGAGCTCACGTACCCGGGGTAGGTTCTAAGTGCACAGTTAATGGCTACTCCTTGCCAGATCTTCCCTTGCAAGGAAATGAAATTATTTCCAAAATTGCAAATGAATAATTAATATCCTACCAAGAAATTAGTATTGTCCTCGAAGTGCTCTGAGGTAGCCCCTGATCCTGCAAACAACTGTATCTTCATGTAAAGCAGGTTGCAGGTTCAGGGCATTCCTTGCCATGTCAAATAATCATTAGCTTTTCAACAATATCAGGGGAATCTTTTTTTTCTCTGCTCGGTTTTGCGCACTGTAGGGCACTCGGATGCTCATTAATATACATGTCCCTTCCAATTTCACTCTCATTTGCACTATGTTAACAGCTACTTTTTCATCTTTGCTCAGACAAACGATGGCCTTTGTAACCAGGAATAAAATTAGTTGCAAATGGAAACCTGTTTTAATGAGGCCAAATTGTTATTTAACTCCAAATGTGTACAATATTTTTTCTCTAAATCTCCTTTAATTCCTCCCTAGTATTAATTATATCTTGTCATAAACAGGCCTCAGAAATGCTCGCTCCTCCAGCAGAGTTCAAAATAGGGCCTTATGCCAGGGTACCATATTAATAAGGTAAAAAAAGGGGGGGGAGGGGGTAAAAAGCTCCTTTTGTCTAATTTTTCCAAAACTTCTGATTAAAATATATGAGATCACTGGGATTTATATAGGCAAATTTGGCAGCTCCTCTATATTTACTGAAACTGTGACATAAATCAAAACTGAGACTCTCTCCAAGAATGCGTTATTTGTTATCAGAGTAAGTATGTGTTAGTGACTCACACATGAATAAGGTACTTCTGTTACAGCTGTTTATTAGAGAGTTTTCTTGGCTTCCATTTCGTGCTCTGCCACTGCCTTGCTTCATAACCTTAGGGAAGTCTCCATGTTTTGATTAATTCAAATGATGTGCGTATGCATATGTCTATACATACATACATACATACGTACATATATAACCATATATATAGTCATTTCCTGCTAAAAGAATGTTTCAAAACGCTGTAAAAGATGAAATGAAGATGACATAGAGACTCCGCTTGTTAGCGTACCTTCTTTATTTAACTGTACACGTAAGTCAGAGCTACTCAAGCAACATCCAGGCAGGTACGGAGTTACCATCCATGGGTCAACCTGAGTTTTTAGGTGAAGGCAGGTCAGGAGCAGCAACCATCTATCATAGCTCCCCATCTCACCACCACCCCAAAACTACTTATTCACGGTAACAACAAGAAGGTATTGTTTCTTCATTAACCCCGCAGTTCTTGCCCAGTTAGAGAAAGAATTTGGAAAACTGTGTGTTGTTACAGTGCCATCTGGTGATTCCCCTATCCGAGTGGGTGAAGCTCTCTCCTCAGGCGCTCCAGCAGCATTATTACTGTTCTGCACTACTTAGCATACTTCCTTAGGCATCTTGTCATGCGTGTCTTTTTTTTTAATTCTCTAGCATTTTAATGCGTAGGAAACTTCAACAAACAGTAATCAAAACATTTTCCAAATGTACTCTTAATCAAGTTTATCCGTAGCAGTTTGATTTTAAGAAATGGAAGGCAAAGCAGTACTAAAGAGAGTGTTTCCTCATCATTCATAATTCATCAGGAGCCTGATTGTGCTACTGCTGCATCCCTGGACAAAAGCATGTGCTCTTCTTGGTACCCAGAAAGTGCTATAGGTATGTTGTTAGCATCCCATATGCATCTGCTTGGGACCTGGTTTTTTCAAGGTGGTAGGCGAACCTTATCAGCTGCTGCCCCTCAGTGAGTTATGAAGTCTTGTCCCTGGGTTGCTTATGAGAAAATGAGTTGGAGATGCTTGTTTGAGATGAGTCTTGAACAGAGCTGGGGTTAGAGTTGTGGATGCCCGTTTCTCTTCTCCTGCCTGAGAGCAGGACATGTTGTCCCTTGGGTTGTGCCCGTTCGTGGCATAACGTGGTGGTGTGATGCCGCTTTAGGGCTCGGCATGCCTCTGTGGTCAGCTTTTCTGGTCACTTTGCCCATTTCCCCCTCTCCAAAGTGGGAAGAATGATTACTTTGTTCCTCTGTTAAGAGTGGAGTATTTGCGTATCATTTTGTTTAATAGACAGGTAAAGGTTTGCTCTGACCTGGGGTCTTTTGAGGCTGGTCTTATGAGCAGCGTGTAGTCCTCATGCAAATGTGGAGTAGCTACTAGTAAAATTTAGCACTAAATGAGCTTCTGAAGCTTCAGATCCTTGTCTGAGATGTTCACATAACTGCAATGACTGTTTCCTCCACTTTAAAATAGATCAAACCAAAAAATCCTGTTGCAGGCAGAAGACCAGTTTGCCCTCTAAAAACATCGTGTGTGTTTTATTAATTGAGGTAGAGACATATAAAATTTCAAATGTTGAGTTTAATTAGTTATTGAAAAGCAGTAACAAATTCCACATTTCCCTTCCATCCTTCGGTAATCTATAGGGGAAGGAGGCCATTTCTCTCTCGTGCTTGCTCGCTTATTGCAGAGAAAATGCGGTTCCCTCTTCTTCCATTCAGGTGTTAGCCTTCGTCACCACTGAAAAGTAACAGCTCTGTCCGTCCTAAATGTCCGCAGCGCCAGCTTGCTTTTCCTTGTATTCAGCTCGGTTCCAGCCTGCTATGAATGGGGACTTGAGGCAAGAGGTGTTTCTGGTCTTTTCTCAAATCCTTCTGAACAGTCAATCAATGTCCACTCTTTAAAGAGTCCACAGGTGAGGGTATCACAGCTTGGGGTGACAGTTCCCACTATTCCAGGGAAATGGCATACAGTTGAAAATACTGTTCACATAGTTGCTATCGGTATTAACCAAAGGGCATTTTTAGAAACACGTTTCCAAGAGCTAATAAAAATATACGGTATATATGCTTCAAAAAGTGAAGAAAGCAGTCAGAAGCAAAGAAGGTGTGATATCTGCAGGCAGGGCCAACTCCGAGAAGAGTTTGCTGTTTAATTGGCCAAGTTAAACAAGATACAATTAGGGCTAACCTGGTCCCCTAGGATTCATAAAGCCTTACTTGGAAGTTTTGGGGAGATGGTGGGGAAGCAGTGGCTTTAATTCTATCTTGTTTAACTTGGCCACTTTAATCACTTACACTTCTCTGACTTGGCTTCTCTCATAGATGTCACACTTTTGAACAGCTGACTAGCCTTTCTTTTTTTCCCTAACATAACTTTTTCTGTATATTAACTGCTCTGAATCAGATAGAAACCATATTTGGGGGGGGGGGGGAAGAGTTTCAATTTATTATATAACCAGATATGAATAATATTTTTAATATAATGGCTCAGGTTCTCTGCAGCTTAAATTCTGAAGAACAAAATGGTGCTCTGCCAGTCAACACCAGCCAAGAAGCAACTCCGCTGATCATGTGGGGACTCATTGCATACTTCTGCTCTACCCACAGGCAAAAGCCACTTTCCATACCTTCTGGGCTACCGACTGCTCAAGTCAGCCAGTAACCAAAATTACTGATGCATTAACTTTTCCACCAGCAGGAGACTGTGGCAATCCATATGTGTGATAGAAGGTGATTGCTATGGGCTCCCTACATGTGCCTACCTGTTAGATACGGCTGAGACGGTTAACACTGGAAAAGCAGAGCCGGGTGTCAAAATCCAAAAATATTTAGGTCAGTCCTCCAAATGCACTTCACTGTGGCTGCTCTGCCACACTGTGAATTTCTCCATGTTCCTCTGCTGCTGAAGGGCTTCGACTATCCAGAGGTACCGAGTCTTCTGCGATGCTCTTCACAGGGTTTTCCTGATTAAACCAGCTCCTGTCTCTACTCACAGCAACTGCATATATTTTGGGAGATGTGGTCTGAACAGCCTAAGCCGTGGGGGAGAATGGAAGCATGAGACTTTTGGCTAACCTTTTCCTAGGGCAATGTCTTCACCACTGGAGGCCAGAGAAATGTTTGTCAGGGAAGACTTTGAGCACAGCTGATCCTGCCTCAGGGCAGGGCTCTGGACGAGGGTCTCTTGAGCACCGTGAAACTCTGCGGTTTTAAGATTTCTGGATAAAAGTATTTTGACTTGGGACTCTTTTTGTCCATTCTTTCCTTTCAAAGGAAAACTTTGATAAATTCGATTTTTCTTTGTAAGGAAATTAGTCATAAGAAAACTTCCATTTTTCTAATTGGTGCTGTTTTGTAAGGGATTAAAAAAATCTCATTGCAAGACCGGGGACCGGGGATAGAGTTTATCAATTCCTCATGCCAGGCACCTGGTTTGGGCCCTTTAAGGCTTAGGGTGTCATTTAAGGCTATGGCTAAGCTGAACTAATCGCCTATGGGCTGCTCAAAGGGGGAACGTTATTCCTCCTTTACCTCTCTTGTCCCTGGCTACCCATGCCCTCCCATCTGGCTGTCTGAGCCGGCAGTGAGCCACCTCAGAGGGCTGAACCAGCACCAAGAGCTTCTCTTCTTGCAGCACACTTAGTTTTCTCCCAGCTGAGCCCCTTAAACCAGCTCACCATGAGGTCAAAAGAAAGAAGAGCCAGCAGCCTGCAGACACGAGCAGTGGGGATGACGGAGAGGGGGATAAAACTCCACGGACTGCTGTATCATAAAATAGGGCACTTCATTAAGTCTGCTAGATAGATTGTGCCCTGACCGTTTGGCAAAATCCGCACGCAAAGGTCTCGGTCCTTCAGGTCATAAAGCAAGGCTGGGCTATCACCCCCCAACCTCACCAAATGCCCATCCATTTATTCCTGGCCGTGGCACAAGCCGTAGGGCAGAGGCAGTTTGGGATCAAAAAAATGTGGAGTGTTTGTTCTCCTCTCAAGAGTGGCTTTTTTGTAACATGCGGCACATCGGTCATGTGAGCCAAATAGCCAAAGGTAAAAGAATTTACAAGTGCTGCTGATGGAACTGCATTTATAAAAACAAAGTGTCTCTGGATTTTTCATTTTCTCTTCTTTTTTTCCTTGGGGGAAAAAAAAAAAAAAAGGAGTAGGAGGAATTTAAATATAAAGCCATAGAGATTGTGAAATTTAGCACTCAAAAGTGTTCCAAAAATTAAGATTTCTCCTGCAATGGTAAATTGGCTATGTGATACACAGGGATATTTGCTATTATTTCCTTGGGTTTTGATGGACAGGTGTGGTTTTGGGTAGATTTGTCATTCCCAACAGTCTTGCTAGAGGGATGTGTGTGGGCAGATGTGTTGCAATGAAAACGAAAGGCCAGTACGCTTATAATATGTGTATACAACATACACCTCGCCTCTGAGCCTCCTAGTAAAACAGGGTTTCGTGCAATCCTCCTAGATGTGCCTAGATAATTCAAGCCAGTATTTTAATACTATGCTTATTCTCAGGAAGGGGAGCGCTTGGTGGCAGGCCCCGTTTTTGTTGGACTCAAAGCCGCAGCTCCCGGCTCCTTCTATTGTTCCTCTTGTCAGTGGCAAACTTTGGGACCTGACTTAGAAAGGAGAAGAAAAGCACCCAGCTGAAAGCTCCTGCTCGCTGGCTGGGAAGGGGGGAGGATGGGGAGGAGAGGGCTTTGAGTCGCCTAGCGGTGTTTATCTCTGCTTTTTCTTTTTCTTTTTTTTTTTTGTTTGTTTTGTTCTTCTGGTTCAGTGTAGCATGAAGCGGGACGAAGGGAGAGGAGACAGGAGAGCGGTGGAGGGCTGCGGGGGTCGCAGAGGCATCCCTCCCGTGCACCGCTGCCGCCTGCTCCGGAAGGGCCTTATCTCACCGGCCCTGGATCAATTTGACTAATCTATTTTATCTCGCCATCTAATCTATCTGTTTCTGCTGAGCTATCCATCTGCCTCGTGGTATTGATCCCAACAGTTTCGTAATTGTATTTATAAAATGCCCTTTCACCCTCCTGGGAAGGGTCTCTTTTTTTGTAAAGGCAGATGGGGAGGGGAAGGGGTGGAAATGGCACACTCTGCTGCTCCTGATGGCAAAGCCCCTGGCACCTGCTACGAGTCCTCCAGCCCTCTGTTTCTTCCTCCCCGTGCAGCCCTTCCTCATCCTCCCCGGCTTCAAAGCGCTGGAGACGAGCAGGTACCCAGGCCGCGGGAGCGCAGGGCAGTGTGCGATGGCAGAGGGATGGCTGCCAGGAGCAAAGCCATTTGCAGAAAACGGAGCGGTGTCCATCCCCAGCCTGTTGCAGAGGAGCTTGTTCCAAGATGAAATACATCTGTTTCCAACAGCTAGCTAGAGCGGGCTGAGAATGCCAGATCGTCTGAGGGGAAAAAAAAAAAAAAGCATGAGGGAAGAAAATAGGATATTTGTGATTTGGAAGGAAAAGGCTTTTTATCCCCACACGAAGTCAAATTTAATCCCGAGATGAGCAATGACAACTTCTAAGCGTAAACAGATCCTTTGAGATGCTCACAAACATCCTCTGGATAAATATCTGCACGGCAATGGAGCCTCCTCCTGACTGCGGGAACCGGCTGCCACGCGAAGTCCTTAGCAGTTTGTGGTGGTCGTTTCTGTTTGTCCCTGTTTAGGCTGGGACTTGTTCTCTGCATGGGGCTGGCCATTTTCTCAGCTGCATCTTATTTAGAAATCAAGACTTATTTCAGTCCTAAATTTACCTACATTGGCCTCCACGCTTTAATCATAGAAAACACTATATACGAGCAAAGTTTCCTGCGTGATGAATGTGCGTGTGTGTCTATGTCTTCTCCTCATTTTCCATCTCTGGAACGTATCACGTCTCACCTCTGAGATATGCGGGGAGAGTAAAGGAGGCTGGGGTCACGCTCATCTCTGTTTACAGACTTCCTTCCAACTTCTTCATAAGCAGGAAGTGGTTTGTGATTAGCCTCATTTTTTTCATATCAGTATAATGCTTTTATCATGTATTTATTGTGCATGAATAATTAGCTAAACAGTGGAGACCTATTGGTTCCACTCCGTGGTATTTCCCTGTGCGAAGCGCAGTAACTTCTGAATTGCACATTAGATAGACGTCGGGATTGCAGGGAACGCTGCGGGCATCGGTGGGCAAAACCCAAACGGTTCCCAGTTTGGAGCACTGGGAAAGGCTGGTTCGCAGGGATGCAAGAGCAGCAGGCTGCCTCGCGTAACAGAGCATGTTTGCCACCCTCTGCTGCTGCTTGCTTACTAGCAGAGGAAGAGGTTTAATTCGCTGTGTTAGGAGATAGCCTTTGAATCTAGGCTGCAGCCAGGCAGCGTCTATATTAGACTCTGCCGAGCAGCGAAACTGCTAGCTGGGGATCTGAAATACGTTCGTTATTGCAGCAAGGGATCCTGCGCGAGCTAAAAACACTTTCGTTGACCGTAACACCTAAAAGCCCCTTTTAAATGCTGGCAAATCCCTTTGCTCGTGGAAAGATTATACACCCATTAAGCAGGCTGTTAGCCCTCTCCCCACCGTCGGCAGAGCCCCAGAAGCTGGCAGCCAGCGCAGAGCCAGACCTCCTGGCTGCAGGGGGGAGCTGGCGCTGGAGGGGAATCTCCAGCCCCGTGGAGGAAGGTCACATCTCTGCATCTTTTTATGACGTGGTCCGTCCTCAGTTACCTATCTGCTTTTCGTTAGCAAGTGTGAAAGTAAGATCGCGTTTAAAAACATTATTAAAATGTGCTAGTTGTCTAAACCTGGCATTTATAATGCAATTTCATAAAGTTTTATATTGACAGTGCGACACTTTAAAAGGCCCTTTCTGATTAACAAGGCTCAGAATTGCTTCTCTGGTTCCCCTGGTTATGTTTTAAGAGAGAGAATAAAACGCTATGGATCTTGAAACAGCTGAAATCATAATTTCCCGATATTATCGGCGGCCTTGTTCCTCTGAAAAAGTGGAGGCTGCGATCAGCAGACCCCCGTCAGCTTCCCCTGGTGACTCAGCAGAGACCGACGGCTGCTCCGCTCCGGAGGGGGGGTACAGCCGACGGGTGGGACCGTGGCCAAATTACGCTTTGGCTGTTCCTGCTTTCGCCTGAGCAGCAGGGACCATGGCAGTGCCAGGCCCCTGCCTGAGCCATATCCCACATGCCCACACTCTCACCACCTCCGCTGTCTCCCAGTTCAGCAACCTCCGTGAGGTGGAAATTAGTGTTTGCATTCCTCCACCCCTGGACAGCTGTGTTTTTTCCTCTCTTTCAGTTCTTACTAGTTCTCTAGGTGAAAACCGATCAGATGTGCTGAATTTTCACCGAAGGCTTCCCCTTGCCCCACGTTCTGGCGGTTCACCCCCAAACAGCAACGGGAGACCCTCAGGATGCCTGGGCGAAGCTCAAGCTCTCCAAACAGCAGTGTAACGGTGAAACAACAGATTTGCTGGCCAAGTGGAAGAGCAGATGCAGGCAAAAAACCCCATTACATAGGCTGTGCAATGGAGTTGGTGGCATGGACGCTGGGGTCTTGTCAGAGCTGCTTCTGTGAGTGCGACGTGAATCGTGCCCATGCATGCACATTGCGGAAAAGACGATTATTTCTGATTTTGTTAGTTAGAGGTAGATTGGATCCCTGTATCCAAATTACACTCTTCTCCGTGCCACACGTAGTAAGAACTGGCAGGAACATTGTAAGTCCTCTCACTGTCATAGCCATGTATTTACCTGGAACTTTAATTGCAGATTTCTTTTCTGTTTTGCCTGAAGTCGATTTTACTGGTTTGGTTCACTTGACCATCATCAGCACATTCCTTAGGGACTAGCAGCATATCATCGCGGTCGTGCTGGCTCACCTGGAGGAAAGCTTTGGGAGCAGAGCGCTGAAATACATAAAGCAGCGTCTGCTCTTTTACTTAGGCAATAAATCTATTGCTTTATTATTGCTGTTGGGAAACTTGGAGCCAAATTCTTTGCTGGCAAAACATTGACTTCAGTGGAGTTCAGCCAGCAGAGAGTTTAGCTTCCTGTTTTTGTTCCAGTTCGAAGAGCGTGCTCAGCCCGATTGTTGTTGTTGTTGTTGTTTTGCTTTTTAGCTGTTTTAATTTAAAATAATTAAGTGTTGTGGGTTGGTCGGGGGTTGTTTTTCGGTAATTTCTTCTTCGTACATCACGTTGTTTGTAGCAGTCAGAAACAACAACAAAAAAATGATGCTATTGCTACATATCCTCTCCTTTGTTCAGGAGTTACGAAACTCGAGGTCTCGTCCAAAAGCAGGGCTGAGGAGCGCGGCGTGGCGTGACCTGCTGCTCAGGTAGGCAGCAGCACCGCCGGCGGGGGACCCGGGCACGAGTCTGCAGCTGGTTCTTGCAGGAGGCTCTGGGCGCTCAGCTGGTTTTTCTAGTAACGCACCAGCTCCCCAGTAACCCTCGCCTCAGCCCCTCAAAGAGTCGCAGAAACGTAATCGCGACTTGTCCAAGCAAGTCCCGTACCTCAGGTACCTGGCATGGAGACACGACGTTGTTTGCTCCGAGGGCTATTATTAACTCGCTCTTTGTACAGGGGCTGGCACCAGAGGGCCCCAGCTTAGCCGGGGCCTGTAGCTATTCCTGCAGTATAAACCTTATTTATACAGTGCAATTAAGCTGAGGTTTAATATAAACTGCTGCCGGCGCTGGGGTATGTACCAAAGTGAAAGGACGTCTTGTGAGACGTTTTGGAGACCCAAAAGCACAGAGTTTTAAACGCCTGTTAAACAAAGAGACAGCTTTCTGCGAGAGGTGAAGCGATCCAAATAGCAAACGATCTGGTTGCGAGCAGTAGCTCTCTCCTGAGCAAACTAATTAAACACAGGCGCAAGCCAGAGGCAGGAGCGTGGCCATCTTGTCTCGTCCCGCGCTCTCCTGGCCGGTGGCAATGCCGCAGGCTCCCCTCTTCCTAATCCTTGCGAAACGGGCTCAGAGAGATCAACTCGCTGTGTTTCAGCACACCCAAACCAACGCAAGTCAACACTGCAAATGGTTGTCAGAGAAGGACTACCACCAACGCACATAAACATCACACCCTGCTGTTCGCACGGTTCTTGCGTCACACTCTGGCTGAATTCCCCTGGGGCTTTCCCCGTTCCCTCCACCCAGAGACAGGACTCAAAGGAGCAGGTTTTGCCCCCGCAGGGGCCCTGAGCACCGGCTACACTGCTGGGCTTCTCCGTCTTCCCGGCTTTTGGAACGAGCAAACAGCTGGAATCCCGTGACACAGGCCGCATGAACTTTTGGAGTATGTTTTCACTGGTGCAGCATTGATTTTACTAGGATCAATATAAATATTATTTTAGCTTGCAACTGCTAATTATATCAACATAAACTTAATTTATAGAGATGATCACAGTCCTAATGCTGTGCTGCTGCCAACCCTCACAACTGATGCTTTGAGACATCATGTAAACCCAGCCATTAGCAATCAAGTAAATGTTCCCATTACACATTACTGATACTGGCTAAAGAACTTTTTAATTGACTTCTTACAATTTATGGCAGATGGTGCAGACTGTGTGCTTAAATTCAGGATTCTTTTTCATGTTTTCTATCTGCTGCTACTTAGATAGATACTGGTCTTATACTATGTAATGTAACGCTACATGCTTGCAATTGGAAAGACTGAGGTCGTTTCACTTGGAAAGAAGATAAACAAGAGGGCTCAAGATAAAAGTCTATGAAATAATGAACAGCATAGAAAAAGTTGAATGGGAGCATCTCTTCCCCGTCCGCTAAAATAAAAATGCTGAAATAGTCATTGAAATCAAAAGGGGGTAAATTCGAAAGTAGTAAAAGGGTTCTTCCCAATAAACAGAACGTGAAAACTTGGTTACCAGAGAAAATCACTAAGGCCAAGAATTCTGCAACTTCCAGATAGAGATTGCACGTTTATACGGAAAAGACTATCACGAGCAGTTATACTTAAAGCTAATGCTCCGAGGAAGGATTATTAATCGTTAGGGTCCCATGGCTTAAACTGCTCTCTAACAAGCCAGAGTTGGGATGACATCTTCACAGAGGCTGGATTAGACAGTAAGGGTTTCCTTCTCCCTTTCCACTGAAGCATCTAGCAACAGCCATAAGGAGAATAATAAAAAAAAAATTAAAAAAAAAAAATCACATGGCTTTAGTCCTGGAAGTTTCTAGGTTTAAGATAAGGTACTGGAATTTCAGATGCTCCACTGTTGAATGAAAGCTAAGAAAACTTATTGTAGGGGGGATTTCCAGTGCCCCTGTCCACAAAGAAACTCCCAGAGGTATCAATGAAATAGGGTTCTTGAGTTGCACAGAGAATATGGCAGTGAGCCAGAAGGCAAATTATTATAATAAATGCAGGATTTGAAGGTTAGGGGGACAGTAAAATAGTGTCTAGGCTACTGTGGGTTAGAGGCAGCACTGAGGAATGGGGAGAGCAGGGAGAAATCCCACTGGTTAAGATGAACAGCAGGATTTGTGGGGTTTTATTTCCCAAATAAATCACAGTGACAAAGTTTCACATGTTTGGGCAGCACTTGGAATGCAAAGTACCTGCAGAGTCATGCACCAAAATGATGGAGCTCTTGGTTTGTTTTTAATAGTAGGTATTTATATGTCTATAGATATATATATGTGTATGTGTGTTGCTTATCTAGAAAATGTATATGTTTATATATACATAAATATCTATATTACTTATGTGTATATATATTGTTTATATGGTATCACTTATATGATACACAGTCATCATATCAAAAGGCAACTTACTCGGCCTAGACCAGTGGTTTAAAATGGTATGTAAATACATTTTTTGAAAGCACGCCATATCCTGGCTGAGACATATCCATAGCTGTCAATACATGAGATATTTTCCAAAGGACAAATCTCCAAATAAACCAGTGGGCTTAAGGTCAACAGGTTTCGGAAACTGCAGGTGACATTTCTAAATATTGTGTAACTCTGAAGTACTGGAGCAGAGGCACTTCTGTGAGATAAGCACAGGGGAAGGACTCTGCCCCCGCCAGGGATCTCCTGCGCAGAACTCGGCTTTCCCTTTTATAAAGGGATGTTATAAAATGTACCCTTAAAAAAGACGCAACGAATATGAAAATATCCTTGCTAAGGAGCCCTCTCAGGTTAGCATAAATCTTGATTCCCTGCTAAGATTTATTTCACCGGCTTATAGAGTGTTTATTGATCTATGTTTAGTTTTGTAGAGGACTCTGCTAACCGTGGTTTCATCTACAATTGAGGATTCAGATGAATTGATTAGAAACGTATCCAGATGAAGCTGTTCGCTTTGCATGGTTTTGTCTGCATCCCTGTCACACAAAATAGTCTGTGCGCTAAATGGCAGCTAGATCTCGAGATGATTCTGTTTTGGCAGATTTTCAAAAAGGTTTCTGTGTTTTGCCTACCTGATTTGCCATCTGTTGAATCTGATGACATTTGTTAGCGTGCAGCTGGGGGAATTTTAAAAAGTGCAGATTACAAGTATGTGAGCTGTTCTCAGGTGGTTGTGTGTGTGAGCGTGCTGCCGATACAAGCTGAATTCCTCCAGAAGCGTTCGTCCCAGTCTTGCAGACACTCAAGTATGTAAGCACGTGGTTGGCTTTTAATGTATGATTTACTCCTGGTTTAATTGTACTTGCACTGGCATTCAGCTAATATTCTGTGCTTGGGTTTAAAACTGAAGATTCCTGCCATGGATAGGTCAGACTTGCAAATGCAATCATTTTCTGAGTAGCAGGACGAACTTTATGCTTCAATTATCTGATTTCCAGGTTCCATCACCTGTTGTTTTTTAAGTCTAAATACCCTCTCCTGGCAAAAAAAAGTTCAAACAAGAAGGAAGTAATCAATGTAACAAATCATAGTAAGCAAGGTAGAGATTTTAACTCCTTCCGAGTAAGTTTAGCAAAGTTCAACAGCCCATTTAATGGCATAAGACATTTGCCATTATAGTGAATTTCCTGTTCTGCAGACATAAATCTCCGCTTGCGTGCGAAGCGACAAGGTTAAACAGCTCTTCAGATTGTTTTGCATTAAGCTTACGGTGGCAAGTAGATTAGAAATACCATGCATACAAAGACTAAGACAACAGCATTGAGAAGAAAATATTGTTTAAGTCAAATCACAGGTGTCTTAGCCCTTCCCAGCACCTGGCCTAAAAAAGCACAGTTTTGTGCAACTTGCGGTTTTTCCCCTGGAAGTAACAGTGGTACCTGTATTTTGATAAGCTTGAAAGGGATCCAACACTCACCTATTCGTCATCTTTGTGTTCCTTGATCAGTCTAATGACCTTATAGCTTTTAAGCTAAAGCTATAAAATTGTGTCGCATCCCCTAGTTGTGCTTAGCCATTGCTTGGATAAGAAAGTGTAATGGACATAAATGTCCCTCCTGCTAGGCAGCCACTTCAGAGTAATTTGGGCTAGAGATTTGCTCTGTGCAACTGAATGATTAAATTATGAGTGAGACACTCTGTTGCAAAAAAGAGCGGCACCCTCAAGGCTTTAGGCTGATACATCCACCATAGAAACACAAAGAGAGAAAAATATTTATTTCATTAAAATTAAGACTGTTTTTCACCATGACATAACCTTAAAATGGAGAAATTCGCTCGTTAAAATAGAACAATTTAAGAACAGTTAGTTCCACAGCATGATGCACCCCACAATATTATGCCAAATTATAGGTTAAGAAATGTTGCTATTGAAATGCCTTGAAAAGCTTTAGCATAAAGATTAAATCCTGACTTTCCTTGTCTTCATTCAGAAGCTCTGAAAGGTTACAGCTGAGTCAAACAAAGCCCTTAGATGCAGGATAACACAGATGAAATACAATAGCTAAGATACTGTGACAAGAAGATATTGTCCCAAAACTGGCTGCTGCTTTTCTTTTCTCTCTCTCTTTTTTTTTTTTTTAATAACCTACAAAAATTGAATTGAACTGCAATTGAATTGATCTGGAAATTAAAAAGATAAATTTGGAAGTGTCCAGTGGACCTGCAACCCAGTGTGATAGAGAAGTATTTCTAATATTCATAAGGAAACACTGGAAGTAGAGTCTACAAATTGCAAAGCCTTTGTCTTCTTATGCAACAGTGATCCTCATGCACGCTGAATCTGGAGGAACAGAGTAGGTTCTCATATGGCTTCCAGGGGAACGAGCGCAGCGCCGTTCTGGTATTAAATGAGCCGTCCCACAATTTAACCAATTCATAAGGAATTTTCACAGGAGAGGATCTGAGCGCTGAGGGATGATGCGCACTGAAAGATGTTGGGAGAGGCATTCACCGGAGTCACTCACGCAGCCCCACCAGACCGGTGAGTTCGTGAGACAGAGGTCAGCTTAGGCTGACCGCTCCTCCTCCTCTCCTGCTGTTTCTACTGATCTGAAGTTCCTCCTAGCAATAAAGAGACGGAAAGCCTGGAAACGAGCTGGGGGTCATTAGCACCATGCGATCTGTCAGCTCTTCAGACCCCATCAGTGAACGGCCTGCAGACCACGACTTGGTACTTGCAAGGGCACCAGAGGGAAAGGAAAGCAAAGCTTTGTTTATACAAAAAAACTTACACCACTTTCAAGAAATCAGTTTAACATGGATCTAGTTAAACCAGTACAAACATCTTAATTAGATGCACATAAACCAATTTAATCCTTTGCTTAAATCAGTTTACAGTGATTTATCAATGCAAGCTAAAAACAGTGCGTGTAAGGATTACACTGGTTTAAATGTCTACATTAGAGGTATGCACCAATTTAATTAGATTGATTTTAAATAGATTTGATTATGTAAATGCAACTTTCCGTAATTTCATTGGCTTATTGATATGGTAGTTAATTAAGCAGGAAAGGTATGTGGAAAGAAAGAAAGATCTTGTTTTAGAGTAAAAAGGCATTCATGAATAATTTATTCTGTTTATAGATATTTGATAAAAATACTGACTGTTTTGATTTTACATCCTCCTTTCTTTACAAATCAAATGAAATTATTTTCATGCCAGTTAGACACATTATACCAATATTAAGGGCAGGCCTTGTGTTTTTATGTCAAGGTGACTAATTTGAGACAGTTATGACAATGTAAATACCTAGAGGGGACAAGCACAAGTAGCCAAGGTCAGTCTGAGGGCAGGCAGAAGATTGCCACTGTCCTGAGAAGCTCACAGTGTGAGTACAAGACGAGGCAGATACGGGCAGATGGTGGAGCCCACACAAACCACTGCACAATATCAGGCAGCATGATAGGCTGAGATCTCAACTGGAGTCTAACAGTTACCGGGTTTTGCATAAATGTTGTGATAAGGAAAAGTTTTAAAGATTAGAAGGGGGCTAATGAGGTGTCTGCGGAGACTTTTTTGCTGCAGAAGACACTCCTGGAAGGAGTGCTGGTTTGAAAATTTACAGTCTTCTGATACTGAGCATGAGACATTAGTGTGAGGATGGTCAGCTTGAACATTTAAGACAGCCAGCCCGTATTCTGTGCAACAGGGAAATGGAAAACAGTGGTGGAAAAAGGGATGGGATCAAAATAATGGGCAAGGATCATTGGGTCTCTAGGAGCATCCTGGGTGAATAAGAGTGAGGAGGCCAGAAAAAAGGATGTTGCAGTGATGCAGATGCTGAAGGAGAATTTTAGCATGGCATGACACATAGATACCATGCAAATGCAATGTACATGACACAGTCATAGGCAGGAAACAAGAATATAAAGAGAGGTGTATGCCGAACACGATGCCCAGAGAGCAGCATACAGGTCTGAGCAATAACTGCAGTGAACCAAAAGAGGCTATCAAAAGAGTTAAGGAACTCTTCCTTTTTTTTTTTTTTTTTTTTTAATCAGTTGAGTTTGAAATGATAGCTAAAGGAGGTGTGAGAGGCAGGGTGGCTATGGTTGTGAGGTTGGCAGGCTGGGACAGGAGATACCGACCTGCGAATTGTCCTCAATCGTGATTTATGGATGGCTTATGGGTCAAGGAAGCTCAAGATGGAGCAGTGCCCCAACCTTCGGCCAAGATGAGATAGTTAGAAACTCTGGCAAGAAAGGTTTACTGTTGAGTGCAAGGCAGGAGAGCATCCAAGATGCAATTAGAAGACAACGGCTTCAGACAGTGGTTGGCTGGATGTATAGCTGATTGTACGTGGGGACGGGAGGAGAGAGGGACCCTACTCGAAGAGGCAAGAGCAGTCAAGAGTCGAGGTGCTCCCTAAGGTGGGGTTATTGGACATCTTTCTGCAGGGAGAGGAAAGACAGGTAACGGTGAGAAGAGGGTAGACGAGATGGATGGAAGGATGGGCTAGAGGTGAGGATGAAACACTCCTGCATTTTATAAGGACAAGAGGTTGCAGAGGAGGAGGTAGAAGGGAAGGTCAGATGGTTGAAAAGCCGCTCTGTTTTCACTACATTGCTCCAGGGAGGCCAGAATGAGATGCTGAATGGCAAGAAAAAGGCAAGCAGGAGGAAGGGAGGGTTTGAGAGGTGGGTCAAGACGTGGCGTGAAGAGGCAGCAGAAGTCGAGCTAAAGCAGTGGAGTGATCCAGCTGGGAAGATCACTGACGTTAAGAGAGGGGAAGGCGTAGGGGTGGCTTTGAGGGACGGATGTCACCTAGAAGGGAGTTTGGGGCAGGGGGCAATGGCAAGGGTACGAGCAGTGGCTGGGGGTGGCAGACGGCCGCAGGGTGGGGGGTGTTAGGTCTAGACTTGACGTAAATGAGGAGGAAGGCACAAATAGATACTGTGAATTTGCAGTGGTGGGAGGGAAGGGGGAGAAGGTTTTGGGAGAAGCACATGGCAGGTTTGTGGGAACTGCTGGTTGGTCAGGGCAAGAGGGGGCTCTGCCAAAATGAGGGCTGGCACGTAGACAAGGCTGTGAGGAAAGCAGTCGCAAATTTGAAGCTGATGTCTGTGGCCATGGATATTTCCTCTCCCCTGCCTGCATGGAGATGCTAACCCAGTGTGATTAAATTATTTCAGATTTCCTTGATTTGGAGGCAGTTTCCTCTTCCTCAGCAATAGCGTGCACAGTCATCCCTCTAGTTACAGCGGGAGGGCTGTCATACTCTGCAGGGATGGAGCTTGCACCCTTTTGAAACACGATGGTGCTCCAGGGTCAAAGCTTGCAAGAGTCCTTTTTAATTACTATCACTTTATAGTTTGGCGGTCTGTCTCCAGGTCTCTAGCTTTAGCCAGTTGTAAATAAACACCTTGGAAACCCAAATTAGGCGTACACATGATTATCCTGTGAAACAAAAGGTTTGAGAGGTGTGAACTGCCATATACCTCCCAGGAGCGGCTAAGCCTGGGACTTAAAATGGCAATTTAAAAGTCAGCGTTGGTATCAGTCAAAGCTGATCTTCTTAGCCGAAGACTGCAGTTAGAGCACGTACCCCACAGCGTCACGCTGCCGTCTCAGGAGATAAAGCCCCACGTTTAACGGCTCCAGCCCCGCTATCGCAACCTCCATCTTCTTCCCAACCGCTCTCGCCCATGCGGACGGTCACGACTCTCGTGGCACGCCGAAAGCAGGGTGACAGAGGACACCGGTCCCAAGCAGCGGGACGGGAAAAGCCCCAAACCGGTTGCGTTTCACGGGCGAAGGCCAGTTGCGGCCGAAGCTGCGCGGGGACCCGGGGGTTCCATGCGGGGATCTGGAGGAGCTGCGCTGGGTCGGGGCTGGACCCGTGGCGGGGGACGGGGCAGAGCGGTGTCACCCGCTGCTGAGCCGCGGGCGGCAGCGGCTTCTTGTTTGTCTTCAATGGGAGTTTCGTTTTCCTTCTTTGCTGTTCTCTCCTCCTCGTGTTTAGACGCTGTTTTTTCACATGCGCCTCTGTTAAGGCTATATTTAGGGCTTTTTTTCTAATTTGGCACTGCTTAGCCTCTCTCGGATAGATTTTCCTGTTGTTTTTTTTTTTATTTTTATTTTAAGCGTGTGATACCTTTAAACGTGTAAATATCCGGCCTAATTGGAATGCCTAAACAGTCACTTCCCAAACTGCCAACATGTTAAAATCTGTTGATGTGTGCAATCCCGAAGTTACCATGGCGACCGCCTCCATCGCCAGGGAGACACGCCAGATCCCCTTCAGCTTGTGGAGGACCTCAACTTTAGGGACCTGTGGTTTTTTTCCAGCTCCTGGGCCCCAGTAACCCCTTGCCAGGCTGTAGCTGCATCCTGCTGGTGAACGGGAAGGGGAGGGAGCCCTGGTCTGTTCCCGGGCTGGGAAGGATGCTCGTACCTCCAGGTCCCGCTGCACGGGGGGGTTCAATCTGAGCAGCCCAAGGGTGGCATCACCGTCCATCGCAGGTGGGCAGGATGCAAGCGGGAGTCTCACGGGATAGTAAGGTATAGCTGCATTTTGGTCACAAATGGATGGGAAGCACCTCGAGTGAGTGAGAAGGTCGGTTCCTGGGTGTTAGTGGGTGCTGGACGATGGCACTCTGCAATGGGGAGAGTCTGTAATTGGTGCCTGGGAGGTGCTGTGTCCGTCACCGCCGCTGCTGGGGCGGCTGCAGAGGGTCACAGGGTCCGCCTCACCATGGCTGGTCCACCTCCAGCGTGAAAGGATGATCCTCCGAAAAAACAGAGTACATTGTGGAAGAGACGCTGTTAATAAATACCTCTTTATAACAAACGACGATCACCTTTTTACCCTTTGGTTTGTTCTCTGAGGCAGCTCCTTCTAGAGCAATTTCCACAAGTCTGTTTCTCTTTGTCCCACAAACTCTAGTTATATACTACAGTAAGGGTGCACATGTAGGTTTGTATTTTTTTCCTTATGTGGTAAAGCATTAAACGAGGAAGACGATGTTTGCAGTTCCTTTTTCACATCCTTTTGTCCTTCTTTAGTCTCAGGGTTTCTACCCCCAAAGGGTCCACAACTCTATTACAAGAAAATGTTTGGAAGGGGGCTCGAGCACGTGCTGAGAGTTTCCTGGACTGAGGCTTCCATCGAAAACACACAGGGATGGACTCAAAGCTGACATCCACAGTTTGCCGCAGCTTCCCGGGTATGGGAATTTGTTTTCATTTTACATTTGAACAAAATCCAAGAAAAGCAATGTGGCTGTGCAGAAAGGTTTGCCTTTTGTCTTGTTGCTTCTGTGAAACTTGTCTGGGCTTTCCATAGAGAGTGAGCGGTTTTTGTGATTACAGTGTCCAACATCTGACAAAATATATAAAAACTTTGTGCTTTTAATAGCTTTGATAATCCCAACATCTCTGACAATTGCAATCTACTTAATCATTAGGGGTTTTTATTTATTTATTTATCTATTTATTTATAAGTATATGTATATGTATATATGGCCTCTCATTTTCACAGCTGGACAGATATAGTGTCAGTCATCGTGAAAGTATGCTCCAGCAACAATAACTCTTTTCTCCTGTTTAATATCCTCTCCAGATCAGTTATACTAACATCAGCATTCAAAAACCATGTCAAAAGGCCTCCCCGCAAACCCATGCATTTGCTTGAAATTCATAAATACTTATTTAGAAAATAAATAACAGGCTGGTTTTAAAGTTCTGCTATTAAAAAAAAAAAAACAAAACAATAAAAAACCTGCACTTTGAACTTTTCAGGTTTGCATAAGTCAAGTTTAACTCTGCAAGAATGAGGGTTAGAAATTTAAAGATCATCAATATTCCTGTGAAGAAGAATGACTCGTGACATGAGTGCTAAAAGCTCTTTGCTCTTGTTCACTACAGGCAGCTCCTGATAAAACGTTGGGGTGACAGGGAGGCAGAGTCCAGCTGAACAGGAGGACTGCAGCCCCTTCAGCATCTCAGCAACACAGGAGATGCTTTTTTCGTGCTGCCTGTACCAGTACATTTCTGTTAGTCTAGTTTATGTGATGTTTACTACCCCAAAACTCAACAATGCTCTGTAATAATGATGTTAAGGATTATGGCAGGTTCTTGACAAATTAGCTCTCTTTAACTACGGTCACATCGATATACACTGGTAACATGTAAGGAGGAGCATGTAAGCACTGTCCCCTGCAGCCTGATCAGCTCTGCCTTTTGACTCCAGCACGAAGGGAGAAATTTGCGCTGGGTTTCAAAGGACCTCCTCATCTGCTGTGAAAGCATTGGCTAAGGTTCATGGGAAAAGACAGCTTTTCTCTTCGCGGGATGGTGAGTTGGCCATTTTATCTCTCCCTTCATTAGTCTCAGATGCCTTCACAGCTAGCAAGCTCTCTCTTGCACTGTCCTCTTGGTGGCTTATCAGAGGTCTGTCTTCTCAGGTCCTGTAGCCTTAATAAGCATTGCTTAAAAATTTTGTTCAAAATTCACTAAAGATGTCATGTCAGTTGGGAAATGTAGTGCACTGTTTTCCTAAGGTGACCCCCAAAATTTCGCCCACCGCCTGGGATAAGGAGGTGCTTCCAGAGTAACAGGGAGGCCTTAGGGACAGGACGTAAGATACCCTTTATTCCCCTCTACTCCCAAATACCTGTTCTTATTTTCTTCAGGGTCAGGCCTGCAGTTCCTGGCTGTTGCAAATCAGGGTAGTCTGGAAGTCTTTCAGCCAATGAAGGAAAAAAAAATCAGCTGTAATTCAATTACAGAAGAAAGAGATGAAAAGAGCAAAGATGTTTCCGGCCCCCTTCACTAGGAATGATAATTTTAATTATGCTTCTAAATATTTTAGTAAATGAGCTGCATGAGCTCAACACAGTGCTGACTCTTCCCTGTTCCAGTTAGTTTATTGCCTCCACAACCATGCAAAGCATCCCCCTCTTAAACAGACGTCTCTCTTTTAGGAGCTCTTCATTGCCCTCTCTGTTTAGTCTTGGTCTCCCTGACATAGGCAGCCTGGGGAGAGGCAGCTTTACTGCCAGCTGCCTGGCTTTAATGAAAAGAAAGAGACATGGCTTCTCCATTCCTAGTGTCTTCTCCTTGAGCTCCAAAAGCAAGAAGGATTGCATGGCTATCTAAGCCCAAACAAGCCTACAGACAGTTTTATTTGTCTACCCATTACTAGTCATCCATCATGAGTTCAGGCAGGAAAGGACGAGCAAGTTTATTTTCTATTCTAGCCCTGTTACTTCCCTGCAGATTTGCACTCTGGGGGGAAATGGAGCATGTTTTTCACTCAATGCAAGTTTCAAACAAAAAAGGAGAAGACAGTGCCCTTCAAAACCCCGGGGACATATGTCAGAGATGCTATGCAGTCTTGACACATCCTTTTCAATCCCGTGCGGGTGCCGTGACCCTGGGGTCCCCGCAGCCCCAGCTCAGCTCCAGCCCGGCGCAGCTCTTTTGGGCAGAGCTCTGCTTGTGCCTGTCGACCACGTAAATGGAAAGCTCTGCCACCGCCGATGTGAGGGCCCACGACGGGCAGCGATGTCCTGCGCGACCTCGGGCAACCCAAGGCTCAGCCCTGCGCTTTTCTTCTCCTGCCCTTGGGTTTCTTCTCCCACCTATTTGGGCTCTGAGCTCCCCAAGGCAGAGGCTCCTCTCCCGAGCACGCAGAGTGCTCTGCACAGAGGTACTGCAAGGAAAAATGATGGCAGTGGAGAAGAAGCATCTGCAAGCCTAGTCAGAAAGAATACTGCTTATTTTCCCCTGAAAAAAAAACCCCAACATGAAAGGATTTTAATAGTGTTTAAGTAATGCATCTTTAAATGTGGAGATACTTGTTTTCTCACTCATTTGTAACAAACCCTATTACACGTACAACAGTGCAATCCATCAGAAACGCAATGAAACATGTAAGGTGGGAGGAGGAACTCATGACATGTTTTTAATAGACATTTCTTCCCTTCCCCCTCCAGACTGAAGGTATTTGTTATGACTTTTACGTAAAATGGGGAAAGGGGAGAAGGAGGGGAGTATGTTCTGAATTCAGTGGAGAAGAAGGAAGATTTGTTTTGTTTTATTTTAGTAGCTCCAGGGTGCCTTTGAGTAACTGGGTATTACAGTCCTGGTGCATCTCTAATTAATAAGATCAACTGCCCCTGAATTTTCTTTTACAAACTAATTCAGATATGTCAAGGCTGCAATTATTTTGAGAAAGATCGGACTCTTTGCTTATTCATCTTTCCTCCTACTCCCTGAGAAAATAAAACTGTCAGCTTAAATGCCCTTTGAAATCTGTTTTAGGTACTTGATTGAAAATTAAATACTGCCCTGCCGCCGTTAAAGTGGCCAAGGTTCCCATTCTTTCTTTTTTCCCCTCACCCCCACCCTGCAATTTGCAAAGTATAATGAACCCTGCGATCTGGCTTATTTCCAAACACAACCTAACGTCGCTGGGGTCGGCTGGGCCCCCGCCACCGGCCGTGACGGACATCACGGGTGAGGCGGTGGCACCGCCGGGGTCGATGGCAAAGCACCCAGCTCGGCTGTGCCCGGGGTGGGCAGGATCCGACCCCGCGAGGTGCCGAGTGTCCTCTGGCCCCCGGCTGACTTCTCAGCCCCACGCTGACCGAGCTCTCCCTTCGTCCCGGAGAGCCCTGAGGTTTATGGGGAACGGCTCTGAAATCTTGTAAAGATCAAACTGTTTATTGGCGCGAGTGGTTTACTTTTATTCGGCAGTGTTTGTGGAGCCTGGGCAGCGAGGGGGAGCTGGTCGTCAGCCCGGGCTCATGTTATAAAAGTTATTGTATGTCAGGTGCCTCCCAAAATCCTACTCCAATAATCCCTGCTTGCTGGAAGCCTCCAGAAAGAAAGAAATGAGGGAGGGGAGAGGAGAGGGAGGGAGAATTTGGGCTCCCACTTGTTAAACCCGATCGGTCAAGCTTTCATCTTCTGGCTGAGGCTGTGCAGCTGGAATAGTCCCCTCGGGATGCTGAAACAACAGGCCTGGCCTGGGCTACGCGCTTGTGCCTTGTAGGGATGGAGCAACGAGGCAGGGCAGCCGTTCCCTAACCAACACGAGGAACGGGAGCAGAGAGAAAAGCTACCCGTGCCTGGGTTTTACAAGAAAAGCGAGTTCTTGTTACAAAACAAGCTGAGCCCCTTTAAATGAGGAAAAGCTGCCTGGTTGTGATTTCGTTTTGCTCAGGCTGGGTTACCTATTCGGGTAGCGTGACTGCGCGGTGCCCTGCCTGCCATCCGGGGCGAAACGTTTGCCACCTTCCTCCCTGTCCTTCCCCTCCCAAATTCAAGCAAGATCAGCAAAAAGCCTGGCAGGAGGGACGCAGGCAGGCAGGCAATTCTCCAGCACCCCATCGAGCATCCCCCACCCTAACCCCTGCCTGGCGTGGTTTATGACTTAGACTTTATTTTCTGTTGACAAACGAAGACTTTTCTGGAAAGCGAGGGTTTTTTCCAGCAGCTGGCAGAGCCTGACCGGAGCATAGCAAGCTCTCAGCAGAGCTTTAGCCGCACCAACTCGTGTGTTCGGAGGTCTCAAGCTAGCATTACATTCAAGGTGATCATAAATGCTGTCTGGCTGGAGCAGCAAGATAGGAATTTCTAGCCTGGTCCCGTCTAGACCGGGGTTTGTCATGGAGAAAAAGTCTCAAAGGGGGAACTGTGGGATTGCTCTGCACGGTGGTGCCGTCGCGGGGGGACTCTGGGCATGTCTAAAGTGCAAGCCTGGTGTCTGGTCCCTGCCAAAGCTGCTGGAAATAACTAGAGAGCTGTCTTTCAGGGCGCTCTGGGAAGCTCGTAACCTGAATGCATGTGGGCTGCTGGTAGCCAGATACTAAAACACATTAGATTTTGTCTTTCTTCTTCAGACCTGAGAGTTTCAAGGCTGCATTAAGGTGAAGAGCAAGGATGTAGCTGTAAGAAATACATGTTTTCTCTTCGAGCACGGATTGGTGTTTTACCTGTGTCTAGCTCCATATAACAGAATGTGAGAAATAGATATGAAATTAATATCATATACGTGTATATTAGCTGGGTATACAATACGCTACCTATGTAACATCCATGCCCATACGGAGCAGAGTTAAATGTAAGGCACGCGCTGTAAAATGCGTTACCGGTGCAGATGGCACGGTGAGCGGTTTCCTATATCCTGATCGTAGCAACCACACACTATGTGGAGAAACTTAACATTTAAAGTATGCTGACAGCGCTTGGCTCTGGAAGACTAGACAGCAAAGCCCTTGTAGGATGCTGTTGCACATTTAGCTGTCGAGTCTGTCTGTCATCATCATCATTTACTTTGACTTGAAATTTTGTCCCTTTGTGTTCCATACTTCAAACAAACAGAATGAGAGTATCAATAGTGTTTTGTCATGATCACATTTCATAGCTGAAACTGTATTTTAAATACAGAAGAGGATAGGCAAGGAAAATGTTAGTATGTAATGTGTGAAGACCACCTTCAGGCATATCCACCCTCCCATTCCACACTTGCACACCATAACTCTAGTCCTGTCCATTGCAAGGTACTGCAATATCACATTTCATTGAAGCCAAAGTTTTGCCAAATGAAACACAAGCCTCTTTAGATCCATTTTCACCAGTATTTGTTTCGAATTATAACAACATAGCTACTCTATTGAACATACTACCCTATCAAGGTTTCTCAGTGAAGCTAATATTTTTATGTCTCAATGAGAATAGAAAATAATGACTTATTTATAGGCAATTTTCATTGTGAAAAATACTGCAACTCCCTATTACTTTGAAATGTTATTTTTCCCCCTTTCTCAGTATGGTTTTAGGAACTTAAACTCTAGCAATGTGGCTGTTTTTGCACATGGTGGTTTGCCTGTCGGATGGTTACAGAGCAGGATCTCTCACAAGGGCAGGTTGCTGACACAGACCTACCCAATGCTAGAACAGAAGTGGCCTTGCAGTTTATGTTATAGGCCATTACTTTCAGTTATTTGAAGCTCTCAGTAAATATTTTCCATTTTGACAGAAACTTTTCTGTGTTGATCCAAAACATTCTGGTTTTTGCTAGGAAAGGGTGAGAAAAAGCATGCCAGTCGAGGGGAAATTTTTCTTCTCTAACATATTTGTCTCCTCTGTTCACCCTCCCTCTCTTTTTTTCGTAGGGAACTTATTTTTGTGCACTAATATACATACTTTAACAGCTACACTATGAATAGTGCCAGGAAGCTGAAACTACTAGGAGAAACTCAGCCTTTTCATTTCCTGAAGTATATTTAATTTTAGGAACATCACCGGCGCTTTTGCATTTAACTTATCTGCTTCGAAAAGGAGCATCCAAACTTTTTGTTCCGTAAAACAATGCGTTCATCAAGGCTGCCACGGATCACAAATACATGCACACACACACACATGCACGGCCCTTTTAACTTTGCATTTAGGCTCACTGTGATTGAAAGTGAATCATCTGAAGTGACATTCTTTAAAGACCTTAACAGCTCAGCAACTGCCATAGAAACAGGGAGCCGCTACAAAGAGGCGAGTGCCTTTTAGGCCTGTTGGAAGAAGCACAGGCTTTGCTCAGGGCTAGATCTTGAAATGAGCTGGGCCACCATCCAGCCAAGTATTGTAAGCCTATGCTTGATTCTTCTTCAAGCAAAAAGGGGGTGCTTAAAGCCTCGTGCAAAGGGTCCTCGTGAACGTCACTTTATTTTTACTGAAGTTGAGTAAATCACTCCTGAGCACAGTTGCTCCCCTGCTTGGAGGAGCAGGCTTTCCATACTTCTTATGTGTCTAAAAATAATACATAATTAAATATATATTTGTGTGTTCCCATAATCTGTGTCTTAGGCTGTCATGTATATTATCTTTGTACATCAGACCACGCAAGTTATTTTTAAGTCCAATTTTTCTTCTCTTTATCCCATTCCAAAAACAATAAACAAAGCTTGCGAGGAGAAGGAATAATAACATATAAATTCCCTATAAACACATGGATATCATTCCGTCTGAATTCCTCTCCTGCCTAGCAGCCACCCCAGAGCTCACCTCCTCTGGCAGCTCATGGCGCTTCCATTGGATTGGGCTTTGTCTTGTGGTAGGAACCAGTGGGTGCTTATACATGTTGTCCGGCACTACCTTGTACAAGGCTTTGTTCAGCTGAAAGCATTTTTAAAGCCACCGAGATGCTCCCCACCCATGCGGTCCAGCTGAGGTCACAGCCCTGCCACGTAGGATGCCCATACAGTGGATGTGGTGTTCCTGCTGCCGGCTCTCACCTCTTGGGGCTGGTACTGGAAACCCCAGGTGTAGGGTTATGAGACAAAGGTTTAACCTTAAGAAACAAAAAAAATTCTATCCCTCCCAGTTGTGGGAAAAAACTGAGACACAACACAGACCCACTTCCTCGAAGGAGCCGAGCACCCAGTAAGAACCCAGCAAGCTACACCACGTTTCCGTCTTCTCCAAGAAAGGTGTGGGGTTTTAAGCTGTATTTAGCAGATGTTGGCTACAGCATTGCCGTGAGATGCACGCTGGACAAAAATAGCTGCGATCGTATTTCCTCCTGTTTGCCTCGTAGGTGGGGAGATGTGGGAAGATTCCCCTCTCTGCTGGGGTCGCAGCACTGTGATGTTTGTTGTCTTCTGCCTACTGTCATGTGCCCCATAAAGCCAAAAGAGGCCTTCTCTCTATTGAAAGAAGTACTTGGCATATTTGGAGCACATGCTGACACCAGTTGCTTTTCAAAGGCTCTGTAAATTCCAGCTCACTCTTCTATCCCATTTTCCATTCAGAGACACAGCAAGGGGCATTTGGCAGACCATGAAATAAAACTGCACGTGCTGTAATCCTTTTCAGGGTGAGGCTCAAGCTCTCGCCCCCTCTCCTCCCTCCCTCTCCTCCCTTTCACTCCCAGTCTCTTTCTATACAAGTGTGACCAACTACAGGAGCACCTTGCTTGGATTAGACAAGGTCATGGAAAACGCTTGGAAAATCTAGGCCTTGTTATGAGCTCAACAAGCAGCGATACTGACCTTACTAGTTTTAATAGCACAGGGGTTTAATTCCACCCTATGAGCTGTCTCCCTTTCTCCCCCTCCTTCTGTTGCTCGCCAAGGTTAACTCTTTGCAGGCTTAGGAATGGTTGGCTACTTTGTCAGCCGTAACAGAAAAAAATAGTGTCTAAATCACTGTATTGTACTTGTGGACAGGCAAAAAAGGCAGCTTTGTGATTTGCGGCTGAGCTCAGCCAGGTTTGCGGTAGACGTGCCGAACGCTTCAGTGCATTCCTGGATTAATTTGATATTCCCTTTTTGGCACCGAAAGAGCCCGCTGCCCCACTTGGAAGATAAACCGTGAGAGCAAAGAGCATGTTTCTCGGCTTCAGTGTCTGTCAGGTCTTACTCTGCAAGGGGACCTTTGGAGTGCACCCGTGCAAAAGTGGTGCGGAACGAGGCAGTGGAAGTGATCCTCAGGAAGATCAAAAGGATGGGGAGAGAGACTTCATGCCGATAACCCGTGAGCTTTAGGGACCAAACCTACTTAGTTATTTTAAATTGGCTTTGTTCCGTTGACTTGGTTTCTCACTTAGGCATACTTTCATGTGTTGCCGGATGCTTTAATTTTAGGCCTCTGAGAAAAAAAAAACGATCTGATTTCCCAGTGTCTCTTTTCCTCTGCAAGGTTACAGTTCCACCCGTCTCGTGGGTCAGTGCTGCCGGCTGCCGGCTTGCTCTCCCTGATCCTCATCTCCCCTCCCGCCTGCCTCAGCCACTTGTTCCCATTCCCCTTCTGAGCTAAAACACTGGCAAAATGGGTGCTGGAGGCACCAGCCAGGCAGTGGGAGCAGGGATGGAGAGGAGAGGTGGGAGAGGGGGACGGGCTTCCCCGCGCGGTACTGGTGAGGTGGTGCGTTGGGTCATCCCATGGGAGCCACCTCCTGCGACGTTAATGATTTATCACTGGATAATCGTTTGTGTTCACTGAGCCTGCCCATTAATGAAGTCACTGTTGCACGGGGTGGTGGAGAAGGTCCTCGCCCCAGAGAGCTGACATCAGGAGGCGAGAGGTGGCCACAGGCTCACTGATGGGTAGAAATCATCTGTGGGAGAAGCAGCTGCCAGGAGATGCACTGTAACGTGACCGGGGCAGCCATGAGGTGAAGGCACAGATCAAAAGAAAATGCAGAAATGCCTGTGAGGAAATGGAAGACTCAGGGGGGAAGGATGAGTTAATTACCTTAATACCAACCAAGCTGTATTAGAAGGGGCACTTTTATTTTGAGTGAGTAGCTTTCCAGTGTATGACCCTGGCAAGACTTCCTAGCCTTATTTGTCTAAATTGAATTCAAAAATCCATTCTTGATTTGCTTTCAGCAACTTGGAGAGAATTCCGATCTAGATGCAAACCTCATGGCTTGGTCCAGTCCTTTCTGCCTCTCTATCCGTTTATTTAGTTTCCAATTTATAGCTTTCAGATGTGGGCAAGGGATAAGGCAAATTTGTTTTGTTAACTTAGGCCCATTTTAGCTGTCTTCCTGTAGAATAGTCTTCAAATACGTATTTGTACATACTTGTTTGGGTTTAGAAACTTACAGAAATAAATTAGCAAACATGAATACATTACGGAAAATAAGCCATATTTCTCCACATACCTCTAAACCAGTCTCTCTGTACTCAGAAGAGGTATGGTTTTTAACTGCTCTGATTTTTAACCCAGTGACATTAGAGAAGCACAGAAACAACAGTTATGAGCCCCAAGGTGTGTTTACTTAATGTCTCTGGTGATGCTGTAAATCCGTGCCTACTAGTGCCTCCTGTGATTCAGAGGAGCTGTGTCGAAATGGGAAGTGAAAATGCTGGTCTCAGCAAATTTGGTACAAATTTGGGCAAAGGATCAAAGATTCTGTTTTTATAGAAGCCAGCTCATCAATCCTTATCTTTCATGAAGCAGATCTCCTTCTTTTCCTTTTTTCTTCTTCTTTTTTGGTCACTGTTGTTAAAAACGTGAAATAGAAAATAAATGCTTTATTGCCGGCCAGAGCATGATTTCCACCAGCACGTGAAGGTTTCTTTGCCTTGGTCTTTTCTAACAACCAGTAAATATCCGAACACATCGTTGTGCCAGATAAAAGAACAAAGTAATAATACCATATGAAATCAGCCCGGGCAGCTAGCTAATGAGTTGGCTTTCTTTTCTTTCAGAACTAGAGGAATCAAATTCAGTTCTGTGCTGGTATTTACTGTCAAGTGGCCTACTTCAGATTTTAATGATCTCTTGAGACCCTGGCCTGACCCAAAATGTTGTTACAACTTGGCCCACCCCAGTATAATAAACTATAAACCTGTCACATGGTGCCCCTCATTCAGTAATTAGAAACGTCCTAAGACCAGTGTTAAGTACTGTGCCTAAAAACAGGCTGAGCAAATGCCAATTTACAAGGGGTTCATGGTCAAGGTGCTGAGTGAATTGCCGGCTGAAGAGGCAGGCCACAAAAAAGAAATGAAAAGAAACCTTGCTAAGCTCCCTTCGGGAAAATTGCAGCAGCCTCCCTTCTGCATAATCAACAGCTGCAGGAGCCAAAGCACTGCTCATCTGTTTTCCTACCAAGTGGAAAATATATACTATATGCATCATGAAAATGGAGAAGATATATAGAGGTATAACGACGCTATATATAGAAAACGTTTATAAATGGCTAGTTAGATGTTACTTTTCAGGCAAAGAACCAGGGAGATAAGAGATTGTTGCTGAAAAGTGCCAAAATATACTTAAAAAATTGAGGAGTGATGAATATATGCTCTTGTGACTATACATTACGAATGTAGAATTAATTTATATTGCATTTCAGCAATGTTATACCCTACTCCACACTTAATTATACTAGATAAATACCTGGAGTGAGGAACGTGTTGCTGACACTTGCAGCTGAGGAAGTCTTTTGTCATAGAAATAAGGACTAAATTTTTGCAAGGTGGAGACAGCTTTAAGTATTTTCGTAGTTAACCCAATCTCTACTGCTATTTCTAAGTAGTCTATTAACACCCTCCAGTTCCAGAGCCTTTTCTGCTTGAAGACCTTGACCCTTACACCCCACCTCACGTTGGTGAGACCAATGTCAATTAGTGATGCTGCACCTTGTTTACCCTGGGCAGCTAAGCCAGGCCCACACGTTTTTGTCAGACTAGGCGATGTGTTTCTTTTCCTTTCTGTTCCTTTTTAATACCTCCTCAAGCCATGGAGGCATCCCTTGGTGTTCCAGCCGCAGCGTGTGCTGCAGGGCAGCCATGCAGGGGAAAGCTGCTCCTCTTCCTCCCTGCTGCCACGTCTCGTGGGCACGAGCTTCCACCGGCTGCTCTAGTGTAAAAGCAGTCTCCAAAACTTCCAACGGTTTGAGTAGAACTGCTTTCCCATTTTATGGCCTCATTTCAGGAGGTTCCCTGGTCCCCCAAGGTAGGGGGGATACCCCAGGTAACGGAAAACCTCCGGTAATATCAACAGTACTGCTCTTACCCAGGAAGTCAAGCAGATGCGTTCGCAGGGCCCCTCGCAAGCTGTCAAGTCCTCTGACATTAGAGAGTTAACTGCATTTGTGGTATCATTAACCCCACTAATCCTCTAACAAAAAAAACCCCAAAATGCCCTCACGGAGAGCAAAAGGCACTGGTTCTAAATATATTTATTAAATCCTTACAACCTAGCAGATCAGGAACAAATCCTTTTGTGCATCTTTATACCTTATAAAGATGCGTAAGGATCTCGCACATGCAATTTATTATTCCTTTTGAGGTCGCCTCTGGGAGTGAAGGGAGGTGGGTGCAGGCACGGCACTCCCCTGCGTCTGGTGCTGTAGACCTCCAAGAGGGCTTGAGGCAGGCTCGCGAGCAAAGGGGAGGAAGCAATTGGGGGGAAAAAAGCGGGTTTAAAAGTCTTCACCGTCGGCTGTGCCCCAGCTCGGTGAGTGACGTGTGATGCAGAGCAGGGCCGGTGCGCTTTTCCATCATTCTGTCACTCAGCTTCAGGAGGCGGGGGGGAAAAGCCTCTGCAAGCCTTCAGCCAGGAGGCCTGGCTATGCATCGTTTGTCAAGCCGCAGCGTACACCGCCCCTCCGAAACCCTGCCGGCAAGCTCCAGTGTTGTGGAAAGCTTGGAAACTGCAGAGAGACTGTTTGTTCTCATTGCCCTGGAAAGTGGAGCCCGTAGGAAGAAGCTGCTGTTTTCCAGAGTAACCCTGTTAGGAGCAGTTACCAAAAATGGAAGATAAAATAAGCATGTGATAAGATTCATGTAAATCTCAGATGGCTATTTGGGGATGCAGCAAAAGAGTTGACTTAATGCATTAAAATATTTTTTCCCTTAGTACCAGATAGATTGTGGCTTGAGTAAAAAAATAAAATCACCACGTGCAAGGTTTAAGCGTGCAGTAGATACAAACCAGCTCTCAAACCCGGTATGTAAATCATTTTGTTGTGTTCTTGGGCCTGTTGTGCATCTCTGTCAATGTGGCCTTGGTGGGATGAGTTTGATCCCACAGACATGGGATCAGAAACCCTTCCTAAGCTTCCAGACGTTTTCCTGGGGCCTCTTGGTGACAATCTTCTGGGAACAGCCTTCCACAAAAGAGCTTATAAACTGATACAAAGGTGAGCTGGTGGTTTCCCCTAACAGGATTCCCTGCTGTAGAAATGTTTAGAGCTGGGTTTTGATGGGATTTGATTTTAACATGTCACTCGATTTGGAACTGGTATCTTTTATATGATCTAATTGCATTCATTTTGTGATAATTCCATGGATAATGTTAGAATTAATATCCATCAGATTAGTAACTGCCCAGGATAGTACTTAATCCACTTTTAATTTGAATGAGGGGATTTAAAAACCTCTAAGTGCATTTTACACCATTGCCCTCTGGGGTTGGTCCCTTTCCCAAGGACATCATTCAGAGTGGTATCAGAGTCTAAAAAGGTCACCGGTAGGACAGCTCTTGTCTATTGGATGACACTGAGTTGGAACACAGAGATGCCAAGCTTTAGCTGGCTGAAAAGAGGGCAGACACGGTGATTGAATGAACATATTGAAATAACCCCAATTCAATCTGCAGTTGGCATCTCTGAAGCAGCCAGCCTCAGGCGTTTGCTTGCAGCTTTATCCAGATAACCCACTGAGAAGTCTACAAACTCAGCAGTCTCTTCATGGGGAAACAAGCTCAGGTATCTTATTTTGGGATCACCAGAAACCCAGCACGGCCAGAGGATAACCATACAAGGGGAGCTTGTGTTTCCTGCCCTTCTCCATATTGCCTCTTTCTCCATTAGCTACTTGAAAACAGAAATGTGTGTCTCCAAGCCTAGCTGCATGCCATCCTTCTCGGGTAGAAATTGTTTGCAGAAATACTGTGTGAAAGGAGTACGGGGTTATTCCTCAGGTTTGAATGCTCCAGAGTTGGAACTAGGTGCTTCACCATCAAGTGGGTGAGACGTGTCCCCAGCTTACTGATCCAAACGATAAAGTGGATAGGAAAAAGAAGCAGGGGGTTACACGGTACGTGGGTTTAATGGGTGTTTAGATTGGCTGTAAATGTGCAAGCATGTGTTTGTTTAGAGTTACCAGGATATGAATCAAAGACATAAAAATAGCAATGCATTAAGGCTTAGAGAACCTCTTGGGAAGAAGCAAATTCATATTTTTAAATGTAAATATTTTGACCCAACCTATTAGTCATGTTCTTGTGCTACAGTGGGAGAGATCTGAGTTTGATGTGGTAACTCGTCTCCTGTTTTCTGCAGGAACAGCACGTCGTGCTTCATCCACTGGCACCTTGTTTGACTGATTAAGTAGTGCTATTTTCCAGGTGACAAATTTTTGTCAAAAACTTGTGAATGTATCTTCAAACTTTCCAGTATTAAGCAGCACATAGTCTCTCCCTGGGTTATCATGTTGCCCTGTAAAAAAAATAAAATTGAAAACTATTTTTTCCCAGTTTTTCTGTTGTTGGTGTGTGGCACTGCCCTCAGTGAGCCAGTGAATTCCCAGTCTTGGCTCTTCTTCCAATACCCTTACTACTGTGAGAAATTGCTGGAGACATTAAGTATACTTCTTCATTAAATCAGTGAGTTTTCTCTTCCCTTTCTCTCTACTCCTTATAATTCCCATGGACTTATTTAGCTCAGATTTTTAAACAGGGGTGGTGTTTAAAAAGTTTAATAAATGATCAATAGATGTCAGGACATTACAGATGTAAGAAGCATGTTATAGATTGTTAAAAACGTTGTCATTTGAAGATGTCCACATAGTCCTCTGTCAATTTTTGAGATACTGTACCATTTTATAACAATTGATTTTTTTATTCCAACATCTTCCTAAGATACTCACAAATAAAACTAATACTAAATATGAACTGTATTTGCAGTGACTTATCAAATTGTTAGAACTGATGGTAATTGGAACAATTAGCTGTGCTAACAGATGTACATCAAGATGATTGCAAGAACTTTGCTTGTTTGGCTCTGGCTAGCTTTTCTCAAGAGTGCTGCTAAGCCAGGAGAATCACCTAAAGTTTGCACAGGGATAGCCCCTGGTCATGGTATTAAAACATTATAATTGGGGAAGAGTGAGTTTACCGGTTTCATGCCTGCTCCTGGTCCTCCCGGTAGAACTGAAGTCCAATCTTAGTGTTGTTTCCTCCTGCTTCATCCTTCCTTTGCAACTTACTACTTGTGATGCCTACAGCTCACTTTGGGTAGCACAAGCCTTGAAGCACACTTGTCTGCTTACTTAGCACTGTTAATTAAAGAAAGTCTATTAAATGAGCACACCAGTGTCTGCACGGGGCTCCTTATCTCTACGGGAGCGGTTCAGGCTGTGGATGATGTCTCTCTGTGAGCCACGTTGCTTTGGCAGTGCACGACGGCTTGAGCTGGAAGTGTCTAGAACAATTATTATAACCATGGGCATTACAGCTTAGATTTAAAATCTGGGGCTGTAAAAGAGGCATTGCTGAGGTGTGGTGGCCCCAATTGTCGGAATTTCCTTTTTCCATTGCTCTGAAAAAAGTACTAGCCCATGATACAAAGCCTGTCTGCTTCCTCCATTTCTGCCTTACAGAACAGCTATTGTGAGGAAAGTAAAGAGTTTTCTTCCAAGGAAGTAGTCTAAAGAGGTTTATAATACTTGTAGATTTACATTTTTTATATGTCCCCAGATATGCTGTAAAGAATACATTTTATAAATGCTAGAATAAATAATGGAATTGCAAAGAAAAAAAGCTTGTCGTGGCTGCATGCTTTGCCAACCTTTGTCTTGAGTGACCCATTCAAGGAGAAATGAAGCAAAGACTCCTTTTCCTGGGCTCACTTCCAGTCATTTGGCATTTTAGCTATATTTAGGCCAACCCTCTTTCTGAAAGTTTTAATACAGAATTTATAGACAAAGAAACAGCAGTATGAAGGAGAATAATACAGTAGCTCTACCTGGCAATAGAGTGCTACCAAAATTTTTGCCTATTTAATGTCTTTGAGCTCTCTCTAATTTCTTTTTTTTTTTCTTAAGTCTTTCTTGGGTGCCTATCAATGTATGGAAAAAAGACAAATTTCTGTATTTACTGAGAATCTTGCTGTGGTATTAAAGATATTTTATTTATATTGTCTACCCTGACTGGCTGTTGGTTGACTGAGTAACGGGAGACTGACTCTGCCTCTTTCTGCCCCCTTTTTACTCTTTCCCAGAGATGCACAAAAATACTTATTTAACTTACTTTGTGCAAGTTTAGTTTTTCAGCTAAGAGGTTAGTGAACTGTACAATAAAAGTACTGGTATTGAAAATTAGGTGGGAGATTCCCATAGGATAAAGGATGAGACAGCTGGGGGTTGAGCCACATCATATGGGAAGACAAGAAAAAAACAAGAAAGTTTCAGAACTGGGCTACTATAGATCATTATTGACCAGTGCAGGAAACCAAATGTGTCACTTAGCTCCAGCCACTATATCAAATCACATGAATTTTACCACAGCTCTGAAATCTCCTTCCCAGATTGCCTCTCTCTCTTACACTGTCGCCCAAAGACTTTGCCTGTCTTTGAGGTGACATGCCAATTTCCCGCTGGAGTTATAATTCAAATGAAATCACATCACGGTGCCACCAGCACAATTAAATCATAAATAAAGGCCATGACATGTATTTCTAAAAGCTATTATGAAATATATATCTAGACATATAATGTGCATTACATTGTTATTTAAAAGGGGTTTTTTAAAAGCTCAATTTAAGTCAAAGTAGATTGCCCATATTTACTACCCTTCCTTTCTAATCTCAGGATTTAGCAAACAAGAGCCTGTATTACTCTCTCTATTATATAAATAGGAAGACTGAGATATTAAATGTTACTTTCTCCTGGTCAGAGAGCAGGGGGCATGGGAATGTTTCAGATCTCAAGCTCCTCAACTCCTCTATCCTCTCCATTGCATTGCCATGTCTCCATAATTCCTTATTTAGCTTTAGGCTAGAAGTGATCAGGGCAATCCTTTACTAAATCTAGAATCCTACCAATTCTATTCCCACTAGGGCTGTTCTTCAGCTTTTACAAGCATCCCTCCTGTCCATTACCTTCCCAAAAGTACCTGGGCTAATTGGACGTTTTACTGTATCTGAAGCAGATTCTATTAAAATTAGACATGAAACGGAGTTTGTAGGAACACAGTTACTGGCATTAATGGGCATTAATTCGGGGGGGCTAGAGGCAGCCAAACCACCGTTCCCAGTCCAGTAAAGAGCAGCATATGACAGAAAAGGGAGGCAAAAAGCACTCGCACAGCTCTTCCCCTGAGGAATTAGAAGCCTGCATGGGACATCAGCTGGTCCCAGATCCTCAGGAAACGGCTTGAGCTTTATTTATTGCTATGTAAATAGTGTAGAATAATCCCATGCCAGATGCCATCTTTTCCTACCACGTTTTGAACAGGAGCCAGGCTGCGTTACTGCCATTTGAGAGCGGATGCCTCCGAAGGAAACGCTAGCACTCGCACATAGCGCAGGCTCAAGGTGCGCAGCGAGTGCGGCGGCTTGCGATGATGCATGCGATGATGATGATGTCACAGGAGGAGAAAGTTAACTGATGTAGACATATGAAAGTTTGGGCTCTAGACTTACTGTTTTGAAGCTTATCTTTGTTTCCTAATCCAGCTCATAATCTTTTCAGGAGTATTTCATTTCCTAGGCAAACTTTAATTTATTGCATTTTTTCTCTATCTCTGGGTAGTGAATGGTAAGAAATCAACCAGATTAAAGTTATCTCATAAATAAGGAAAAAAACATTACCCATCTGGTGATGACCTGGAGATACAATTCCTAACTGGCAAAGGCCCAGAGGAACTGAGACTCTGAGTTCATGGGGTCTTAACAACGGGGCAAGTGGGGACATGGAGAACAGCAGCTGAGACTCCACAGGCTCATGTTAGCCTGGAGCATGTTGTGCGTCAGCAATATCAACAAACGGCACAGGAATTCAGCGCATTTTGGCTCCAATCCTGCAAGGGCTTAGGCCTGCACTTAAGATGCATGGAGGAAGGGTAATAAAGCTCAGAGTATGCAAAAGACTTCATGGAAGAGAGGCATTATTTTCACTCAGAAACAGGCTTTGCTGCACAATTTTTTTTTTGCCTCCGAATATCAAGCAGCGGCAGAGTTAAATGGAATCATATTAATAAGCACGGATAATCCCATCATCCGGGGCTGGGCTGACGGCAAAGCAGCTCTGAACACATGCAGCCAAGTGAAATTTTCCTGCAATTAATTGGATTTGATTAAATTTCTCATTTAGTGGCTGGAGGAAAAGCAGCAGACTAAAGACAGCGAGTAACTTTCTTGCTAACCTGGAGCTTTGAGTAATAGCTGTGGATGTGGGAAACCTGGTTCCCCACTGCATTTGGTGGGAAGAGTGTTGCTCTGAACACAGGAGCGCAATCCCAGGAACCCAGTTTTCTCATGACCTTTCTCCTTGTCCTGACCTCCTCCTTTTCTGAAAGAGAAGACGAAAATTTTGACCCCCAAATGGCTGTTCTGATGCTGTTACATTTCCATAAAAAAAGTTGAAACCTTTTTATTTTTGTTCCCAGGAAGGGTGAAAACCAATTTCAAGGCCTTCAAAGCTACTGGGAAATGGAGCTGTCAATCTCCAGCCAGCTTTAGATTATGATCTGTGAACTCAGATGGGGGCACGTAGCCACTGATACCATCCTTCTCCTTCCTTACGCGGGGCTATGCTCTACTCAGAAACATTGAATCTTGATTAAAATTGCTTACAGACATGTCCTGAAAAATCCCTAAGTGAAGCAAGCAGTTGCTTTTATCAGCTTGCTAAAATTGTGTGTGACACAGGAAGCCTTACGTGGATACTAAATGTGGCATAGATTTGCCATTTGATAAATCCCGAACTAGTTTTATACTAAGTGTCTTGTTTTAAATGATACAAATCGGGCCTGGTTTCAGCTTCATTTCTCATCTGTATCATCAAACTATGTTACCTCGTGAAAACTTGATTTGTTTTATACCAGTGTCTTGAGTCCTTTTTAGTGCCACTTTGAATAAAGAACTGAAAAGAGCAAAGGAATTTTCCGTAAAAACCCCGCAGCATTTTGCAAACATTCCATCTGCAACAGACAGATCAGCTTTTTCAAAACCCACCAAAAGTCTCAGTGAGCTCTGCCTTGCGTAGTTTTCCGTCATGGGTAACACCAGTGACGTAACAACAGTGAGAGCTGATGAAATCTGCTAGATCACCTGGTTTTGGTCAGATTTGCACATCGTAGTGTTTAATGTAAGCTTTTTGTTAGGGGTCCTGCTGTCTTTCCAATAAGTAGCAGTTTCCTCTACGTGACAACAGGGAGTCGGAGTCCGAGTCCCATGCACGGCTCCTGGTGGCTGGGGCATCACAATCTCAGCGTCCATATATTTGCTTCCTGAAATCTTGGAAAATTTCAACAGACAGTCTTGGTTTATGTTGAACTGATCTATAGTACCTCAACAAATGAGAATTAAGAGAAGCAGTATCACAGCTCAGTCTCGCGTGTGCATATAAACACATAAAGTCAAGTACATACACACATGTATGCATATACATGCATGGGCACACCCAGCCACAGTTTCTGAACATCAATATGACTTTTTTCTGTGATTTGTATCACATATTTAGATCATTTCTAAAACCATTATAGGATAACATAACTTGCAGATGACAAAAAAAAATGCTTTTCTTTTCTTCTTGGTTTCTCACATGTCCTAGTAAGCCAAAACCCAAACCACAAACAAAACTAGCCGCGTTGTAATGTACAGCAGTGGCTGTTAAAATGCCGGTCTAAGCCAGCCTCCCTGACCGTACACGAGTGAAACTCAGAGGGGATCATGTCACCTGCCTTTCCCTCCGCCACAATAACTCGTACTCCACTTTTGGAGGTTCCCCAGGCCAAGGGGAGGTTTGCTCCTGCGTTAGCTTAGCTGAGCACTGACAAGTGCTCCGGGGGTGCCCTGGTGACTTCGGCTTCGGTCCCCACCATCTCAGCAAGCCGCCCGCGGGTCCTCCAGAAGGACCCAAGTTCACTCCGCTAGTCCAGGCTGTTCCCAGCATCCACCGACAGCACCGCGAGGCAAAGCACCCGCAGCCAGCGCTGCACGTTTCAGGTCCCTGCTTCGTTATCCGGCTTTGCTGTCTGGCTGCTTTAATCGCCGGCTAACAACTTTCAGGGTTCACCTTGTTACGACCGACCGGGCAGCCGAGCAACGTGCAGCAGCACCCGGCTGCTTCTAGACGAAAAAAATCTGGCAACATCTGCTACCTCCCAGCTGCTGGCACGCCGGTGGGACTGCTCCTGCTTGCTGCCAGCCCCCTAAATTTGCAGCGAAAGGAATGCCTCCTCTGTCCCTCTCGGCAGTAGGTGGGGGCACTTCAGCAGTATGGAGATAGATGTTACCGTACCCCCAAAATGCACCTAAGCTGGAAAGAGCTATACTGGCAAGGACGTGCCCTTTTTTCCTATAACATTATGGGCAATACCAGCCCGCACAGGCAATATAAGCTAAAATCATCGTTTCTCATTCGTTTGTTTGTTTTCCTTAATTGCTGTATAGCAGCTCCCTGTCCGTTACAGAACGTACCATTATCCTTTCTTCACAGCCAGGGATTTACAATGCACGGATTTAGAGAGGAATCCAGGCTATGCTGAAATCCAGAGATGAACTCCCAAGCCTGACCTTGGCAGGGCTGGGATTTCACCTAAAATGACTCGTGTGATGTATCACGCAGAAAGGCTGTGGCGTATTATGCGATTAAACACTGGTGTGGGGAACAGAGCCTGTTTAAAACATTTGTCTTTTTTGAAAAAATACACACTTTCCAGAAATAAAAAGCTTTTGGGTCTCATCTTAATTTTGGTGGTAATTTATCAACATATTTCTTCAGGAACAAGTTGGAATCGTGCGAACATTTGGTTACATTTTGCTGTGAGACTGTTATTTTTTGTTTGAATCCATTTTTCTGAAATCTATGCCGCATTGTTATTGTGAGAAACACCTGAACTTCCCCTTGCTTTCCTGAGTGAACGTAAGGACAATCGAGTTGAAAAGGCCAGAACAAAAACATGTTGCCTCAGCTTTTCAGTATGAAATACTCAACTTCACTGCATCCAAAATGAAATCGTTCAGACTTTCTGCACCGCAAGAAATTCTCAGCATTTCTGCGCTCCTAACTTGGAGGCAACGAAGCTCCCAATCATACTTTTTTCACCTTCTTCCCCCAAGCCCCAGAATTTCTGGTTTTCAGCCAGCTCTGGCAACGTGTCCCAATCCGGTGTCTGCAAAGCATCGTCCTGGCGTTGGCAGGTGAAGGATCCCCTCTCCGTTCTCCCTGGTGACTGGGTGGCTCTGGACTCACCTCTCACAAACTGCCTGGCTGGTGCTCACCCTGTGCCATCATACACCAACAAATACAGCGACGGGGACGGGGGTTAGACCAGTTTGGGTAGCTGGCACAGCCTGGCTCGTCTCGCCCCTGGAAGGTAAGGGAGGAGACGCGGAAGGCTGTGTTTCTGGATGAAGAGGTCTGACCATCATTCCTTTGGGGGTAAGCCCGGGCTAACAACTTATTTCATATCAGTTAGTGCCAATCACTCGCAGCATCCGAGGGGCTGAGAGCTGCTGCGACCCTGCGTGGGATTCAGGCGGCTGACCTCGAGGTGAAAATCTCTCTATCCCATTATACACCCCTGAGACACCCAGGGCCCCTCTACTTTGTTTTCTCTGCTCCCTGTAATTTATTTTCATCTCTCGTTTTAATCTTCTTAGCGTGTCATGTGCGCCCATCAAAGAGATGCTTTCTACGCAGTCTAGCAAGTACGTTAATATGGTTTGTTCGTCTCCACATTTGGGTATCAGTGGTGCTTTTTGGCTATTTGTCAAGCATTTCTGTTTCAGTAAAGTTTATCTTTCAGGGTTTCATATAATCACATTAGCAGGGCAGACGTTAAATAGAAGTGGGGAAAAGGTGCTGAGAGGGACTGGGGGAAGGGAGAACAGTTCTATGGAACTGGCTCAGCTATTTTTTTGCAAGGAAAAGGTGACTAGGGACAGAAGATGATTGCTGGATTTATTTCCACACCAAGACTGAGAAATAAATAAACCAAGCTAAGGATGAGTGACTTTAGCCCTGCTAAGGTTTGGATGCAAATATTCTGCAGAAATGGACCAGAAATTGTACTTTGCAGGTAAATGTGGGGGGGGGGGGGGGGAACCCTCAGGGCTCCTTAACAAGAATGCAGAACAGCTGGGATGAGTAAACCTTGTCAGTATAAAAGGCCTTACTAATTAAGAAGGACCTTTGGTTTTGTAGGGAGGGATTGTGATAGGGCTTTCCGGGCTACTGATGTCCCTAGGTAAGGCTTCTCAGCACAGCTGGCTTTGCACAGAGTGGTCCTGCAGAAAGCAAAGTGCTCCTGAGGCTGTTGGTGGCAGAAACCCCAGGGCCTGGTTGCAGCAAGGCTGAGATGGCTCTGCCACCCTGCAGGTTCAACTAAAAGACCCTTTTGTTTGGTTTTTGTATCAGCTTTATTCAAGGTAAGGAATGCCAGCTCTGATTCCTCTTGTATCGATCTGTCCACATTTCATTAAGTTTATATGTAAACTTTGGGTTTTAAATAAACAGTGGTACAGCCTTATTTCATATCAAATCATGTATCTGAATATATATATATATTTGTTTTTGTTCTGAACTGGAATTCATGACACATTAAGGGCAGCCCTGGTTTTTTAGACTTCTTGCCTCCTGTCTTTGGTAAGGCTCCAGATGTTTTCTTCTCAAGCAGTAAGACGTACAGCTGGAACCACTACTTCTCCAGCTACCTACCTACTTCTATTCCTTATGTAAGGAATTAGCTTTGCAGGATCTTGCTGTTGCCTCTTGATGCTTTAAGGGGCAGTTCTACCTTTGGTGCTTTATTCCAAATATTTTGTCAAGGTAGATGATACCTTGGTAGGTACACCATTACTGCTGCTTTACTTGCTCAGTTAAGGAGAGGTAAAAAAAAGACAACCTGAGAAAAAAGTGGATGATTTCGTGTGATTTTTTTTTTTTTTTTGCTTGTGCTGCGTAATTGCTGTTGCTGGAAGTGGCTGATGGTGGTAGAAAAATTGTTGAATTCTTGGTTAAAAATTAATGTGGGGCAGTCCATAATTTCTATGCAGCATTTGATACAATTCCTAAGTATCATCTGAGGTCTTTTTGGCAGCTTTTCTGCTCCACCAGATCTTGCATAAACATCTAACTGGAGAATTTACTTGCAGTGTATTTTTATCCAGGTGTCTTCAGCGGTGTGGAAAATAAGCTGGTTGTTCTAGTCTGCCAGATCTGTACAACTGGCAGTGTGAAGGGCTGTATCTTTCAGCTTGACTCGGCCCCGTGGTGGCTCTGAATGCCAGCCCTTTGCCATGCCTGCGAGGTTTGAAGCAGCACAGAGTACACCCTAGCACCCTGCTGCTTGCAGGTTGTAGCCAATGATGCCATCTTAAGGCAACTCCTAGACTGCTCTTCTGCCATCTTCCTTATTTATAATAGTTTCTGATTTGGGAGGAGCTCCAACTGAGAAGGGGTTTTGGTGGGATCAGTAGGGGATGACATCTCGAGATGGAGGGGGCTGGTAGGAGCAGAACTTTGTGCCCTGGGGCACCAGAAATGGGAAAGGAGACAAAAGCACCTGAAAAGAGAGGAAAAATCTAAAATGCTAAGGGAAATTGGGACTGAAAAGGAAGGGAGGGGCTGCAGTTGGGAGTCCTGCCACATGGCTGCGGTGGAAGCTGCACGGCTGGTACTGCTGTGAGGCCAGCAAGGACCTTGGCCCAGACCATGGTCTCCATCCCATACAGCCTGAAGCTAGTAACGACACAATGTGGAAACTGGGCCACAGCTGCCAGAACTCAAATATGCAGTTTGGTATTATTTTTCTTGTGCAGATAGATTATTCTGCCTAGAAAATATGTTTTTTCTGAACCAAGCAATGATTTTGTGTGTGCGTGTTAAATAACGTCTTCTTGTGGTTCCTAGTGCCAAAGATACCACAGGATGAATACACCTTTAGGTACAGCAAGAATCAGGATAGTAAAGAAGGCAAGGAAATATTGAACAGTCTTGAATCCTGGTTACTCTTTCTGCATCATTTCCAAGTGGGAGGGGCAGGTTTGCCCCTGGCCTCAGTCTGTGAAGTTGAGAAGAAAAATTTTATGATATGAATCTGAAAAATCTTTTCCAGGCTTTCTTACGAACATGGTAAGTTTTTGTTTGCTTGTGTGTTTGGCTTTTTTTTTTTAACGTGGCCAGCATTGGAAATGTTATATGCCTGAGTACAAAATCACAGAAGTCAGAGGTGGGATAATAAAAGCCACACTTTTGCCAAGCTAGTGAGATAAAAAGTAAGGAGGAGCATGTTAGTACAGTCACAGGAGTTTTGACTTGGATATCCCCTTAATCATCTGCATCTAGCAAGCCTGAGTTTCATCCCTCCGGGTGTTAAGAATAAACAGCAAATGTTGTGGACAACCACAAAAGCCTTTTAACATAGGTTTAACTACCAAGCCCAGAAAGATCTTTTGGCTCTGAAAAGACGGTAATAAGCTGCACTTCACTTGAAATAGGTTGTTCCATAGCTAAGAAGAAGCACGCACAAAAACTTTTTTTTTATTAAGTTAGGAAGAACATTAGCATAATGGATGTTGTTATTTTTATATCGTGCATTTACATTTGTACTGAAGAAAGTACTTAAATAACTTTAGGTCATTTGCAGTGAGGAAAGCACTTATGCACATTATATAACTTTATGCAGGTATTAAAAACATCTCAGGTCTCTAGAGCATTTACTGAATCAAACTCAGTATTTATTAGTAAATTGTATGAAAAGCCACTTTCATATACACACAGCTTGAGTTCTCTAAAACCAAATGTGAACTAGAAATATTTCCAATACTTGTGCATTTAATTGCATGATAGAGAAAGAAAGAATCATTGGAAAGAGAATAAAAACAGTCCCCTGTAGCATATTATTAGCTTTTGAGCCCAGAAAAGGAGATTATGGGCAATAAATAGAACAGGACAGGCTGATGTACTTATTACACCAAGAAACAGAAAACCAATGTGAAAGAGAAAAATGTGGGGGTTTTAAACCTTTGTCTTGGGAAGCTTTTAGTTGGTTATCTAGTTAGCTATCTGAAAAGTGTCTTAAATCAGGCTTCCATCCAATCTTTGGTGCACCTTTGTGCAACTTGAAGGAATACTTGGAGTGTAGCGGTATCATTTACAATAATAAAGGACCACAAAGCCTGGCACTTCAGAAACTCAGATCCACTCCCTCTTGAGCAGTTCTCCATCTTGAGTAACAACCTATTAAGTGTTATTTGTAATGCAAGTCAAGGCATATCTACATACTCCTTGATTTTGATCTTTGCCGCTTCCACTTCTCTTTTTGAAGGAAAATGTTCATGTAAAATGATGCCCTTTGACAGATGCAGGGCATAATTCTCCTACATCCCTTGAATCAGGCAGAATAATACCTGTTACAGTGTTATTCTAAAGAATATGAACTTCAATATCAGCACTGACCAGCCTAGAGGGAAGTGGAGACCTGAGAATATAGGGAGCTGTCTAAGCAAAGGCAAGTATATGGTTTTGATCTTATTTACAAAGCAGAGAGCTCAGACTGCCCTTGCTATAAAACCATCAACTGGCAGAGTTGGGCCAAGCTTTCTTGGTTTTCCCGAAATTATTTTTCAATGTTAGAAATGTGTGTGTGTGTGTACACATACCAGCCTTTTAAGTCTCCTTGAAAAGGGGAAATTTGGGGTACACTGCGGAGTGACTCTGTGCCTTTTTGGTTAAAAACCACCAAATTTCTAAGGTGAATAAAGCAGCAGGTCATCTTGCGTGTTTATGTGGTGCTGAGCACGGTGGGGTCATGATTCAGAACGAGGTCAGAGCAACACAAACTACAGCCAGAAGAGAGTCAGTGAGCAAAGTTACTTCTGCTTTGCCTGAATGCTCATGTATTTGTGGCAAAACATATGTCCCAATCCTTCTCTCATGCCTATGTAGGTATGAGACGTCTCCATAGTAAACAGAACAATACCAGAGGAAGCGAGGAAACGAACTGGCCTATTTATAATTGCTCTGCTACCAATACACTCCTTCAACAGCTTGCCCAGATTACACATAATTGTGTATACTCTCTGGAAGAGTGGTTCTGAATCCTGTACCTATAATTTTGTCTTTTGTCAGAAGATGCTTTTATAATACAATCTGTATTTATAACTGTATTCTACACATCCTATTACACGGATACTTTAATATTAATTACTTTGACCTCTGTTTGACTACTGGGTAAAGGGACAGGGGGCTTTTTCCAGGAACATAATCCTTCTCATTTTTCCAGATAAATGAATTTCAGTTTAATTTTCTTTCTCTCCAATCGCTGTAACACTTGTCTTGTTCCCAGGGTCCTTTTGTAAGAGGAAATGATCTTTCTGTGTGAGCTTTTTTTCCCTTAAAAACTCCCCTCAGACTTCTCCATCGACAGACAGAAAGGAAACCCTGGCGTGCTGAAAAACAGCAAACCCCCAGGTTCCTGCAAGTACCCTGCCAAGCTGCAGCCAGGCACCGACCACCACAACTGCTGACTTTACCTTGGGGCAGGCAGGGGAAGGGGGTTGCACGGTGCCTCTTTCTGCCCAGGATTTAACCGCTATCGACGTTTAACGTGGAGCAGCATCCACATCGAAGGGTGACTGCAGAGGAGGCCAGTTCACACCGTGCCAGGAGACCTGCTCCCCGCCGCTTCTGCAGCGGGTCAGAGAGGCAGCTGCCTTGCTGAAACCCCAGGCCTTCCCTGCGTTCCCGTTCCCCTGCCCACCTTCGTTCTGCCTTGCCTAATTACTGTGTGAGCTCTTCAGGGCAGTCTCTGCCACCGTGTGCCCGGCACGGTGAGGCTGTGATGTGGGTTAGGGCCCTGGGGCACTAAATGCAGTGGAAGTCATTAACAGGTCAAGAAAAAAAATTGTTGAAGCGTGCGGTAAGGATGGAGAATGAGCAAAACCCTGAAAATTCCCAAATGTTTACTGGTCTGAGCTCGGAGCAAACTGTTCTTTGAAATCCAAGATCTTGGCTTAACTCCTTGATGTTGCTGCTTTTTCCTGACTGAGGATGGGTGGTTTCGGTCAGCCCCTCCACTTCCCTCTTCTCTTCCCCTCTCTCCTTATCCACTGACAAATCCTCTGGATGGGACAGGGTTTTGGCTTGCAGGGGAGAGTCTCATCTCCAGCAAGGGAACTGGGCTGTCTGCTTCTCCACTGTAATCCTCTGGTCCAGCAAACCCAGAGGATTCCAGTGGAGCAAACACTTTTTGTCAATAAACTGTTTGCTTTATTGTAGTGTCAGTGGTTCCCACATTGGATGTAGCTATTTAAAAAAAAAAAAAAAAAAAACAGCAAACAAAAAAACCCTGTAGCTAAAACCTTTACAATGAAGGCAGAGGCTTCTCTAACCTAACTGGGAGTGGGGACAGGGAAGGTGCTGCATTGCAATGACTGTGTTACGTGCTGCATAAGCAGGCGCTCATCTGCCGGTACCCATGAGGGAACTAAGGTTCCCTTATTCCCCCATCCCTCCACTGCCAGCTAATCTGTGCCTGCCCTCTAATTTCCTGGCAACTGTTCTAATGTACAGGCTAATAATGTTTGCAGCAATCCTGGGAGACATCAGTGTGCAGGCTAGCTATGGGGTTATAGGTCCAAAGGAGGATTAATTAGGGGAATTGTGGCATCTGGAGGGGGGGACCTTTTGAGAAGCCCTTCATCCAGGTGGTGCGAGCAGGAGTTCAGATAAGCACCCAAATATTTCTGTGAAGAACTGGAATGCCATCCCTAATTGAAGTTCAACCGCTACTAAGTCCCCTTGATAATTTCTCCTCCTTTCTTCCTCAGACTATCTCTTTTGTTATTATTTCCAACTATAACTTAATGAAAACACATTTGAAAGTAAAATTATGGATTTCTCAGGGACTCTGACCCTTAGGGGCAGCCATGGAGATACTGCAGAAGGAGCTGAGTACACAAGCTTCTGTTAATTAGAGCAGAGTGAATGATTCATAGGAAATAATTTATTCAATTAATTTAGCCTCCCTTTCTTTTGCAAATTATCTATGAAAAGTTTACAATTTTATTGCATTCAGCTGCTTGACAGCGAATGATTTCTCTGCATGTAGTTGACCTCCACGCAGTTTGAAATGTAAGCTCTGGCTTTTAGTTTTTCAGTGGACAGAGGTACTAGAGTTGGTGTTCTTCCTTGATTAAACAACTGGCTTTTAATGTGTGCCTTGAAAAACTGATGTTCATTGTTACAAATGTAGAGGTGACCCTCCATGAATATTATTAACCATAGCATAGAAATAGCTCTGCCGGCGAACCCATTTGCTAGAACAATGATCTGGAAAGTCTGTCCAGCACTTCACCTCCTGTGTCCGACATGGTGTGTCTTTGTGAGCCTTCCCCTCTGGCGTGCTCAGGGAATTTCCACTCCTTCTCCTTCACCAGACCTGTGCAGAGTCCTTTGCTTAAGCTTATCTCCACATTGAGGCAACCTCTTCAGAATATCAATTGTCTGATCAAAGCAGCCATGAAGCACAGTTGTTAAAGTCAAAGTCATAAAATTCATTGCCAATAATCTGATGCCTACTTGCTGAAGTCCTTGTCGGCAAGGTGGATATTTATTCACCAAGAAGCATTCATGATGCTTACCATTTTTCACAGTAAGGATTACAGAATACTTCAAGCAACGCAAAATCCTAAATCGTACCTGTAATGCTCCTCCGCCACCAAGCAGCAAACAGCCCTGCTCCCTAGCCTTGCAACATTTCCCTTTCTCTGACTTCCACACCTAGGGTAAATTTAATTCACACAGACCTTGGGTATGGGCAACTGAATTCGTATATCTGTCTGTCTGGGTTTAGGGCAGGGTCATTGCTTCCAGCAGACTTCTGCTGCCCTGAGATGAGGGATGTGCGGCGAGCCCGGCCCACGGCGGGCAGGCTTTTCTTGAGATGCATCCGAGCACGTGGGTTGTAACTCTGCTCAAGGTAACATTAGTTTTGGTAACAGCTTTTCTCACTCCATCATCAAAAAACATTTTTAAAGAGCAACGGTACTGTGTGAAAATGAATGCACAGCAGCATTCTTGTAACAGGTGCATAATATTTCAGTAATAGGCTTGTGGGATGTTTATTCACTTGCCAAATTCATTTATCAGGTATTGGATTCAAAGGATTTCCCAACAGGATATCTGCAGAGATTAGTGAGCTAGGCAAATGTGCTTTGAACAAATGCATCCTTTCATCAGGCAGTCATTTGGATAATTCCAGCATCAACATGCTCGCTGCTGGAATCGGTCAGCTGGTAATTGCATTAACCATTTTTCCGGCGGTCATATGTATCTGTTCCTTTAGATCCTACAAGGGCAAAGTTTGGCCTGTGACCTGTTAGACAAGAGGCACCTGCCCGTCCTTGCCCATACATGTGCAGTTTCAGCTAGTCCAGTGTTGCCCAAAGTAACCTTTCCTGCCTGGAAAGAGCTGCTGTATCAAAAAACCAAAAATGTGCTGCCAGACTTTGTTAGCACAGGTTGACAGTACTTTGTTTTGAAAAATAGTTGAAGAAAAATTGCCTTGAGGATGTAAGAACATTTTATTTCAAAGTATTTTAGCATAAAGTACTCCTCATTTTCATTTTCTTGTCCTTTAGAAGGTATTTTTATTTTGTTTTTAAAGTTGAAAGTAGAATGAAACTACTTTTAATGGAAGAAATTTGTCATTTGATTTGAACTTTTTTCCCCTGGAACTTTTTCTTAGGAGAAATTTTGAATGGATTGTCACTTTGATGGAGGACAGAAATTAATACTGAAATAAGAGGAATTCCCATGGTTTGAAAAGTTCAGAAGTTCAGCTTTAAGACAGCAAGTCATGCAACAGATATATTGGAACACATGTTTTATTAGCAGCTTAAAGAAGAAATAGCAAAAGTTTTGTTAGTTTTGTTCCAGCAACTAAATGGCTCATTCCTTTTCTTATCTGCTGTATCCTATAAAATTTCTCGTCTTAAACACTGCAGTGACTAATCATGGAAAAACTAATCAGCTTGGCTTATTAAATGGCCAGTTTTCTCTTAATAAATGAAGTTTTTTTTCTTTTTAGGAAGATCAGCTGCCTGCTCTATGAAAATGAGGCTCCATTTCAGGTACCTGAAGTGGAGAACCATCATTCTTTCACTGGTTTTTGAAAATATGGGTCACCATACATAAGGTACCAAGCTTAAATCTTGTAATGACTTAAATGTGTTTTTTCTGTGCCTTGAGCTGTAGAAGTATAAACAAAACCAAGGATTTAAGGGTAGCACATGATTTTTCAAGCTGCTGTTTGCTTTTCAGTCAATTTTTTGAGCCTTTTAAATTGTGGAGGGCTGAAAGACCATTTAATAAATGAACTTTGAGGTACACCAGGGCTTTCCTGGCTTATGAAACAAATCCTACCAAGTCTTCAGCATGAAGGGAACCAAGGCCATGCAGACAGCACAAAAGAAGGGCTTTGGGAGAAACAGAAAAGGAACAAGGAGGGCAAAAGTGTTTGCAGAACTGGGAAGGTAGCCTAACATGCTTGTGGGGGTTTTGGGGGTTTTTTTGGGTTTTTTTGGTTTTTTGTGGGACATATTTTGTTGTTATTTGTAAAGCATAATATTTTACTGTCAGAGCAACGGTACCCTCCCAGTGATGCCATTCCCTTGTTTGCACCCTTCGGAGGTCACTAGCTGCCCATGCAGACTATTGAGTGGAGGACTGATGTTTGCTCCCAAGTGGAGAAGATAAGCTAAATTGCTTTCTTCTGTTCATTATAACAACTTAAGAGCAGATGTCTCAGGCTGTAAAGCTCGAGTTGAGTTCTGCAGGCCCTGGGAATGGTGAGGTATGAGACAGATCTGTGGTTTGGGCTTGGCCTGCTCCAAGGACGTGTGCCAGCTGTGTGCTCCACATCTGGATTGAAGTCCACATTCCCCAAAAAGCCCCGCTTGGAGCTCAGGGATGTTCCCAAACACAGGCTTTGCTTGTGCTCATCTCGATGTATCAGAAATGGCGTGGGAGAGGGATAACAGCCTTCCACGCGTGGTTTTGCCATGGTGATAGCGCGAACAGGTAGGACATCGCCACTTTATCTTTCCCTGCCAGACGGCTCGTGTGGGGCCACAACGTCTTGGCGTGTCCCACCTTGATTTGCCCCGGTGTCCCCAGGGTGGGCTCTGCTGGGGGACCAGGACCTTGCACCCCACATGCCCAGCCATGGGCAACTGGCAGGGGGGAAGGATGCTGGCAGGCATCCTCCTCCCATCGCGAGCAGGCTGCTCCGGATGGTTCTGGCGTGGAAAACGTCTGCACGTGGGAGCCCTTCAGCAGCAAGGAAGGGAAAGCCAGAGCGCACTGCTGCTTTCTATCAGGGAGAGTTTAAAAGTGACTTGCCGGCTGACAGAAGCAGCAGCTGCAAGGAAATTTCCACACATCCCCCCCTCCCTTTTTTTTTTTTTTTTTTAAATGACAGCAATGTTTTAATCAAGTTGGGCTGAGCATGAAAGTCTGAGTGGGAGGAATAGCTGGGGAGGGGAGGAGGAGCGGAGGAATGGCTGGCTGCTGGCATATGTCTAAGCTGAGGGATGCTCTCTGCCTAGGAGGACAGTTAACCTACACAAAATGTTCTGGCTTCTTGCCCGTATCAGCCACATCATGCTGCTCCAGCCTTTTGTGCCAGATCCCCGAGATGGTGACTGTCACTCCGACAGAGGGAGAGAGAAGAAGGAAAGATGGGGGGGGGACAACACACCAAACAACCCACCAAATCCAACACCACAACCCAGTAATAGGCTTGCTGTCAAGCCCAGGTTGAGCAGCAGTATTTTTCGGGAATGAGTGCTGGTGGAAACATAGTGAGCCAGCTGTGTACTTCTGCAGAATAAATCAAGGCCAGGCTGAAGGCCTTGGAGAGTAAAGTCAGCAGAGCTCCACAGAAACAGCCCTGAACGTATGGCATTTAATAGAGAACCTGAACTCGTACAGTCTAGCCATGAGCAAACTGAGACTAGGGCTGGGATTTTTTTTTTTTCCCTGTTAAATCCAGGTGGAAGAAACATTGATTTCTAGAAAAAAAAAAAATTCAGAGTCAGAAATGCTTTGATGACACCTTTGTTTATACCCATAGACTTTCTTATACAAGGGATGTTATGATAGCCAGTTCACCAAAACTGCCCCTGGCCTCGGGTCAAATCTCCTGGTCTCCTTAGGCCAGGACTTTTGCCACTCCTCCCTCACAAACTTCATCTTCTGGAGAAGGCTATTAGTTCCCACAAAGAAGCAGCTCCCTCTGCAAATTATTGTGGAAAACCGACTGATTGCTCTCTGTCCCCACACTTCGCGTGTGGGAGCTGACAGACCCATGTCATTACCCAGTCCGCAAAAAATCTTTTATTATTAACAACACAACTGCCGTTCCCAGGTTACGCCGCACAGCTCTCACGGACTTCTCCAGCACCAGTGAATTAGCTGAGCATCATCAGCGCAGAGCAAAAATGTCCTCCTTTGGCAGCAAATGGCCGCAAATGTCTTCTCAGCTTCCGTGGCTTGAGTTTGGAGCTGGCGGCAGTTCCCTTCTCCTCTGGGAAGCAGAGGGGAGAGACTGCCTGTGCCCCGGGAAGGCTGGAGTGGGACCTGGGGGGCACAGCAGCTTCTTGAAGCTCGGGGGAAGTTGCAGCTGATCTGACAGCAAGTGTTCAGGAGAGAAGAGACTGCTGCAAAGAGCATCTTAATAGCTAAAAGCGGTGCGCGACTTCTCTTTTAGACCTGGCTGCTGATCTCGTAGCTGGCACTTAAATTGTGCTTTCAAGCTGTTCTCTGAAACCACTTATCTACTTCAAAAATATTTTTAATGGAACCTGAGATTCTCCGGTAGCTTGAGTTCTAAGGAAAAACACAAAACATAACAAGATTCAGGTCAGAATACCACATTATTCTAGGATATTTGAAAATGAGGGAAGATATCTAAGGCCATTTGAATGAAAGGACTTGAGGTGGGGAGGGTTGAGGATTATTTAATTTATTTTACTTAGACTTATCACAGAGAAAGAAAAGCATCTAGGGACCATTAACGTGCTTTTTAAATCCGCAAAAGCTACAAATCAAGAAATCTGTTGGAAGCAAGTAGACAAAGAGTTGGTTTAAATATACATTAGGGGAGTACAGAATCACAGCTGCTCTTATTGCAACCACCACCCAAGGTACGGGTCTTTCCTTGAACCAGCCTGTCACGCAAGGACCACACCAGATGCCTTGCGAAAACCCTCTCCCGTGCTGGTAGGCACCGCTCCCGCAGTCTGCTTCAGCCTCCAAAGGGCAGAGAGAGTAGAGGGTGGACATGGGGGTTAACAGCAAACACCTTCCAGCTGGTAGGAAGCTTTCATCTGCTCCAAATGGATGATAGGGCTGCTTAAATAAGCTGCGTATTTATCTAACATATCCTCAGGGAATTATAAGTGACACTGCTGTACCTCAGTGGAAAGGCAGCAGAAGTTGAAAAAGTAAACAGAAAAGCCTGGCGGACGGTTTTATAAAAGCTTCAGCCCTTTCTGCTTTCTCACTGTAGATCCACTGATATCTTGCTGGAGGTGAAACACCTGTGATAATCATTTGGCATGCAGATATATCTCTTGTTCAGGTGCCAGATTTACACCTAGCATTATGTGGGACACAAAAGAAAAGTGGGGGAAAAATAGTTTCTGTGCTTTTTGCCACTCGTTTGGGGTTTAGGTGTAAAGAATCATGAAAGGTTTTGTTTTCAGGGCTCTATTTTCTTCCTACCTCTCTACTGTTAGCAATATTATCTGTGTCAATTTTGTTGTTCAGCTGTCTCTGGTGGAAAACTTCTTGCAGGCATCAACAGTAGAGGTCCTTCAGGTTTTACCTGGGTGTTTTAGCTCTTGAACAAAGGTTCCTTTTTCTCATATCCGTTAATAAAAAATACTTCACAAAACCCTGGAGCTTTTAATAACTGTATAGATATTAGAATAGGTGGAAGATTTTAACAGAATGGGGGGGATGCCCCTCAATACAACTTTTGCTGGGAGACTGCTGCAGACAACACACCCAGCAGTCCTCTCTGTCCACCTACACCAAAAAAGCCTTTGGCAACAGAGTGGGCTGGGGTTCCTTGGGTCGTAGTGTGGAGATGTGCTTGTCCAGTGGCCTCCCTATAGCCCACCTGTATAACCAAAGGTAGGAGTGGGGAGGTCTGTAGAAAGGTGGTAGCAGTTGGGAATGGCATTCGTTGCACCCAGTTTGGTCCATCATATTCAATCCATGAGTTGGGCATCAAGACCAAACCAAGACCTGGTTCCAGCTGGTCAGTGGAAAGGAGCTGCTCCTCCTGACATGAACATGTCCCTGTTGTATTAAATACCCTTCTTAGAGCAACGTGACTCGCTCCCACAGGTTGCCCTCACCCTGGACATTGTGCCAGCCTAACCACCTGGCACTGACTAGTTGCTTAATTTTGAGGTGGATGAAGTTTTAGACAGCAGGATAAATCCCATCTCTGGTTTCTGAACAGCCAAAGCAATAATCAGTTGTTAAATAACGATGGTTTTGTCACACTGGCTTTCTAGTAAGTCCTGTGGTCAAAACAGACTCCAGCAATTAGCTTCCCTCAGTCTCCCTGACAAAAAACATAGGTAGCACACCATTTAACAGTTAACACAGGACCTCCAGAAAGAGGTAGCAATGCAAAATAAGCTTGTGTTAAATCTTGATAATTGAGTTCAACACTTAAAGTTAGACATTGGAACAATCTGCATTTTGAACATGATGCATTTAGGTGTGGTATAAGTGTGAATGTCCCATAAGGTGGTACGCCTCCTTCAGCTGATGAAGGATACAAGATCAGAATTGCCCTCAGATGTGTATGTAGCCATCCACAGAGCACCTTCTAGAGAGGTGTCACTCAAGGACAACGTCTCATGTCATTGAGACCCTGGGTGTGTCTGAAGGAGGATACAGGGGCCTTGTAAAGCACTGCAGAGCATAGCACTGCCCTCATTCTGTGAGATGACATGATGTATGTACTTTTGAGCCCCAGAAGAGGAAAAATTATGGACTCCATTTTACCTGTGTAAATTATTTGAGGACCAGGTTACACAGGTAGCCTCGCGGATATCAGGAGGGCAAGACACTTGTAAAGCACCCTTGTTCAAGAAGGACCCCAGAGCATGAATGCGTGTCTGCTGATCATGTGTGCAGAGGTTCACATCAAGGGGGGATCTCTGCCTGAGGGTGGCTTTGGATCACACTTAGAGGCTTTAGTCTAGAGAAGGCAGGAGCTATTATTATGAACTGGGGGGTTCATTCTGCTTGTTAAAGAAGTGTGTCAGTTATGTTGCTTCTTTTGTGATTTCATGGTCATCTTAAAAGCTCATTTCTTGGTGGTCATTACAAAATCAGCTGGAGCCCCAGTCCACTTCTGAGCCTTAAAACCCACCAGTGACCAGATCAGTAACCTCCTCTCAGGTCTCTCTGGCTGTTTCTCCCACCAGACAGGAGGGATATTTTCAGCATCCCTGGTTCAGTCTTCAGCAAGAATGAACAAAATAAGCATCAACATCTTTGGCTCATCCCTTCCAGGTCCACGCTGTGGGTGCACCAGTAATATTCTTGAGAGGGTCCCTTATTTCCTTTGGACTCCTGATACACAGCAAGAGACAGGGGAAATGTTTGCAAGGCAAATGCTTTCTGATGGGCCTGCCCCAAACTCACCAGTTACAAGCCATTTGTATGGAAATGACACTACAATTACTATCCTAGAGCCGCATCCAACCTTGGCTTCTGCCAGCAGAAGGTACAGGCTACCAGATGGCAGAAATCCTACCCAAGCACCAAGCGGTTTAAACTGCTCTTTTTGCTAGGAATTTAAATGGTCCATATGCTGAAAGTATAACGCTTGGCTGCAGCCTGGCTGCCTAGCAGAGGTCTCTGCTGTCTGGGCTAAAGGGGACGAGCAATTAGCTCGTAAGAGCTAGGAGCCCGTATCCCCCCCTTATGTCCCAGTATCAGACTGTGCTACGGTCATACACGTGCTAAAACGTCTGATTGTGCATCTGGAGGAGGATGGTGGTGCCTGCATTTACAGTCCGACTGCCAATTTGGGGTGTTGTGACAGAGGCTTGAGAGAAAAGCGAAGACCGGGAGCGGTCGGGGTATCCAGGCTCCCCTTTTTCTCCGCTACCTGCTTCTGGGATCGGCTGGTGAAACCCCGAGCTAAGGGATTCAAAGGGCATAGTTTGTCGTGGATTTCAGAGGAGCACAAACGCTGCTCTCCGGGGGATTTGCAGCCTCTGGTTTCCAGGGTCTGGCGAAACGCCTGGCAAATCCTCCCCCGGCGAGCTGCTCTGCGGCGAGCTGCACGGCGCCTGGAGCAGAAGGTCCGCAGCTTTGGGTGCAGGTCGCTCGCCACGGGGCAGGTAGGACGGCCCCGCTCCTTCATCATCTGGGTGATTTCATTTGGTTGCTGGAAAGGGCTTGCTTCTCCCCTGAGCAGATCCCCTACTCCAGGCGCCCTTTGTAAGTCATCTTCCAAAAATCTGCCGTCAGCCTGGCTGGCTGAGGCTGCACCCGCTCCAGGGCAGTAATGCCCTTTTTTGTGTGAAAAGGTGACCGAGCACAGTGCTTCAAATGAAAAAGTGCCCCGCCTCGTGCAGAAATGTTAGCCCTTCTCCTGATTTATAGCCTCTTCTCCGATTCACCCAGTCTCCCCTTGCCTTTTGTGCTGGAATTGAACTCCAGCCGGATGGCTCGGAGGGCTTTGCTAAAGTAACCCCTGGAGAAAATTCCTTTCCTGGTCAGCTCGCTCTGAATTACTCTTCTGCTTAAAATGTACTCTCACTGTCCTGGCTCACTGCCTCTAGATTTATTATGTAACATTTGTCTAATTTAAATTGCATTTTCTGTTTACTGGCCCAGTTGCCTGCAAGATCTGCTTCATCCTGAATCCTGTTACGTTGTTGTTCATTGTTCACTTTTTCTCTCTCTGGTTCTGGTACTATCAACCAACGCTGGTGTCTTGCATCTGACATCCTTATCTAAATCATTTACATACATTGAATGCATTTAAAAGATAGGGAGGTCAGATTTTTAGAAATCTTGCAAGGTCGCTGCAAATAAAGCTAAGATGTAATTTGTTTTCTGCTTGTCCTTTTCATATGGAAAATTGTATTTTGATATTCATAAGGAGACTTTTATTAGCAAATATAAGAGTGCCTTGAAACAGATATTTTAATCATGCATGTAATTTTTTATGATTGTGACTATTAGTATTTAGCATGCTTGTTATCCTTGATGTTTTTTTGCCCAGAGGGTTTCCAGACGAACAAAACAGCACATATTTTAGTAAATTATTCTCTCTGTATCTGTGAGTTATTGACCCTTTTAAAAACACTTTTTGCTAAAAATATATATATATATATATAAAAATAATACAGTGTTGTTTCTAATGGGAATAGACAACAAGCATTTCCCAGTGCATATGACTCTTTCTAGCAGGTCCTCTCAGCCCTGTGTCAGACCTAGATGACTTCTAGGGAGCTCCAAGCCTCTAATAGGAACCCAAAGCTCCTTGGAGGCAACACTTTAAGTACCGCTGTTACGGTGAGCAGTAAATCAGACTTCTAAAAGGTGTTAGGCTTGTGAATACAAGTGCTCCATAATGAGCATCTGGGGCTAGGTCCTCCCAAGAGCCTGAATCCCAGACACTGCCTCCGCAGCGGTGGGGCACTGCGGTGACATCTCCTCGCCTCCTCGTATTGGGGGGCAGGAGAAGGCAGCTCGAGCCCAAGCAGAGATTTGAGCGGCCTCGTGCTGCGCAGACATCACCCCATGAAGCCTTTGCCACCAACCCGGTGCAGGAGCACGCTGGGCTGTTTGGTGCGTTGTCGGAGGACAAACCCTCTTTGCCCAGCTGAGGAGGAACCAGTGGTCGTTTGCTGCCAGAAAGCCCCTTAGGTACTGGCAGGGGGCCATAAATGAAAGTTGTCTGTAGGCTGCTTTTAAGCTCTGCCTGAGCACCTCTGCCCTGTGTGGAGCTGACTCTTCTGGAATCAGCTGGATGCTCCTCATCTGTGGCCCCCGTGTTTCAGCGGTGGGAAGATGCAGCTCACGGGTTCAGTCCAGGCTCACAAACTCTCCAATTCCCCCCAAGGCAGTTCATAGGAATCATAAAACCTTGAACTGCAGGAGGCTCAACCCCTCCTATCATGTATGAACTTGTCTCCAGTGTTTCACTGGGCTCCAGGGCAAGTTTGTTCATTGCAACAAAAATTATTTCTTTTCCCAAATACAGCAAATTGTAGGCACTCCTTAACAGTAGATATGAATCCATTTTCACAGGTATCAGGTCTTACATCTCAGCAAGTAGACACAGTTTTCACAGAATAAGTAGAAAAAGGGGTTGAGGTTTGGAAACCTCCAAAGAAAATAAGTATCACATGATGGGGGAGATGAAAAATTTTCTCACATATAGCATGCACTGAGCTGGTATCTCCATGGCTTGTGTTACCATACATCTCCTCACACTAATTCTGTCTCTGAAGTGAGGAGGTGCTGTCGTTCTCACTGGATACATGGAGTCATTTGATGATGGGCAGATGGGAAATCTGTAAGAAAGCTAGAAAATACTGTAGACTTCATGAGTTCTGGACTAGGAACAGCAAGTTAGGTGGTTAAAAAGTGTTATGGATTAAAGGATAAGTCACCAGACTAGGAGACCAGAGTGTGTTTTATCAGGGATTTATTGCATTTACTCTTTCTCAGCTTACAGTGGTGAAATAAAAATGTCAACAATTGACAAAGAAATTAAACTGATTCAATAGCTATTAACATTTGATACTCCTCAGGTGGCACTAGTCACAAAATAACCCTTGAGTAATACATGTGCTAAATATCAACAGTAAGCTTCAGTATTTGTCATCAAACATGCTTTAATACTGAGCTACCCATGCACAGAAAAATAGAAGGAGCAAGTAATGTTTGCACACGGCAAGAAGGCTAGAGATACCATGCTAAATACAAAAACAACCCTTCAGAAAACCACTCTGGTTATTAGTAAAAGAAAACTATCAGAAATAAAAAAAGCATTAAAATGAGAAAGCTAGAAGAGATTGCACACTAAATGTAAAACTAAATGAAGCAGGAAAAAAAGATTTTCAGCAGATCTTTGCCAAGAACATAAAAGGTACCAGTGATGATAACGGCAGCAGAATCAGCAATAACAAATGCAACCTCCTTTGATACAGGAAAAGTCAGTGAAACCAGTAGACGATCAAGAAGCAAAAGAAGTATTCAAGAGAGGCAAGGTCATTATGGAAAGAGGAAATTAATTCTTGGTCTCACTGTTCACTACTTGTGAGACAGGGTCTCACACCAGAACTGTGCTGATGAGCCTAAGGATCTATCTAAAACAGAATTGTCAATAGAAAATATTGCTGGACAAATCACAAGAATAAGACAGAAGTCATTGAAGTGTTAAAAGGGAATTCAGATATGAAATTATTCAACAACTGATTATGGTATGTAATAATTTTTTCCCCAGAATAACGTACAGTGGCAAATGTGTCACCAGTCTTTAGTAATGACTGTAGGCATTGCTGGGAACTACAGATCGGTAAATCTCCATTAAAGACCAGTCAAACTTGTAGAAACAATCATAAACAGAATTCTTAGTCACAAAAATACATACACGTTGCTGGGGAAGAACTGCACAGATTTTGTAGTCTTACCTTTAAAATGTATCAGAGAGACTTGGAGGAGCTAGCAACTACCTGAATAAATGTGATCCAGCTGCTAAGTAATGAACTTGTATCTCACAATGCTTTTGCCAAGATCTCTCACCACAAGTTTTTAAGGAAGGGAGGCTCTCATGGAGTCCACAGGGCAAGGGACATGGCAGGAAGGGGAGCTGCCGGGCAGCAAATTTCTTGCTCTTGCTCTATGTACTTGTGTGGTTTCCAGCAAAGCTGGAGAGTCATGAAGTGACAAATTCTGCAGAAGAGATAAAATTACTCAGGATAATAAAACACGAGACAGCTTTTGAGACAGAATATCAAAGAAGTCTACAAATTTGGGAGTGATGTGGAGAAGGCAAATGGGGAATGACGATTCAGTATTTCTGTCAGTACAAGACCCATGAGGTACCCAATGAAAACTATGAAGCAGAAAGACTGAAATAAGCAAAAGCAATTTTTGCCATAATTTATATAAACTCTTAAACTATGGTACTCACTGCCACTGACCATGGCCAATGTCAACCAAAACCAGGTTCAAAAACAGATTAGGCAACTCGGGGCTATCAGTGACGAAGACACGCTGGCCTGAATGAATTTCAGGTCAGACTAAGTCTGGCAGTTTCAATACCCTGTGGAAAAAAAGTCATGTTGCTGATGGTATGAAATGGTACTGCTTGTATTAAAGTATTCATATATTTAAAATGTGTCCTTAGATGGTGAAGTGAGCTGTCAGAGTTTTGTTCTTGGCACAGTTGGTCAGAAAAATTGCAAAAGAACTATATTGCCATCAGAAATCAAAACACTTTGCAAAAGAGGATTGCTTTCAGCAGACTCCTGGAAGAAAATCAGTGGAAAAAGTACTGACAGTGTAGTGTTGAAATATCCCATTCTATTTTTTATTTTGAAACAACTTTCTGCCTTGATTTTTTTTTCACTTTGTATTAGCTTTTTTGCTACAACTTAATATTAACTTTAAAAAGTCAAAGTCAAAACAGAATGTTTCAGTCTCCGTTACAACAAAACCTGTCAATCAACTTGAAATACCTTGAGGTGGGGTTTTCTAATTCCCCTTTGCTGCGAATTTCAGACTTCGGGTGTTTCATCGCAATTCAGAATAAAGTCAACTTTTGAAATGTGAAAGATTCTGTTCTTTAAAACTTGGGCAAAGTGACTCCATTTTCTTTCTCTCTCAGTTAGCTCATCTGAAAGTGGTAACAATGATGCTGATCCATCTTTGCAAAGCCCTTTCAGACTGAGTGCTGAAGAATCACACATTTCTGTGTCTGATGCTAACATTGCGTGATCTCAAGCACCATCCCACTCCCACTGTTTTCAGCTGTGCCCCTCTTTCCCCTGGTCATTTGTTCACAAATTGCAAGGGTACAATGTATGGCATATTTCTTCTATGAGAACTGCCCATGACGTGTTTTGGGCCTTTCTTCTTCCCCTCTCTTTTTCTTCCTGTGCCTGTCTAATGTTTTTGGTTTGCCTTTTCATTTGTGCAAACTGGGAGTTGTTCTCTTCTGGGATGGGGGGAGGAGTTACTTTCCTGAGGGCTATTGGATTTTCCCTTGTCCAAGATCTTTTTATGGTTAGTGGCTTATTGAGTGGAGCATGCAAACTCCTGACAGTCGGAGCAGAGCTGAATCAACTTTGGCAGGACAGCATGAGGAAGCTTACAGTGCCACTGCTTGTGCTATAAATACAAAAATAAAAGGAAGACTTCATTCCCTAAACTCTGCACATTACGTCCTCAAACTGGGGACTCAAGCGTGCCTTGTGCTGTACATTAGCCATCTGCACCAGAGGGAATGTCTTCCTCATTTTGTTCCCAGGATGGAGGCATCAGGATTGCTATGAGATAGCGTGAGGCAGGAAGAGTTTTCTGGGTCCTGGAATGCCAATAAGCACTTCAAACATCTTTCTTGGTTTCTGGAGTCCCTGCATCCAGCACCCTGGAGCGTGATTTCTTTTTATAAAAAGAAAGCCTATGCTATTTTTCATACCAATCACATGCTGTTCTAAATGGCTTAAAAGTTTCAAGGACTCCAAATGCTGAAAAACAGCTGTATGCTGATGTGAGCAGCATGTGTAAGGATGATTTAAATCTAGTTTTTATCCTATTTAACTCCCAGTGGCTTTTATGTTTTCCATAAATGGCTGAGAAAAGTTCTTGGCTGGAAAGAGCCGTAAAAAAATGTAGTAAATTCTTTGTAGTCTCAACATGAGCAATTCATCATATTTTTGTTTGTTTGTTTTCTGGGATTTTGTTTGCTTTCTGTGATTTTGACATGTCTTGGATCTCTGATGAGTCTCTTGTTCCTCACTACATGCTGATCCACACTGATAAATTGTCCTTTATGCTTTGGTTTCAAGGTAGTGACCTACATCCAGAACAGAACATCCATTGCCTGGGAGGGCCACAAGGACAAGGACCACCTATGTCCTACTGAAACGTGAGTCTTCCTAAAAATCTCTCCTGTAGGATAATTATTCTCTGCAACCCAGAGGCCACAAGAGGCAGTAGGAGTCCTTAGCAAGAGTCTGGCAGATTACAAGTAGAAATTTGGGGGTTTGACTGTGCCCTGTCGGTAACTTGGGAAAGTGCTCTGTGGCACCCAACCCAGCCCAGCAGAACTGCTGACAGAGGATTCCAGGTCCTCCTGAACAGATTGTAGTGCGCGCATTCACATCACATCTCTAGGGTCAGATTTAGTGATAATTTGACTCAAACTAATATCTACATAAGGGGATTTTGCAAATTTATAATTTCCAAAGGGCACATCTGCTAATATTCTATTATAATTTCTGAACTCCATTTCTTTCATTAAGGAGCTAATTTTGTTCCCAAGAGGATCATTAGCTTTTACCCATTTTGATTAAATTAATTCATATTACCAATAGCTACCTAAGGCTTTATGAACTGGATGGGAACTTTTAGCTTTTGCTTTAACGCAGTCTCTCACCATGAGAAATCTTGTCACCTCTAATTGCATTTAGAGGAATTTAAATTCACTTCCTTTGACATTTTTTTCCAGATCTATACTGAGTAAAGTGCATGTTACGCTTTTCACAATGCTCTCATTCAGCCTTCATAAAAACGTTAAGCGTGGAGGGCTCTTTGTCCAGGATTATCCCAAAATCGTTCTCGGGAGACTTGATCCCAAGAGGTATGGGATTTCCTCAGCTCCCACTGAGCTACAGAGCAGCACTATAGATTTTCTCCTCCTTATATCTGCTGCAGCAAAGCTTAGCCTTGGGCTCTTCTCCTCCACAAGTCTCCCTGGGGTTCTGACATCCAACTTCACAGCTATCTTGGGACATTTGTGCACAGGAGAGAGGAATTGGCCAAGGGAATTACCTTTTACTTGTCATGGACACAGGGATGAGGTAGCAACAGGAGAGAAGGGACCAAAGGGTGCTTGGCGTATGGCACTTGGGACAACACCCACACTTTTACAGAAGTAAGAGCAAATGCTGTGAGCAAATGGGCCAAACTGGGCTTTTTGGACATCTCTGGAAGCTACCACTCTCTCTGCAGCCCCTGTCAAGCAAAAGCCAACATGCTTTCTCTTTCCCCACTGTCACATTTAACCTCCAGGCACTGGCTATGACCATACATATATCCATTGCCAGCAATTTCTTCTCAGATCCTGGTGGAGACTTGATAGCAAAGTGCAAGTGCATGTTCCTGCATTCCCCATTTCTTTCCATTTTTGCTTGGATTTGCAAAGGCTACAGCATTGTTCAATTTTCATTTCTATTGACTGTCAATGGGAATTCATCCTAGCTGGATGAAAAAAATCACACTCCTCAGGCCTAAAATGCCACTCTGCATGTTCCTAATTGCCTTGTTATTTTTGGATGCTTAGCTTCAGCCGTGGGGATTGTAGTTGATCCTTCAATTCCCTGATATTATCATTAAAACTGGTGGGTCGTGATCACAGGTAAAACCATGTGGTATAGGAAACAGGCTTTCAAAGCCCTTTACAGTGGCAACTATAAATGGCAGAAACATGGTAAATGTTTTGCATGGGCAAAGTACAAGCAGAATTTGCATTCTCCAAATGGCACATCCTTGGAGACCATACAGTTGCTATTTGGAGACCTTGAATGGTCACCAAATCCAGCAGGAACTGGGGGCACTATAAATAGTCCATGCTGGGACTGATGTGGCAGCACTGGAGCTGAGCAATAGTGCTGCAAAACCTCTGGAGTAAAGGCAGAGAAGCAAAAAAATAGGTCTGGATGCAGGGTTTGGCCCATACCATTGAAGCTAAGGTAGTTACAACCACTATTACGTGAATTCCCTTGCTGCATGTGTATTTTCCAGTGCACAAGCGGGAGGCAGCCTGCAAAGCCTTATCTTGTTGTGTGCTGATTGTGAGCTGGAGACAACACCGAGTAACAACGCAGAGAGGACGTCAGTCCGAAACGGCCGGCTGCCCTGTACGTACAGCACAAAGGCAGTAAACTCCTTATCTCACCATCCTATAAATCTTTGTTGACCATCTCTGTATGTGTCTCCATAAGAACATTTGATCTAATAGCCTTTTTAAAAATTTCCCTTCATTTTCCAGTATAACCCCCCAGTGAATCATTAATGTAACAAGATAAAGATCTCTAGCTAAGGAATTATTCTTATTATAAAGTTCCCAAGTTCTAGTAGCAAACCTCTCCAGGGTATATATTAAACCAAAAAGGTCCCACACAATCATTTAAATCTACAAAATTCAATTCATTTCTGACTCCCTCCAGGCACTTGTTTTATAGTTATCTAATAAAGGGGAGTTGTGGCTGTTAAATGATAAAGTCTCCAAAGGGGACGTGGGAATTCTGCACACTAGTCCCCAACATTTGCTGGGAAGCTTTATTCCTCCATCTCGCCCTCATCCCTTTTGAAAAGGAAACCTTTCAAAGCCTTGCAAAATGAATAGATGATTCTGTTTTTAAAGAAAAGCAAAGTCTATAAAATTTCCTTACATAAATGTACTGCTCGAGGATATAGGTTACAAGAAGATTAAGCACTTAATTGTTCCAGAAATTATGTGTATGCCTTCACCAAATCACTGAAACTGAAGATGGAGCAGATGCATGTCTGCTCTACTTCCTTGCTTGTGCGGGAATGTTCCCTGCGATGCTTTTTCTGCTACTTCCTCCAGTCTAGTTTTAAATTACCTGTGAAATTATCATTGGTGCAATTCTGTCGTGCGGTAATGCACATGGATTCCCTGGCAGAGAGTGTCTGATAGCGTTTTTTTCCCCCACAGTTTTGAAAATAGAAAGGTAGGGATAATAAAATACTAGCTCTCCCGATTGCATCAAAAGCATAACTGTAGATGTATCGGTACCATCCACTAAACCGCACTCAAGAGACATCAGAAGCTTTTTTTACGGTTGGAAAATGTATTGACATGAGGTGGTGTGTTAAAAAAATGAGTCGCTTACCTGGTGTTAAACACAACTTCCTACCTAACACAGACACAGGGCTAGGTCAAACTTGATACGACCAAACTTGATACAGCCCGTTACAGTTCAGCTGAGAAACCCCAGGGTTAATCATCATCAGCTCATACAGGTTTTGCAATATCCATTTTTGTCCATGCTAAGAGATTAAATATGTTCATTTTTAACTGTCTGGTAACGACTGTATTTTGCAACACACTGTATTTTCCTTACAGAGATGAGGTGCAAAAGAGAAAATTGGAGCTTCCTTCCAAAATGCAAAAAATAACCGCTCTGAGGTGGATCCACAGAGACCAGCAGAGACCCAGATTTATTTCCAAAGAAGATGATTCAATTTGTCCTCCTGTGCCCGCACCTTAATGCATTAAGTGTTTTTGGGGGGCTGCCACTGGAACTGAATGGGTTTTTTGGCCAAAAGCAGGCTTTGTGAGAATGTTTAAAGAAATCAATACGTGAGGTTTGTCTAAGGTTACATGTTTGTTAATGTTTTATTGATTACGCTATTGGTTGTAAATTATGTAACTTAATAAAGCTGAGGACTCTTTCTAATAAAGACAAAGAGGTTATTCCATTAGCTGGCAACTTAAGGCAAAGAAACTTAATAATATAGCACATTATAAGACCACAGCCCAGAGCCTGACAAATCCAATTCATCATGGAAGTGGCCGTGATGTTGCAGACACCGGGCTATGTCCTCACACAATTAGGCAGCACAGGTCAAGTTTAAAAGAGGGCGAAGTCTGCTTTCTGAAGCTGTGACGTGGCCATAAAACATGGATGAGAACAGTGAAGTGGCCCAAAAGGACACCCGGAGCTGTTCTGGAGCGTGGGGGGCCCCACACACGGTCAAGACGGCACGTGAGCCATCGCAGCCTTCTGTCGCGTGTTCTTGTTGTTAGCTCAGACTTCTTTTCGGTGTTAGTTTTCCCCCAAACTGCTTCCCACATCTCCTTGGAGATGAACCTGTTTTATTTTATTTTATTTTAAAGAAAGCTGTCATCACCCAGGAGAAAAAAAAAAAAATCCTGAACGTGCTTTTAAAAGGAAATGAAACAGTGAATTTCCAAGAGACTAAAGATTGCCTCTCCACAATACAATTGCATTTCCACGGCTGTGGAGGACAGATACTGCAGCTCCCCTTGGCACGTGTGGGATTGACAAGCAGCTGGTTGCAGAAATGGGTCTAATATTTGACTTGGCTGCAGTTGCCAGGCACGGGAGTTGTTCTGAGAGCAGGAAAAAGCACCCCGTGTCAGAGGATGACGGAGCACCTCCTCCAGCCGCCTCGGCAACCTGCTGCTTTTTATTTAGCTGGGAGCAGGGGCTCCAAATCCTGCCTCCCGAGCGCTGCCCAGCCCTGGTCCCCTCCCATCCGCACACAGCCCTGCCAGCACCCTCTCGGATCCAGGCTCGGTAATTAAACGCAGGTGTCAGCGAGGCCACCTGGACCACTCTTTGGGTGCTCGAAGCAACGTCAGTCCACAGGGGTTACGGCGGGCACCGGGATTTCTAATGAACGCGAGCCGGGGGCTGGAGGAGCGGGTCTGCTGCAGACCTTGTTTTGGCTCCCAGACTGTCAGCACGACCATTAACTGATAACGTGGAAACCGTCTGGCAGGCGACGCGGGTCTCCCCCGCTCCGTCAGGAAGCGCCAGGTGTTGTTGGGAGAAAACACCTGGAATCTGTCTCTCGGGTCGATGAATTCGGGCAGCTAAAACGGACGTACTCAGGATCGCCTGGTACGTTTTGCAAATGTAGGGTCTTTCAGCTCCTGTCATTAGGAGCCTTTCAGTTTCTCATCTTCCTAATTAAATCCCTTATTTTCTTCAGAAATTCAGAGATTGGGGCCAGATTCGGCTCATGGTTCCATCTGTGTGAAGTCAAGGCAGTTACTAGGTGCTGCACGCACGGAGCAGGCTCCAGCATTATGGATTTGAAGCTGTGAATTATTCCCGCAGGAAGGCACATTTACATCATTGAGAATTTAAGGGGAACGGCATAACAAAATTGGCTCTGTGTGTCTGGGCTTGTTCAGTGACGGATGTGTCCGGCCCTACGGTATCCATTGCTACAAACCCACTAAGGTTGTAACCGGCATCCTAAACTGAAGTCCGTCCCCACAATTAGTATCTTACCCTTTAACTAAAATCACTGCCACCTCAATCCTCGAAGAGTAACAAAAACCTCACAGCCCAAATATTAACTCAGAAAAAAACTAAAGCTTAAAGGAAACGCCAAAATAAATAATAATTAAAAAATCTTAGGGACAACAATCCACTTTTATATGGCCCCATAGTGAGGAAGAGGCCGGGCCACGCTAGCACAAGAGTGACCGTGGAGCATGTTTTAAATGAGGGATGTCTCTTAGAGTGAGCCTGTGTGCCAGTGGTAGTAGGTTGTTTTTTTAAAGCCAAGCAGTCAGCGAAATGATGGACTGCCGATGCTCTGCAGGGCACAAAATGAGCTCCAAAGCATACAACCCACATAACAGCAAATTATTCTGACTTGACCACTACCCACAGGTAATGAAGCTAATGAGCTAACGAGGAGCTGCCAACCCACTGTTGGTCTCGAGTGGGAGATGTTGGCCTAAACCTGTTCCCATTGCAGCAAATGACAAGTTGCTCAACTGTTAGCGTGGAAGCAGCCTCAAATCTTTTATTTGTCTGGTTTGGAGCCTAAATTTTGTGGGGGGTACGAATAATGGTGGAAAGGAATGATTAAACATGAATTTAAGGTCGTGTTTGCAAGCTGACTTACTGCTGCAAGAAAGGGAATCTCTCAGGAGATGGTTGGTTTTGCCACATTGCCGTTAATCTGAATTGCAATGTCAGTGCTGCCAATTTAACACTGACCCTGCCCCCCATCCTGTTGCTCCTGGCTCTCTCTGGGCCTTCAGTTTCTCACTCAAAGCAAGCTGGAGAGGAGAAAAAGGGAAACCAGAAAAGCTGCTACAACACCAGGACGAGCACACAGCTCATCCAGGTGAGCTGTACTCAATCATTACATTATTCCATCTTTCTTTTGTCTTGCAGCGTGTCATGTTCCCATCTAATTATGATCTGACAGTGCAAATGCTTGGTATCATTTTAATATTTATTCCCATGAATAACCTCTCTAAAATGAAAGAATTAGTGTTTGCATGATCAAAGCCGCTGTAAACCCTGTGTTCTCTGAGGTGGCAAGTGTGGTTTATATTTGTTCCCTAAACTGCTTTGAACACTGTGGCCGCTGCAAAAATAATGCATAACAATGACTTTTCGATAACAATACTTAACAATTCTTCACTGATGAGAAAGGAAAACGTCTGATTCGATCACAATTTTGTTACTTTTTTTTTCTTTTTTCTTTACGAGATTGTTAAATAAACGTGAATGAGGTACAGTACCCTGGGTTTTACTGGACGCATAAGCATCAGACTCATTCACAAAATGCTCCCCATTATTGCGTGTAACTGAAAAACAAAAGAAAATAGTCTCTTTGGGAGTTTAACATATATTATTTCTTTTAAAGAGCTAATGTTGTGGGAGATAGGCAGCATTAATTCTGTGAATGCTCTTTTTAACTTGCATTATTTTTTTAATCATTTCAATCACTCAAGACCCAATGTTCCTAGTTAAATGTGCTTTTTTTTTTTTTTTTTTTTTTAATTAATGCTTACAGTCCAATGTCAGGTCGCTTTCTCTACGCATGACTTGGATACTTAGCTTTATTGCATATTGATTTATGTTATGGTGGGACCCAGCACTGTCAATCATTGTGCTAGATACTCTACAGACTTCTGACAAAGATGATGGCCCAATCTACATGATCAGAAACAACAAAAAAGCAATAAGCAGCAGCTCTCGGGCAGGGGGGGATGTGGGAAGGAGGGCAAGGCCAAGAGGACAAGTTCAGATGTTGTTACTGAGTTTTGCAGAAACCACTACCCCATTTTCCCAACACACCTTCTCCTTGTCTGTTGCATACAGCTTCTTAAAAATATAAATCACTATAAAGTGATATGGAAATAAAACTAACACTGGAGAACGTGGTGGAGGACAAAGCAGGCTCTTGATGGGAATTGTATTTTATTAAATGGCCTGTGGTAGGAAAGCATTTGGAAATGACTCTTGAGGTTTCTCCTTCACTTCAGTTCTTTTGTTCTTGGGAGAAGTCGTCTCGCTGCTTTTCCAGATTTTATTGACACAAAGGACAAATAAGTGCTGAGGTAGCAACCGGGTACGGAGCGATGGCTGGGGCACACGGAGGTCCCAGCGCAAGGGGTGCGATGCAAGTGTACTGAGGGGGGCTTTTCCCTCTCCGGTGCCCGCAGGGGGTGCTGGTGGTGACACTTCTTCCACGCCTTGGGATAGAGTAGTTCTCGTCCCCCGCCATGATGAAGCCAGGGAAGCTTCTCCTTGCCACCCTCGCAGCATCTGGGAACGGCACTGAGTGGGAGAAGGTGGGAGGAGAGAAAAGATGTTATTGAAGATCATAGGTCAGGTTCTGGGAAACTCTTTAAACTTACCCCAATTTTGTCTACTTAGCATTTCATCAAAATGCAAGCATGTTTTAAACAAATCTCTGAAGCCTGTCTCTCCAGTGAAGCCCATTACGTTTTGTGCTGCACAACTTTGATCTCGCAGAACAGTCTCTTTATATTAAGTAATAAGGCATCATTTGGTTTGCATTTCATCCATTCTTTATCACATTTACATTCAGGTAATTGCTTCCACATGCTCTTTAGTAAAAGAAAAATCCAACTGCAGTTCAGGCATGTTTACGTTTATGGATGGATCAAGTATGTCAAGTGTTGATGCTTTTTTGGGTTTGGGTTTTTTTTTTCTGAAGTGACCTATCCTCAAAGACCGCTTTGGAGGGAGGAGGAGAAGGAGAGTCAGTAATTCATGTTTCAAAATTTTCCAAAATTGTTCCCAACTGAGGTGTTTTTCAAAGCCCTAATTTACCATACACAAAGCTTTAACACTTGCCATGCCATCCCGTTTATGTCAGGGTAGGCCGCCCATGCGTTCAGTTGTGTGTTGCTATTTAATGTGGCAAAAGCTTTAACTCTTTCTATGCTAGGAGCTGTAAATAAGCTAAGCCTGTGAGTATTTCTTCAAAGTGGAACAAAGCTATATTTTGTCTTTCCTAGGAATTTGGGGTGAATAACTCCGCTTGTCTCCTGTGCTGCTAGCAGAAAGAGAAATAGTTTGCCAACTACAGCATAAATTGTGAAGCCTCAGAGAGTAGAAGTATGAACATACTAATGCTAAAATACAGTGATTTTTATTTTAATTTTTTTTTTCTTTTTTTGCATGAAAGCTATTGTTGAGAAGGAGTAGAAACAAAGTACGGGCTGTACTGGAAGATGTAGAACAGATCTGTGTTCTGCACGCTATATAAAGATTAATAAGATACACCGACAGTTGTCAGTGGAGTCGACTTTTTTTTTTCTTTTGCTAATGTTAATGGAAATGTACTAGCACAATTTACCAGAGACATTTACAGCTGTTAAGATAGAGTGAAATGGAAAGAAACTGTGAGAAGACAAACCCAGGAGATTTGACACCTGCTTAGGTGACAGGAAGCACGAACTGAGGGGAGAATCCCTTATTCTAGGGTCATTGCAAACTTTGCAAATTTGGTTGTTTAGGAACTGTAGTAAATGTTGTAGGAGTGTTGCTTGTCTTTTTTTACTGATGTTGGGTGGGTTTTGGGGGGGCAGGGTGGGGGAGTGGTTTTTAGTTTCTCCAAGAGAAGGAGCACTTTAACTCGCCCCTCATTTAAGTAGAGAGCAGCGAGCCAGCCACACTTGCCTGGACTTTAATCCACTTGACTGTATTTGTATATTAAGTAGGACAGAGGGCCTGGCAACCTGATTTGTGTGTAGATACTGCTCTGTGCACTTAGCAAAAGTGCCTCTATAGTATGCAAATCTCTCGTTTCCGCTTGGGCACCGAAAAGTCCCAGACAGATCATCTGGTTATCCTGGGCACTTAGCACAATACAGGGGCACTTCGTAGTCCTTAACGTAGCCTTCCTGCTACTATCCCTAGAAAGTAAGACAGCAATAAGGAGTTCCTGAGTAACTTACGTCCTGCGAAATGCAGGTCTAGAGGGGCTTAGCTGAAGGACCTGTCCTCAGGACCCGTGACTTGCAGCCCAGGTCCCAGCATCTGTTCTGGGATCGCAGTTTTTGGCAAGTTAAGGGCACAGTTGCAAGCCCGAGGATGGGAGCTGGGGGAGACGGTATGGAGAAGGGGGAGCTGCCTCCCCCAGCCCAGAAAGCAGTTTGGCTCCAGCTCCATCGGCAGCGCCCCCGCCGCTGAACCACCCCGCGAGGCAGCAGCTCCGGAGCCCTGATGTCTGCAAGGACAAAGGTTGCATGGAGCATCCCAGTGTGAGAAACGTATCTTTGCCTTGTAAACAGGAGGCTGGCTCTTTCACCACGGTGTGCCACAGGATAGGATTTTTTTTTAATTATTATTATTATTTTTAATTCACATGTAAAACCCAGTGTGGCTGAGTGCTGCACGGACCAGAAAACAATGAGACCGTGTCCTTGGCTCCATGAGCCTGTGTGTGCGTGTGCAGTCGCTTGCCAATTGCTGTCATATAGTCCTGAGATCCAGGGATGGGATGCAGACAAAAATTGTCTTTATTAAATGTCATGTATTATGAACACTTCCAAAATTCAAGTGCAAGATGTGTTGGAGAATATTAAGAAAAGCCAGAACTCAGAGAAAGGTCTCTGATAGTGCCCCATGTATCCTTGTGCGTTTGTCTGAGAGTGAAAAGGTCAAGTTAAAAAAGATAGTTTGTTGTAAAAAATACTGCATTTTTGACCTGCATTTTTATTAGCCTTTAACCAATGGACAAGAGCTAGTTGTCCATTTTTGAGGCAAAAAATGTCCATAGTTTGTTTTTCTTCTGTCCTGCAGCTACTTTTCATACTGTAGTCTACAAATTTTGTATGAGATACCTTTGGTCATCACTGGCAGAGGGCAGATGTCTTAGAGTGGTCCATTCATACCGTGATGAACATCTTGAAGAGTAGTGATAATTGTTCTCTGACCACAAAGAGTGTAGATTCGTAGGATAATTGAGGTGGGAGGGGAACGTCAGGAGGTCTCTAGTCCAACCTCCTGCTCAAAGCAGGGCAAGCTGTGGGATCAGACCAGGTTGCTTAGGGCTTTGTCCAGTTAGGTCTTGAAAACCCCCAAGGATGGAGACTCCACAGCCTCTGTGAATGACCTGGTCCACTGCTTGGCTGTCCTCACAGCGAAAACGATATTTCTGTCTGAACTACTCTTGTTTCAACTTATGCTCATTGACTTTCATCTCCCCATCATGCATCACCGTGAAGAGCCTGGTTCTGTCCTCTTGATAACTTCCCCATGGGTACTGGGGGAACTGTTTTAGGTCTCCCCAAACCCATCTCTTCTCCAGGCTGAACAAGCCCCAGTCCCTCAGCCTCTCCTCACAGGGCTAGCACCCCAGCCCTGACTGCCTTGGGGGCAGTTTTGGGGGCCCAGAACTGGACAGGGTATCTCAGCGTGGCTTAAGGAGTGCTGACCTGAGTAGGGGGACCTACTTGATCTCTGGCTGTGCTCCTGCTCCCAGAGCCCCAGATGCTGCTGGTCTTCCAGACCTCTAGTGCTCAGCGTGTATCTGGAAGGTTATTTCAGCAGTAACGTGCTCAGCACGCGCTCCGTTCACCTGGACACCAGCAGCCACGTCACAAGAAAGGCGTGCGAGCTGGCACTAATGAAGGGAAGGGGTTAATTTCTCCTGGCTTGTACATAACCCTACACTTCCAGCTCAGTAGATGGAAGGAATGTGATTAAATTGGTGTTGATACCAAGTCTGAGAACAGATGTAAGAGTGAATTGGCAGAGCTGGAATTCAGATGGGATGAAAATAGCAAAAGGGAGTGGGTGGAAACTGTCACACATTTGTGTTACAGGTGCTTGGTCTAGACCCCAGCATTTGCAGAGACTCCTGTATTTTTCTTCTTACCATTTCTTATTAATCCAGTTTCTTTTGTCAGCAGGGCCTTTTCCCTTAAGGTTAATGTCTAGAAGTTCAAGCGTCCTGTTCTCTCCTCTGAAGGACAACTGGGGTAAAAAGTTCCTTTCGGCTCCAGTAGGCAACAAGGTGTAAATATTGCCAGTTTCCCCACCTCTCACGCAAGACAACACTTGAGCTCATTCGATCCCATTTGTAGATAGAGAAATCGAGGCACACAGTGTAAATGTTTTTTAAAACAACCAAACCAATAAAAACCCCCAACCACTACACTCTGTTCTTACTCCCTTCACAGAACTAACCGAAAAATTCTGCAGAGAGCAAAGCCCACGTTTGCACTGGGCTTGTGCAATTCGTGTTTCCCTTAGGACCTGTCTCTTCTCTTAGTTGTTGCCCCTTGCCTTTGATCTGTCCATGGGGCTGGGTTTATTGGTTTTGGCCAGGTTTTGGGTTTGGGGTTTTTTTTGCACTGTCTGTGACATCTGTCTTGTAACAGAGCAAACGCTTAAAATCAGCCCAGGCTGTCCATTTGCAGCGTAACAGATGCACTGGCAACTCAGCCACAGGGACGTAGCAAGCTTTTCCATCAAAGGGTGGGAGGACTCATATGGCTTGAATGTAAGATGAAGCCTTCAAAGGACCCACTGCTCCTTGCAGCAACCCATGTCGGTCTTGCCACCACCCATTCCCTTGGTGGATTTTTCAGGATTTATGTCACTGCTCTGGAGAGTTAACAGCACTCTTCTCGCAGTTTTATACAGAAGTAATATCAGATGTAGTCAGCGAAAAGCGGAGTACTGCAAACACAGGTCTTGGCAGCGAAGTGAAGAGAGAACAGACCATCAACCAAAAAATTTGGTATTGTGTTTATTTGTAACTCTTTCATCTCCCCAGCAGTTTGTTCCACAGATGACTAAGAGTTAGGGTTTCACTGATATTTACTTAAAAAGGAGGTGTGGGGAAATCACTCCCAATTTACCTTTAACTATGTAGCTGTAACATAGCGTAGAAGTGTTGTCTTCGCATACGGAGATGAGGAAAATCAATTGCCGTTCCCGAGGGGCAGACGTATTGGTTGAGAAGGTCACTAAATACTTGCAGTTGCTCAATGCACTTGGAACCAGATCCCCTCTGCGCTGCGTGGCCGCTCGGCTCGGCGCTGAGAGGGGGAAGAAAGGGAATGTGTGCGCCAGGGAAACGCTCTTTGTGCTCTCCAAAATGGTCTTATCAAGGGCAGAAGAAAGAAGGGAGGCAGGCGTTCGGCGAGCCCCAAGAGCCATATTCCGTTCGTATCATTCACAGGCACATGCCAAGGATTACTTTGGTCCACGTTGAATACAAGCGTGTCTGTAACTCCTGCTCAGGAGAAATAGGTTGAAAACTGTTCAGCCTTTACAGGAGATATTACTGTTGCAATGCTGTCAAGGTCACTGTCAGCCTGGGTTATCTGCTGTGTAAGTGCTAGCTACACAAATCGGGCTTAGCTAAGGGCTATAATTCATACACTCAGCATTTTGTGGATTACGGCCTTTAGCTTTCCCTCATTGCCATTTTGGATATTCATTTAGCTCTGGTGTATGACTGTTGCAATTTCTCTTTGGGCTAATTTCCCCACGTGGTGCAGTGTTTCACTGCATATTCCTTAATCACAGGCGTGCGAACTTGCTTTCTATGAGTAATTTTACGTATAATGTTTATTGTTATCTTTGAATGCAGATGGTTCACCTTTGGACAAAACAACAGAAAAATGCAGGTTATAGAGGAAAAACAAAATCAATTAAAAATTTACAAAACCCACAAGAAATATTAACAAGGAAGCTCCTGTGGTTAAGGCACCCAGAGGAGAGTCAGGAAACCTCAGATCTCTTCCCAATTCTGATCCAGACTTCTTCAGGAGCTTTCTGATTTCCAGGTGTCTTAGCTTTTATTTATAAAACAAAGATTATAGTATTTCCCACCTCATGGATTTATTGAGATAAACTGAATTCCTGATTCTAAAATGTATTGTAAGAAAGTATTACAAGGAAGGGTTCTAGCATACATGTATGCTTTTATATTATCTGACAAAACTAAAGGGATACATAATGAGAAAAGTGGTGGAAAATACATTTTTCTGTCCAAGAAAGCAATTAATCTGTATAATCAAAACAGCCTCTTGATTGTGCAATCTACAACGGATTCCCTTTAATAATGAAATGTTAAAGTCTAAAGAATGCGTGCATGTGCTCATCCCCTGTATGCCGGGCTAGCTGAGGCAGTAATTTTGAAATATGAGTAGGTCCCTATTGCAAGGAAAGGACGGTCTCTTCTGAGATACTATGTTGAAAAATGTGTAGCTCTTTCTGTAAGATTTTCAGTCAACACTCGATTTTTTTATTTTTCTTTCTTCCCTGTTAGTGCTGAAGTTGCTGTAATGTATTAGCTTTTATCCTTCAGTTGTCTGGTTCTCATTTGTAATATTTCTAGTTAATGTTAGGTTTTGTCCTACAATGCCACAACAGTTTCTTTACATCCTTTACATCCCAGATGTGCAGGCACCTTCATCGCTTTAGGATATTGCCCGTTTCTCTCCAGCTCTGTGATCCAGCCAAGCGTCTCGGCATCAGACTTTCTTGCTGCTGACGCCTTCTAAACTCTTTAACGCGTTTAAGTGGCCTTGAACGTGATCACTTCTACTGCACAGCTGGGCCTACAGCAAATCCTCAGAACCAACCAGCCTGAAACTTCTGAGCCTGAAATTTGACTCCCAGGGTTGTTGCCTCAGGCCCCATCTTCTGTATTGCAGACAGTTTGGCTCGGGGAAAAAATAATGGGTATAGTTGCTTACACAAAGTCCCTTTTTTCATTCTGTCCTATCTGATCTGATCCTATTTATACATCTGAAGAAATAATTTTAAAAGTGTTTCAGCCTTTTCCGCTGATTAATTATCAACCCCTTTCAAGTGAATTTTCCCTTCCTTCCTCTTATCTGCTCTCCTAAAAAAAATATTAATAATAATAAAAGATAAACAAAAACCTATGACTGTCAGGTGTTAAGCCTTTCTGATCAAATGGAGGAACTCAATGTACCCTAGGTACATGCACATTTAGTTCATATTATTGCCACCTAAATGTACAGGTCACCCATGATGGTGTGCCGTATTCAAAAGTGACCATGGGTAGACTGAAACACCCTTGTATTTTCCTTAATGACTTGCCTGTCACTGGGGAACAGGTGGTTTAAAATGTATGTTGGAGAGAAAGTGAAATTTTGAGGAAAATTTAAATTATCTGAGTTCCTTAGAAATGCATAAAATTATCCATTGCTTAATCAATTATACACACATACATGCCCTCTCCCGCAGAAGAAGCTGGATCAGGCATCTACATTATTTGATGCAATTATGTCAGTTGTAAAATAAAATGCAATTGATACAGAGTGTTTCTGGGTTTATTTGCCGTATGTGGCACACAAAAACAAATGATAGGTTAACTCTGAATTTTTATTTAAAGTATGTTACACACATTTATATGTAAAAATCGATTATAAACAAGCAAATGTGGCATTAATTTACCATGCTCTAAGTAAATTGCATATCCCTTGTAACCATTCTTCTGGCCAGGAACCCCTTGGACGCCACCAATGGAGACATCTACCCTGCTCACAGAGGCACTACTGAGTGATGCACAGTGCTTTCCTCCCACTAGCACTTCAAAATTAGTCAAAGGATTACAGAAAGAGCATCCTTGTCACAGCCTGGAATTCCAAACTGCATTAAAAATCCTAAGGTTGCAGTTTAACTCTTGAAGGATTTCTTTTTATTTTTTAAGATGTGTTCTTAAGTGCTTGCAAATTCTCATGTTTTGGCTCAAATTCTCATGCTGTGGCATAAACACCCACAGCCACTCTAGACTCCTCTTGCTTCACCTTCTGTACCTGCAGCCTGATAAGGGAGGTTCTGTAGGGTTCGGCATTCGGAAGATCTCGCGATGTCACGGAAAGTTAGAGGGTTAGTTGCAGCCTTGTGATGTACCTGTAACCCCACCTCCCCTTGTTAGTATAAAAGGAATTAACTGCGCAATAAAAGGTGGAAGTTGGCGCTCACACTGTGTGTGTTATCTGTCTCTTTCCCTGGTCCGGGCTGACCAGTGATCAAATCATGGCACCTTGATATGTAGCGAACGCTACAAGGTTCCTTGATTTCAGACTCCAGAATTGCTCTTGTTTTCTTCAGTCCAAGAGGACAAGCCTTCTCTCCCTTATATTTTGTGCCTGAGTTCAGCTTTTCTCATCTCCTTGTTTCACATATACTACACACTGTCGGCACCAAAGTGGGTGCTCATATGCCCTGTCTTCTATTCCTGTATCTCACAGCTGACTTAATACATCCCAAACATATGGATAGTTGATTTCTTCCAAGCCATGGCTTTGGTCATCACTTATGTAACTTGACTGACATGGGTATTGCATACATTTGGCTTTATGTTTTCTAAACCACAAAATAAGTCATCTTTACATCTCCTTAATACCACAGGTTGCTTCATGCTTACTTTTGTTGCTTTAAGGTTAATGGTCTCGTTGAAACTTCCTATGGATTGATCTATGGATTCTTATGGAGATGCCTCTGGGAAGTGACTGACGGACCCATTGTGCAAATCCATCCCTACTTCTCTTGCAGAGATAGAAAGTTCCTCTCAGTCCAGAAAGATTTCCAGAATATTTTCTCTCCTCTTACATTTCAGCCCGTCTGTCTCTCTCAGATTTAAAAATGAATGTTGATTTGATTCACCCACGACAAGAGCATGAAGTCACCTCTTCAGCCTACTTGAGCATCACACGACAAGTTACATCCCGTTTGCAGTAAAGGAACTCCATCCAGAATCAGGCTCAGAGCATGGAGCAGAAACAGCCCCGCACACTTATCTGTCCGTACTGCAGCACCTGTTGCGTTTGCTTTTGAAAGATGAGAGCTATTCGTTCAGCGAAGAGCTTAATCTCCTGGCTTTGTGCTCCCGTGGCCTCCCTGTCACCTGGCCTTCATATCACAGGCACGTTCTTGCTCAGAACAAGAGGGCTGCACAGCAGAGTGAAAGAAAGTTGATGCCAACTTCATAACAGCATTGCAACACCGCTGTGTAGCTGTAATGGTATTTCTTAGCTGCCTAACTCCCAAAAGTTACTGTAGTGCATGACAGTGCTTTTCGAAGGCTTGCCCAGTGCAAGCAGATCACTGACAGGCTGCCTGTACTTTCAGGCTGTTCCGAAGGGGCCATATATTACTGTTTATTTCCTCTCCGTACAACTCGGCCATCCAGCTCGTGTCATGTTTACTGATGAGCCCACGGTGCTGTCAACGTCATCTTAGACAGAACTTGAAGTAAGCTCATTTTTGCAAGTGCTGTTGCTGTTTAAATCCTGGAAAGTTGTCATTTCACGTACATTGATGAGGGTAAGCATGTGTTTCATATCTGGTCTGTTTTTTTGATAATTGGGAGACATACTCTCTTTTCTTAGACATGTCTAAAAAAGAAAGCAGAGTGGAAAGCTTAAAACCGAGAATTCCTGTGAAAGGCAATTTTTTTTTTAAACCTTGCAAGTTTTGCTTTTTATCTTTGCTAACCATGGCTTATTAGACCTTTTTCATTTGTTCGTTACCAGAAGCACCCACTACAAAGAAATGCTGCTGTTTCTTGCTCAATCAAGGAGCTTTATAGGACAAAAGCCTTAGTCACAAAAGGAATTTTATATTTAATTCAAGTTTTCATATGAACAGGCCTTGCGTCAAGCTCTTGCAAGTGTGTTTTCACCTGCCTTCAATACAGGCCAGTGCCTGAAATTTCATCTAGTTGTCAAAGTAAAGCCCCAGTCCTGCCAACCAGTCTTAAACTTAATGTTGCTGTCGAGTTTAGCGGAGATAAGGTACAATCTCCACGAAAGGAGAGGACAAGGCAACCTGTAAGAATTTAACAGGCATTTTAAATAATGAAGCTCACTTGTGGGATCAGGGAAATATTACATTTTGATGAAAGCTAGGTTGATACCTGAGACTGGACCTCACCCAAGAGTAAGATACACATAATTCCACCAGAGTGGTTATCTTCACTACTTGGCTCTGCTTTTTTTTTAACTGCAACACTAAAACTGGGACTTTTTTTTTACATGTGGGAAGGAGAGGCTTCTGTGGAGATGTGAAATTCTTTCAGGACACTGAGCAGAATAGGGGCATCTGTCTCTTCGGAGTGATATCCTTGCTTTCATACTTTCATCCAAACAAATTCCTACAAGATTTATCTTGTCAAACTTTAGTCTGAATGGCACAAATTACTGGCAGGATTGTCAATCTAAAAAAGAGACAGGCATAAATTTAATTGCTCCCTGAAGATACATGAAAAGCTACATTTAGCTGCAGCTAATTAGATATTCTCCAATCAACAGCTATGATTCATCTGCCGAGGAGCAAAACAAGAAGACAAATATTAAATAGGCAGCAAAAGTTAGATTTGACCTCCCAAAACGCTGGAGGTGGCTTTGTTTTGTTTTTAATTAGAAATGCAGCCAGTGTTGCACTGTACCAAGACCTGAGGCTCATGCTGCCTTTAAGCCAGGAGGCACAGACCTCCTGGTTTTTCTGCACGAGGGGTTGACTTCACCACTATCGCAAACAAAAAACATTTTTGCTTCTGTGAACTGAGCTTCCCAAATACCTCCTCTCCCCACCTTTCCCAGAAATACCTGACAGCATTAAGGGTATGGATAAAACCACGAGGAGGTCCTTTTCCAAGGATCTTAAAATATCTGTTTACCAAGAAAGACGGAGCTTCACAAAAATGCCCATCTGAAATGGGGTTGTCACCAATTTACAGGTATGGATATTGAGGCAAAAAATAGGTGGACTTGAACTTGTCCATCATGCCACCACACAAAGCAATGCCGTAGGTGAGAAAGGGATCCCAAGGGCCTGTGCCTGCATCTCAGGCAAATGCTGTTCCCAAGCACCACAGCAGCAGAGCTGCTGACGTGCCCTTGAACTGAAGAGTAGCTTCCACTCAGAGTAACTGGAAGCAGAAATGGGCAGCAGGGTGCAGGAAAATAACTGTCTGGTTTGAGTTAGATCAGGGTGCAGTGAAATTTTTTATCTCTTTGGGACTCCATCCTCTGTTTCTCGTGCGCCTGAGTTTCCTCTGGCTTTGAAAATACTGTGTGAGTATTTAAAGGATTTGATCATAAATTAAGTACGAACACCAACATCTGATTGGCTGTGTTAAGGTGGTGCTAGCAGAGAAAATGAGTGCGGGGTGGGTTTTTCGTTGGTTTGTTTATGAGAAAGGGAATTACTTACACAGGTAAAGAAGATGAGCAGCAAGTAAAAAATCCCAAGACAAGTCAGCATGAAAAGCTCAGCTTTGTATTTTTTTAGTTTTTCATCTTCTGTTCCGGGGCAACCTAAAATGTGAAGCAAAGTGTTACATTGTTCTGGTGTTTATAAAATATTTTTAAACTGTTACCTTCATGAAATGCCACATGGAGCATGAGACAGTCAAGAGTCTCTACTGTACCTGTTACTCTTAATGTGACTGTGCCACTCAGATTGTGTTCTCCACTCTGTTGCCCCAAAATGCACTTATATGTCCCGCTGTTTCGGCTGGTTGCGTTTTTGATCCTCAGTGAAAAGAAGGTGTCGTTGGAGAGCTCCAGGGACCCCCCAAGTTCTTTTGGATAATGAGATTCCACATCAAGGACTTTCCATGCTATTCCTTCGCCTTCTCCAGCCATCTGGAAAACACAAATATATTTCTCATCTTGGGCAACGGTCTCAGCCTGAGTTTTAGGGGAAAGAGAGTTTTAAAGCCAGTTTATGGCTGAAAATACAGAGGCTGAAGAGAGGTGGGGGGAATCTCAAAAGCATCTAATACGTTCATGCTCACAATGCATGTGCTCACATGCACATTTTTCCTTAAATAGACACTATATTATAAATAGATACTATAGAGCTATTCTGTAATAGCTTTTTAATCTGCTTCTCCTGGACACAATCCTGGTGGAGATGTAACGCGATAAAAGGCAGCGGTAGAGTTTGGTCTCAAAGTGTCTACGCAGAGGCCCCAAAAGAGTTCAAACAGAGAGAGATGGTCCACGGGGATGGAGCCGAGGCAGCAAGAGGCATTCCTACCCAGCTGCTTAGCAGTGGCTCTGGGGACCAGAGGTCCCCAGGAGAGCGTGGCAGCAGGCAGGTAGGCTCCACCGCTGCCTGCGCTCGCCCTGCCAGCACAATTTCTGCCGTGCAGCGATGGGAATTCAACCTGCCTACCCGGCAGGCATGCCGCAGAGCGCGCCGGCTCTGCCAGCATGGGCTGGCATCCTCCCAGCGACCCTGCAGCCCAGAGCTCCTTGTGGGAACGCAGCCCTGGAAACTGCACTTCCCCGTGCCAGTCTCTGTGCAGCTGACCCCTGAAACCACCGTGCCTCTCTGGAGGAATGGGGGTTTCCCCCTTCCCCTCCCCTCCCCTCTTTGTTGGAAGCAAAGAACAAAAAATTGCTTCAACTCCTTCAGATTCAGTTGCGTGAAGGTCACAAGCAGGTTCTGGTGCACTTGGGGAGCATTTGTATGTTGAATTTCTTAATTGTAACCAGAAGAGCTACATTCCTTGGCATTGCTGAGAGGCTGCTGGAGGAATGAAGTGTATTCCCAGAACAGTTTGTACTGCGGGGTGATAGGATGCACTGAAAATGACAATTGGCTGGGAACCACAAAGAAGAGAGAAATCACTAACTTGATTTGAAAGATGGGAGAAGGGTTTGAATTAGCCCGTGTCCATTCTTATTCATCGACATTGCTCCCTGGGATTCGAGGCAGCGTGCCTTCCATGAAGGTTTCCCGAGTAATGAATTCAGTCTTTCTGTGGACCGCCAGAGCCAGCTCATACAGTCCAAGGCTCAGCTTCTCAGCCAAACCTATCACTAATGTAAGCCAAGACTTTTTTATTATTTTATTTTAACAGACACATTTTTGGGTTGCATGTTGGTGCTTACTTTCTATCAGTATAGCTACTGCATCAGGGTATAACCATCACACTGTAAGTTATTAAAATTAACACAATTTTCTCATACTGAGGCTAAGAGTATCTGGTTTCCCTTTCATGTATTTGCATGACGAAAGCGTACTCAGGGGTCTGGAGAGAAATATGGGCCTGATGCCCCATTATACTTTGCTACTTTTGCAGCCCTAAAATGGTGTAAAACAAGCTGCAAATTGGGGAACTTTTCAGGAACTGGGGAATCGGACTAAAGCACAAGATTTTCAGAATTGTAAAGATCCTTTCTCAGAAAGGTTTGGGGTTTTTTAGTGCATCAACTGAAACACAGCAGTAATTCCCTGGGGCTTTCCACACTTTACCCAGCAAGAGGGAAGAAAGCACATTCTTCCTCTTAATCCCCCAGTAAATTTACCCCAGCTTCTCTTTCTTATTATGCTCAGCCCCAAGCACCTATGAGATGAGCAGTACCTATGGTGGTTTTCAGGCTGTAGGGACTTCACTGTGCTGCAGAGATTTAGAGATTTTCGGGCCCTGCACATTGTCAAGAGATGTGGCCAGAGGAATTCCAATACCCAGGCTGGGCTCAGCTCTGGTTACAAGTGGGTCAACAGCAGTTAAGTGGAGAGAGTTGACCTCCCTCAGATCTGATTTTTGCCACTCTCCCTTCCCTTACCACCCCCTTCCTTCGTGAAATTTAAAACTGCCCACAGGGCAATAAAGAGAACCAGCCTGGCTGCCCTTTGCATTGCCCTAAAATGCAAATAGGAGGTCTGAGCTACACACAGAAAATTGGTTTTGTTTTTTTCTTTTTTTTTTTTTTTTTTAGTTCACCGGTAGCATAAGTAATTGCTGTCTTGGGTGGTAAATGGTGCTGTGATTCTTGTGGCTGAGACCCGGGAATCAGAAAACACTTTGATCTTTCTGTATGCAATTGTAATCACCACTGCTAGTATAAGGGAGAAGTCAATTAAGTCCATGCATCCTATGCCTGACCATGCTCTTATTCCCAGTGAGATTTTTTGGTAAATGATTTAACTTCTCTATTTTATGGGACACTGAGGGATAGGGTTGATTATTGCCTCCAAAGCATTTTGAGGTGCTCATTTGCTGTCACAAGTACAGTGACGGTGACCCTGGAGACAAGCAAGTCAAACTTTGCCTTACACAGACCCACTCTGCGTAAGGCAAAGCAGTGTCCGTGAAGCTGCGCTAACAACATGCCTTTCCCCAAAATATAAAAAAAAGTTACTTCGTGGCCTAAATCCAGCTCCCTCACTTGTGGAGAAACCAGTCGCGATCTGGATGGGGGTCACAAACCTGTGCATTTGGGGAGGAGGAGTAATGGTTCATATGTGTGGGTTGAATTCGGGTTTTGCATGCCTCTCTTTCTCCATTAAATCTCCTCTTACTGAAGAGCAAAGGCAGGCAAGGCAGTCCGTTGTGGTGCTGGGGTGCCCAGCAGCCTCCCTTCATTTTTTAGGCTACAGAGACATCTGGTGGCATTTTTCCAGCCTCTACACACAGCGCATCCATCCCTACTCAGAGGTCACAGCAACCCCTTTCTCTGATGCCTGAGCCAAGCCTTTTTCCACTGCAATCTTATCTGCTACTATGAAAAAAAAATCAACCCCTCCCTTTTTAAAATCTCTAAGTAGCGAGGAAACATCTGAGCAAATTTGCAGAGTATGTCCCCATATCCCAGTTGTGTAAAAGGAATTCCATGAGATGTTCAGTAAGGTCATCATTCTGCCTCTTGCTCTATTCAAGCCAACCTCTTTTCCCCCCAAACCTAATTAAAATTATGAAAATGCCACTTTGTTTGCCACCTCCTGTGAATTACTTGGCAGACTCTCACTAGACAGATCATTTTGCAGCTCAAGCTCCTATGATAATCCAGCGCTAATTCATGCCAAATGTCCTCCAGGTGATACCACAGCCCAAGGTAAATGCTAGGGGTTTTACCTAATTAATTCCACACAAGCTTAGAGGGATCGAAGCGAATGCTGTTGGTGGCAGCAATCCACTTGTGTAGGGACCATCTTCTTCTTTAATCAGCGACAAAATATTTTCTGTCCGCATTTCGTTTGCATTTCATTTCCTTTCCGCCGTGCTGGCGCGAGCCGCAGCACGCCGGCTCCCTCTGCTCCCCACTGCCAACAGGAGGAGGAAAGGGAGGTTTTCTTTTCCTGCTCCCATGTTTGCTGTTAATGGCTTTACCAAAATTCAAAAGGCAAATCATGATTCGTGCAGGGACCAGTAGAAATGCTACTGAATCTATTTACATAAAAAGGGTCTCGTTGCCATGCTGGCTGCTGGGGGTTACTGAAGCAAGAATTTTGCTGGGAACAGGGACCTGCAGGCTGGCAGCATCATTCTTCCTATCTGCATAAAACTACCCATTAAGAAAATTAAACAACAAAAGAAATGTGAGTTCATGTTTATTGTCACATATACGTTCGCCAGCAGCAATGTTTGTGACAGGCTTTTTCAGAAATCAGCTGGGGGGGCTAAGTCTGTTGTTTTCTATCATCATATCAATCACCTCCATAGCAATGAGAGGAAATGCTACCCCCAGGGGCTGATACTGTCCAACACCTTCATTAATGACCTGGACACTGGGGCAGAGCAAGTCTGGAGATGACACAAAGCTGGGAGGAGTGGCTGATACACCAGAGGGTCGTGCTGCCATCCAGAGGGACATCAACAAACTGGGGACACGGGCTGACAGGAGCCTCATGAAGTTCAGCAAACAGAAATGCCGAGTCCTGCCCCTGGGGACAAATAACCCCAGGCACCAGGACAGGCTGGGGCCAACCTGCTGGAAAGGCCCTGGGGGTCCTGGTGGACGCCAAGCTGACCGTGAGCCGGCGATGAGCCCTTGTGGCAAAGACCACCAACAGCCTCCTGGGCTGCACTCGGCAGAGCATCTCCGGCAGGTCGAGGGAGGTGATCCTCCCGCTCTGCTCAGCCCTGGTGAGATGCACCTGGAGTGCTGGGTCCAGTCCTGGGCTCCCCAGTACGAGGGAGACATGGACATGCTGGAGAGAGAGTCCAGCGAAGGGCCACAAAGATGATTAATGGCTTGGAGCATCTGACATACGAGGAGAGGCTGAGAGCCGGGACTGTTGATCCTGGAGGAGACCAGGCTCAGGGGCATCTTGTCAACATGTACCTGATTGCCGGGGGGATAAAGAAGCTAAAGCCAGACTCTTCTCAGTGGCCTCCAGAGACAAGACAGGAGGCAATGGGCACAAACTGAAATTCAGAAAACTCCATTTAAACGTAAGAAAAACCTTTTTTACTGTGGGGGTGGTTGAACACTGGAATGGGCTGCTCAGAGAGGGTGGGGAGTCTCCATCCTTGGAGATGTTCAAAACCTGGCTGGACACAGCCCTGAGCAACCAGCTCTAGTTGCCTTATTTTAGTGAGTTTAATTGAAAGTTATTCTAGTTCCCAAAAGCTTGGAAATGCTTGGTCTAAAGAGGTTGAGATTTTCCCACATGTATTTTCCAGTCAATTGACTGATTCCTGTCAAGTTTCTCCTAGCCTGGACCTTTTTGGTAAGAATAGTGGTGGTGATACAGTGGATATTAAAATGGGATAGGTTTGATTGAAAATATGGCTGAGCTGATACATTTCTGTTCTCTGACTGGCTGAATTATGAGAATAATTAGGCCTCCAAAATTTAAGTGCTCTTCAGCAAATATTTCTTTTTCAGAGAACTAAAAACAAGGTGTAAGAAGGAGAAGAAACACTTTTCTTGGTCCTAGCTGGCTGGGTTTTAGCTGCAGTTTTGAAAACTGCTACAGCATTACACAATTGTGCCACTAAACAAAGGCAATTCACCCATGCTGTAGTACTTACACCCAACTAATCAATTAAAATTTAATTTTATCATGTGCATGTGAGAGCAAGCAGTTGTTAAGTTAACTCCTGTTCTCTGCTCTCATTGAATCCCTTTTCTCATAGAGCTTTTCCCAGACTAAGGTGGTACGTTGGCTCCCAGGTAAATCAAAGTGCCAATATAATCCACTTTTCCCATAAAAGCAAATTTTTATTTCAAACAAAATGGTTCAGGTCCAAAACTGATGTCAGTTTAAAGGTGGAATGTATTAACATTAATTTATTTTCTTCTGAGGGTGGAATGATTGTAAAAATGGGTTTGTTTAAAATTGTACCAGCAATAATGGCCAAGTTGAAATTTCTGACTGCTAAAGAGATCTAAAAACTATATACAGCCAGAAGGAATTTATTTTCTGAAGCAAAATAGCTAGAATTCTGGCAATGCCCGATAGCCAACATATAATGAATCACAACTGAGCTGAAACCACTTAATAGGTGTATTTTTCAGCACAAAAGCACTTTCACATTTGATTAGTGCTGAAGGTGCATCCATATGGTTCCTATACAGTGTCATGTAGAGATACCAATGTTAAATTTGAAAAAAACAGACATAAATTGTGGGCACATGTGAGTGAACTCTAACTATGCTTTAAAGGGGAAAGAAAAAGAAGAAAAACCAAAACCCAACCCCAAAATTACAGCAAAGGAACTGCATGTGACACATGAGCCAGCTGGAAAAGCCCTCTGACTCAGTCACACAGCCTCTTTATTGTTTTGGGGTTTTTTTTTTAGCTAAGGGCATCCAGTGCTAGCTCATGTCAGGCAAAAGAATTGTTTTGGTCATGAAATCATTTCCACTGCTCCCTTCCTGTCTAAATCATCAATGTGTTGGAGCTACTTGGAGCTGAATAGATGTCTGAGGAGCATTTAACTGCATTTCTTTGGGTATGTTAGAAATAAGACTGAAGTAATTTAGCAACTATTTACCTATGCTAATAGGTAATAGTTATGCACATTTAGCAAAAGTAATTTCCTTGGAAGGAAGGTGCGATTAATATTAAACGTCTATAAGGTTTATTCTTATTTTGTAATATGACTTCCCCCTCTAATTCTGCCACAATTTTATATTTTTCAGGGAAGTGTTATAAAGTTAACAGACTTCTCTCCACTGAAGTACAGCCTTCTTTCCTCTTCCTCAAGATTTGTTTTAGATTAAGACTTTTCTGGCTATCACATGAACAAAATAGCGAAATATCCACTGGGACTTCATTTGTGTGTGTATAAACTTGGTTTTCAAACTGGATATAAAGTGATAATTATGAGGTTTTATGAAGTGGTTCTTATTTTCAATGTGCTACACAAAGAGAAACTGTTCAGTTTTCATTAGCCTTACGAGGCAGAAAGGTAAGTAAGGTTTCATTACCCAGGTTCTTGTTTCATAGGTGGGCCGTAGAGATTCAAACCAGTATTTCCATATACAATTCCCAGTACCTGGGTGCTTATGCAAAAATGACCTAGTTTTCAGTTCTCAGTTGGCAAACTTCCACACTGCTCATATACGGGTTTATGGCATGTAGGTTGCCCAGCAGTCCTAAAAATGACCCACACTTGAAGGGTATCACCATTATGAACTCTCTAACTTTTCCATGGCCACATAGTGAATGAGTTGAGAGCTGCACCAGGCTGGAAGAGGACTTTGTGCTCTACCTTCTCCCCAGTGTGCTAGGCCTGCCTACTTCAAGTATTTCTAAGTAAAAATCATTTTGTCTGAGCTGCCTGAGTGTGGTCCTGATTCCGCACAGAACTACTTACACGTATGACTTCATGCATGCAGATAATCTAATTAGGTCCAAGGATACTGGGCGCATGACAGGTTAAACACATGCATGGCTTTTTGCAGTACGATATATTAGCAAAAGTGAAGGAACTGTTGAATGCAATCCTTCTTTTTTACATCCAGTTGGATTTTTGGCACCAGAATATTAACTCCTTTAAACAATTATTTTTCCATACAAAACTGAAAAAGCAAGTATTTTTAAATAGCATCTTTTTTTTTATTTTTTTTTTAAAAGCAGATTGTAACAAACTATTTAAAAGTACCCCTTAATTGGTCAGAGCATGCAGAGGTGCCAGTAGGAAGGAGGGGGTTGTTTGCTGAGCGTTCACCCTGCGCAAACAGCTGCACGTGCAGCACCGTAGCGTTGTCGCCATCATTTTTTTAAAGCAGCAGAAGCAAAGGTTAATTGCTTGCATTTACTGCACAGTTCAAAGTGGCCTTATACAAAAGATTTAGCCTAACAGCTGCTTGAACTTTATAGTCTGAAATTTCATACCATTTGTTGGAATTACCTTTTAATTAGGCCTTTGGGGGTATATGTGGTGTTTATTGATTAATCCTTCAGTAGTTGTTTTTTAAATAACAGATTAATTCTCTGTGTTGGGTAGCCCAGTCATGCTCTGCCATTCCCCCACCCTTCTTTTGCAGTGTTGGGTGGGGACAGCAGCACACAGCCAAGAAAAGGGAGAGGGAGAAGAGTGGGAGAGGAAAGGAGAGGGAGAGGAGAGGGAGCTTCAAGCTGCTGCCTATTTAGCTAGCCCCACAAGTAGAAGAAGTATGGCTTCTTCAGCACAAAACACTGAGCCTAAATTACTTTTTCCTGCTCAGAGTCAGGCTTTTTAGCTTTGGTGCTGTGCTATTCCTAATACCTAATATGGCTGTGACTGTGGCTTGAGCTAACATCACCAAGAGTGGCATTAACTGCCTGTCCCCACTTCCCATCTCTCTCCTGGGATGAGTAACCAGCAGACTGCAGCACCATGGTTGGTGCCATCAGCCCCTGAGGGTGGTGGCAAGAGCTGAGGGTAGCTACGTTTTATTACTTCTTGTAGTTTAGGCAGTGCCAGCAGAGAAAAAAAGCATGAGGTCCTGTCATGCTGGGCACTGGAAAAACAGTTTTTTCCCAAGTGAAACGTATGAAGGAGGAGGAGCAAGGAGACCATGGAAGGAGAGATTGGCAGGATATGGCAGGGGAGGTGCAGCGGCAGTCGAGACTGCTGCAAAGGGAAGCAGCACTAGCGAGGGCTGCCGAGGAAGGGGCATACACAAAAGGCATCATCAAATAACACCCTCCCTTGCATGTGCAGTCATTTTGTGCCCAGGTGGAGCTGTAAAGAGCTATGAGACAACATGGAATATGGTCTACAGGGTTTCCTTACACTCTTTCATCAGGGCAATGGCTTTTGGCTCCTGTGTGTTGCCTGGTCCTCCCAGCTGCCACTGACCTCAGAAAGACATGCTTCTGGAGGATCCCCACACTTCAGCCTGCTGAAACTGTTTTTGTTTTTGTTGAGTTCCAACAGTGGTTTGGGGGAGAATTTTCAGGGATCCAGTCAACCTCTCTGTTTAGTACTCCCCCACCCCTAACCACTTCTGCTCAATTCCTCCAGGTCCACCAGACTGCATGGTTTGCCTGCAATGCACTCCCTGCACTGTCTAGATTCTGTGGGAAACATGGGGCCTTAAATAATTAGCATGTATCTGGATAGAAAATACATGTCTTTATCCAGCTTTTGAAGCAGAAGGCAAAAAAGAGCAAGTTGACACCTATCCCAGCTCTTAGAGTAATCTGCAACCAAGTGCATTATTCTTTCCTCTCTGTCTCCCACCCACATTTAGTTCAGCATTTTGGAAGAAGAAGGAGACTATAGATGCTGCACTTGCTGATGGGCTGGTAGCCAGATGTTCGAAACAGCTCTTTCAGGGTTAGGTACCTTTGGGTTGCAGTTGTCATCTAGTCAGTAGGCAGGTGCTCATTGTTGTACCAGAACTGACACTCAGATGGACTGCAAGTTTCAACCACAGAAACCCTATCTAATAACACTGTTTGTTGGTTTACTATAGGGAATAATTTAAAAAATATATCTGACCAAACTGCTGGGGAAGCCAAGGCTGTGACTTTATGTTCTGGCAGAGATAAATTAATAGTTTTCACCCACCAACAATAGGGTTTTTTCCCTTCCACTGCTCTCCCATCACATGGGAAAGTAATTAAACTCTGTAACTCACAAAATCTATTTGCAGATTGATTTTTCCCCTATTACAACAAGCAACAGCAAATTGACTTAACAGGCAACCAGAGGACCACCAGGACTGACCCATGGTAAGTGGCAGTAGTGCATGTCTGGGAGTGAGGAATGAGGGAGAACAGAACCTTCCTTTTTTTCCTGTTAATTTGGCTCACACCATAAGCTGAAATTATGCGCTGAGATGCAAATACATGGTACAGTACAGCAAGTCAACAGCCACTTCTTCAGCCACTGTGCAACTCTGCCTCTCTTTCTACAATAAATTTAATCTTGAAAGTGTTGAACAGAACTTGCTGCTCATTAGCCAATTGATCCTTGTAAGCCCTCCTGCAAATATGTGGTCAGCAGTGCTCTCCTGCTTTGGAGATGGGAATGCTGAACCAGCACAGCCACGATTGGACTTTCACTTCATGACGCAAAGAGATAACTCAGAATTTGTAGCTCTCCATCAGCATTTCTGCATACCCTGCCCTGATGTCCACCTCCACTAGCCAAACCTTCCTAAAGAATAGCAAGTACTTGATTAGTTCTTCTATTTCAAACAAAAAATCAGCTCCTGTTTGGGGGGAGATTAACCAAGGCACAATATCACTGATGTTTCAAGGTTTAAATACCAGCTTTTGCTCTGAAGAAACATCCTGGAAAGACTCCTCTTTGGAGTGGTATATGTACATGGGGCATCACCTGAATTCTGATCCCTGGAAGCCAGCAATATTTAGATAGAAAAGCAGGCCAAGAGCAATTCAGGGATCACGCTCAAATAGTCTGTCTACATTGACATGGAAAATGCCTGTTCTCTGTGAACAGCTCAAATGCTTTCATTGCTGCCTTATCTCTGCTGCACTGAGAGGTGGATGCCTCTTCATAAAATAACCCATTTTGTACAAGACAAGCCAGTATCAAGTAGGAAAGCAAAGCAGACTGCTGAAGTAACTTAGGCTTTTTTCTTACTTTGTACCAAGATGCTGTCTGGTAGGTGATTGAGGAGTCCCAAAGAACTTTACAGGGCAGCAGCGCTTCTTCAGCACATCTCACAGCAACATCTGGGACCACCACAGAAGCCCCACTGATCAAGCACCAAACTGCAAAGCACAAGTACAGATCACCTTTAGAAGAGTTTGCCTAGGTAATCCTCCCTCTCTTCCCAAAACATATCCCCACAAAATAAATGTGAAAGACCAGAATGAAAAAGGCAAGGCTCCCCACTTACCATTGCACAGGGTGATGAGCAGAGTGTAGACTACTGAAGACATGGCTTTTGCTGCTTCAAACCACAGAGCAGCAACAGTGTGCCTCTTCACTGGACCGACTGTGAGAGGAGAGTGAAACTGCTACTGCTTCTGGAGTGATATTTCTGGAGGCAGACTGGGGAATCCCCCAGATGGCTTATCTTGAAGGGCCTCGTCACAGGGAAAACCCCTGCGTGTAGGAGCCAGTGCTTCTCCTGTTAAATCTGTTAGGTCACTCCTATTTCTGCAACTGGTTTTATTCTTTTTTTTCCCCACCCTCCGTGTTGATCTGAACAGAAATAAGGTTGATTGTGGGGCACTGTGGGTCAGTGTGGAGGGCATCAAAACCAGCACTGAAAGAATCTCTGTCTTGAGTGACAAAACAGCAGGAGAAAGGGTTTGTCAGCCTCCCAAAATCCCCTCTCAACCTTCTCTCTGCAGCTCTAACAGAACAGTGTCTGTGCAAAGGTTGGCCAGATGAAGCGACATTTCTGAAACCACATTTAAGCCCTCAGGCTGTAACACTACAAGGACACCGTGACTTGGGTCTAAGGGCTAAGCAGGAATTTACAGCATGGGTGAGCAATACAACTGTATTTCTGTAGTGTTAAAGTGTAACTTCCCATGTAGGCACTCATGATGTAGAAGCAGCATCTCTTCTTAGTGTATTTTGTCATTTTCAAGATAAACAGGGGCAGCTGGCATGACATAATTCTACCAAATTATATGCTGGAAAATTTCCTCATGGAAAAAAAATCAAGGCAGCTCCCAGAAGAGGAATCATTTGGACATCCCCTCCAGATATCTGAAACAGAAAAAAAAGTCCTTTCCTTGTGATCTGTAAGAGCTGTTTCCCCCTGGAGAATTTTTGAGGAAGTCTGAGGTTGATCACAGAAGCATTTACAAATCATGAAACTCTGAAAGTTGCTGACATGTTATTTTTGGAAAACAGTTCTGGCTGCTGTATTTAGGCTACTGAGATCATGGAGGAGAAAAGCCATTTAAGAGGGAGTTTTTTGAGTTTTGATGGGTGAAGAGTGCATGGTCAGCCCCTTTTGAAAACCGGGGTCCTGGAAGCCACATCAGGCTGGGCACTCTAAAAAGCTTTGTGAGGAGAAGTCAGTTTGACAAGTCCTCAGCATGCAAAAGTCCAACTCAGATGGGTAAATGCTGTGAGTGGGTAGCACTTTTGGAAACCCCAAGCTGTTCTGTGAGGGAATTCAGACAGCAATTTCACTGGGGTCCTCGCTGTTGAAGTAGCCTACTTATTTTTAAAGCTTTTTGCATCTCTCTTCACTGACCAGCATAGTAAATATCACAGGCTCTAAGCTTTATTTTAATCTTTGTGTTTTCCAGTTTCAAGGACCTTAATCCATTACTTAGAAGATAGGTACAAGGAAAATGTAAATCCTGCTGGATCTCTCTAGAGGGAGAGAAAATCCTGAACTCTCACTTCTTTCTCCTGTGTGAAATAGTAGAGTCCTTGAGAAGACAGAAGTGAGGGGGGGGTGCTGAAGGAAATCTTGGAGAGAAGAGGGCTCCAGTTAATATATTTCACATCTGTTCTTCACTAAAATGATAGGTCTCCCGCCCCCATGAGTCAGCCACACATCAAGCCCACCTCCAAGAAGGGCACTCAGCTTTCACCCAAGTGCCTTTTTCTTGAGTCCTGCAGAGCTACATATTTACCCTTCATAAACCAATCCAGAGGGTAAAACCTTCTCTACCTCCCCTTTCATTGTGAGGAAACCCCCAGTGAGCAAACCACAGTAAGCTCCTGCCCCTGCTGTGGGTCAGCCCACAGCAATCTTTCCCAAAATGGCCTGACCAGATGTAGTCTGGAGGGGCTGTGGCATGCCTAAGGCTGAGGTCACAAGTTTGCCCACACAGAAGTGTACTGAAGGTAAGCATAAAGGGTCAGGCTTCAATTTGATCTGGGAAATGTACATGCCACACACGCCTGCCAAGGTGATGTTAAACAACATTCTTCCTTCGTTAGTTAAAATACAGGAGTTAGGAGTCTTAAAAACATACGTTTTTTCCCTCTAGAACAGGCATAGCTTCAAGCAAAACAGCCCTTTTCCTCCAGAAGTATTTGCAAGCTCAGCTGCTGTTCCACAGCACAGTATGTGAAGCAAGAGAGCAAGACATGGAAAACAAAAAGTGAAATTCCCTTTGCTGGGGGGGGAGAAATAATTTTGTTTCTAAACTTTCCCTAGTTGGGATTTTTTCTTTAGGGAAACTTTGAACCAGGCTGTACTTTCCATCCAAACTTTTAATATCCTTTATATGGTTTCAAAGAGCAAGCCTATTATCTCCAGAGCCCTGGAAGCTTCTTCAAGTTTCACTGCAGTCCTAAGCAGTGGAAGCGATGGGAGCTCAGAGGGACCGGTTTGGGTGTGGGAGTGAGAAGGCAGTGATTGCCTGTCAGCCTTCTCCGTGAGAAACAAATCCACATCTTTGCAGGGCCCTGAGGAACTGCAGGAGCTGCATGGTTATGTGAATAAGTGGAAGTTTATTGTTAAATGCATTGTTCTGTGGACCTAATGAGACCTGCTTTCCTACAGGTGTGTCCTATTGCCTCTTCCTCTCTTTCCCTCACCCATACCACTCGCTACACCAACCATAAGCCCTCGATCTCACCGAGCAAGAAGCACCATCTGCTCTGGTGAGTCCAGAGCTGCACATGTGATGACTGACATTAGCAAGCAGCATGTAGAATGGCTGCATTCTGCCTACCTTTCCCTTAGCAAGGGCACTCGTTTGGATCTCCGTCTTTGACCCAGCTGTTGATTTTCATGAATTTCATAGGCACTTAATTCTCTTTGAGCCCCAATCCCTCTGTCAGTTTGATAGAAAGCAGGTTCAGAACATACTGGCTGATAGACAGCCAGATGGCATGATCACAGAAATTTCATTCTCTGTGGGAAATGAGGCTAGAAGCACAAGGATGTGGGATGGATTCATGGGATAAGGTTAAAAAGTCAAGACTATATTTTTTTCAGCGTTGATAGAGCCTTGACAATGCTGTTTGTGGAATTGTATCTTTTTTCCTTGAACCAGGTAGGTACTGGCTTCCTCAGATACTCAGGTAGTGGATTTTTCTTATTTTTTAACCCAGTGTGTGGCTGCAAAACATATGTAAGATTCCTTCTTACTTCATGTGTTTGCCCCTGAGTGCCAGTGTTCATCAGGAAACACAGAGTTTGAAAAAACCCAAAACCTTAGGTGTCTACACACCTAAGAGTTGCCCACAATGAAGAATCAAAGGTTAAGACAGAGGTGTCAAAACAGCATTTAGCACTTCTGGCAAGGCACAGGTTTTTCTGTATTGGGATATGATTATCAAATATCCATTGTTTCACTGCATTTATGTTCCTGCTTTGAATAAGGTCCATCCATGTGCCTCATATCTATGGTGAAGCCACTGGGGGGGGGGGGGCAGTATTTATTTATTTTTGTTATTATTAATCTCCTGTGCAGGAATAAAAACTGTCTGCTTCAGTTCAACTGAGAAAACCAAGCAAGCTTTTGTTTTATGTTTTAGTAGACAACCATTTTTAAAATAATATACCATGTGTAATGTGGCATTGTCAGCCAAAGGAACAGTGACAGAAGAATCCACAGCCGCAAATGCAGAATAGTCATGTATTTTGAGGGGCCCAGCAGAGCTGCAGTCACAGCATTTACTCTCCTGTCATGCTAGGATCTTGACGCTCACCACACCAACAATTAAGATCAACTGAGTGTTTCAGGTTGCAGCTAATGAGAGGTACGTAGATTACTTACAAACTGGAGTTGGGCAATTTTAAGGACAAAGTTCTCTTCTCTGCCCCTTCATGGCAGATGTTGGGTCGGGATCTGCCTCTGCTGTTTAAACAGTGGCAATCCAGCAATACTGAGAAACCAAAACACTTGAACTGTGACCCGCTGGGTGGCACAGAGCTTTGTGCTGCAGACTGTGTCCCGCTGCCAGCTCAGTAAATAACACCCAATTAATTATACACAAATGGCCACTCCTCTGAAACACCTGGACTTTGGACTGAGCCATTTGAGATGTGCCAGCCCTGTTTGTCAAAGTAGTGATTAAGCATACTCACATAGAAATTGAAATGTGACCCAAAATACAGTCCCAAAATGGAGGTATCCAAAATCAGAAGCCTCTTTAGAAACTGTTAACCTGGGAGTTTAGGAATTGCCTTTAAGCAAACAGGAGCAAGAACTTATCTTACGTCTATACATGCAACTGTAAGAATTGGAATAAGGCTGTACTGAAGCTCCATCAAGTCCAGCATCTTGTCTCCAACAGCAGGCAGTGAGCTATCGGGTAGCCAAGCAGGCCAAGCTGCTGCACTCAAACTGCAGTGTGCACTGGAGGTGCACAGTGAAATCTCATTTTATCAGCTCCCTGGTTCTTCTTTTATCATCAGTGTGCTAGATGGTGCTAGCGTTGCTAGGACTAGGGATATCTTGGACCACAGTTTGCAGATTTCAGTGGACTCTCTGTTGCTCACCCTCCATGTGGGGTCATCCATGCTGCCTTCTCCAGAAGGTAAGGAGCAGATTATTGCCTGCTGTCTCTACTGAATTCTGCAGCAGTAGTCCCCACATAGTCCCAGCCTTGCAGAGCTCCTTCTTGGACCTTGCATCTCCTTACCACACCCGGCCAGGAACTGTTTTAGTAGAGAGCTAACATTCAGCTGGTCTGCCCCCAAATCATGCTGTGGAAATACTTCCTCCTCCTGGTGCTCCTCTCTCTTTTCTCTTGCCTGTACATCCTCCCTAGACACGCATGCTATGGGACTTCTCACATTGGAAGAGAATGAAGGATCCCAGTAGGTCCCCTTGTACTCCTAGCTGATCCCATGGCCCACCAGGAATGTAAGTCAGGAAATCCTCCTGGGAGCAGCCTGTGCTCACAGCAGGTCTCACAGGGTGCCCTGACCATTGTGGACCATCTGGGGACCTGACCCTGCACACAGACCAACTGTGCCAAGCTGCGGCCCCTCTCCTGGCGCCTCCAAGACCTCTTGTTGTGAGGTGGGTTTTTTTATACCTTCCCCATCTGAGATCCTACTGAGTCATGGGACTTCCTGATCAACTTCCCCCACCACCCCCACCAGCAGAAAGAGGAAGCCTGGTGACGGGGTCCTGGTGACTGCAGGGCCTATATCCATTCCCTTTTCCTCTGAGGTCTCCCGGCACAGCACCAGTGGGCACTGTCCACTGGCTTCTCAGATGCCTTCAGGGTGGTGTGCCCAGCGTTCCCCTCTGGTTCCCTACCTCCTGACCCTTTGAGCTTGATCTTCTTCTCTTCTCCCCTTTGTTGTCCCCCGCGATCATCTGGGTTTCCCCAGATCTTTCAAAGAGCATAAGATCAGCACAGGCATGTACTGACACTTCAACAGAATACTTGTCTAGCCTCAAAAGAGTTAAGGCAACTCACCCCTACTATGTGTAATAACTTTGTGCCTTCACTGAATTGTCTTCTCACCATATGCCCTCTTTTCCAGTTCATTTATAAATAGGTTAAACAGCAGGAACCCAGGAACAAAACCCCCTCAAACATCACTGGAGACCTCCCTCAAACGTGAATGCTGGCCATTTATCCTCCTCTTTTAATAGGTTATTCACATGAAGACTTTTTCTCTTGTCCCATGGTGCCTTAATTTCTTTCAGAGCCATTACTGATGGACCTTTATATCTTTGGAAATTGTTGGTGGGATTCTATATGGCTGACCTTGTTGTGGTTTTCATTTAACTTGCCAGAGTTTATGATCCTTTCTATTTCCATTCTTGGACACAACTTCTATTTTCTGAAGAAAGTCTTCTGCTTCTAATAAATTCCTTTATCCTGCTGTTAGCCATGTCAGCTTTCCTTTTGGTCCTTCCAAAGTCTTTGTCCATACACAGAGGCTTAAAGCAAATGTGCTCCTACATGTTATGTTTAAATAGTCACCATACAAACATTTTAGCCTTCAGGAATCCATTTTAGTTTCTTTTTAACAAGGTTCCTTGTTACGATGTAATTCTATTGTAGTTGGGGCTTTTTTGGCTCTTCTTCCCTGGGCAATGTTGAACAGGAACATTTTGAACCAGGTTCTGTGTTGCTCAGGGCTAATATAAATTTCATCGTCTTTTGTAGACTCTTTCATGCAGCAACACTATTTTCTTTTTCTGCAGCATCAATCCCTGATGTGACATTTGCCTAGTATGCAGGTGGGGAATTGATATCTCCTGTTACTGTTGCATTCCTTGCCCTGTCAGCAACTCTGATCTCCCTCAGCATGTAATAGGTGCAGACATTTGATCTAACCCTGATATGGCGTATTTATGACTTAGACCAGGAATGTCAGGCTATATAGGTTTTGAACTGCTTGTAAACACAATTAGCTTGTTACTTTGATTTGGCACAAACTTTTCTCTAATACACGGTACCACTTCTCTACTGCTGTTGCCTCCTCTGCCTTTTGTCATACTTTGCACACTGATTCTAGAGCATCTGATAAACTGCCTTCTTCCCATCAAGTTTCTGATATATATATAGTATGAGATCATCCCTCTTTAAAGTCAGGCATTTTTGTTTCCCCATCTTGTTTGTTAGCCTACTAGCATTTATAAAGAAGTATCTTTTCTTTCTCTCTCTCTGTACTATGGGATTCCTTTTGTTTGATTATTCTTCACCCTTTCTTTTTAAGTTTCACCAAATTATTGTTATTCACTGGAGGACAAAGTTTTCCTGACTTTCTGCTCTGAATATGTGCCACTCTGAATCATATTTTAGCACTTGTCAACTTCTCCCTTCCTTCAATTTAAAAAAATCTTCTAACACCTTTTTAAGTGCCATCAGTGGTTTCATTTTAGTTTACCTGAATCTGACTACATACATTCTGAAAGTTTTCCCATTTACTAACAAGTTCAAATCCTTTGTCTTCAACCATTTCCTAGCCACTCATCGAGAATTTGTCTCTGTTTCTCTCAGTTCAGCCCTCCTTATGGTATTGGAGGCATTCCAGCTGAAGCTACTATGGAGCTCCTGGCCTCCGGCTTACCATCTGACTGCATTTTGCCTCCAGGAACCCTCTTCTCCCTTCCCAAGGTCATTGCTCCATACAGTATCCAAAGGCTCCCTCAAGCCTTCCCCAAAAGCCTGCCCAGATATTCCACACCATCCAGCAAGCAGATATTGCATCCAGCAGTCTAACCACCATGCAGTCTTTTCTGGTATCATGAAACTGCATGGATGTATGCCTGACAGAGCATCAATGTCCCTCTTCCACTGTATCTTCCTGAAAACTGGGATGTGAAGAGTAATCTCAGTGCAAAAGCATACGTGGCCTCAAGCTGTGAGAACATTTCTGCACGTGCCCCCCCACACACACACCTCCCTCCCCAGGGTAAGACTTCCAGCCACAAGCCTTCCCCCACCTCAGCAGCATGGGGACTATATAAGCCTGGAGGTAGGACTGCTCGGTGATGGTCCTAAAGAGACTGCCAGTGCATTTGTTTGTTACCCTGAAATCTTTTAGTTCAGGTGTCAGGGCCTCAAGGACTAGGATGTTGGGCTAATTGCACTGGATACACATAGTCATTACCTATGAACTGAGTAGATAATGATTTATAGTGGTCAGTGGAGCAAACTGAGGACTCCTTGCCCACTCACTATTTAAATACCCAGCTGGTGCTTTAGTTTGCTTATGATTAGGAGAGTTCTGATGGGCTCTATCCCCAGCTCCAAGCACAGATCCCTGAAAGAGGAGCCATTCAGATACCTAAAACAAGGAGACAGGCAAACCCTCCTTCTGGCAGATCTCCTTTTACACCACCCAGCACCACCCATTTGGACCTGCTGTGATCCCACGGTGAGTCTTTGGTTTCTCTCTTACTCCTTGTCACTCACATCCAGACAGGGGAAAGTGAGAACAAAAAGCACAGTATAAGGGATGCTGAAATAAATAGCCATTGGTCACTGTCCCAGTTTCAGCTTGGACAGAGTTAATTTTTTCCTAGTAGGTGGTATAGTGCTGTATTTTGGATTTAGTGTGAGAATAATGTTGATAACACACTGATGTTTTAGTTGTTGCTAAAAGTAGTGCTTATTCTAAGTCAAGGATTTTTCAGTTTCCCAAGCTCTGCCAGCACGCAGGTGTACAAGAAGCTGGGAGGGAGCACAGCCAGGACAGCTGACCCGAACGAGCCAAAGGGATATTCTGTACCATAGGATGCCATGCTCAGTATATAAACTGGGGGAAGTCAGCCAGGAGGGGTGGATCACTGCTCGAGGACTGGCTGGATGTTTGTCAGTGAGTGGTAAGCAATTGCATTGTGCATCACTTGTCTTTCTTGGGTTTTATCTCTCTCTTTTTTTGTTATCTTCCTTTTCATTACAACTATTATTATTATTATATTTTATTTTATTTCAATTATTAAACTGCTCTTATCTCATATTAAACTGCTCTTATCTCAACCCACGAGTTTTACTTTTTTTTTTCCCCCCGAATTCTCCTCCCCATCCCATCGGGGGACGAGTGAGCGAGCAGCTGCGTAGTGTTTAGTTGCCAGTTAGGGTTAAACCACGACAGTAACTATATGCCTTCAGGTACACTTTGGATCTTCTTTATTTCAGATTGGAAGGACATTTTACAAACATTTCAGCTCAAATGCCCTGAGCAGAGGCATTCCACAGGAGTCAGAAATGGTGACTTGGAAACAAGAGACCTTAAACTAAAAGCACTGTTGGAGTTGAAACATGTTCAGTGGTTTTGGTTACATTTCTTCTGTATACTGGCAGTTGGTCTTTCACTCTCCTTTAGCTTTCAAAGTAAGAGTCTACCGCCTGAGAGCTCCACACTCATGGAAGACAACAAGACTCACGAAGCAACAGCAAAACAGAGAGCAGCAACACCCAGCAAAGACTGTGAAGCACCAGATGTGTAGTCGCCGCTGGAACAGCCGCTTCATGGGAGGTAGCCTAGGATGGAGCCCAGCCTGCCTGGAGATGAGGGACCAGAGCAACTGGACAAGGGAGCGTGCTCATCTGAGTTCCCATAAAGTCCCTGGGAATGACTTTCTTCAGAACAGTAGGACACCAGGCTCTCCCCACAGCCTCCCTCATTCCTTAGCTCAGGGCTCTGCACACAAGCTGTCGTCAGCAAAACCTTTAGTAACCATGCTGATGCACAATAAGAGATGGAAAGGGGAACCACTGTTTCTTGAGGGGGAGGCTGAGGAAACAGGTGACGTGTGGTGGGAGGATGAGCAGTGAGAAATGGAGAAATGAAAAATAGAAAGTTTTCGCTAGAGCTGTGACGAATATAGCTCTTCTAAGTGTAATGGAACTAGACGGCCCACTAGAGTGGGCAGAGACAACTTGGTGGCCTTTTAAAAGAGGAAGGAGTGACAAATACGTGAAGATACTAAACTGACCTATAACCTGAGAGCCCTGACTCTCAAGCTTTCAGGGTTCACGCTGAGGTGATTTTTAGGAAGCTACTGGTCCACATTGCCCACCCATTGCCACAGGTTATTGCCCCATTACTGACTTAGAAATAGCAGTGTGCCTACACCAATAGGCACCAGACTGATCTATTGACATAAACTGAGGTGACTGTGGCTAATTCAGTTCACTAGGATGTGGACTGTGGTGGCCAAGGAATGTCCTTCTTCATCCCTATCAGATCTAGTTGAATAGGTGATCAGCTGAGGTCAGAAAATTCCTGAGCCATCACAGCCTAAGTTGACAAGCACCAAGAGTTGCCAAGAGAGGACCAGGAGAGCCTTGACACCATTTTAGCCAATTTACTTGTCTTTAGACCTCTTTTTCTCTGCTTTTCACAAATTCCTTTGTTGCCCTAGCTTGCAGAAGGTTTACAAAAGCACTGTAAGCTCATTCTTTTGGTCTGTTGTCTTTCCCCTAGGGAGCCTAGTGCCAGACGGAGTAGCACAGACAGGATGTAATCCCTTGACGTGGTTCAGCAAAGAGCACCAAGGGCCAGGGAGAAATCCCAGGGTGGCAAGGCAGGGCCTGGCACCCAGAGCCTGTCCCACCGCCCTGGCCAGGGCAGCCTGGGCAGAGGCAGCCCCAGCTCCGGGCAGCCGGCACCTCCGTGGGGATGGGAATGGGCCCACGGCCAGGCAGGGCAGGGCTTTGGGGAGCTGGAGACCGGCCCTGCTGTGGCATCATGGGGCAGGGATCCACAGCCCCAGGTGGCTGAAATGGGGTCCTGGGCTCTGGCAGGGTGGGGGGAGCCCCAGGAGAGCTGGGGCAGGGACAGGCAGGGCTGGTGGTGCCCTCAGGGCCCTGACAATGTCATTGACCAAGACTGACACTTTTGATCATCTCTGCTCATATTAAGGAACTACAGAGGAAAACCTCCTCCAAGAAATGTGTTGCAAAACTAAGCTTAATCCACTGTAATCAAAGTTCATTATTGTTACCTTGGTCATGTGCTTTGATAACCTCTGATAACCACAGTGCAAATTACCACTGCAGAGCTGAAAAGATGCCTTACACTTGGTGCCAGGTTTGCACTGCTTCTGGAGATTTGGTTTAGCTCAGACTACAGCGATCCCTGCACATGCTAGGAGGAGCTGCTAATAAATGGCAAGTAGTCCCACGAGAATCACGACTAATGGCTCCTGCTCAGTTAGATAATCAACCATTTAATAAAGGGTGAGCTTCTACCTCTTCCCTTCCATGGGGAGCATTAATGCATTATTTTTCCCCTCCTTAGCCACTTATTTCCACAAAAGTGGTAGGAATGTAATATTTTTGAAACCACTCTTCCTCTATTAATCTTAGCTGAAATTGCCCCATGGATTCAAAAGTTATTAGGAATAGCTAGATGGTTGTACAGATGTTGACAGACAGACACAAAGCATTATTGTATTAAGAAAGCACTCAAGTTTATAGCAACACTGATTTTTTAAATCACGTTAACATCCAGCAGATAGCTACTAGTATGAGGATTATGTTTCATTTCTACACAAGTCTGCCTCACTAACAGCCTAAGAAGCTAAAGGAGCTCAGAAAGAAGCGGCCATTGCTTAGACTTCATGCCTTGATGGTCTTCTCTGGGAAGGCGTGATTGCACTTTCAGGACTTGGCAGGAAGGCTTGCATAAATACTCTTCAGAGACTGCAAGTTTTGCTTTGCACATCCGATTCCAGATCTTTCAAAGCTGCAGTTATCATCTTTCTCCCCTTCAACATTTTATAAATTAAACCCTCTCTTACTCTGTCCACTTCCCATGTTAGCCTTTCCCTTCTCATACCTTGAGACTTGAAGGAGCAGAGGTTGCTGCTCTTACTGATGCTGAGCTTCTCAATAGCTAAAAAGCCATATTGCTTTATGTGAGTATTTGTTTCTCAGGGAAGTTCAAGCTTTAGATATAAACATTTGTGAGTAATTTCTCCTTAGGACTATTTAAAATATAATGAGATCTACATTTTATATTGATTTGAGCTTTGGTTTACTTGTTCATGTATTTTTTAAAAAGAACAGATGCTGCTTGAATGTTTCCTATGAGGCAGATTATGAGGCAGATTAAACACACTCTAGAGAGCACACCTGAGCCAAAGGTCAATCTTTCTCAGCGAGCCAGCCAGCAACAAATGGCTCCATGGTTTCCCAATTTTGGTAATGAAGGCTTATAAAGTAGACTATAAAGAAATTATTTTTATTTATTTTTATTTAACTGTCTACAAACTACTGAAATACATGTTTTGAACATTTTTGCTCTAGCAGCCTGCAGAGGATAGCATCTGGTTTTCTACCTACGGTATTATTTAATTTGGAAAATTCCAAGTCTTCCAATAAATTGGTCTGGCAGCTTTCACTGTAGAATCACAAGTTGAGTGGTTTCCACTGCCAGCCATACCTACAGTTCTGCCCTTTGGAGAAGTGTATTTCTCACAAGACTTAAGCTTCTTTCCAATTAAAGTCTGAAATGGCTTTGTCGTATCTGTGGGCCACTGTACTTGTTGTAAAGCACCTCATTTAACTAATCTCACTGCCATTGCCTTTAAAATGATGGTGTTCATGCCCAGGACAAGCACTCTGTTTCTTCCATGAGAGGCTTGGTTACCTCAGAGAGTTGTGCCAATTATGTCAGGGAAAAATAATCTCTTCAAAACTCTCCATACTAGCCCTAAGCAGAGTAGTAAAAAAAGATTGGTGAAATAAAAGCTGTGATCTGTCACCAAGTATGGCTAGGAGGAATTACTGAAAAGCTCATTGTGTTCCCTCCTCACCCTCTGAATCACTCTGGGTATTACAGTTTAGTCTATGTATTTCAAAAGCAGAAGAGAAATCAATGTTGCATCAGTGTTCAGATTGTCAAAGCCACCCAAACAAGCAGTGGATGTGTCATTTGTTTGTGACGATCTCTACTAACAGATTATTCTGTAAACTATCTTAAGCTAAAACTCTAGTTTGTTTATCCTCAGAAAGGGACTGGGCAGGTTTGGGGGGCGATGAAGGGAGAAAGTAATACTTTTTTTCAGGAAGAGCTCTTTACTGCTATTCATCCAAAGACAGAGCAACTGTTAGTTGGTCCGTTTGAGTGATTTTCTTAAATGAAGGTGGGGAATAACAAGTCACAGGAAGCCTGGCCATGTTTCCAGGGGAGAACAGAGCATTTGTCTTCTATCTATCTAAAGTGGTCAACCAAAATGGCAAAGTCCCTCAGCAAAAAAGCAGAATTATATGAATTTAAAAATACCACAAGCATTTCAGTACATAGCTACACATGCCATGGAGACTGAGATATTTCCTACTGACAGTGGAAGCAGAATGTTTATATTATAAATTATTCTTGACGGCTCTGAATGATAAATGTCAAAACCAAGTGATCCTAGAGGGAAATCTATTCTAGCAGAATTCTAAATCTGCTCTGAAAAGCATATTCAGACTGAAGAAATTGATGGAACCGGTATTTTACAGAAGCCCTTTGTTTTCTCCTTTCATCTACAGTTTCTAAATGCTGACCTGTAATATTTTTCCCACGGGTTTGGAAGATCTGAATTTCTCCTGAGATGACTGCCTAATTTTTTCAACCACCACTTCACCCTTGTTACTTATCTGTCCTGATATTTCACCTTTCTAAAGTTTTGAATCAAGGCATTATCTGTGTGAAATGTCTGGTCAAGCAGTTATAGATTACAAAAGCTCATGTCTGGGGCTCTTCATCTGGTAGAGATGGGAGGTGAGAGGGACCAGGCAGTCAGAGAAAAGGGCCTAAGTATCTTTAATCTCCTCTACTCTCCTTTATTCTCTGCCTTAGGAATGATTGCACTTCAGAATGAGTATTACAGAGAAATATATTATTTTCTGTCTTTTCTGAAGACTTCACTAGCTGTAGTTGCTTTAGGATTCCCCAAGATGATATCTGAGTATAAATCATTTCTAAATTTTTATTAAAAATTGATGCAAGAGAGAGCAGTGAGAACAAAATTGGGATCTTAGTCTAAATTCTGTTCAGTTTCTGTTTTTCAGTTACTCTGGGTATAAAATGTGAAAAAATATAGAAGTGGATAATCCGATTTTGTTTCAGAAGTAAGTGTTTTATTGTTCAGTGTAGAAGTGGATACTCCACTTACACAATAGAAGAGTTGTGAATCTGTGAATCCGGTTGTTGAATCTTCACTGGGATTTTATTTTCCACCAGTTTTCATTTCCACATTTCATTTCCTTCCTGGTCCTGTGTGCCACTTATCCAAATCTTTGTGTGACCAAATGCAATGATACATGGGCCAAGTGGTTTGAAGAAAGAAATGGGGAGATGGGGTGGGGACCCTAGATCCAGATTATCCACCAGCAAAGTGCCCCAGCAGCCACAGACTTAGCTTTGGCCCTGTGCCACATGCACTTGCCACTCCTGAGTTAGTTGGTTTAGTTGAAGAGGCCAGAGCTGTGCTTCCACCGTCAAAGGTCAAGATCACTGATGGGTGCCAGCGGTCCCTCTGAAGACCCTAATGAAAGTAAGGCTACAGGCTGCCTTGCGTTCTCCAGGAATTCACGTAGAGGTAGTTAACTTGTTGGAAATGCACCTTTGGTTTTTTTGGAGCGGAAAAACCGGCGCTAATTGACAGGGTAGGAGATGTCTGGGTATGTTTGAGGATTCCTTTTTCTTTAAATGGAGGGGGAAAAAAGACACGCAGAATTTCTATGTTGATGAACTGACTCTAGGTGGCAACAACACGCTGTGTAGCCTTACCAGAGGCTAGTCAGGCAGAGACTATTGAATGCTTCTTACACAGAGGCAAAAAAATGGTAGCAGTTTCAGTACTGCTTCTAGAAAATTTTCTAGCTGATTGCACCAGCTGCACATTGCTAGAAACATTTCCAGATTCTGTCAGTTTTCATTGTAAGAGAGGACCTGGTTTTTCAACACATATTTTGAATAAGATGCTGCATGTTTCATTTTGTAGGCATAATGCTGCAGGTGCGCAGAGGAAAATTAGCAAACTATTCTCTTTTGGTTATCCTGTTTGGATGGGTGATCTCAGGAAGCGCATGTATAATCCTGATTTGTAATGATGCCTGTAGAAGTGCACAGATGGGTATGTACAATTGCAGTTCTGTGGCATTCACCAACGATGCTCTTGAAATGCCACTTCATCACCTTGTCAAAAAACCAGCCGCACAGATACCTACAAAATGCTTGCCACATCTTCTGTGTAAAACACTGCTTTATCTGCCAAAAGATTTGTAATGGCCTATATCACTCCTTCACTACATATCCAACTTCCTGGGCTTAGCGGTAGATAAGCAAACACTTGCACAATATAAAAATTTTCACAAGTATGATGAACTGCAGTGTTTTCGCATTTTGCTCAAAAGTCAGTTTGACTGTTAACTCCACTGACCCTTGAAATATTTAAATCTGTTATTGATGTGTTCATAGATAGAGGGAGAAAGCAGAGAAAAAAATACTAGTTTTGATTACCTGTTGCAGCAAAGAAAGAACTGTCGTTGTAACCATACTACATACTAATAATGACCACAGAAAATCTTTCAAGTGTCATGACATCATGTTTGTAGCAAGGCCAAAGTGTCTGATGGCATCTACAGGATATGATAAACTTCTTTATTACTCTGTCAAAGTGACAAAGCTGTGAAACCCTGTGATTAAATCAGCTGTTTTGTATAATCAAGCCATTCACCTGCATGTTGTCAATTAATATCCTCTGAGGCTATTTCCAGTATTTCAAACCTCTAAGCTGCTTTCAAAGAAAAGAACTGTCATTTAAAACATAAAAATGTATCACCTGAAAGCAATTTCTTCCTTTCTTACCAAAGTGTGGAGTTTCCCTTTAAATGATACTGAATCAGGTTTCCAGATTCACAGTACTCTAAATCAATATCTTATAATCCTCTATAAACCTGGTAGACTGATTTTTTTTAAATAAATATGTATAAATTAATCCGGATTTATTCCTAGTAGGAATATATAAACCCATCTGGGGTGAAAGTGCCCTAAAAGGAAAAACAGAATCCACTAACCCTTTAAGGTACTTTGTGTCAATGTATTTTGCGTAACGCTTATTTTTATTAGTTTTTCTTGCTTTCATTTAAGCAGTAGTTTTACTATACATTTTTCAAAAAGTGGGGACATGATGGAAAAAGTAATGGAAACACAACTGGAAAAATTGGTTTTATCTATGACATATTGTCCATATACATATCATAATATATTGGTTTTCAAGTTTCCTTGTGTGAAAAAGGCATATCTATGTAAAAACAATGCTGGTAACCATGGTGGGTGTTTTCAGTTGTATTCTGAGATACCTACACTTACTCGGAGGCATGTATACCACCCCAAGAGGTGAGGTGACAGTTGAGTACACCAGCACTGAAGACTCATTTTGGACAGGCCCTGGGATCCTTCTCAACTCGTCTCCCGCACAGCTTGAGGAGACTCTTGATAAAGTATCATCACATAAAGCTATCATAACACCCATCCTGTGCTATCTGCAGTAACCCTCAAATGGAAAAAGTGACCCTTTCATTACAACCCCTGCGGGTATTTTCAGGAGTCATTCACCTTGTGGCATCTCACACCTGTTTGTCTCCTCATGGGTGTCCCATGTGTCGCCCCCACTTTCCGATGCTAGTAGCTCTCATTTCCCTCACATGCCCTGCATGCTCATTATTTTCTTTCTGCTTCCCATACCCGGTGTCCCATTCTCCCCATTCTCACCCCACAGAAGGCTCATCTCATACTCCTTAGAGGTGGTATTTTCATGCCACATTCCACATCTTTTCCCAAAAAGCTTCGTCTACACTAAGAGTCCCTGCACTGTTTCTTCACCTGGTTGGTCTTCTCCCCTCAGGCTGCTACCTGGTTCTGTTTCCTTCCTTCCCTCTCCATACCGATACTTCTGTTGATCCTTTCACACCTTGCTTAAGCTGTGGGTTTCTCCTTCATGCCAGATCTGTGTTGCACTGTGGGACTCCATACTAGAAATCCACCTTTCCTCCTGTCCTGGTTTCAGCTGGGACAGAGTTAATTTTCTTTCTAGTATTGTTATTATTTTCTTCCTTTCTGTCCTATTAAGCTGTTCTTATCTCACCCCACAAGTTTTGCTTTTTTTTTCCTATTCTCTCCCCCATCCCCCTGGGTGGGGGAAGTGAGTGAGCGGCCGGGTTAAACCACGACACCTCCATGCCAGAAGCTTTATGTGCCCCTTCTAATTTTTGCCCCTCCTCCTATTTCTTGTTACTTTCTCTTCCAAGGTGTCAACATTTTGAACACAGCTGGGTTCTAGGGCCAAAACAAAATCAGTAACACATTGAGACCAACATGTTTTTCTGTGCACTGGGCGTGTGTGGGGGGGGGGGGTGGTATGAGGGGAAGCGGCTGCAGCGGCGGCTCCTGAGAGAAGCTGCTAGAAGCTTCCCGCGCTCCGAGGTGGACCCGCCCCTTCCAAGGCTGAGCCAATCAGCGACGGCGGTGGCGCCTGTGGGAGAACATAAGAGGGGGAAGCTGCAGTGGGTGAGGGGATTGGGATGTGAGAGGAACGCCGCGGGGGGCTTGAGGGGAGGAGGTTGATGACCCCGCAGTTCGCGGTGAGGCGGCAGGCTGTCCCCCCCCCCCCAGCCCATGGAGGGGAGCGGGGGAGCAGATGCCCACCTGCAGCCCGGGGAGAGAGGAGCCCACGCCAGAGCTGGGGGATAGATGCCCCCCAAGATGGCCGCCGCTCCGTGGGGAAGCCCGCGTTGGAGCAGGCTGGGACTGAAGGTCTGTACCCCGTGGAAGGGACCCACGCTGGAGCAGTTAGTGAAGAACTGCAGCCTGTGGGAAGGACCCACGTTGGAGAAGCTTATGGAGGACTGTCTCCCGTGGGAGGGACCCCACAGTGGAGCAGGGGACGAGTGAGGAGTCCTGTCCCTGAGGAGGAAGGAGCGGCAGAGACAAGGTGTGAGGAACCGACCCCAACCCCCATTCCCCGTTCCCCTGCGCCGCCAGGGGGAAGAGGGGGAGAGAACTGGGAGTGGAGTTGAGCCGGGAAGGACGGAGGGGTGGAGGGAAGGTGTTTTAAGATATGGGTTTACTTTTCATTATCCTGTTTTGAACTGATTGGCGAGATCGATTTTTATTTCTCCCCCTGGCCCCCCTAAGTCGAGTCTGTTTCTTGCCTGTGACCGTAACTGGTGAGTGATCGATCCCTCCCTGTCCTTGTCTCGACCCACGAGCTTTTCGTTATATTTTCTCCTGTCCATCCCATCAGGCGGGGGAGTGAGCGAGCGGCCCCATGGTACTGTGCTGCCCCCTGAGCTGAAACCATGACATCCTGCCATCAGTTAGCTCTTCGATCAACAGGAGTTTAGCAAGAGCATTGCAAATGCTAGCTCTCCCTACTGCAAATGTTGGGAAACGTGTTGGCTTGCTGAGAGCCCGGTGGGTTTCCAGATACAGCTGGGTAGGAGACACTGCAATATGCTGCTAGCCTTACCCGGTATTGACATGGGCAAAATCAATGTGACTGCAGGCAGTGAGAATTAAAGTTGTAGGGACTGATAGCTGCTAAATCATGTATTCTTTAACTCTTCAATATAAAACTCTGTGGGGGTCCGTATCACCATTCTTTACCCTTTAGGCATCCCTCCACCCTAGTTTTCATCCACATCAACAAAGTTTTTTCTCACTGATGATTGAAATGTTCCCTGAAACTTCTGAATCTGTCCAGTAATCAAAAGCTACCACATCACACCTAAGCTTAAAGTGCCATGAAGTTGTAAAAAATAGTCTTGTCTGTTCAGCCAGCCACTGAAATATGAAAACTGTAAGTGGTATGTCAGATGCCAAGTTATGTTTTAAGATGAGGCATCATGTAAAAACAGAATGTTCTGAAAACTATTTCTGATTTGGTTTGGAGTGTTTGGGGGTTTTTTCTCAAATAGGGTCAGACATACTTTGAACAGATTAAAGCATCTTACTTTCTAGATGAAACTGTCTCGTGTTTGCAGTGAAACAGTTTGTCACTGTTTGGGTGCAACATGAAATTTCATTCTCTACAGTACTACCAGCAGTTCCAGATAATCAACAAGGGAAACAATACAACATTCAAAACAAAACCAAATGTCCCTGTGTCCCATAGGTGTAGATGCCATATTTTTGACACCCCTAGAAGAAGTTGTTCCATTCCCTGTTTACACTCAAGAGCTGTATGCATTTCAAAATAAGTTTCATTCAGCAAAATAGTTATTGTGATTTCAGGGGCTCTACCTTGTACCAGGTTTACCCAAATTTTACTTGGCAGAGCACCACCATCATGGAATAGAATAGCTGTCAGTGGCAGTGGCACAAGCTCCAGAAGGAGATACTTGGCTGTTTGCACATGATTCTCTTTCAAACAGCTCCTCTCTATTTCCTTCCTGAGTTGGAAAGTAAAGCCTCTCTATAGTTGATCTATACTATATTCTTTCCACAAGCTGTAGAAGAGTGAAGACCCAAACCAACCTTAGTAGACTTTTATTGATTATACAAATAAAAACAAATTTTATGTTTTGTGCTTATTGGGTAAATCTGGAAATTATGAAAAGTGGAGTAAAGGAAGACTCCAAATTAAATGTAGACTGTACCAGTTGACTTCTTTCATTGATAAATAATATTTCAAAACTGTATTTTTATTATCCTAACCAAAGCCTGTCTTTCTGAAACTCTTCCCTTGTCCTCAAATTCGCTTCAAATCCTGAAGTTACTGCCTCTTCAAAAATTCTGTTCTGTGTTTGCTTTTACCATAAGACAACTTAAGGGTTTTGGGGTTTTTTTTTCCACAAGGTAAGCAATAAATTTAACTCTTACATTAAATGTTATATGCTAAACTGGTTTTAGGACAGTAGTCATTAATTAACGACAAATCATTGATTCAGACATTGAAATTACTATTGGGGTTTACAGATCTTAGTGATGCAGGAACATTTATTCAACGTTTTTCTGCCTGCAGTGTCCTTCTTACTATATGCATCATTAACTCCTTTATGTGCAGTTAACCAATGAACAAGAAAAGAATAACTTCAAAGTAAAGAGGAAGTTGACAGAAAAAGCTATACTGTCTTTCTTTGGCTTCTTGGGTTTAGTTTTTTAAACCTAAAAGCTGCAGTGTTTGGTTTTCTTGGTTTCATTTTTTTAAACCTTAAGAAGCAGCGAACTGCTTAGGCTGTAAGTATTGGGGCCTCTGATATTCTTTCACAAGGTAATTAACATTACCCTACCAACTCCTTTGTATCACACAGAATATGTATTTCCTCTGGGAACTAGTATACCTCAAGAAAACTAAGACATTAGCGCATAAAGTGAATTCTACCAGTTTCATGCCACTGATAGACACACAATCGCATCCCAGGGAAAGTTGAGCTCCCATTAGATTGGTATTTTCTTCCTTACTGTTGTTTGAGGCAGGGGTGGGAGGTATAATGGTTCATGAACTTTTTTTACGGAAATTCATCCTGGCTTAAAAAAAAACCCCAAAACAGAACAAAACATTATATAGATAGTGTTGATGGCAAATGACTACTGAAATGCAGTTGTTACTTTTCTGCAGCTGCTTTAGCTGTGCCATCATGTTTTGTGATGTGGATGGGAAATGTGAATGGAAACGGCTGGTGCTGAACTGAATTGCTGCACAGACCCCCGCTGTGAGCCAGTAGTTGTTTTTTTTATGTGAGGCAAGACAAGGTGGACATACTTTGAATCTGTTAAAGTGTAGTACAGGTTGGTCAATCCTCTTGAACAATCTCAGGCTGGTTTAATGCACAAATAGCATGGAAAGCCTGGGACTCCTGTGTACTGAACAGATTGCTTCAGCCTGAGGACTTGTTTGGATGACGCAGCTTATAAGAGAGTAAGAAGGTAATAGGTGTGTAGTAGTGCTCTGCAGTACTGACATCATAATTCGTCAAATTTAAGCATGATTCAAGTTTATATATAAGTAATGGCTGTGTGAGGTATAAGTAGTTTTCAGTTGGCTGAACATCTTGGGATATGTGTGGTCTTGTCACATTATTATCTTTTCCAAGACATATGAAGTTCCTACTTTTTTTGCCAGGCACATTTAGTATGTTGTTGTACTGAACTCCCACTATATGAAAAATGTATATCTAAAATGGGTGAATCTAACTGATTGGGGGGGGGGGGGCGGAATATCTGGTGTCTCCAGTATGATTTTGGAGTTTTGTACGACTACTGACTGCAAGGCTTGAGGTGAAAATTTCAAAAGTGACTCATTGACTGGGGATTGTAACAAAATAATGGAAATGTTCTGTCTCTAAATTACCTAGCTTCTGTTGGTTTTCACCTAGTAAGTTTGCATCCATTTGAAGAAACACTAATGGTCACATATTCAGTCTCCCCCTGAACTGGGTTGAGTACGAACCATACAGAGGGTTACTGGCTCCAGTAGTAGAGAGGTTTTCAGACTGGAATCAGATGGTGCTTGGCAGGACTACTTAGAGCATGGACTGTACAAACACAGGACTACGCCTGTGACATGGATGTGTCTTTAGATACCCGAGTCCATGAAGGCTAGTTTGCAAATGAGTTTAAAAAGAAGGGTTTGCAGTATCCCAGCAATATAGTCCTTGGTGATCTGTGCAAACAGAAGCACCCTGTGCTGTGCAATTGGAGAGGATGTTCACTCAGGTGCAAGTGTCTAACTGGTGGGGGGCCATTAGTCCTTCCTGGATGAGAAAGTGAATCTGCATATCGGATGAGAACCAGTATCATCTGTTGTCATATCTTCTCCCCTTAATCACCAACAGTAGATGCTTTAGAAGAAGTTTCAAGAAATTCAATAATTTCTCCAAAGAGGAGTTTCTGTTAATGCCCCTTTCCCTGTCCCTTTGGCTTAATGACAGGCTTATGCATTGAAATATGAAGGTTTCTATCCCTTTACATGTGTTTTATACAATCTAATCCTTTCTTTAAATTTTATCTCATGTCACAGTGAATGCTTTCACTTTAATAGCTAATATTTCCTTTCATCACTTTCAAATTTGAATCTTTTAATTCTACTGGATGAACTCCTGTTCTTAAATTATGAAAAAAGGATTACTAGAAATGCATGATTTATCTTCTTTGTGCCATTTGTTATTTTTTATAAAGCTCTACCATGTCCTTTCTTCATGCCATACCTAAACAGGTGTAATCTTTTCAATTTCTCCAGATAGATACAAAATTTTCTCTCTCAGCCTCTAATCATTTGCATTGCCCATCTCCAGATGCTCTCTGTATCTGCTATATCTATTTTGCAGTCGAGTTCCCAGAACTGAACAAAGATGTAGCAAATAACAAATCTGTGGGAATTACAGTATTTTCAGTCTGATTTTTTTCTTTCCCACTAGCATTTTGTTCAACACTGCTGTCCACTGAGCTTTCCACAGTAATGCCAGGATCTTTTTGTCTGAGCAGTTGCACTCAATTAAGATCCCAGAAGGTTGTGTGAATAACAGAAAATACGCCTTCCGGAGTTATGCTTTCCTAGCATTAATCCCTTTGGCCACTGTGGTGTTTATTCAGCTACTTAGGTTAGGCTTCTCTTTCTTATCTCTGAGGCTCTTCTACAGTAAGCAAAACTAAATAATGGTATGTGTTCTGTATGTTGCCACATCATTTTACTCCTTTCCAGATCAATAATCTTTTTAACATGCTCTTTTAATGTGTGTGTTTCCTCGAGATGCCATGGTGTCACAGGAGACCTGTAAGTATATACACTTGGGTTATATCTACGCCGCCCCACACGATGAGTACAAACACAGTCAAGCATGTCTATAGTGGTATAGCACCGCATTTCAACTCGTATATTGCCCACTTCTCAGCAGGGTACTTCACTGCCTTGTTTTGGGTAGCTGTGGTATCTCAGCCTGGCATTACATGGTGATGGGCAGGCATGAGCCTGGTCATGTTGAAAGTCAACTGGATAGTAATAATATTTGATTTCTGACAGTTTTGAATGCTCAACAGTACCTTCTCTCCCACTGCAAATTTGGATAGGAGCCTTTATAAACCTCTGATAATTATTTTGTTAAATGATCAGCTGCAAGTCTTAATATATTTATATGTGCTTGATTTTCCTTATGCCAGTATCTCCCCAATGCAGTAAAAAAAAGGTGTAGAAATAGGAAGGCTGGGAATCCAAGCATGTACCACAGGTACCATGGATCTGATAACTATAGTGCTCCCTCTCAAGCCCTCTTCCCCTCAACAACCTTTTTTGTCCCTTACCCCTAAAAACCACTTCCAGTTGCTGCTGCTGTGGTGGCTCTGCCCAGCCAGAGGTGCCTGTGAGAAGCAGCCCGGAGGAGCAGCAGCTGGCAGAGCTCGGGAGGGCCTGTGTCCATTTGGCACTCCGATCCCTTTTGTGCTGCTGTAGCTTTGCCTCTGCAGGACATCCAGAAATCTCAAGCAAAGGTTTAAAATACAGATTTCTGCCCCAGGGGGAAAAAAAGAAAAAAAAAAAGGCTATGTCTGAAGAAACACAGTTGAAAGATAGCCCTGGGGAAAGCATATTTTCCTTTTGCAAAGCCAAAACCTAGGAGTTCATCCCCTATTTTAACATATTCATGTTTTATTGCTTCCTTCAATTACCTTTACAACTCATTTTCCAGTCTCTAATTTCCAAAAGGACTGCTAGCCTATAGATGCTGAAAAATAGTTTTGCACTGTCTCCTGACAGGTTTATTATTATAATTATTATGTTACTTAAAATTTTTATTTCACATATCTAAAAGGCTGCAATTAAATTAGGCCCCACTGCGCTCACCACTACCCAAATGTATAACTAATGGCATTCCAGGCCCTCAGGAAAAACATTTAATTCTAAGGTAAACTCCTCGGGGCAGAAATTACCTACATTTTTGTTCTGTGGGAAAACAGTGCCTGGCACTTGTGCAGCCTAGAGGCTGCACCACAATCCTAATAATAATAGTAGTAATGATAATTAATATTAGTATTGAATATTATTACTTCAATTTTACCACAGCTTACCCCCCTCCTTTGTTTTAATATGATGTGCTAAGAATGCATTTCATTCCTTCAGTTGAAGCATTCTTTACTTAATGTTTCAGTATTGTGCTAAGAACACTTTGCTTGCAGGGAACAAATAGTCCAATGGAATAAGTGTTTGGTGGGATGAATGGTGTTTAGAGTGAGGACAAATGGCAAAAGAGACAGAACACCATCAAGAGCTTTCGCTGGCTCCACGTGAATGTTAACACTTGTTCAATGTTCCACGATGAACAACTTCAGTACATCAAGTTACTGGAAAAAATCCTCCATGCTAAGAAAGACGCACATGTCACTGCTGAGTCAGAAGCTAGCAATGGTCATATCAGCACACGTTTTTTTAAAATGTTTTTTTTTTTACCCTCCCCCAAGGAAGTATATGTTCCCTAAAAAATGTTGCTAGAAGGCATTCCAGTTGTAGATTTTAAAACTATTGTCCTTAATGCAAACTGGGAGAAATGGGGACAAAATATCAAAACACAAAGGCAGGATAGCTTAGTGTTAAAATGTTACAAAATGTGATACTGATTCCTGCAGTAAATTCTTACTGCAATGCAAGAATTTACTGTCTTTTATGTTTCATTCTCCTTACCATAGCTATAGAAATACTGTGACTGCAAACAGCCCAAGCATCAACTTGGGCACTAACTGCAAACATGCCTACTTTATTACAAAAGTTAGGATCCAAGTGATATTAAGATAGTTAAATATATTTCAAGCATTTCCAGCAGATTTAAAAAAAAAAAAAAAACAAAAACAAAACAACAAAAAACAAAAACAACCCACAGTAAAACACTTCACAAGCACTAGAATGGTGAACTGGCTAAGGCTCTGTCCTAAAGATACAGGTGATACCCATCTACAAAAATGGCTCATCTCTGTCAGTAAAGTATCATTGTAACCTTGATAGGAAAAGTTATCTAGAAGGCACAGACATCTGCACAATACTAAGACACATCCGATTGTGCCTGCCTGCAACTCTTTTAAGCTATCGCCCAATTGTCTCAGCTGCACCTTCTGGAAATGCTACTCTTTACCTTCAGCCTAGAGAGGGAAACATGCTTAGAAGTCTGTGTGTAAAACTGCATTGAAGATTAAAAGCCCCAGGAACACAGGGAATAATATCAGTACTCAGGTGCTTTGTATCAGTGAAGACCAGATAGTAAGTAAGTCTTTCCTATCATTTTTCTAGCCCTTCATGCACTCCCAGCTGGGAGAAAGTACTATGAAATTCTTTTGTAAGAAAAATGAATAGGCATCATAGCAACAGCAATGTGTTTCTTGCTGTCAAAACAATGACCAGTTCTTTTAGCAACACTTGTGTTGCTAAACTCTCTCTTTTCTAAATACATCTTAAGTTAAAAAGCACCCTTATTCTTCCAAAATGTTTTAGAATATGAATTGCTTTCCAGCTTTCAGGTTTTTTAAAGAACTATATTTATTATGAATATTGTTACTCCATCTGATTAAAAGGATTAAAGCATTCTTTTATATACAGGAAAAATGAGCAGAATTTCTCCTATGCTATAAGATCTAGCATGTGGCAGATCTTTCACTTCTCTAATGTTACTCTTTCCACCTCAGAGCAAGCGACTTTGCTGAAAGGTAAAACAAAAAAATTCAGCTCTACTATGGTCTGACTGGATTTATCTTTTTTTTAAACTCTAGAATTAGTATTTAGCATGCAAATTAGATGGATAAATACATAGTGACGCCCTGTCTTTCATACCCAACCTTCTGTCTCCCTCATTTGTGCCGTCATTGTCATTTGGCTGTGTTATGGCCTGCCAGCAGTTCTGCTGTAAGCCGCGTTGTTTTGTGAAGAGCTCCTGTGGGGGGTCTTTCTTGTCTTTGGCAAACTCTTCCTAAAGAGTATTTTCTGCAGCGTGCCAGCAGCTCTTGGCACAGATTCGTCAGCTCACAGTGACTTGCAGTGGTGATACTTAATAGTCATCCCCTGTAGCTTATCAGTGGCAGTAGCTGAGATGGATAATGCAGCCTCTGAGTTGCGCCTTGCATGGTGGGTTTCTTCTGTCTGGCAAACTTGGAAGTCCAATTTAATCAATATAAACCTGGGAAAGAGAAAAGGGGAGATCCATCTTGCACTTTGAAGTATGTTTTATCAACTTTACTACTATTGAGAAGAGAATGTTTCAGGGAGATAAATTAGTAGAGGAGAGATTCAACAAACCAATACCACTGAGCCTTCAGTGGATGAGGAGGAGAGGAAGAAGAAAGGAGGGACTGCCTCAGCTTTTGTCAGCCGTGCCGAGCAGGGAGAAGGACGTGAACATAGGCGTTCATGACACACCATATGCTGTTGCTGTAGGAAAACACACCATCCCCCAGACTCAGTATAACGCAAGGGATACCCTGAATCTCATAAGCGTCAGGATGCAATGTTGTCTCCCACCCACCTGGCCACTTTAATCCATTCTTGGCGGTTCCTTCCTCTTACCTTCCCACCACCTGCATTTCCCTTCCCGTTTGCTGCCTGCACGGCACCCAGGACAAGGGGCCTTACTCCTCCTCATCCCTTAGGGCTTGCTGCATCAAGCGAAATGCAGCGCAGCAGACAAAAACCCCACCGTGCCCTTGGATCTCGCTTCAGTGACCACGAGCTGCTGTCCAGGGGGGTCCCAGCAGCAAGTTCCCACACGAAAGCAGTTCTTCACCAGAGGACGCGGAGATGATAAATCGCTTTTACAAAATGAAACGCTGTGGCTAAAAAAAGTTTGGTCCCGGGTTTGTGGTTTTTTTTGTGGCGATGCTCTGGCACCAAACGGGCTGCAAAGGCAGGGGGCAGGAGCCGGGAGCCCAGGTCAACCCCCGCCACGCCATTTCGTGGCGCGGGCTCTCCCCGTGTCCCCGCCGGTCCCGGGGAAGCAGGTTGAGGTTGAGGGCGGCGAGTCGCCTTCCCACCCCCCGGGGCCGGGCTGGGCGGTGCCGGGGGCTGGCTGCAGGCGGAGGAGGAGGAAGAGGCCAGGATATTCCTGAATGAACGGCTCCCTCCTCACCCCACAACTCCTCCCGGCTCCCGCCTCCCGCCCGCCACTCGCCGGTGTCGCTTCGAGGCGCAGCCAGTTTCTATAGCGACGGCGCTGATCCGCGGCTCTTCCGAGTAGTAACAAAGCCGGCTGCCCGCTGCCGCGCCGGGGCTGAGGGGGGGGGGACGACGACGAGGCTCCCTCTCCCGAAGACACCCGCCCGCCTGCGGCGCCTCAGACAGGTACGGAGCGGGGGGGGGGGGGCTCGCCGGCGGCCGCCGCCCGCCCCCGCCGCGGCTGGGCGATCGCCATGCGGCCGCGGCGCCCCCAGCCAGGCGGCCGGGGCTCGGGGACCTGCCGCCGGGTGACGGCGGCGGGAGAGGCTCCCGGGCGGCGGCGGCGGCGGGCGTCGCCTGAGGCGCGGCCCGGGGCGGCCGAGGGGGACGGGGGTAAGGCGTCCGTCCCTCCGTCCGCGTCTGTGGCAACGGGCAGGGCTCTGCCCGCCGGTACGCCCCGGGCGGCCCCTTTCCGACTTCGCCTCGGCGCGGCCGGGGGCACGGCGGGGCGGTTCGGCTGCCGGGTAAGGCGCCGCTGGCCGGGGAGGGCCCGGCGGGTCGGGTCAGCTCCTCTCACCTCACCTCACCGGGTGGGCGGCGGGGGAGCGGTACCGGCGGGCTCCGCGCCCGGGGCTGCAACCGGTGGGCTTGGCTTTCCCTCTCCGCCGGGGCCGGCGCTTCCCCTCCTCAGTTCAGATCGCCCGCGGTGATAAGAATTTTATTATTGCTGCTGCTGCTGTTGTGAAAATATGCTTTGCCCCCCTCCCCCCGGGAAATTTTGGGGTTACAAAGTTTAATTCGTTCAGCTTTAGCAAGTAATGTCGAATAGGGTGATGGCTGTAAAATGCGCTACTTCTTTAAAAAAAGCCAAATCTCAATTGGTATCGAAGAGTATTCTCAGTTGGCGTTGAAGAGTAATCAAGAAATTACTGCTTGTTTTTAGGAGTAGTGTACCGAAAGGTTTTATGTGAAACGAGTCTGTAGCTTTCAGAGTCAGCCTAGCTCATTAGAAGACGGAGCTAAGGCAAGATGGTAGAGATGATAAAACATAACACATCTGCTTATCTCAGGCAGCCAAGGTTAGTCAAAAATTAGTCACCCTTAGCTCTTGAGATACTAATGTCAGAGGGTCGGTGGGAAGGTCATTAGCAGGACAGTTGCCTGAGCGCTGTTCGTAGTGGCTGTATAAATAACATCTGAATTGCAGTGGCTGTACAAATAACCATGCATTTCAGCAGAAGTTTAAAATTCAGAGTGACTTCCCAATGATAACAGAACGGCTGACCTTGCATGATGAGGTCCTAAGGAGCAGCCATGATGGCTCGTTGCTGAATGGTTTAGGAAATAAACTAGTTGATGGGCCAAGGCAAAATTGTTCTGTGACATGTATGCAGCCAGCAGGGTGCTCTAGATGGGCATCTTCTTGGATGTGAACAAGAAAAAAAAAAAAAGGAAATGAGTATGTGAGATGAGAAGAGTGTGGCTATCATAGTTATTGAGTGGGTGGACAAGAATTGAAATTTTAAGTAATATGTAATCTAAGTATCAGATCATTTGAATTTTAAAACACTATATGTAAGATAATATCGGTGTATCAGAACCCAAAGGCTAAGTGTTGACTGGAAGAAGTTTGAGAGGTATATAAAAATACATTAAAATGTGGAGCTACCAGTACCATTTAAGTAAACAATGTGAAAATATTTTGTAGGTTGGAAAGAGAAGATGCAGCTCCCTTCAGCAATGATGAATACAAGTAGCATATAAAATGGAGACAGGCTTCTTTTGAAAGAGATGTATAACTGTAATTAAGTTTTAAGTGAGGGTTAATCAAGGTTAAACATTTCTCAATCTAAAATTTAAGTGAGAAATATCATAGCAATAGATACAGTGGAATTCAGATCTAGTTTGTTAAAAACAAAGCCACAAAAAATAGAGTGGAATTTCTTGCTTACGTTGATTGCAGTGTTTTACCCAGTGTTTATAAATGTTTGTCCTTCTTTCAGAAGTGTCACAACAGTTGTTTTATTGAAAAAGTTATAACCTTCTGGATGACCTTTGTTTTTCATGCAACACTGAAAAGCAAATTCTTGAGTTTATTAGATGTGTGAAAATGGAGACCTCAGATTAGTTTAGCATGATGGAAAATAGCATTTCAAGACCATACTCTGGGCTATCTGAAATTGAATGCACCTAGCAGGAAATAAAAGGTCAGCTGTGTATAATAAAGACCTGGAGACTTCTATTCCCTTAACTGCATGGCAGAGAATGAGAAACATCAGAACTCAATACAATCTTGCCTTAAAAGCTAAAGGGATAGGCAAAATATTCATGGTTACACTACCATGTGACATTTCAGTCTTGAAATCGTTCCATGTGGAACAATTGCAAACTTCACTTGATACAGTTTATCAGAGGAAAAAACAATGTAGTAGTTGACACAGTACCAGGAAATAACACAATAGCTTACTGTAGATAGCATGTCCCATGGTATAACTTCTCATGTGTATGGGCTTCTAATGGTCTAAAGAGTTCTAGCACTTAGATCACAGTCTCTCAGACTTTCATTTCAAACCTTTCTGATGCTCCTCAGTCCAGACTAGGTTTACAGGTAGCCTGTTCTCAAATTGTCATGAAAGCATCTTTGAAAGCTGTGCACTCTGTACAGTGATATAAGGCCACTGCAGGAGTCTGCTCACCAGTATTCCTCTTGCTTTAATTGGTCTGAGTTTAACATGTTTGTCTATATCCTAGGTTTGATGACTCTCTGTTAAATGTTTTTCTGGAGATGTATGCATGCTTCCTGTAGCCAGCAGCTATTTCAAGTATACAGGGACGCTTATCACCTGGTGTCTAGAGGTTGTGATTTCAGTTCTTCCAGCAAGGTTGCTAAGGAGTATTAGGGATCCTCAGAGAGCAAAGCTCAGGAAATTCTCCTGTGGCTTTTGCAAGCATTGTGTGCTGAAACGCTTCCTATCCAATATAAACTACTCTTCTGACAGTAATATAATACAGGCAGATGTGTACCTTAGCGTAGTGTAACATACAATAATTATAACTTTCTAGTATAAAGAAAACATTTGCAAGTGTGAGAGTGCTATGATAAGCTGCAAAGAGCTCAGGCCTCCTGAAAACATACCTTAGGTTTCAAATTCATTTGCAAAGACGTATAAAGAAGTACAAGATGTGCAGTTTTTAACCTACTACAGCTCTCCAATTATTAAACCGAGTCATCTATGGTTTCATTCAGCTTGGTTTTTCTGTGGAGATGATGCAGCACAGCATTTTAGGCATAATAAATGCCATAATTAAGCATACCTTTCCTTTTCCCATTTTCTCTTTTTCACTATCAACAGAGGAATCCAATTTTTCAGATCTGGTGGTGGCTTACAGCTAAATTATTTTGAAATGAGGGGATGTTCATGTGAGGGCTTAACTTTGGTAAATTTCCAAATGGATGGAAGTCTTTATTAACTCTGCAGACAGAAGTCTTTATAACTCTCCAGACAAAATCTACGCAAACATTCAGTAAAAGTTTAAATTACACAGAAGCAATTTAAGTTTAGTCCAGGTAGTGTGAAAACCTGAGATGCTCCAGCATCTTGAGAGTATTGAGCAAAGTCTTGAAATTCATTCTCTTGCCATTTCCAGGAAATTCAGCCAAAGTATAATAAAGTTGTGATTCTCTGAAAGATTCAGGATCACAAGTGTTTGACAGATAACGTATTGCTTCTTGAAAGTAGCATCTATAAAGATTACTACCACTGGTGCTGCAATGTTCAGAAATTGGGGGATGGTTGGGGGTGGACTGTCTTATCTCTCAGCTTTACTGCCTCAGTTAGGAATTGCCCAAGTTCTTAGGAGAAATGGCAGGCTGGTAGAAAGAAAGGGGTGTGACAATCTGGATTTGAGAATAGCTGTAGGGAAACGTGAAAAAAACTGAAGGTGTATGGGGCTGCAGTGAGGAAGAAGGTGGGGTTTGATGTGCAGCCTGTGATGGAGATGTAGCCCTGGAGTCAAGGGGTATGGTGGGAGAGAGTTACCTGGGACTGGTATGAGGAGTCAGGTTGAGATGGGACGGACTGGTGGGGACCCAGCCAGGAAAACCTGTAGATATTAGACTGTGTGTTCCAGTTCGTCCCATTGGATGGCCCAGTTAGGGGCTGAAGGCATCTTTTAGGCCCCTTTTTGTAAGCCTTCAAGGCTTCATCAGCAATATCTGTGGCAAAAGGTGTCAGTCAGGAAACCCAAACCTTTCCATAATAGTTTCAGGGCAGGTGGTGTTCCAGGCAGGGGAACTCATTTTGGCAGGCAGTTCATGGCAAAGAAAGAAAACTCCCTTTTCAGATGATAGATGGATAGCCAGTCTCTAAATTTCGGGCAGGAGATGTGCTCCTGTGAACAGAAAGGAAATATTTCCCCCCTTGGTGACTCACAAGCAGTGACCTGATCAGAGTCTGCTTGAAGAAGCATCTGACCTTGAAGCTTCTACTGTGGAATAGCTTTCTTTATGTGAAAGTATGGCTTGACTCCTGAGGAGCTACCCTGCAGGTGTTTACCAAGAACCTGCAGAAGCCATTTGCCTCCTAATACATGATGGGGGATCTGGAGAATCTCCACAGTAGTAGTCTGTGCTGGAAACAAACCTACTCAAACCTCAAGCTGATAACTGGCCTTTTACTCCTTAAACAATTCCTGCAAGTAACTCTCAAAAAAGCTTGAAAAGGCTTGCCAGTGCTTCTACCACTATTGAAAATATTTAGCTTATTTAACTAGAATTTTATAAACACCTTAAGGAGAAATTTTGGGTGGTGTTTGAATTGCCCTTTGTCCAGGTGGAGTGTTGTATAACATGTGTGTGTAATGAGGGCTTTTATCTTCCTGTATCTTTTTCAGTTCACTGCATTACACTCATACGCTGTTAAAGTGACAGCCAAATGAAAGTCAAAGAAAGAAACAGTGCTGTATTTGGTGCTAGGTTTAAATGGTAAAATGAGTGAGTTGTAGGGCCACAAATTAAACAATGAGAATAAAACAAAACCATTCACTAAATAACCGCCAACTATCCCGCACACTCAATGAAGCTTCCTGTGGAAGAAAATGATGTGTGATTGTATGACTAAAACTGTATTGTAATACATATATCCAATGGAAAGCTGATGTTCTGTAATGCTGTAGTACTTGGCTTTGCTTTCAGTATATTACAGACATTTTACTGTGTCCACTAAATCAAAGAGAGCTTTTGTACCTGATGCTTTATTCCTGTAATCAAGTTGCCTTTCATTCTTTGATAAGCTAAACAGATCGAGGTCTTTAAAGCCTTCCCTTGAAGTTTTATTCAGCTCCTGAACATTTTTTTTGTGTGACTGATTTCACTGTTTCTGTGAGAAACTGTCCAATCATTCAGTATCCTCTATAGAATGTGAACGTCAGAACTGTGCAAAATAACTGTAGTTTGACTTTCACCAAAGCATAAATAGTAATGGTATCTAGAGGTAAAAACTGGCTGTGTTTACCTCCTCACCTATCCCATGTTGCTAAATCTATGTTGCTAAGATCTCGTACTCAGTGATTTGTCCTCTGTGGCTTCTGTATGTCCCTGCTCATTGTAAGGGGGTTGGACTAGATGACCTTTAAAGGTCCCTTCCAACCCAGACTATTCTATAATTCTGTATTCTTTCAGATTATTTGTTTTCCATTAGATAGTTCCCCATTCTCAAGGACTGGTTTGACAATTCCAGGTTCTGTATCTGGTTGTATTCAAGTGCATTGTGTTTGAATGAGCCTGGTTTGCCAAATAATCCTGTCCTCTTAATTATTTACTTTTCTGCCAAATTTTTTGTGCAATCCATACAATTTATCAGAAGTTATTTTATGTTTCCTTCAAGTCCACTAGTGAAAACACTTATTAGCCTAGTCCTCAGCCCCCCCTTTAAAACATGCCTATTTGATGATGCCTTCTGGCAGGCACTAGTGGAGAAATGTCTGTGAATTTTTAATCTATATGTGCTTCATTCACAGTGTGAGTTGTGACTATTCACATAAGCTGGGTACCCACCTTTCCCTATAGCAATCTGATACAATAACAATGCAACTAGAAAGTACTTTAACATTAAAGAGAAATGCTATTTTCTTTTGTTAACTCCTCATTTTGTTTGTATCAATTGAGCGAAGTTGTTAGGAGGAAGCACTCTCTGCATTTTTCAGTATTTTAATGTATTTCTCCTTTCTTCTCTGGTATCTCCATGGCAGACCTGAAGTTGTCTTATCCTCCCTATAGGTCTCTGAGATAAGTCCATGATGTCTGTGCTATTAAGTTCAAGGTCAACACCTTGAATAACACTTGTTAAGTAAATGGAAATGAAATACAATCTTACTAGTCAGATCTATCTAAAAAAGACCAAAAGGGAAGAGCACCTTCTGACTCTATAGCTTATGTTGTTCTTCATTGGCCATTAGGTGGTATTTTACACTTGAAGATAGGCATGGGTACCTGCTCATTTAAAGATTAGCTAACAATGAAAAATTTCATTTCTGGCCCTCTCTGTCTTTTAAAAATTAGGAACAAGTATCTATTCAGTAAGATGAAAACTGCCCTCTTTTTATACCATAACTTTATCTTAGCCTGATATATTAACACCTTAATCATAAAATACCACATCCCACAGGACAAAGAGAGAACAGAGAACATACCAATGATGAAGCATCTGTTTTTGTTATCAGTCATTCAGACACTTTGGTGATGGGTGGGTGGATGAATAAATCAAGCCCAGAGTGGTTAGCCAGCTTGGCAGCTGGCAGGTAAGTCCCTGGAAGCTCACCAAAATGCTTTCTCAAGCATCACATCTCTGTTTTACATGTTGTGTTTTGCCAAATCATATCCTAGAATATAAAGTATCTTCTTAAGACAATAGGATCACATTAAGCATACATCTACGTGCAGTGGAACTTAAGCATGTACATACTTGTACATGTGCTCAGGTGGGGATCTGAAGAAGGATGCTTTCTTGGATGAGAAAATAGAGAAACAGCTTTTACAAGACTTAGAGCAAGGCAGAGTTGAAAATTAATGGTGTGCAGGTGATGTAAAAACGAAGTAACAATATTGCACATTGATGGATCCCACACAAATCCCAAATGAACTAAGTTTCCAGTAAATCTTGTGTCATCTGTCTCTTAATAAATGAAACTCTCTTACATGACTGCTTTGCCCGTCTATGCTATCTGACAGGCAAGCGAAAGCGTTTTATAAACCTGGAATGGAGAAACACTGAGTGCAATGGTGTCTCCCTACCTTTCCCTGGTATATCTGCCAAGATAGCTTGTCCCACAGTAGTGTGCTGTGCTTTTGGACCTAGCAACGTTTGCATTATGAAGCTTCTTTTTATGAATTTATTGTAACATGGCCAAAACATTTACTTCATGCTGAAGTGTGGGGTTTAGGAACTGAGGACAATTTTCAGTGTGTTCATTGGTGTAAATGTAAGATTCAGTAACACATGTTGACATAGTCTTATTAAAATACGAGTTCTCACTGACTTTGGGACAGGCAGGAGCAAGGCATGTCACAATAACACATAGAAACTTTCTGAGTGGGGTTCTTCTTTTTAATGCAGTTTTGTTATCCAGATACTGCCATGAATAAGTTGAACAGCCTTCTGGGCTTCATTCCCTGTTAAAAATTAAGTCGTCTGCCTATTTTTCTGTTTCAGTGAAGTAAAATTATTCATAAAAAGAAATGTCAGTTGTGCCAGTTGTGTAATTTGTTTTCAGTTTTAATAACATTAATATGATGCTTGACTCACTGTCATGTATATAGATAGGTCATGTAGTATGTGTGTGTGTATTTGACATTCCGTATGTCTCTTGAGAGGGTAACAACTTTTCTGTAGTTCTAGTCCACACACACACACACACACGTGCACACACACATTTATATATGCTACCCTCTCAAGAGAAATATAATATTTTAAATTATGCAAATATACCCACATGTATATTTATATTTGCCACATAGACCAAGGGTGTAATTTGACATCACAGATACATGTGTGGAAATGCCTATGTACAGTGCTCTAAATTATTGTACAAACAAGTTCATCCCTTTCACCTTTTGTTTGCCTGTTGCTCAAGGAAGAGAAACAATTTCACACAGTATGATCAGTAAAGAGCAGCTGTGGACATAATTCTATGCAGTTGTCAAAAAAGAAGTATCTATCCACTGACTGTAAAATAGTAATTTGTAACAAACAATTCTGCTGCATATTTGATGCCTCCTCTGTTTTACTGCTTCACTCTGCAGCTCTTTCAATAGTAGTGTTGTGTCTCTATGCCTAGTTTTGTCACACCTTTCTTCATTTATGATCTTGTCTGTGTGAGTACAGAAAAGCCAACTTCATTGGGACATAGTTATTTTTTTAAAAAGTGTTTCAAAGAGTTATCCTAGATGTTTCATTTTGCTGCTCATGCACTAGCAGTGTTAATGAAAGTACTGATAAAGAGAAAAAAGAAGCATGAAATAATGCTATGATAAATAATAACTCCTGGGAAACAAAAAAAAATATACAGTTATCAGCACGTGACTGTCTGTATTGAAAAGCAAGGTTAATATCACCCCATTACTTCTGGCCCAGAGCTCTTTTGATCATGTTTGAAGAGCTGCATTTGTCTTGGGACATTTGGAGTATTGACGAGGGGCAGCTTCAATCAACATTTGCTTTGATGTTTGTATATGCATAAAATTAAAATTCAAGTGTGTGTGCATGTTATAGTAATGCACATAGCTGATGGATTAGATTTATTACTTGTTGTTAAAATGTTAGCAATATCTTTGATGGACAAGATGCAATACAGCCTTTGCTGTGCAGAATTTAGGGTCTCAACAGACAGAAGTGCAGCAGGTAGGGTACATCAGAAAATTCCAGAGAAGGAGATTAATATTATTTGGCATCAGTTTTGAGTTGAAATGTATTGGAATGGTTTGCTGGGTTTTGTGTGGGTTTTTGTTTGGTTTGGGTTTGGGTTTTTTTACAGTAGGAAAGATGAAAGATACGGGTCTTTGGGGAAGAAATATGAATTAGGAGTGGGATTTCTGGAGTGGCATGTGGATGAGAATGAATTTCTGTCCTGGCAGCATGCCTGTTAAAAAACCTAACTTTGCACTGCCAGTACACACTGCAATGTTTAGATCAAATTTTCTAGAGAATACACTGAAGGAGTGTGGAGTGCTCAGATAATAGGCAAAGTCTGAAAGACTTGTAGAAAAAAAATCAAACTGAACCCATTATTGCAAGATCATATTGTTCTGAGAGAAGAAACAAATCTTGGGAAAGCAATTTCATCAACATTCATAGCACTGAGCAGTGGCACAGTTCCTGTGAAGCCTGCTCCAGAAATGACGTCATTTGTCCACCATGACATACTAGGCCACTCAGACTGGCACAGAAATACTGAGCAGCTGCCCCACACAAATCCAGTTGCATCTCTCCAGCAAAAGAAAGACCCTAGTCAGAGATATGAATGGTTATTCACCCATCTGCAAAAAGAAATGCAGTGTGCCCGGCAGCAAAGACCGAGCATCATACATTCACTGATAAGCAAAGTTCTAATGGGAAAACCACAGGGAATTGTGTTGATAGGAAATGGGCAAAGATTGGGGGTCTGTTCCATTAAACCCGCTGGTTCCAGCAAGGACACTGACAAAACTCGCTTCCCGTGTACAGCTCCGGATGTCTATGAAACTTTTTTTTTCTCCAGTTTTCCTTTCACATAAGCAAAGAATGGCGCTGCCACTGACACACCAGAGAAAGTTCTTGGTCTGCTGGAGGTCTGGGAGGAAGGGAACTGTTGCGGTGTATCTCTGCTCCCTCTCTCCAGTGCCAGCTGCCCTGGAAAGACTGAGGTCAAGAGTTGTGGCCATTGCATTCTACAGCTGGCTTTTAAGCTCTGGGATACGACAGGCAAGATACACACAGGTCGCACCAGTTTTAGGGTTTCTCTTAGTTACATTTGGAACCGAAAAGGGCCTTTGTTAAGGAATAGAGGAGTACAGGGATATCTTTGATCCCCTGCCTAGACTGAGTGAATTAGCTAAATGATGAATATCTCACATTGTGCAATCATTATTGTTCATCATTGTGACAGGCCGGAAAGAGCAAACATAATAATTAATACAAGGCATTGTGATAATGGCATTGTGTCCAAGCTTTAAATTGTTTGAACGAAGCTTCTCTTTTATTTAAGTAACTCCCTGATAATTCTGTTAAATCTTTCTAAATAGAGACATCTTGTGTGCTCTGGCTGAAGTGGGCTTACAGGCGGGGAATGTCTGTGTTTGTACGCGGGTGTTACTCTTTCTCCCTCCATCAATATCCAGTTAGAGTACTGATTGCAGAGCGCAGCTATGACTGAATATTTTTCTTGAAAAGTCAGATAAAATTATCTAGTTAAATATTATTGTACACATATGCTACTTGTAGATTAAAACATTAATTTATCAATGTAATGTTCGAAGAAATATATTGAGGTACTTTTCTTCTGCATTTTCAGAAATGCAGTGTTTTATTCCAGTTGAACAACAGTCACTAGCAACAGTATTCTACCTGATGTGGTTTCTTTTATGAGGAGACAGTAGTGCTCATTTTCAGTGTGAAAATTGCAATTTCAGCTTTTATCCTGAAGTATCACATACCTCTCTGTTTTCCCCAATATATAGTCATGTATTTAGAAGCATGGAAGCATAGTGTGTGAGGCAACACGCTCCCTCCTCTGTAACCCTTCCTGGAAAATGCACTGTACATTAGACCTGCTTTTGAAAATCAGAATAATCAAAAAAGTAACATATTACAAAGAAAATTATCTGAAAATGTGAGTATTCATGTAAAAACATACATAAAAATTTTATTTTTATTCGATAGTGCGGTTCATGCATGATTCAAATAAATGTAATCAACAGTCAGTCTTGTTGGTACGTCTCTCTTAATGTTCGTTCACAGTGCTGTGAATGTGTAATGAATAAAAGCCAACAGATGAAGACAGGCATACAGAAATTATATTAAGTGCCTTTGCTAAAACTGAGGACGCTCCCTTAATGGCCAGCCTCATGTTAGAGGTAGAGGGGAGATTGCCACCCTCGGGGATGACTAGAGCCCAAGCTATGACCCCGCTGGCAACTCCACATAGGTAAGGGGTAAATGTCATCTGCCAAACAGACTCAGGGAGACTTTAATAAATCTTATAGCAGTAGCCAACATTTCCAAGCAGGTGTGCTCTTAGGCATTATGGAAGCTGAGGGGGTATTAAGCTAGCTTTGTTTCTCCAGAGCAGCACTGTGATCTGTACTGACCACAGGAGGTGGGCGTCAATGCCTGTCAAACCTCTCCATACGCTACTCAATTTATTGTCCCTTAATGTGGCTCTGAAGACCTTCCTCATCATCATGTGTTTGCTTTGTGTGTCGAGTAGCAATGTGCATGGTATGAGAGGTTGCCTTGGATCTGCCCCCGGAATCAGTGAAAGAGCCAAGGGGGAGTCAGGCTTTGAACCGGGTGCCCAGAGGGGTTGTGGACCCTCCATCATCACTGGAGACATTCAAAACTAAAACAGACAAGGCCCTGAGCAAATATAACTTCAGACCTGTGTCTACTTTTGTTGAGAATTGCAATGGGGACCTTGACTGTTGTGAAGGGGATTGTACAGGTGTGGAAACCCCAAAGTAACAATGGGAGAAGGACTATAAAAATGGCTGTTGATGGCACCCAGATTAGGAGGTCATCAAGATAACAGCACACATCTACATGCAGCTTCTCAGAACACCCACTTCAGGAGACAGGTCAGTGAGTAAATCCTGATGACTCACAGAGGTAGGACAGGAAGAAAAGATTGTTTACTCTTGGTGCCTAAAGACAACAGAAAGGCACATCCAGCAGCAGCACATAGTTGCCAACCTAAAAAGAAACCAGAAGTTAGGATGAGGACTGGATAGCTGGCATCCCTTGTCCACTGTGTCATTGCAAGGAACGTACGTCCATTATGAATGCTGTACAGACTATTTGGTTAAATACACCTTTGGTCCTTGTGAGTACGCGGGTTGGAGTGAGATCAACACCCTCCTGTTCTCTAAGATCTCACACTGAGCTCTACTAAACTGTTGGTACACAGTGTTGCAATATTGTTTTCTAGACTTTTCAGGAAGTGAGGTTTGAACCAGATGACCTCCAGAGGTTCCATCCAATCTAAATTATTCTGTGATTCTGCCATGTGAATGCAGGAATTAGTGGATCTCCACTGCACAGGAGGTAAGATTAGTATAGTTCTATGGTCCTTTCTTAAATCTTACATTCTTGTCTTCATTTGCTCCAACTACCCAATGGCCTCACAGGTAAGGGTTAAAGTTTTTTGTTTTCTTTTTTAAAAATGGATTTAAGTCACCCAGGTACAAGGGGGGGGGGGAGGCATTTTCAGAGCATAAAAGTTAGTTTTGTATTCCTAAGAGAGGTTATTTTGACCATCTGTTAAATAATCTTGCACTTAAAAAATTCCATTCAGTGGATCTTTTTGATCAGAAGGTTGTAAACCTCTGAACTTCAGGGAGCTGGAATTGAAATGTCATCATCTCAGTTGTTGACTGAGACAGGATCAATCACAATGAGGATTATGTATCCACTTAAAAAAAAATATAGTGCCCCGACTGAACTCCCCAATTTGCAGACCTCATCTTGTCATGTTCTTCACTGTGCTGAGCTGATTGTATGAGGCTGGAGCCACAAATAATCTCATTCGTCTCTACCATAATGTTGCTGTACATATAGAATGAAGGCATGTTACTCAGTCATGCCCGTCTGTCAGCTCTACCGCTGACGAGGAGTTGTGCTTGTTAGTTTGCTTGTTGTCTGAGAAAATACTGTTTCTTTAAAAACACTAAAGGATATGCTATGAATCCCACTCCTTGTCCAGCCTTTATCCTTAATGGAATTTCCTGTTAAAAGAACCAAGCCCTTTTTCATTTTGGTGGTCTGACAACTCAGGGCGTAAATGTTGTGAATGCACCTCTTCCCTGCATCAGTGTCTTCCCTCCCCAATCTCTCCTGTTGTGGGTTTATTTCTTTGGTTTGTTTTGGTTTTTTTTTTTTTAATAGCTACTAACACTTGTGATTGCTCTTGATAGTGAGATAATTTGGTTATACAACAAAATAAAACAGTTTTCTCCTGAATTTTTCTTTGGCTGGTTCTCTAACATTTAACTGCAGCTATTTTACTGGTTTTTCCAGTATCAAAATGAATTCCACGTTTTATTCCTACATCCTGTTTATCATTCTGTTACTATTTATCATGTTCATTTCCATCAGCGTGGTGGGCAACAGAAGCCATATCTCATTTCTCCATTTCTTTTCATATTCAGATTAGTACCAAATTTTCCTATCATCTATTGTATAATAAACAAAATTTTCCTCACCTTCCACCTCTGGTAATGCCTTAATACTTTCTTGCTTTGATTCCTGTAACTTGTAACACATAACCTGTAACCTACTCTTTCCTAGCTGACTTGACACTTCTATTGCTTCCCTTCCCCTTATCTAAACGCCTTTTATCTCTTTTGGCTGTCTTCCTAAACCATATAATTCTGCATCCTTGAAACTCCCCACAAATTCACCTTGTGTGTCAACTCAAACTTGTTTTTATCACATTCAAGCCTTCGCCCCCTGTATGTGCTTTCTGCTGTGTTCCTTAGCATGCCAATTTAGAAACTGTTTTTCCTAAATTTTCTTCACTTCCACTTACCTCCTTCTGTCCATGCTATACATAAAAGTCTTCCAGATTCAACATACCACTGCTCTCTCTTTTCTCTGATTCAAAACTCACTTCTCTAAGGATCCCAAGAATCTGAGACAGCAATCTTGTAAATTGTATTCTGTGCTCAGTTACACTCATGCAACATCAGTAACTCAATGGAATTGAGCTCAGTTGCTTCACACAGGTATAATCAAGAGTAAGATTTACTGCAGAATGCTTAGAAAGATAGTGGGCATTTACTTTGAAGGTCCTTTTGTGTTCGATTTCGATCTATTGCTTAATGATGTTATGAAGGCATCATTGCAAGAAGTCTTATAGTCTTTAAAGACAATTATAATGCATAATGCTTAGTTTCCTTTTCTGAGTAGCTAAGTTAAAATCTTACCAAGTGAAGCGGTTAAGGATTGCTATTGATGGTGAGTAGGATCTAAAGTTCTTTCAGAACCGCTGGTGTCATAAGCCAGTGGTTCCACCTGGTATGTTCACAGAATATGAGACACATCTGAGGCAGTAATGTCTCATTTGGACATGATACCATGTCTGTGTGAGTGTATCAAATACTTCATTCACATAATGTTCGATCAGTAAGTCCTTCAGACTTGATATCCTGCCAGTGGGGCTGCCACAATTCGTGTATTCATAAACACTGTCCTTGAAATCTTGTCTGCTCCTTTCTACACAACCCAGTGTATTAAAAGAAGTTTATCTTTTTGGGTAAGGAACAGTATCCTGCAGTTTTTATGAATTACTAGATTGCCATCATAGTTCTTTACTGATGACATTCCCTAGTTGGAGTTATATATTATGAAGCACAGTTGTTTCCAAGATTTAATAATGTGGGAATTTAAAAAAAATATATTTTTTTCAATAACAGAGTCAAGGAGAAATTAATAGTTGTTTGTGTCAGTCTCCTAGTCAATTCAATCTGAATTTTGCCTTAGCAGGGATTACAGATTTAGGAACTGAATAAATGAGGCAGTAACAAATTTTAGAAACATCAAAAAGGTTTTTATTCTATGAAACAGAAACCAAGAAAAGCATACAGTATTCTTCTAGTGCTTAATTCTACCAGCTTTCTCCCTGTTACCCCAATAAATAGGGAAATGCCTGCATGTATGTCCTAAGAAAACTTCTGCATCCAAGATTTCATTTCTGCTGTCATTTTCCAAGCTAATCTCAGTGAGAAGATTTGATGAACAAATCCTTCAAATTAAGTTTTTCTTAACACATCTTTAGAACTATAGGCTACTATAAAGAAAGCAACAGGAAGCAGACTTTTTTCCAAACAAAGGAATTTTTAAAGACAAAAGCTGATGTGATTTGTTCACATTATATTTGCAAGCATTGCATCTCATTTTGTTGAATCACTCTTGATTTACAGAAGCGGATCTAGTTTACAGTATCTTTGTCTAATGAATTATCAATATGCCCTGTTGCCATTTTGCCAATCAAAAGGCTTTTAACCACTGGCCTAAAACTAAAGAATACTTTTATTGCTCTACTATACCATAAATTGCATCACTGAAAGTGCTGTACAGAGCTTTTTATTTTATGCAATTGAGTGGGATCATTGAAAGCTAGAGGTTTGGGCATAAACAGCATGATATCCTATCGCCTTTTGCTGTAGGAAAGGAGTGCTTCATTAGCAAGGCAAAATCGCCACTAGGACTGGCTCAAGTAAGTCAGAAATTTCAGTCTGAATCATTCAGTCGAAAGAATTTCACCAAGGGGTAGGCATGTTCTGGCAGTTCTTTCCCAGATACTCTCATTCAATCCAGTAGGACAGATAGTTCTCATTTATGTGAATACGTGCAGTGCATTTGGTACAAGAAAGCACCTTTTTCCTTAGAAATCAATCTTGGATGTATATGTGGAATTTTTTGTTTGTTTGAAGCCATAACTGTGAGAATGTTCAACTAATCTGCAATCTGCAAGCTTCTGTTTGAATTCCATGCTTACAGTTTGGTCATTTGACTTGATCTGGTATGTAAAGCTGTGGGGTTTGCTGTGTGATGGGCTTTTTGCAGCAGTCATTTTGTCTGGTGAATCCACTTAACATAAAATTCACTGTCGGAGCAGTTGCTTCTCCCTCAATCCACCTTTGTCTAATGATCCATCCATATAGCAGTGTTCTGTGAAGGCCCTTCAGAAACAGGAGTCTCTCAGAGGAAAAATTACAAAAGTTAAAATTTCTTCAAACCTTCTACTGCAAGCCTTGTTGCTTCAAACATGGAAGACATCAATGGGTATGACAAAACCTTAGAAGGCATCTGTATGGAACAAGACAGCCAGACATGATGTGATTAGCAACATTTGCATAAAGTTTTGAGTACGTGGAGATTAAAGTCTCCATTTTTGGGGGTTACTGATCCTCTGAGATACCTAGTTCAAACTGAGATATACCTAAGTTTGGAAACTCTGAGAATGAAAGGTAAAACTTTTACTGTCTTCTAGGATATCTCCTATCACATTTCAAAATGCAGTCTTCTGTAGCTTAACACCGTACAGTGACTGGTTACAGATAGGCAAGATATCGGCACAGGTTGTAGGCAAACCTCAGCATATTAGCACAGGATGATGGAGTGGGAAATGGTACATAAGTCTGGCAGAATCTCCTACGAACCAGATTAATTTAGCTCATCCAGCATTACATGTTATTACAACTAGGTTGCTTCCAGTACCAGATCTGTGTCAGTTACATCAACACCACACTGCAGTTTAAAGTGTAGAGTACTTGCTGTTGCAAAATAGATCCCGCACAATTAATGGGAAATGCCCTTCAGGGTGCGCTTTCTGAGAGAGCCCTCCAGAGGCAGAGAAGGACCAAAAATGAGCTCAGAAGTCCTCAAGGAATACTGTAATCATTTGACTTCAGAGAAGAGACTAGAACTGAGTTTTATTCAGTTTCACAAAAAACTCCTGTCCAGAAGCCAAGCTGAAGGAAAAAATGTATATTTTAACTTGCTACAAATTATGTAGTCTGTGTTCGCGGAGATGTGAAAAAGTCAGATTCACGGTGGATGCTATGCTGCCTTTTGCACTGATTATTAGTGCAATACTTGTAACTTTATAAACTGTGGTCTAGTAGGCTAACACACAGTACTATGCTGCACTGGTGCTTCAAGCATGGAGCTTTCCATGGAAAAGTAACAGCATAAATAAAAACTAATGCTTCTTGGCTTCCAAATAGATAGTACATTTACATAGTCTTTTTTTCTAGATCGTCAGTTCCTTGCAAATTGTATACATTCAGCACACTGGAAACAAAGACATAGTGAAATAAGGTCACTTAACTAACACATCTTTCCAGTATCCCTTTTTGGAAAAGAGACTTACGTAGTAGAACATTTAGAAGCCTCCTATTCACTTGCTTAAGCAAAAGCAGAGTAGAGGAGATTCATTATTTAAAATATTTTAAAGAAAACTGTCATTTAAAACATCTGGTATTTTAAGATGCTCTTGGTTATGTTTCTGTTCTATCAAAAAAATCTTTTTGTAGTAGAAAGCAAGAAATGTTTTTGATTTCCTGCTTTATTCCATAAGCCTCAGCCAAGCTGCTCATTTGTGATACTGTATAGAAAATTTGATATCCTTGGGAATAATCACTGAGAAGCTGCTGTGTTGATATTGGGATTTATGTTACATTAAGTGAAAACCAGAACTTGTTGGTGTTCTATTTTCTAGTTTTTTCTAGCTTTGTATTATAAGTTGCAAAACACTTAAACTAAAATCCCCATTCATTTTTACCAGTTAAGAAAATACCAATACATGGTCTCAGTTATTAATTTACACTAAACCAGGTAAGTAGGCAAGTGTTCCTCTCTATGGACTGTATTGCTTTTTAAACCTTTAGAATTCCATTTTATGTTCTATCTGTTTTGTGGTGGTTGTTTTTTCCTTTCTTTCTAATTAGTTTAATAAACAAGCTGTGTTTCTGAATATGCCTTAATTACTTCCAAAAGTTCTGAAGCAATGCTTTCCTCTCCTGGATTGTGCTCAGCTGGCACACTTCAAACATTTTATTTAGTTTAACCTTTCAACTGTTGTAATTACAAATTATATCAAAATGCTGTAGCTCTGCTTAAAGCAAAGACAATTTCACACCCTCCATTGAGTTTGTGAGACTTGACCAGTGTAGCTCTTTTGGATGATGGAAAGTTTGGAAAGTCCAGGTTGTCCTTGTCCCAAAACAGAATTAGGCAACTCTTGCTGAAACGCATTTTCCAACTGCTTTGCAGATTCAGATTGGTCAGATTTAGACTTTATTGGATTAGCTGCCATTGTGGCAGTATATTTCTATCAGAAACACGTGTGAGGGAGATACAGTGCATTCTTAACCGGATTTTGCTACATGCTGTGGGAAAATTGCCTGCTTCTTTCTGCTCCTCTTAACCAGTCTGAAGGGCACTCCAGGCCTGAACAGGCTTCCTGAAGTAGCACTAGTCTCAACCCCTGGTGACTATGGTGCCTTCAGAAATACCCAGAGGATATCCTATTTCAGCTCATCCTCAGCAGATTCCTGCGCACTTTTGGAATGATGTAGGACGGGATGACGTACACGTAGTAAGTAGAGCCAGTTTTTCTTTTGCCCACTGAGGAAAATCTGACCCAAAGTCTGAGGTCTAGTGAGGGCTAACTCTTCAAAGCTAACTCTCAAGGAGACATTGAGACTACCAATGCAGAGGATTTCTCTTTGGAAAGCATTCATACCAAAGTGGTTCCTTACAGAGTGTAGTCTCTGTATTATTGCTATGGAGAGAGTCTCAGCCCATGAGGATTCTGTCCTCCGCTGGAAATACTCCATCCAGTAGCACTCAAACTCTTTCACTGACAGTTCACAATGGGTAAAAAAATACCATGTTTCACTGCTAAATAACATGTTACAAGCAGAGCAATTCATATCAGTCTCCCTGAAGTTTAAGTCCTTTATAAGCATTAATCTGATTTAAGCAAATCTCACCAGCAGAACACGCCAGTGATTCTGAGACTAGTGGTGTAGCACTTTATGGAGCTCTGACAGTCCCAGATAATTCACGGTAGTTACAAAGATACCTCCAGACTAATGCTTAAAGCTGCTCTCATTTAAGAGGATTCCTGTATTCCTTAATGGCATAAAACAAAAGCTGTGCGTATCATTTGACGCAAATTTAACTCCTTTCATCCACTTTTTAAATACATGCCATTTTATTTCCTGTAACTGCATCTAGAATGATGGGTGTGCATGCAGTAACTGTTCTTTGTAGTTTTGTAGTTTGTTTGCATGCAGCACCCATGTAACTCTGAAGCCCTGCTAAGATGGAAGTAGAGTTGCTGTGATGCTTCTTGCGGAGTTACTGTGATGCTGCTTCATTTTCAGCAGACGCAATCAAATAAAAAAAACCCAAACAACTACTAACAGATAATTTTCTTCTGTATTTTCTTAAGACCAGAGAGGTCATAGATTGTAATTTGCTTATAGTTAATATAAAAACCTAACAAGAAGTTTTTTCTTTATTATTTGAGGAAACTTTTCATTGCCAAAGAAAAATACTTCTGAAAGATAAAATAAGGCTGTTTGGTGCAGGGTGATAATAACAAGTGCTCGAAAAAAAAAATGCAGTTAAAAACAAATTTGGTACACTTCTAAAATTATTTCCCTGTGTATAAATCAGGCCAAATGGACTTTTTCCTGCAAATATTTTGTAACAGGGCAATACATATTACAGTCAAAGTTAATGTCTCCTCATTGACACTTGTCTGTTGGGATCATTCAGTTCCCAAGAATGCAGCTGAAGACATACAACTTAGCTTTACCACATGTCAGCAAGATCTACTAATATTATATTTTTCATAACATCTGGGGGTTTTTGTGTTTACTCTTTTTTAAATACATTGATGAGATTTTTAAACAAAATTTTTCTTTCTTACATCATTGGAATTCTAGTCATATATAATAATGTCAAGTGAGGAGGGCATATATGCCAACTATTGCTATATTGCCAAAATAAAAATAATTTTGATCCTAGCAGTAACTATTTTTAGATGTGTGCTTTAAGTCAATTAAATACTAAAATTACAGTTTAGTATATCCAGGTTAAAGTATTGTTTTCTCAGACTCCTCCCTTTTCTTTTCAAGCTATTGGGACTATATCTGCAACATCAGCTCGATTAGATTTTTGTTGCCAGCTTTTCAAAAAGGATATGTTGGTGGAAGACCAGGTCTGGAAATGTTGTTTATAAGTAGAATTCTGTATTGGATTTGGATTATTTTGACATATGGTTTTCAAACCTTTTGTGACCTGAAGTAACTGCAGTTGTTTTTTACTCTTTTCCTTTCTGCACTGGATAATACGCAAATTCTGAGCAGTCATTAAAGCAGAAAACCTTGTTACCAAATATATGTGAACAATACATAAACTTAAGTGTCAGTACTGCCCTGCATAATCCTCCACCTTTCTTATTTTCTGTTTGCACTAACCTATTGAGATAAAATAGACTATATATTTGAATCTTGATACTTAGTCATGTGCTCAAAAATGTCTGAAACAGAACGAACAAAGTTAAACATACTTAAGTATTAGACGGTTTGCTCTTAATGACAATAGAAAAAGCAAAAAGTACAGCTTCATTTCTAGTCTATTCTGGGATTATATTCAGCTCCATTAGGACAAAGCTAATGCAACACTTACTTTCTATTTAAATCTTATTTTGAAGGTTAATTGGAACTTATTATAATACATTAAAATGATTCCCCTGCGCGAAGAGGAATTTCTCACTGAATGATGTAGTCAGGATTAATTTTCTGTAATTTTGTCTCACCTGTTCTCTCCCAAATTATATAACATAGAAAATATGTCCAAAGAAAATGAATTCTGATATATTTTGGGGATCTTACATTTTGTGTATGTCACTTAATATCTTCCAGTACAACAGTAATTTTTATTAAAAAAGGAAAAGTTATTTGCTTGTATTTCTGGACTTATTTTAATTACTTACATTCAAGCATACAATAGCAAGCAAAACAAGGAAGTAAACTTCTATGGTGTTATCTTCAGGTATTCTGAAACCTAATACAAAGTTATATTGGCTTTTAATAATTTCTAATTTAAAGAAAAATGCTAGACATATCTGTAGGTCATCTGATTAAACATTTATGCCTATATTAAGAAATACTGGGAAGCTTTTTACTTATTTATCATTTTGTATCTTTTCAAGTCATATTCTAGAATCAATGTCCTACAGTCTGTTCGATTCTCAGAAGAGCTTCTGGAGGACACAAACTATAAAGCAGAGAAACAGAACTCCATCTTATTTGAGAAGGCTGCCAAAAACCACCCCTACTACCAAAGAGGAGAATGTCTAACCTTTCCCTAAAATTTATATGAAGGTCATGAGTTCTATCATGAAATATATTCTTATTGGAGTAGGTAATTTCTTAGTTTCAGAGACATAAAGGAAAAGCCATTGGCAGTAAGAAAACAGTACAAGAGAAAATGCTAAAACAGCCCAAGTAAGCAGGTTGTGAAACAATTACAAAACATTTTAAAAGGAACGAATTCTGTTCAACTAGTGTATTTCCAAAATTAAATGTTGCCACTTTAGATACAAATTTCAAGCTATCTCTTTTTACTTATCAATTTAGTGTAATTAATAGTCTGTTTAAATCAAGACAGCTATTAGGAGATCAGATCCTTTGTCCTTTATGAGTTTTATTCTTAAAACAGCTACAAAGCAACCCACAACCGTATGTCACATTAAGTAGTCATTCAGCATATTGCTATATAAATAGCTCATGAATTATATATGAAGGAAAAATCTTTCTCAAGAAATATTGGAAGAGATCTTGCTTGTGTCTACAAGCCTAACTAATAAAACATTTTTTTCTACATCATACTCAGTTTTAAGATTCATATCAATACTGTAGTAGCCTCTAGCTAGAAAGAAAGTGATTGAGGATGGTAGGGTTTCAATAAGGCATTCGCTGTTTATTCATACCATTTTCCACTACTACCTGACACATAATGTGAGTTATTAGAATAACAAAAAAGTACTGCAAATGATATTGTTAGAGGAAATGGAGCCTGGTGATATTGAATATGCACATGCAAAAGATGTAGAAAGTACCCAGTGTCACAATATTGAATAAAGTGAACCCTGTGTTAGATGAAAATACCCCTGCTTACTTACCAGGGGGGAAATAATAAAAAACCCGAGAACATTAACTGTGGATGTTTTTTTTTTTTAATATAAGATGGCATGTTAATATTACATGACTTCTTATACTAAATGATCAGAGACCCATGAACTCTACTTTGAATATGAAAAGCTATGATTTTCTGTATCTTGTATTTTTGTGATATTATTGTAGAGGATTGAGAGAGATCCGGCAAGGACTTTAAATTTTGTAACAGTAACTTCTGATAAAAATACTTATATTTGATATTACTCCCTTTTGAAGCAGTCAGTAATACACAAATGTTTGCTGTATATGTTGCTGGGCTTCTCTTTCGTACATAGTTATTTGAGAAATAACCTCATTACCTATCCAATTGAAAACTGTGTTTTTGTGAAAATAATTTTCATAGCAGTTTATACAGCTGACCATAAACTGAGCATGGATCAGTACGTCACATTCTGTAACTCTTGTGCAAAGTCTCGCATTGATTAGAGTTGACAGGGAAATGCCCATTGTTAAAACCCATCCAATGTTAGCAGAAATGTGGCATGAAACAGGTTGAACATGTGATAGCTGCTGGCACTTTGAACATGGTCTATTCAAGTGTCAGATTAGTAAAGCGGTTTGGGGTTTTTTTTTTTGCATTGTATTTAGCACAAGCTGGAAAAATCTAGTGCAATGGTCATTTCCTGCTGAGTCAGAATGCAGCAAAGCTGCTTGAATGTGAATGCAGTGGTCCACAGGAGATGGTTGTTTCTGGTCTGTGCTGGAGAAGAGACTGCAGTTTGTTTGGAAAAGTAGAAGTGATCAAAGAGCTCCTATGAGCTTTTTGAAAGAAAGTATTTCGAGATGTTTTTAAAAGTCTTGTTTCAAAGCACAGTTTATCTCTAGCTGCTTTGCTTTGGGTTGGTTTTGGGGGGTTTTTTGAGTGAATTGCTAACAGTTGTGAATCTGTGGTTGCTAGAAGAGATAGCACTTCAGAGCGTTTAGCGCATAATATTGAAAGGGCCTTAAAATCAACAACAGATCTGTAAAGATAACTGGATTATTTCACAGAAATAATTTTAGTAAATGGGATTTACCCAATATATTTCTCTAAACAGAAATCTTAACATATGGGTATTTCTATCCAAACTAGAGAACTACTTCCTCTCAGAGAAAACAGACTGAAAAGTCTCCCAGCTGTATTCCTGCTCTACTAATTTTGTTTTCCTCCTTTCCGCCAGTTTTTCCCCATGTGGAGAAGAATAGGCATTTCTTGTGTTCCCTGCAAGTGAACCTTTGCAAGAAGTTCTCTTTTCCTTGAAAAGTAAGTTTCTCTGTATTTATTTCTCTCTGTGTATTTTTTTCCTTCTCTTATTCCCTAAATACACTTGGCTTGCATTTAGAGGAAACTGAAAACCTTTGAAAATATCACATGTTGCATAGCTCCATGGATGATATCTTACGGAAGTTAATTACTGACCTCACATATTCGGTTTAGGTTATATGGGAAATATTGGCAAATTCCCTTCACAGGAAAAAAGTGTGAGAGATGAATGATAAAAGGTCGGGTTGATAAACTGGGTAAGGATGATCTTTCGTTAGGGAGGAGAAGCACAAATTTCCCATCCACTTTGCCCTGTCAGCATGACTGAGCTCCAATATTGAGAGTTTCATCTACAACTAATTGCTTCTGGCCTCTCATAAGAACACTTTGTCTACACGGTATTTGATAGATGAGTGCAAAGAGGGGCCATAACATGTTGTACAACCAACCCATTTGCCTTTCTTTCCACGCCTGGGATGAAAGCCTGAGATCTGCAGTCTGCAACCCAGCAGTGATTAATAGAAAACTGATTGATGGACAGTGGCCTATCCAGGCTGGTGTAGTCCGTTACGCTCTGAGGTCACACACAAGAGCTTGCTATTATTTATTCAGTCTGGTTCTGTGGGTGGCCTCCTCTTGCTCTGAAGGGCAGATATTCCCCCCGCTTCTAGGAGTGCCCTCCAGCAGTCAGCTGGAGAACTGTGGGGACCGCTGGCCATCTTTCTGCCATCCAGAAGATACTCTTTGTATTCAGCTTTTCTCCCTTTCTAGTAAAAGGGTCAGGTAAAGGAGTCTGCAAGTTACAGGACAGGTGGCACCAGGAAGGGGAAGAGATGGAGTCAGAGCTCAAGCAGCAACAGGAACATCACATGAACAGGAATGATGGATTCACTCCTGTAGTGCTTAGACAGAACTCTTAAAAAAGACAAGTGCTTGTCGTAGCGGAACAACAGATGTGCTTGTTCTTGGATAAACTGCAATGGATTCTGTTATCATTCTATGTGTCCAGTAGTTTATATTTTGTATGGAAAGCTGCTATGCACTACTTAATAGGCACAGGACTGAAAAGTTCTGCAATTGGATTGTGTTGATCCCATCAGGTATGTTATGTGGAAGACAGAATAGCAGAAGTTGTCTAGGCTTTCTTGTAAAAAGGAATTGATATATTAAATTAAAGAATTATTATCTATGAGAGTTGTTTAGCTACATAAGCAACTGTCAGCCTGATTCCCTATTCAGTAAGGGACAAAGCTTCTCAAACTGACCACAGGAAGTGAGTTCAGCATACTGAAACATAGAATTGTAGAATAATTTGGGTTGGAAGGAATCTCCAGAAAGGGTCCAGTTCCCTTTGCTCAAAGCAGGGCCAAATTCCAAAGCAGAGTGGCCTAACCAGGATTGTATCCAGTCAAGTTTTCAATATCTGTAAGGTTGGAGATTATATTTCCACCTCTCTCAGCACCTGTTCCAGTATTTGAACACCTTGTGAAATTTTTTTTCCTGATACCTAATTGAACTTTCCCTAGTTACAATTTGTGTCTCTCAGTATCAAACAAGCAGCTGAGACACCCCTATCTAAAAATAAATAAGCTCAAGTAGAAAACAAAAAAGGAGTAGTTTAAAGTCATGAAAAATATCAATTCATAAAAATAAACACGGTGCTTTAAAAATAGACATGGGACCTCACTTTGATCTTAAGTCAATAGCAGTTTTGTACTTCAAGTGAAAGAGGTTAGACTCATGATACGATTTGCACTCAGCAGTTCTTACTTGACTGCCCTCTGGATGTCAAGGTCAGAAAGAACATGCAAATTGCAGCCCGATATTTAAAAAAGCCCAAACATTAATGGAGCATTGGAGCATATAACAGGGACATACCTTCTTATGGCATCATATAAAAGTGGCTCAAAGAGAAGAGGAGGACAAAATACAAATGCACAGACACAATCCCTTTTTTCTACATAGTATTGCAGCTTTTATTTCTTTCAACACACAGCAAGCAGAAGTATGTGAATTGCCACCTTTTTGGGGCGGGATCAGGATTCAGAGGGGCAGCAGTTAATCTATTCCCTGCTTTAATTCCTTGTTCTGCCTGCTTCCAATAAAAACACACCTGCGAGACATGCAAAAGACAAGCTAGAAAATCTTTGACATAGAGTAGAAGTTGCTTGAAGGAGTAGCTGGCCATATTTCTCAAGAAATGTCTCATTTTCTCAAGAAATAGGGCTAATTTGAAGTCAAATTTCTTTAAAATCCTCAGTGTTCTTATATTTTTAATAAGTCTCTGACTGGAGAACTTTTTAGTATATGTGGTGTATATAATAGCAGGGTAGCATTAATTAAGCTCAAAAAGGTGTCAGTTCTCAGCAGAGAAAAAAATGACCAGGAAATTGGGTATTGAGAAGGAAAAATAGAAAATTCCCTAAGAAATCAGGAAAGTAAAAAAGCTAGAGGAAACATCTAAAACCACCATAGACCTGAGAAGGTAAAAAATGTATGAATAACATTAATAGGAATTAGTGATTACATTTTAATTTTAAAAGAAAAAGATGTATAAGTGAAGAATAGTAGTAAGCAGTAATCACACTAGAAAACATAAGGAGAAATTCAACATCTAAACTTAGCCAAAGAAAAAACAATCAATGATGTTTTACTACTGATGGATATGTTTTGAAGAGACTCTGTGAAGAGAGAAAGATGATGAAAGTAGTTCTTTCTCGTGCAGTGCATTAAAAAGAAAAGTTCGAAAAGAGTTTGTAGAATAGCTCATGACAGAAACTACAATAGGAGGATCACTGTGTACTGGAAATGAAGCTAATGGTCCCAATTTAGCTATTAAGACATTGCTAGTCCCAGGGACTTGTTGCTCCTTGTATTAATGCTAAATTTGACCACTTAAAGGGGACAGATTCAGGAAAATACTTTTCAGTTTGAAAACTGATTCAGGCAGAAGCAATCCATGTCTGAATAGAATTGGTTGGAAAGTGGACTGTTTTTTGTGAAAACCTGGAAATACTCATTAGAAAGATAAACACTAAAATACAAAGATTTTCTAGTTGGGAGTTTTCAGAGAAAGGTCACAATTTTGTTTACCTGGACTTCAGTAAGGCCTTTGACACTGTGTCTCATGGCATACTCCTTGAGAAGCTGGCAGCTCATGACTTGGACAAGCGTACTCTTTGCTGGGTGAAAAACTGGCTGGATCACGAGCCCAGAGGGTTCTGGTGAATGGAGTTAAATCCAGTTGGCGGCGGGTCACAAGTGGTGTTCCCCAGGGCTCAGTTTTGGGGCCAGTTCTGTTCAATACCTTTATCAATGATCTGGATGAGGGGATCGAGTGCACCCTCAGCGAGTTTGCAGATGACACCAAGTTGGGCGAGAGTGTAGAAATAGTGTGGCCAGCAGGAGCAGGGAGGTGATCGTCCCCCTGTACTCGGCACTGGTGAGGCCGCACCTCAAGTACTCTGTTGAGTTTTGGGCCCCTCACTACAAGACGGACATGGAGGTGCTGGAGCGTGTCCAGAGAAGGGCAACGAAGCCGGTGAAGGGTCTAGAGAACAAGTCTTATGAGGAGCAGCTGAGGGAACTGGGGTTGTTTACCCTGGAGAAAAGGAGGCTGAAGGGAGACCTTATCGCTCCCTACAACTACCTGAAGGGGGGTTGTAGCGAGGTGGGTGCTGGTCTCTTCTGTCGGGTCCTGGAGATAGGATGAGAGGAAATGGCCTCAAGTTGCAGCAAGGGAGATTTAGGTTAGATATTAGGAAAAATTTCTTTACTGAAAGGGTTGTCAGGTATTGGAACAGGCTGCCCAGGAAAGCGGTTGAGTCACCATCCCTGGAGGTATTAAAAAAGCACATGGACAAGGCACTTCAGGACATGGTTTAGTGGGCATGGTTGATGGTTGGACTCAGTGATCTTAAAGGTCTTTTCCAACTTAAATGATTCTATGATTTTCTATGAGAAGCAGACACATTTTCTGGAATATTTTTGGTTAATCAGAAATCTAGTTTTATGTTGTAGGACAACGTTTGCCAGCCTTAGCTGTGAAGCATCAACATGTTAGTAATCCTAATTCCCCTCAGGTACAGAAGATGAATGATACTCAAGATGTAAAAGTTCAAAACCATCACTTGTTTTGTTGGGCTTCTTAACTTTTCAGTGGTACTTTGCCTTCCTGTAGGCTGGCATTTCACTTTTTTAGGTCCATTTTGTGGTTTCTTCATCCGTTGGAAAGTTAGCATCTCATGACATTTATATATGCCTAAAAGTCATCTAGAAGATTATATTTGGAATGAAATAAAAAGAGTAGTGGAAATGAATAAGGAAGCACACCGTGTAATGAAGGATAAAGGATAGGTTATAAGAACTGTAAAAGATGTATTTTTTGTCTCTTGTAAGATGTTTAGCTTGTACACTTAGAAAATTATGGATCAATCTCGTGTTTGCCTTGCCTAATGAACACACCACAAATATAATCACAGTACAAATAATAAAAACAACAGTAAGGCAGAGATGAAAACTTTTAAAGCACTAAAGAAATAAGTTGGAAGAGGCAGGAAAAAGGTTAACAAAATTGAATGGAGACAGGGCCGTGTCTGTTAAATTCTTAGAGAAATATATTTTTTTCTTCACTATGTTGTCATGTTTTTTTCATTACTGCATTGTCTGAAGTATAACATCTTTGTTTTAAAATCCAGGAGGTGAGTTTTAGAAATTATGTCACCTACAGAAGCTATATTGTGCAGAAATTTAAGAGAGAGAATGGAAAACCCTTAAAGCACAGTAGGAACAAGAGGCCCATGAAAGAGTCTTTACCTGATGGTTGGCAGGTAAAATGTATTGACAGAAGGAGCACGTTGCTTAAAAGAGAGAACTTCCTGCCTTGTTCTCAAAAAAAGGACAAAGGCCTGAATTGTAGGAGTGAGTAAAAACTTCCCAAGCAAAAGGGAAAGGAATCAACAGTTAGTAAAACTAATAGTCAAGAAACAAGTTTATTGAAATGGGCCACTTTTTTCATATTCCATGTGCCTGATATTTATTGACAATGCAAGAGGCAGCTGGACACAAGTGCTGACCCCCATCATTTGACTGTGGCAAGTTCCTAGCAGCGAAGGAATGAGTTTGAAAGCCTGCAAAACACGCTGCCGCACCCATCACTGTGAGCAAGCATATGCCTGTATCTGGAAGAAGTTTTTATCTTCTGTCACATAGAGCTGGTTTTGTAAATGCTGGTAATTATTGGTCCCCAGAGTACACAGTCCTGGTTAATGTTTTGTTTATAATACATGGACTGTTTCCTGAAGTTGTGAAAATGCACAGTTACAAAATAGGACAATACATTTGTTTAAGCGAGGCTGATGGGTCTGGCAGCAAAAACGCTGCACAGAATGGGAGTGCAGCAGCACAAGCATGCCGCGGGCCTCTCCTTTGCTGAGGTGTGAAATGGCTGTCACAGCCACAAAGCACTGGAAAGCCAGTGCATCTGGCAAACGCCCTTCAGAGACACCTTAGCCTTCACCCTAGCATCCGCATATTACAGGAGACATTTGTTGCAAGCTAAAGAACCCTCATGTTCGAAATCTGTGTGCAGCAGCTAAGTGGAGACAGAGAAATGAGCTGCTCCACAAGCAGCAAAATTAATAAAGCCTCACCTTTTCCAAATTTGACCTAGGTCCCCACATAACTCTTTACAATAACCCCAGCCCTTTTCCATACCCACTCCACTCCCCAAAACTCTCTATTTCCCCAGACCATCACCAGCTTCCCCACGTGTTGCCCTCGCCTCTGGCTGAGCAACAGGCAGCATGCTGCCTGTTCAGAGCAGAGGCTGGGTTTGTGCTGGCTGACCATTGCCCTCCAGGATAAATGGTAGTTATTATAAATAGCTCTCCCTTTTCTCTACCCAGCTGCCAGTGTTCACTACTTTTTTAGAAACTTAGTTATCTTCAGTACTGCTGCCCCTCTGCCAATTTGTTTGAAATTGGACAGCAGGTTCACCAGTTACCCAGAAAGACAAAAAGCTCTAGGGGTCAGGTCTCATTTCCTTAGGAAACAAGGGTTTAAACAAATGGTTACAGATCAGTGATTAGATTGCAGCTTCTGCTGAGAACTTCATGGGCTGAACCAGTCAAAGTTAGAAGTCTAAAACAAATGCGTGCAGTGTGATATTAAGTTTTATCAGCATGACTGCTATATAGGCCCCATATGCCACAGAAAAAAACTACCTTAGAGGTATTTTTAGCAGAGGTAGCTGAGCTTGTAAAAAGTGGAACTTGCATATTTCACCTGCTACAGCTTTTTTCTTTTCTTCCACAAAAATTCCATGTCATCTTTTTCAGATGGATGCCTGGCTCAGAGTAAAGGACATGCAGAGCACAATCCCTAGCAGAAGCTGAAAATGGATGACGCCTACTGATGCTTTTTGACAACGTCATCTCCTCTTTTCCTGTGTGAGATGGGTGATAGGATCATCAGGAAAAAGTTCTAAAATAAGCTCAAGTGACCTCTTCGTCCCTTGACTCTTCTTTCCACAAGTCTAAAAACCATCAGAAGACATGACCAGTCAACTTCCAGAGGAATCTGTGGAGACCCAGAGCTCAGATGAGCTTGAGTGCAAGATCTGTTACAACCGCTATAACCTGCGACAGAGAAAACCAAAAGTGCTGGAGTGCTGTCACAGAGTATGTGCCAAATGCCTTTGCAAGATCATAGACTTTGGTGATTCCCCGCAAGGAGTCATAGTATGCCCATTTTGCAGGTTTGAGACATGCCTGCCAGACGATGAGGTTAGTAGTCTTCCTGATGACAACAACATCCTTCTGAATTTAGCTTGTGGGGGAAAGGGAAAGAAGTGCCTACCAGACAACCCAACAGAACTGTTGCTGACTCCCAAAAGGTTGGCGTCTCTGGTTAGCCCTTCTCACACCTCTTCTAATTGCCTGGTTATAACAATTATGGAAGTACAAAGAGAAAGTCCCCAGACTCTGAACTCAACCCCTGTGGTGGAATTTTACAGGCCTACGAGTTTTGACTCTGTTGCAACTGTGTCCCACAACTGGACAGTATGGAACTGCACATCTTTGCTCTTCCAGACCTCAATTCGGGTGCTAGTGTGGTTGCTAGGATTGCTGTACTTCAGTTCCTTGCCTTTAGGGATTTATTTACTGGTATCTAAGAAAGTCACCCTTGGGGTTGTCTTTGTAAGCCTTGTTCCTTCGAGCCTTGTTATTCTCATGGTTTATGGCTTTTGCCAGTGTGTTTGCCATGAAGTTCTAGACTGCATGTCATCTTGATAACAAATACAGTAAAATAAGATGTATTGTCATATGTGTAGCTTAGCTGATTTATCCTGTCTTTGTATTCTTATTTATTCTTATTGTTGTCCATCCCACTAAATGGAAGCAGTGTCCCTAGTTATATGGTCCTTTTTTTCTACTTGATTTGACACACACACCCCTTTTTTAAGCTAAATAGTGGAAATAAAATTTACATGCTGATTTTAAAAGGCCAAGTTGTAGAAAGGGATAAAGCAAAATTGCCAAATTTGGTGCCTGCTGTTGCTGCCACTATTCAAATGAGTAGCCCTTTGCTTTCTATTGTCTTGATCATGTCAGTCAAGGCTGCAGGATCCACCCTAGAGAAACTAGTGTAACAGGCACCTTTCAGGTCAAAGTACAGCATCCCTTCATCCAAAGCATCTCATGTTTTGGAGTATCTGTTATTTATCATTCATTATAGTTCATAGCAAATGAAATCACTTTGTTAGTTAATATTAGAAGAAGACAAACTACCATTGCTTTTTTCAGTTCATAGCAAAAATATTTCTGGGAGGCCAATGGTTACAAATTTTTTGCATTTTGTGACATGAGGAATCTTTTTTTTCACCATGCTAAAAACATGTCCCCAAAATACTTTCCCCAAACAGAAGCCCACTTGTCATATAGTTGCAGCTTCCTCTGAGATACTCCACTAAAGAGTACTTCCGGGGACCCAGCCACACATTTGCTCTTCTCTAGGTGCGTTTATTTCAGTGTGCATACACTTCAGGCTTCCCTTTGAGGGTTCAGAGCTCTGCAGACTTCTCTAGCTATGTTCTGTTATGCTTACCCTCCCTCCCAGCATTTCTGCTACCACACCATGTTTCCAACCCACTAGTCCTCCTAAAAAATTACCTGACCAACGTCATGCCCATCTACTCTGTGGTAGCTGCCCTGGAGAATTTGGCTTACGTGACTTCAGCTATCAAGATAGATTTTTATTCCCAACCATTAGGAAATGGACCTTCAGTCACGAATACAAATTTCAGAAAAAATCTTAAACAATTAATCGTTGGTTGGTTTGTGGTTTTTTTTCTTTCTGAGTTCACAGAATGAACATTTTAAGGAGATACTATGACTTTGGGAAGGTTTCTGTTTAATGCATAGTCCTTCAAAATGTTTAATACCCTGAACTCCCTCTGTCACTGTTGTTAGTTGATGGCACTCTAGATGTGGCAATTAGCGTGTCTTGATTAGTTGAGTTCAGAGGAATTACTGATGATTTACCATTCCACAAATAGAATCAGGCCCTGTAAGGCTTGCTTGTATGTTGCATGGTTTAGGCTACTTTTTGAACTACTGGAAGAGCACAAAAATAAGAAATATTCAATGTGTTTGTGTATAGGTCTAGTCAACACCACAGCTGCAAACTCGTTTTCCTGTGCACAGCAGGGTAAAAACTGAGAAGGAGTAGTTGAGCCGTGCAAGCATGGTTTTCTGTTCAGGCACAAGATTTAGTCATTTCAAGGCAGCATAAGAGGGAGAGGGCTTTGTTGTGTGAAGACTGAATGTATGGCCTAACAATATATTCTTAGAGCAAACTGACTTTGGTAAGAACGGAAAATGCTGATGGGAAAACCAGAGTGTAAGTGGTTGTTCTGTCTGTCAAAAGGATTTGAAGTCAAGCTGGTCCAATTTTTGTAGATGGCACAGGTGGTTTCTAACAGTTTCATTCCTATTGCGAACATAGGGAAAAATGTGGAAATGTAAAGGTCCTGCTTTTCTTCACACTCATTTTATAATAGTGCATATATATGTGTGTGTATGTACATATAGACACATATGTAAGAAGAAAACTTATAGCGAAATTATAGTTTTCAAGTGTATGGAGTTATGGAGCTATGTACTGAATGATTAAAGGAAATGTTTCAGACTTTTCTGTAATGACTTGATAACAGTTATAACTAAAATATTTTCAGAATTCCTAGAAATGACTATTCCTAAGTAATTGTTTTTAATGTTTGTGGTAAAGCACATATAGTTAGAAGAGGTATCATCTCCAGTTCTGGTATACCACAAGGTTTGACTCATCTATGAACTCATAAATTTTAAGTATCCAACAACAATCATGTCAAAAAGCAAGAAAAAGAGAGAAACCTACATGGTTTTATAGTACTTAATAACTTTGGGAAAAGATGTATTTGTAGTGTTAGGGATTTATATGTTTTAGAATTTGTTCAATTTGTCTGAATATAATGTCTCTAATAAAGGGCTGGCTAATAGAGGAAATAGGTTTTGCAAATGTGTGACATATGTATTACCTCTGCACAACATGTCTGCAGTGCTACCTGTTGTCTTTTCTTTTTGATTTTCCGTTGATTAGGATTATCTTAGCTCCAGCACCAGGTATTTTGTACTCTGTTTTAAAACAGAGCCTAATCTCAGCAGGATTACAGTGGTATCAGTTACACATCACAGCACAAATAACTACACCTGTTATTATACTTCACTACTTGTAAGACTGCCAGCCCGTTAAATTTATGCTGTTATTTTAGACTGTGCTGCAATACTAATCCACTCAAAAATGCGAGCGTGCAAAACCATATTGATTGTATAGCTATTCTGCTACTCAGAGCATGCTATTACAGCTTTGGTCTCATAAAATTCCTGTATGACTTATAATATGGCCATTGAGAATTGCTAGAAGGTCTAACTCTCAATTATTTGTGGAGAAGATATTTGCTGTGTGACTGAGACTAGAAGAACTTAAGAGATTACTCTTTCATTATTTTTATTCTTCACCGTCCTTAAGACTTAGAACTGAAAACGCTCGTGTCCTCTGCAGTGGAATAACTCTGCTGAAGTCAGTGTAAATGGGGCTAGAATCAATTCCTACATACCTGCCTGTCTGCATTTCCTTCCCTTTCTCTGACTTTTTTTCTCTCCTTGGAGAGTTATGGCTCCTGCGGTCATAAAATACTGCCCGCACAGCCAGGCAATTCCCTTTCAGTACGTTTTTATTCCTGCTTTGCCCAGGCATGTCACTCAACGAGGTACAGTGTTATAAATCCATTACTACAGAATTAATTTAGTCCAAATGAGATTTTTTTGTTTTTAATTCCCGCTTCTCCTGTGGATGCGGACTGTGTCCTCACCGGCTGCTCGTTTACGGTATGATACAGTGGTGTCCCCTGAGGCGTGGGGCAGGATGATGCAGTAGAAGCTGCTGGGTGCGACGTAGGAAGGATGTGCTGAGCTGGACCGTCCTCTTGGGTGGGACCCAGTGAGCGATGAAGTTCTGCAAGTGTGGCCTGAGCCCAGAGCCTAAAGAGCAATTAACAGAGAGTGGGTTACATGGAAAGCAAGGCCTGTGGGTTCATAAATAGGACGAGGGGCCATGGGGCTGGGGGTGGGCTGTGGCTGAGAAGCTGTGCGAAGCAAAGGGGTCTATGCCTGGGACAAAGGGGCTGTGTTTTAAACAAGGAGTCTGGGGTAGAGCTGCAAACAGTTTGATGTTTTTCATACTGACCCTTCTGGGCTTTAAAATTCATTTGGTAATTAAAAGTCATTTGCTACTGCTACTACAGTGGAGTATTTTTACTTTCCAAATGGCAAAGTACTGAAAGTTATAATTTGAAGAGATCCTTAGATTTGGGCATACTCCCTCTTTTATGTTAACTATAAAGCTACAATCTTTCTAACAGGATTGACCAAAATAAGGGCTGATGTCTTTGGTTTAGCTGCATTGTGAGCTTTGTCCTCCTATATTGGTTATATGCCTGCAAAACTGTATATGCTAATATAAAACACTTAAAATAGGTGAACTCTTGTTCTGATAACACTATTGGCAAACTTCAGTGTTGCCAGCATTTTGCAATGTGTCCAAGAATAGATGTTCTTCCCAGTGGATTTTAATACTCGAAGATACAGATGAGTCCAGCAGCACACAGCCAAATAGACAAGTACAGTAGAGGAAAACACAGCTTTCCAGCTAAATGTCTGCACATCGCTTCAGCCAGAGGAAGGGGAACCCAGAAGGTTCACAGGAAGGTGGATGATGTTGTGTTTGAGGGAGTTCCTTGTTATTAGGGTACAGAACCATTGTTTTTCCTAATTCTAACCATTTCCAGGGCTAGGTTCAACTCACTTTTCCCCATTACTTTTCTGTCCCCTCCGCTGGGACAAGGCTCTATGGAACTGCAGGTAGGCAATATTTTGAAATGAAACAACCTATTCTACTATACTGAGTTTACAGCTCAGTCCAGCAAAACGAGGTTAACACTGAAAAGATGGCAGATCGCAGCCAGGATGCGAGAGTTGAACAGGGTGCAGAGGGGAAATGGCAGCAGGTTTTTATAACAATTTTGATGTCAAAGCAAGGAAAACACGTGGCTCCATCCTGCCTTGCCTTGGCTGGTTGAAAACTAGTGAGGCTGTCCCAAGCCTGAGGACGTGACTCAACACCCTCCCCTGCATTATCTCTGTGACAGTTCACTTCACTTGTGCATCTTGATTTCTTGTACAGCAGTTGTGTGTCATTCATCTTCCTGCATGGGTGATGGGTGTAGTGAAAGGTCCACAGCGTTCCACTCTTAAACAGGCTCATTTTAACTATCATAAGGTTTCTCGGGGTTTTTTTTCTTGATTTCTTCGTATTTCTACAAAAGCAAGAGAGTCCGCTTTATTTTAAATAGAGCAGTGCCTTCAAGGATAAAAAACAAACAGGGGGAAGAAGAAGAACTGAGAATTTTGAAATCATTTTAAGATATTCAAAGCAACAGAAAGAGACTGTTCTGAGAGTCTACTTTTACTTTCGTACTAGCAGATTAGATGTTATCCTTTGAGTGACATCAGTAAATATTTAGGGCTGGAGATTCCTCAGGGAGTTTATAAGTCTGCCAGACCTTGCGCACAAACCCCATACTCCACTGCTTTTCTGTAAAGCACCATTCTGCCTTTTGCATCAGCTCCCCTTGTCAAAAGTTGAACCATCACAGTTTATAAAGAGTTCTGGCACAGAGAATAAATCCTCAGTCTGGGGATGGTAAATCATGTTTTTAGAGACATGTGTGGCAGTAGCAAAGCTTTCAGTGCTACACCTTAAGCAAAGAGAATTCATCTTGCAGTTTAAATTGCTAGCATAAATTTCATTTTAAATCGAGTTTCATTGTGTTGGGCAACACTACAACTAAAAATCCTTTTATTGTATTTCTGCCTCTTGTATTAAAAAAAAATATGGTTTGCATTTTAAAAAATGTATTAAACCATAGAAATCAGAGATGGGTAGAAAAAGCCTAATAAGTCATTTTATCTGTTTCCTCTGCCCCTGTAGAGATGAATGCCTTGTCTAGTCTGGTTTTAAATATCTCAAGTGATGAAGCCTCCACCTTTTCCCATGAGGGACTTTTCAGCCATTTAATAGGCATCTTTGTTAGGAAACATTTTCTTCATACTGATCCCGATTTTTTCTTTTGCATAATGTAATCCCTTTATTCTCTGCCCACTATTTTAACTTTTATGAAATCTGGGAAATGTATCATTTATCCCTTTCATACTGTAGCTGCATATTTCATAATCCTTGTTGTTCAAGAAATGCAAGACATAAGCAACCAGTTGCTGAACAGCTAATACTTCACTGAGATGGTATGCTATGTGCCAGTAAGACATATTTCCTGGCAAGTCCTGGCTGACACTTCTTTCTACATTAGGGAGTGAAAAATGTCAAGTGAAACTGAAGAAATACGTCTTCCCAAGTGCGCACGTGGCAATATTACTGAAATTTCAAGAGGTGCTGAGGCAAACCGCCTACTTCTTTAGATAGAGCTTTTCTTCTAGAAGTGGATGATTTTAATAAAAGTAAGCTTTTTAAAAGTGTTTAAATGTCCTCTTCATAAGCAAATCTCTATGTGAGAACCACACTATGTCAAAACTCTTAACTTGTTGAGAGACAAGGCTGGATTGATTGCCACTCACTGCAGAGCAGTTTTTCTTCTCAGAAGAAAAATTTAATCCAGTGTTAAGGAGAAGAGTTTGAAAAGATGCCTTTGCAACTGTCACTAGAATCAGATCTGTGCATGAAAATGTGACTCATGTCTTGACAACAGAAACAGCGCATTGCCGATTTGATTACAACATATTAGATAATTCTCTGCCTATTTCAAATGACAAGGAGCAGTGTGACTAAGGAAACCCTAGGTGGACAGATGAACTTCATATGGGTTTGCGTTTAAAAGATACTTTAAAAAGCCGTACTGTGCTTTACAAGAGAACGCTGAGCCTGGGTCAGGTGGACAGTCTGCTGGTTCAGGAAGGGTCTCTCCAACAGTGAGTGAGTGGTAGTGGATGCATGTAAAAAAATATATGAAAGCCCACGTGGACAGTGGGCTTCCAATATACCTCCTCGTTTATGGCAATCTGCAGTTTGGAGACCTCTTGAGATGGCGGTTATGTCTGTATCTGTGAGCTTGATTCTTGCCTATGGATTTCTGTGTTCATTCTTTAAGTGTTGTTTTGAGACCATTTATAGTCTTGGCATCTATAAAATCATGCAGCAGTGAGTTCCATAATTTAATTATATACTTTGTGGAAAAGGTCTGCTTTGTCCTAACAACTCCTAAGATACTAGTTACGTGTCCTCTGCTTTTTCTGATAGGAAAAGCAGTTCCAAGGTGTGATATGCACGTTGTTTCCTCCGCACCCCTCAGAACTTCATCTGTCTCTAGAAATATTAACGTCATGATTTTGTCCCTCATACTTCTCCTCAGCTGCCTCTTTTCCAAGCTGAAGATCCTAGTCAATTTGATCTCTCCTTAGATAGCAGCCTTTCCATGCTTGACATCATCCATAGCACTTCTTTGAACATTTTCTACTGCTGCTGCTTCTTTGCTTTGAGGTGGGGTGAAGCACTCATAAATAGGTTCTAATTAGTGTCATTTGTTAATAAGCTGTGTGACTGTGTAAGACATCTGTACTCCTACAGCCGCTGAAGTCACTTTGTCATTGATACCATTCCTGATGGCATATCTGAGGTGTTACACTTGACTATTGTTAGTTTATATATCATGCATTCTATGGAGGGCAAAACCATGTGCATTGATAAACTTGCTAATATATATTTATCCCATGTATTCTAATCTGTCTTAAATTGTCCAGTTCACATGGGTGCAGGAGATGGTAGATTCCAGGAGAATATTTAATTTAATCTTGACATAGACTGTACAGATTTTAGCTCTATTAAGCCCACGGGCTGATACTGCTGGACTGAGCAGCTACTCGTCAGCAAGCGCTGCGAGATGCCTTCTCTCTCTGCCATAGCAGTGCGCCTACCTCACCCACTTGCTGCAGCCATCCCAAACCACAGCCTAGAGCTTTTCGTTGTAAGAATACTTTTTTTGTTGTTAACATCTTTTACTTGATCTGTTATTTCCTCAAGGCTTGTGGCCTTTTTCATGTTCTTCTTTATTCATTCCAAGAAGGGGAGGTGCTGGCAGCTAAAAATAATAATGCTGTTTAGAGGGTAAGCCCTTTACATTTAGTCTTTCGTATTGCCAGTTAGGGCAAAAGTTAGGGCTCTCTGCCTTCAGCTCGCGGGGATGTAAGCAGGGGGGTCGGCAGCTTGCTGTCCTGGGCCCCAGGGAAGGCTCCTTGCAGCCTCTGCAGGACTTCTTCACATCGATGCTCTTGACATCGATGCTCCATCTTTTTTCCTGCTTTTACTTAGAAAAACTGAATGACTATAAAAAACCATTATTATTCCATTAAAACTCGATAGGGCTCATTTTCTCTCAGCAAAGAATAAAATTCCAAGGCCAAAACTCAGAGCTTTTGTGGCACTTCCAGAATCAGCTGTAAATCTCTGATGACTTTTTTGTTTATTTTGGTAATGAAACACCAATAGCTAAATAAAACCAGGTCAGTGAGTCTGTATAGATCACGCAGGTACTTAATGAAACTTCACAAGTAGGTTCTGAAAGTGTGAAAAAAAAAGTTAATAAAAAAAAAAGAAAAATAAAAAAGAAGCTTAATCACACAGTAGGGCTTGCATGAACAGGGCAAACAGCTGGATGTAACTTGACAAGACTAGAGATTGTAGAAATAATGCACAACGACAGGTAGAATGTGAAAAATATGTATGCAAACTCCAGGTAGAATGTGAAAAATATGTATGCTAACTCCAGTGAATTATTGATACCTTATGGTATGTAATTCTTGATCCAACAAACTGAAAAAGCGTGATTTAAGCATATATCACTTTACTTTATACTTTGGCTCCTAAAATCCACTGGTTTTAAATTCCAGTTCAGCTTGAGGCTTACCAAATGTAACATGAGTTTTATGAGAGGAGGTTGACTGCTGTAACTTTGCCTTCTAGAGTTGTCTTATTTAGTTTTATGAAGAAAAGTCATAGTGTGGGGACTTCTTTTCGTTTGTTTTTATTTCAGGAGTGGAACGATGAAATACAACGTAATCTTGCAGACACGGAAGCTATGACATGGTAGCAAATGGCAAAAGTATAACTATTCCTATCTGAAATAATGAGGTACTAATGTAAAAGCAATTGTTTCACTCAATAAAAATTTAATTTTTCAGTAAAGATTTGTCATGATAATCATATTTCTTAATGCCTGGATTTGGAGGTCTTTCAGATTTCATTCCTGTTATTCATCGGAACAGTATAAAAACTAGACTGAAGGTGAGTACGTGATAGTATTTCACAGTATTTTAACCAAATAGGACAAAATATTTCTGTTTACTGCATGAGAATGTAAAGTATTTTGTGTAAAGGAAGACTGCAAACAATTAAAAGCTAGGCAGATTTCTAGATGATCCCTCAGGCACATATTTTTAAGATAAAATAACAGCATGTATGAGGGAGCATTCCAGGTAGCAGCCAGAAAGTGCTTTGCAGCATGTATTTTGCATTGGAGTCCTACAATTTCTGACCCTGCCCACTGACTGTTATTAAAAACACAGGGCTAATTGCTGCTTTACAGAAGGATCTTCTTGCCTGGAACCCCTTAGCACAGGCATCTCTAAAACCTGAGCCCAGCAGCGTTTGGCTCTGCTGAAGGCTGCAAGCTGCAGGTTGTCCCTCACGTTATTAGAGAGGCGGCGGCGGACCCCGGTCGCAGGGGACGTGAGTGTGAGCTGCACACACATGTGCACAGGGAAATGCAGCTGCCCGGCAAACGCGTGCTCCCCGGCATGAATTATTCCTTCTTTTAGCAGGAGCACAAGGAGCGAGCTTCAGGCCCAGCTGGACCGTATAGGAGCACAACTCACAGGGTTGTGATATGTAATTTCGTAGTAATGGGTAGAATAGGAAGATTTATTCACATTAGGCAGTATGTGGCCACTGGTGTAATTTGCATTTTGAATGGATGAGACTTTGATATAGTGATGGTTAGATATAAAAATCATGCAGCGGCTGCTTTATTTTTTAAACCACAAAACCTCACCTGCCACGCTCTGCTTCCTTTTTCTCTATTAAACTGAGGGATGGCCCAGAACTGGTAAGCTTTCTAATTTCTAGACCTCATGAGCCTCTAAGCTTGTAGACATCTGAACCAACCCACTCTTAGCTGAGAGTAAACCATCCTTAGAAAAAGGTGGAGGTGTACTATCTTTCCCTCTTTCTAGTGTAGAAATAAAAGCTCAAATTAAAATTTAGGCATTTGTTTTTTCCACAGGAAATTCAAACATGAAGTTTCTTTTCAGCTTCATTTTTACTACACCAGAATTTCAGGTATTTCCCGTTTTTTCCTGACACAGCCCAATGCGTAGGTTTAGGAAATCAAGTGCAGTACATAAGCAAATAAGAGGGAGCATGATCTTTGCTCAGAAGTTCTATGTTTCTTTGTTGAACTGTACTGATAAAAGCACCATAAAAAAAAAAATTTGGGAGAAGAGGCAGCTTTGTCAGGTATCCAAAGTGCTGAGCTTTTAGCACTCAGCTGGTATCACTGGAACCTCCAAAGAGGAAAATAACAAAGCTTAGACCGCGATTCTTGATACATCAGAGCTAAAAGCCCACTCTTCCCCCTCTGCAAATACAGAAAATACCAGGAACTGCTTACACATCCCAAAGGGACGCAAACCTGTTTCTCTTCCCATTGGCGCATTATTCAAGAGGCAAATTGTTCGGTGGTTACTTTTGCTAGAGGCATTGGTGTTTTGACCTGGGACTGAGCCTCCGGCAGGAGCAGGGAAACGAACCTCAGCATTGCCTGGTTGTGCATCCCTACAGCAACCGGCTGGGGAGGACCGGGACGGCTGCGTCTCCCCGGCCTTGAACGATGATGACATTTAGAGATGCTTCTTGAAAGGTGCTACCTGCCAGCTGCGCCTGCTTGTCTGAAATGTAAATCGTGGCTGTCTCCTTGACCGAGGAGATACAGCCGAACCGTTTGGTGCCAGGCACCTCCGGGAAATCCTACAGAGCAATCTGAGCTGGCTTCAGAGAGGGAAGTGGGAGGAAGAGCCTGGTGGGTATCATGGGGTGCGCTTTTTACACAGCAGCAAGGGAAGAAGCCCTGCGTTCCTATTAACGTGAAGAGGAACGGAGCATTTAAATCCCAGCATAGCACTGCACGCGTTTACCCGGTGTTGCACGAAGGGCTGTCCCCCGGTGCCGCGCTGTCTGCTGCTGTCGTAGTCACGAGGTTGGGCTCGATGACAGCTCTATCCTTAATAAGCCGCATTGCCCGCTGCAGCTTTATCTTCTGCCGTGCCGCAGGGCTATTAAAGCTGTAGGGCAGTTGTGTTCGGGCATCGGCATCCCCAGCTCCCCCATCCCTCCCTGCCACCACAGCTCGCCTTCCCCGTCCTCCCCGGCTCCCTCTGCCTTGCTGCTGGCTCCTTAAGGAAATCTTGCAGCCGCGTTCTGCTCCTTCCATTCGACTTCTCGTATTGCTTTTGTGTATTTCCTTCTGTCCTCCACAAGGCACAACCCCCAGGTCACTAGACGAAATACAATGCTGAGACCTGGTTGACTAATTCAGACCGAATACTTGACACAATTAAATTAGACTTTGCCTTTCCCTGCTTGCAGAGCGCTGTCGCAGAGGTCGGTGTTGCCTGAAAGTAGCTTGTTGCTTGTTTATTTCTTTAAATTGATAACTCTTCGAAGAGCCTCCTCATTGGAGTGATGACAGAGGGAACAGTGTTGTGGATGGCAATCGGTTAAAAAAGTTGGGGTGGTGTATCTTCAGTGTGGCCTAAATACTTGCAATGCCTAAACATTTGTGCAAAGATTTTAAATTTGTTTAAGGATGCATAGGATTGGGGCAAATTTATCTGAAATGTGAATGATTATTCTCAGAGAAAAAAAATAACTGCAATTTTGACACATTTGGAGTCCCCAGGTTTCTGGACATTGTCAAGTAAGAAGGGTAAGGTATGTGTCCCATGCCATCTCTGGGGCTGGCTGTCCCAGCAGCCGGTACCACAAGCGCTACTCTTCCCTGTAAGCTCACCTCCAGACGACACGGCAAACTCTCTCAAACCTCCTCGCGTGCTGGGCAGTGGTGGTTTCCAAACCAGGATAGAGCAGACAGGGTAACGTGGCTGTTGTTGCTCCAGCGCTTCACTACTCGGGAAGAGTAAGGCAGCGTCTGCAGGGAAGCAAAGGGCAGTGGGGGTGGGATGGGGGTCCCCGGAGGGGACACTGGTGTGTAATGAGCAGGGAAGGCTGCGTGGTGGAACGTGAAACTGGAAGGTGGAGGCTAATGTAAACTCAAGACCTGTCTTGAACCGGAAAGTCTTCTGGAAAGGCTCTTTTTGCATCAGTCTTCCTTAAGGAAAGGTTGACTGTGAGCAAATGGCTCATAAAATTAATACCGGTGACAGGTAAAATGGGGCAAGAAAAAGTGAGCCGGTCATTGGTTAGCTTGGAGACTTTCTAGCCAGGCATGTCAGATGAGTTTTTCCTAGGCTAAAGATCCTGCTAAAGCTGTCTCAGACCTATCAGTGGCTCTCTTAAAAAATTCAGGAAGGATGGGAGAAGTACCAAGAAGGAGAAAAAAAAAGCCAGGTGTGTATGCTTATTTTTCTAAAGGTGGAGTGGGTAGGACAGGGAATTATTGACTGGTCAGCTCTCTGCAGCTCCCTGTGGTTCCCCTGATCAAGTCACCTGTATGCTTGAAGGTCTCAAGGAGCAAGGGAGCAGCTTTATCAAGAGCAAATCCTGGCAAGCTAATTTCCTTCTACAGCAAGGTAATGGGCCTTGTCATTAAGGGAGAAACAGCAGATGTCCTACGTCTGGGATATTAGTACAGGTTTTGGTACTACCTCATATGAAAAAAAAATATATAATATCATAAACAAAAAAGACAAATGTGGGAAACCAGTAAAAGGTGGCAAAGCTGGATATTTACTCCTAAGATCCTCAAAGGATGACTAACCAAATGGGGATCAGAATGGGTGCTGAGCAGGGTTACACAGAGTAATATCCTGGTCCAGGTCTAGATTCAATATTTGCATTAACCAACCCGGCATTCAGGATGTACTTATTGAAAGTGGATGCAGGGCTACCCAGTGCTCCCTCCACAGTTTTGTCTCTGAAATATTGAAAAATTCCATGTTCTTTATGGTAAAGGAAAAAGCCAAGGTGAAGGTAAAAGTATAAATGGAAAAATCTACTAGAAAAAATACACTGTGGGAGTTGCATGCTCCTGAAAAATCACCTAAGATTTATTTAATAACCAATTGTTTCGGCAGTAAAAGAAATTTCCTATTGACAAGGGTTTTCTTCAACTTCTGCCAAACACAAATCAAGGGATGTTTACTTTGGTGCCTGTGTCTGACAGAGAAAGATTGTTTCTGGCGAGTACTTTATATTGTTTTAAGAAATCAGTCAAAACAAACAAGAATGTGAAAATGACATTTTAAAAGTCATTTAAAGCCACCATGCAGAGTCTCAAACATTAAAGGACACAGTGAGGGCAGATGCAGCTGGTTTGAAAAAAGTGTATTCATAAGGATAGCAATATATTTTCCTCTTTTAAGTTCCTGATGCAAGTGAAACTATTCTGGATCCATGGATATACTATTTTTTGCATGGGGAATACAGGTCAGTCTTTACAAGGGACAATGAATGTTTCCCCCTGCCCCCAGTATGGGCATCCCAACTAGTGAAGTGCTTGTGCAAAAAAATTGATAGATACCTTATCTGCAGGCAAGTCTCAATTAAATCCTCTATTTCCACCATCAAATACCAGAAGGAACAGAGAAAAGGAAAAACTGCAGATCAAAGCAGTGTTGTTATTATATTTAAAATCCTTTTGAGTTAACAATTTATCTACTGTATGTACCAAACAGTAAGTTAAAAATACTTCAGGTGTGTAACTTTTTCTTTCAACTTTACATAGTCCTTTTAACATATGGCTGTTGAAAGAGACTTTCATGAGTATTTTTTCTTCCAGTTGCTTTGCTGTATGACTTCGCCTTTGAATTCCCCAAGCTGACAAAAGGTTCAGTAGTTCAGCATGCCAGAAGCTCCTGCTGTTAGTCCCACTACAGCACCTTAATTGCAAACCAGAGATGGTTCCTCATATTCAATGAGCAGAGATACGAGCAGGACCAGTGATCTGAGTTCTGTTATAGCGTGAAGTCTTTCAGGGAACACTGCAGGCTAACATGGAGAGAACAAAAATTAAAACTAGCATAACAAGAGTGCAGGTATTGGTACCAAAACCACTCTGGTCCCCATCACTGCAGGAGTCCCAAATAGAGAAATGCTCCCCGGACCAGTGCGGGGCATAGGGCTGCCTCGGGTGTGGAAAGCTGTACGCTCCCCCGGTGCTCCGGCACAGCACCACACCAAGTCGTGCCTTCCAGTAGTACGTTTAAGTGCCTGATGTTACTGAAGTCGCTGATGGGTTTTTCTCATTTCTTTTCTCTGGGTGGGGAATGAATGTGTCGGATGCCTGCTACGTCTAACGGGTAAAAATGAAAACCCACCAGCGCGCTCTTAAAACATAAACATAACATATAAGATTATGATGATGTTAAATATAACCAAGTCAAAGAAAGGCATCTTGCAGCTGCAGCAGCAAGGGGTGAAGGGAGAAGGCGGTGGATGGGAAGGTGCTTTCCCGGAGCAGCTTGTTAGATCCCAGAAGGAGATGGGAGGGAGGGTCTGCCTCCCACCCCAGTCAGTCTTGCTCTGGGAAACCTCCATGGTGCTGGAAAAGGGACCTCAACGAACTGGTCTTGGGTAAACGTCCAGTTAGCATAAACCATGGGGTGCACGACTGGTAAATCTGGAAATCCAACACTTGGGATAGTATTTTAGGGAAGGCAGCAGAAAGTAGCAGGGAAGTAAAATGTAGATTGCTGAGGGGACCCGCTGTATTAGCACAGACCCATCGCAACCTGAGGAGGTTTCCCGCGCACCGACGGCTGCCTCCCCGCCTGCGTCGGGCAGCTGCAGCTCAGCGGAGACGACACGGGTATGATGGGCTGAAGCCAGGTCACTGGGACAGCCTCCGAGCCAGCAGCGACCGAAAAACGGTGAGTACGAAAGCTACAGCACGATGCAGCCATGCACACATACAAATGCTGCGATGCAGAATGATGCGGTTTAGGATCAGTGACTCGTACCGTAGGAGCTGAGGCAGTCAATCGGTGAAGGCTGCGCTGCAGCGGCGCAATCCTCTCTGAAAGCTTCTCGCTGCCCAGTCTCGTGGCATCTGCCTTGGGTATCCCTCTTCCGTGACTCGATCCCGCGCAAGAGCTGGACCTTACTGATAACGGAGATCCACATGTACAGTGAATTACTCTTTTCCCTCTGCTGCCAGCGCTTCAGCCCGTGCTGTCTGGCCAGCTGACCCTGAAACTCCAAAGAGAAATGGAAAAGAGATGGAGACAGACTTGGGTCCTGTGAGTCTTCATGGGTGAGTCCTCCAGCAGCAGGGGTGCAGTTTCTCCTTGCTGAGCACTGCTTTTATCTTTCTCAATTACTTTACTATGTCCCCAAGCCCTGCCACTTCTCTCAGGCAAAATAGCAGTGTGCATTGGTCAGCAGTATTGAAAACCCACAGCGGGATCTAGAAAGGGGTTGGAAATGAATATTGCCCTTGATGGGAAGAATCCCACAGGGTCAGCATTTCCCTCTGGAATATTTGTTTGAATTTGGGTTTTGCACAGTCTACTACATTAGATAAGCCTGTAGTTGGCCTCCAGCTGTCTTTGCTTTGATGAGCTCCTCTCTCATTTCAAATTTATTGTCCAGCTTATATAAGCACAGTGCCCCTTTGTTAAGACTGGTATCCCTTGCCATCTTTTTAAAACACAATTAATTAAAAGTTCCATAAAAGGCAGGAAAATCAAAATCTTGTAGATACCAGATCAGCCCTGAATCTTCATCGTAACGTCCCCATAGGGCCTGACCACACGTGAATAAGAATTGTCTTCCTTTTATTGGATCTGGTTTGGAGAGAATTGTGGTTTACATTATTACATTCCTGTTAGTGAGGTGACTCTAAATTCTTATTTGCCATGATTGGAAGCATTTAAAATGAGGATTATATCATTCTGGCTCTAAGTCAGGAACATATTCGTGTGTATGCTGCTGTAAGAAATGTGGTCTTAGCACATGCTACTGTCAAGCATATGTTTAGGAAATTTATTTTGAGAGAGAGTTGAATTTAAGCAGCAGCTTAAGACCCATCTTGAACTGGGACACAGTAGATAACATTAATCTGGCCAGATTTCCCTACTGGCGTCTAGTTTATCTAAGGCATTTGAACCGCTAGTAGAAGGGAAAAAACACATGATATTAAAACCTTGGTATCAATGATGTTTGTACATATTGTAAATGTGTCCTCTGTTGCTTTTTGATAGTGTTTTTAACACTGAACTGTTAATTACAGTCTTGTGTGATCTTGAACTAGTAATTACAGTTTGGCATAGTCTAACTCTTTAAACTCATTTTTTATTTTTATTTTACTAAACTCTCTAATGTTGCATAAGCTTTTAATTAGTACTAGTCGCTGTTGACATCAAAATTAGCAAGTAAATTTAGCACAATACACTAATGTGCAAATAGAATGCTTCTTAATTAGTCTTCGGGGGATTTTTAAGATCATCCCTTTTTTTCCCCTTAAGACTACAGCAGCAATACAAAGCCTCTTTACCTTCCACAGGTGCTAACTGCCATAATGCATTCTTACAGCTTTCTGCTGTGTTTCTGCAGCGGCATAGTACAATCTTTACAGTTCAAGCAATAAAATGATTGAGTAAAGTGTCATAATATTATGATAAGATAAATCTATCCACCTGGCCACAGTTTGTTTGCCTTTTACAATTCATCATCAAATTTTATATGGAACCTGTAAAAACAAAATGCTTTTGACAAGAGATGGAGATGATCTTGGAGTCCCTTATTAACGTGGATGATGGTAACAGAAGAGGTGTAAATCATTGATATACTGCTGCTCATTACAGAGAACTTTAAAGATAGTAATAGACAAGTTTACAGCACTTAGCATTGTCTAATTCAGCTCAAATAGAAATCAAACCATAGATTTCTGTGACATTCTGTCTTAGGTGCTTAGAATGAAAATGATAGAGAATGAGGAGCTGAACAAAAGGCGGTTACCTAACCTCTCCAAGTCCTGAAAGCCTGTAGATTGCAGGTTATTAGAGTGCCAAAATGATAGGGATATTTTGGATAAAAACTTTCTTTTACCTCACTGAAGAGTCACAGAACAAAAAGCAGGGGCTGGAGCACAAGGGATAAAAACCAGTTTAGTCTGTCTGCTATACTTCATTTTTATGTCTTTGCTTTTTCCAAATGGGTTGTAATTGTTTCTTGAAATGCTCCTGCCTTTAGCTCAATACTTCTGAATTCAGTTTATTTTTAAGAATTTGGTCTGGTTCTTTCACCAGCAAACTCCCAGGATAAAACCAATGCAAGATGCAATGGTGGCTCTTTCCATCTAGAACACAAATTCTTAGAGCAAGGAGAAGAATGTATTTTTCTTTCTAACACAAATGAGAGAATAATAAACAGGAAAAACTCACCAAGCTAAAAGCAAATAAGAAAGGCAGTTTGAGCTGGGTGTTCTGTGTTTGCAGCTCCCTCAGGAGTGAAAAGGAGGAGATTGATGTTACCAACAGCAGATTCTGGTCTTGTTTTAATGCAATATTTATAGCAGTTATCACAAACATTTATGAACACTGATCATGTGGATTGGTTCAACGACAAAATACAGGATTCAAAGGTACAGATAGTATTGAAATAAATCACAGCTTATCTGAAGTACATGCGTATGTCATTTGAAAGTACTGACTGCAAGATTTCAGTCATTAGGCAAGTTTCTGTGCTCTGTGGCCTCTTTGGAGTTGCAGCAGTGTAACTGAGAGGAGGCTACAGTTTCTCTTCAGCACTGGGGAGAAAGCCACTGCTGCCGCTAACTTCATTTTATTTCACCAGCTTCAGTTTCTTTGTGATGCCAGTATTCCTCACCCGCCGACCACCTTCTCAGGAGCTAGACCGATTCTGCTTGCTAGGAAAATGCACACACAGGTTGTCAGGGCCATTAATTATTCAGTGCAAACTACCAGATGAAAAAACTTGTATCAATGCACCCTCCAAGAAGACAGGTCATCGGAATGGTTTGAACCATTCCCAGACACTCTTCCAAGATGGATTAGTTTGGAGGTAACTTCATCCTGCATTTCAGATTCTCAGTTCTTCTACCTTTGTTTCTGTTTAAATTACTGTCTTTTAAAAATCTTACTGAAATAAATCATATCGCAGAGAACCCAAAGCCCACAGAAATTTTTGCAGTAACGAAGACGGGACTCACAGGAGCACCTGAACTCTGCAGGGAGAGGCGGTGCGTGATGAAAGAGCTGGAACAGAAACACTCTTACCCAAGGAAATGACTTAGGAGAAACTGGGGGCGTTATCTCGCAGCCCTGCGAAAGAAGACGGAATCAAACTCACATAAACACCTGACGAAAAAAAACCACAAATAAGATGCTACTGATAGGCATGAATCTGAACCGTGGTTATCTGCAGAGCTAACAAAAGCCTCATTTCTCAAATGGAAGAGAGGGAATGTTTCATATAAAGACCACAGAAAAATCTGTGCAATTAGCTTCTCTGCACAGATGCTACTCAATTGAATTCAAATTAGGGAGTAACTCCTGTGCTTGCTAGGATTCATCTACATTTGAAGTATTAAATTCAAATGTAGATGATCAAACAATGGCATGATTTATCTGTTAGATGTACCAAAAGAACTGACTCTGAGGCTTGGATGCACACATGGCTTTAAGCCACTTAATGCAACATGGTACTTCTGCTCTCTTTGATTGCTTCTTCGTGTTTTTTTTTCTTTTTTTAAGATTTCTTTTTGTGTCTTGAAAAACATACACTACTCATTCCTAAGGGGGATTGCTCAAATCCCAAGTTCTCCTTTATTTCCGATTTCATTGTGTGAATGGTTTCCTCAATACCTTCCCATTCTGGATGAAGAGGGGCAGCGTTCACACTCCAGCTGGCCCTTGAGCAGCTCACGAGCCAAGACGTAAACTCTCCCCTCCTGCTCTGCTCTCAACTTGCCAGTCTCGGAAATGGCCAAGCATCTTCCACAAGCTGCTGAGCCACTTTGACTCCTACTGACTTGACAACTCAGCTTCTTCTCACAAGATTTTGCCTTGAAACAATTCTGGGTAGAGAAAGGCATTATGAATGTATTTGTGTTGCAAAATGTTCTTTCTGAGACATCTGCAGAAAGTACTTTTTAAACATTATAAGTCTAAAGCTGTATTTCTGAAGTGTAGAAAAGAATCGTGGTTTCCCCCTAAGTATTTGATTCTCTGGGTAAAAAATGCTGCTCCTTTTTTTTAATAGTCTTAATGGACAAATACCTTTTCCTCCTGATAATTATTCATTGTAAACAGAACTTCCTAGTGCATTGGAGAAGATGAGAAAATAAACATGTACCAGATGTTAGTCACACTATTTAATGCATTATTCGAAGGTACTTGGATAGTGCAGTGATGACTGTGGTATAAAAACCTATGCAGAATAGAAACTAGCAACCAAGAAGCTTTCAAGCCAAAATGAAAATAGAATTAAATTGTCTAACTGTGCAGCTCTGGTATTCTATTTTCTTGTACGTAATCTGATAGGCTTCGCATTATTCTCCAGAATACTTCACTGGGCCAAATTCATTCTTAGTGTAACTCCACTGTCATTAACAGACTTGTACAAGAGCTTAGTTTGGTCTATTGTATGTAAGATGTTTTATGCATGCAGCATCATTCCTAGGAGAAGATTACTTAAGGATAAAAATGTTATCTACGTTTCAAGACACGGTCCATCTTCCAGTTGAGAACCAAGAGAGCAAAATAAAAATGTCAACAAATTAAGAATTGGCAGGTGCCCAGGAAAAGAAGTTAAAACACTTCTTTAAAATAGTAAACCTTTTTCTGATAGTTCCTTGAGAAGCATTTTTACGATGTTGGAGGGAAAGCTGTTTCGTGGGGGTTTTTTGTTTATCGTATATTTAATTCATTTCTATCTTCATGATTAAAAAGCTTCAGTCAGCTACAGAGACTAATTAGGCTATGCTATAACAAGGATTACTGAACTGTAATTATTATTTATTCAAATCAGTGGAAGAATTACCGAGGCTTACGTTAAAGACAATAGAAGCTAATGGAGGAAGAAGCAGAGGAGGCCAGCAGTGATTTCAACTGCATATTGTCAACCACCCCAGCAGTACAAAAGTAGCCGTCTAATTGACACCCTGAAATAGGGGCTTGCTGATACTTGCTCGTGAGTCATTAATTTCAACCATATTTTTAAACATGTCCTCTTTTTAAAGAAATATCCTTGGGAAAAAAGTCTATGTAGGGTCCGAACACTAGTATTACTAGCTGGTTGATGAAAGAAAGTGCCAGGAAAAAGCGACAGAGATGTATTTGCCTGGTATTTCCACTGTATTTAAAATGTGGGGGTTTGTGTTCATTCTCTGAGAGACTCCAAACTGCTTGATTGCTGCAAATGCCCACAGCTTTTCATCTGCAGTTTTAACCCGCCAGTTACTCCCAAGCTGCACTTCTAGCATTCAAAAAACAATTTCAGCTGCATTTTAATTTCACTGAAAAGATTCAACACTCCCCAAATGAAACAGTGCCCACCTGAACTGCTCTTCTGCCCGAGGGCCTCATTCCCCTCATCCCCTTCCCTCCGCACATGCTCCAGCTAATGAACTTGTCAGGGCTGGTGTAATCCACAGGCAAATTATGGAACAGTACCGGGGTTCAATCTAGGCAAAGATCCTGACCTAGAGATAAACTGGCCGATGCAGAACATCAGTATTAACAGCCCAGACTGCTCTTGCTCTGATCTAGAATGAAATGCTTCAATTCTGTTGAACAAAAAAAGTTTTGATTCTGGTCAACCCAAAAACATTTCCATTTTTCCCAGCTGGGTAAAAATTGAGGTTTTGTGGAAACTCTCTTTGCATTTAGTTGTGCTTTCTGGAAATGGGGCCTGATACCACTTAGGACTTTAGGTGCTAGTAGCAAAAAGAGGCAGCAATTTAAAGCTGCAACTCCCTTTCTAGTCCTTCCCTGCTCTCCAGCCTCCCAGCTCCGAGACTTATGTCTCTGCTCCTCTCTTAATGTGATTCCCCCAAACTCACGGGAGGTAAGGAAAGCAGGGCACGAGGAGGGAGGGAGGTTATTTTCCAGCAGGTATGTCCCACCTAGGCAGCTGTGACAGCCAATGATGGGTGTGATTTTGACATTTTAACAACGTAAGTGTCTCGCCAAGGGATAATCAATATGTAAAATCACCTTATAGAGATTTTTTTTTTTTTCCTTTTGATACAGAAGAAATGTGCTTGTTTTCCTCCTTTGCAGCTTCAGGTCACATGCATTTCTCTAACTTCATGTTGCATACAGGAGGAAAGGCACGTGGCACAATCACAGCCTGGGAGGATATCACAAAAGACCTGAGGTGCAGACATGGCTAGGGCATGGATGCACGAATAAAGGTCCAACGTGTAGCACCCTGAATTCTCCTGCACTCCTGCAAATTTGAGAGGTGTCACTTGCCACGGGGATCCATGAGCTAAATCCTTTTCTCTTAACGAAAGCACAGCTGTCACTTTTGGGCTAGCGAAACCTTGGGGCTCCAGCAATACTGCTCGTCTGCATCACCACCACTATGAGATTTGAGAAATGAGTCCATTCGCCTTTACCTCCACAAATGTGTCCATATAGTCCATTTACTGGAACTATGCAGTGTCTTCAATACTAGCCTAACAATCCATAACGATTTTCTTGCTCCCAGCAGTGTGTCACCTTCAGCTCAAACCTGAAGATATAGGTGATAAAAGTTACCATCCAGATGGATGATATGTATTGAAAACACAATTTTGTGGTTTTAGTTTCATATAATGTGTCTGATTTTTTGTGTCTGAGCTCCGAAATGCTGCGACAAAGACACAGTTTTGCTACATAATCTTCTTATTTGTTTTCTAAATCTTTCATTCAGATTTATGCAGATGTTCGGTCTGCAGCTGTGCAAAATTTCAGATGGTTGTAGACATAGAAAACATGATCGCAAGTGTTTACATAAGCAAAATCCCTCAGCAATGCTGACTTGAAAACCTGAGCTGACTGTCCCTGCTTCATCTCTGCATAGTTGGCTGATTAGCATTTGGTTTTTAACTTACCTCTTCAAAGTACAGCAAGTGTACAGCTTGGTTTTTCTGAAGCATTTATGAGTTTATACACAGTAACTGAAATGGAACTTCAGATGTCATTGCACCGATCCCATCTGTCCTTGAGCCTGTGTAAAAAGAAAGTGCTGATACACACTTCCACGCTCGGAAAAAGGCTCCTGGGTCCTACTGGCAGACACTGCTCCGTTCCGACCACTGCTGTTATAAAAGCCCCTTGGAGCAAAGACATCCTTTTTATTTTTGTGTAGTACTTAGCAGCGTAATGTCCCGGTCTGTGACTAGGACCCAGAGATGCAATGGGAATAGAAATAATGTCATAATAAAGGCACTTGGAAAATTCTGCTCAGCTGGCTTTCTCTTGCAGGAATTTGGCTTTGCTCTTAATGAGGTCATGTGAAAGGAGCATTTATTTATTTATTCATTATTTTTGCATATGTACAAAAGGGTTCTGGAAGTGCACCCTCAGCACCTTTTACACAGCTACAAATTATCTTTATAAAAATAACACTAAACCAAAGTGCAGAGCAGCCACTCAAAATAAGTAGTTAAAAATACACTTGGCAAATGAAAAGCTGGAATCACATTTCTACACCAGTGAGACTCTGCCCCCATCACAGTCGTGTTCAGGGAAACATGAGGGTCTTTATACTGAACACATAGAGTCAACAGATACGAGCTCTTTCAGACTGTGAGAACTTGAAGAGTTCCAGAGCCTGAAGGCCAGACATAAACTCCGTGGAGGTTAGCTGTTAGTTGGTAATTTCCTTTCTCTTTCTGAATAGTTAAGCAGTTATCTATCACAATTTAAGGATGCTTTCTTCCAGGTCTTTTGGCTTCACAATATTTATTTTTGGAAAGCTCTAGGTGATGTTGACATGTTAATGCTTTTCCAATTAAATGAGCTTTGCTTTTATGTCATTTTTATGGTTATAAAGTTAATTGTATCTCAGTCCCCCTGTGAGTCACTCCAAGTGCACCCCAGCAGGGATCACTCTTCATGTCAGCTGTAGAGGTGAAAGTCCCCTATTTTTAGATGAGTCTACAGTGCTCTGCAAGCAACCAGTCTCAGCCCAGATGCTCAGTCGGTTTCTGGCACTTATGTCACCTCCCAGGAGACCAGGTCTCCTATTTAAGTGATGATTAGAAAAAACAAAGCATTTGATAACATCTAGGATTTTTTAAAGTAGCTTATGCCTGTGTCTGTCTTGCCTATGCACCACCCCTTGGAAGGACTGTCTTCTCTGAGCCTTCTTTAGGTCCGCGGGACTTCCTCACAGGTAACTGGCATTTCGGAAAGGACACCATGGACCTCATCAGAGTTTTTCAGAGTTTGTCGAGTCATTGGTCATTCCTAGACAACTGCAGAGCCTTGGGTCCAGAGCCAGCCTCTAGTTAAGACATCTGCAACTACTGGAGGCTGCTAGGAAGCTAAGAGTTAAGCTAAGGTAAGCAATTCCCTAAACTGCAACTACAGTCAAAGATATTGGTTGATGCCAAGAGGAAAAAAAAACACACAGGAGTTATGGGAAAGGAAACACGGTTGATTATCCTCCCTTACCTACATTTCTGTAAACAAGATTGTAACATGAGTTTTTCTTCCAATTCACGTTGGCAAATTTTGCTCCCTCTCACTACAGCCTTACAAGTCTTTGAACACTGATTGGTGTTGCCAGAGTGGTGCAGACCCCCTGGGCCACGTTGCGATGTCAGGAGCAGCCACTGTTGTGTTCTTGTTTTGGCTATAAGTGCAGTGAGTTGGGATAATCTGGTACGTACTTGTCCTGGCTACGGTACAGTGAGTTAGGACGATGAGGCACTCCCTAAGTGTACCTGGAACTCCTGCTGCCTGGATCGTGGCCCACCCTGGGAGGTGCCAGAATTACCTGACAAGAATTGTGCCCGGAACGGAAATATACTGACCGAAGTGAATCATCTTGCGACCCTCTAAATAGTGATCTTAAGTGAGACTGCGACCCAGTATCTCGCCCTGAGCTGGGATGCCTCTCAGGGTAGATTTCGCAAGGATTTCCAAGATCATCCGCTGATAGATGCCAACAAAGAAGAGGGGGTCATAGATCATCTGCTGACAGATGCTGACCAAGGAGAATAGTGAGTAATTCACTACAATTAGATTTCACGAAGTTTCAGAGACCATTTGGTACCAATAATTTGCTACAATTGGCAGAGAGAAAAATCTTAATCATAGGTTAACCTCTGTACCTGCATGTGTGTGTGATTCAATTTAGGAAACTTTGTAGTGTTGATTATAATAAATTTTATTAAGTCAGTCTGATAATTGGCTGATGATTAGGTATTGTTAAAAATCATATAACCTAATCTTGTGATTTACTGTAATAGTGTTAATAAATCTTAAATTGCTGCTACCTCAAAGTTATGTAGGATCCATAATCACTCACTCTGCAACAAATTGGCATAGTAAGTCAACAGGAGGTTTTTCTTACCCTTTATATTAACTCCAGTAGACATAAACCATTGACCAAGTCTGGGACTAAGTCTGGATCCAGCTGCACCTAGACTCCTCTCTGAGAAGGAGTTTAGAAAGCAAGGGGGTCCATTCTGAACCTCATGACTCAATGGGAGATCTTTCTTACCCTTTGTATTAATTCCATTAGATATAAACCATTGCCCAAGTCTGAGACTAAGTTTGGACTCAGCTGCACCTAAGCTCCATCAGGAGTTTAGAAAGCAAGGGAGTCCACTCTGAACCTCGTGACTCAACAGGAGGGTCTCCCTCACCCTTTTGCATCTCTGGTCTCTGTGTAAATCATTCTAAATCAATTCTAACTCAATTTTCCTTTGTATGTTTCTTTCACGTAGTAAGTAATAGAGTGAACCTTGCCATCGAACTTTGCTAAGTCAAACTTTTACATTAAAATCACTTTTTGCTAATACCTTTGACAGTGATTCTTTAAGTGATCTAAATCACTCATTTGCCACACAGTGTTATGTACAGTGTCAGATGTCCCCACAACTCAGACTCCGATGGCAGACATTTAGAGCTTTTGCATCCTTGTCTTGAGGTATATACATTACTTTCAGTTTTAAGCATCTCAAAACATTGGGGGGGGATAAGAAATAAAGGAGGTTTAATATTAATATTGTATTAAACCAATAACATGAGATTAAACCCAGCCAAACAGAGTCCAAAGATCTAATAGAAGGTAATTCAGGGAGGGAGATGTCTGGAAAGAAGCAGCAGTGAAAGAAACAAATTAATGGTGTTGAAGGCCTGTTTTGAGAGCAAACAGCCAGTTTGAGCTATTTTGCATGGAGCATGCCACAGGTTTGCCGTACTCCCCAAAACTGAGTTTCTGGCTGAAACGGAAATGCGAGTTTTGTGCAGAATAATGAAGTCAGCATGCACTGAAAAATCTTTCTCCCTATCTCATGAAGAAATCTCAAGTGTTGAGGTCTAGACTGTTGGCGGTCATTAAGAGAGAAGAAAAAGGAGGGTCCGAAACTAATTGGGCCTCTGCAAGTTCAGGCAGGACCTGGCACTCGGCAAGGCTGGAGGTCAGGAGATCCCGACCCTCCCAATGGGGCCAAATGTCCCTCTGCCTTAGCTGAGAGAGGAGAACCTCTCTCAACCTCTTTCTCCCAAGCGTGCCCATCTGAGGGAGACCGACGTGCGACCCAGTCACCGAGCACGCCCTCTCAAAGCATGTCTTAGCTAGGGCGACTGCTTTCTCCTTCAGTTGGAAGGCAACTGGAAAAAAAAAAAAGAAAGAAACATGACTTAAAAGGCTGCAGGAACCTTTAAGAAAACCTAGAGACCTGATGAACCCGATGAAAATGATCTATGTATGTGCAATGACGACCATGAATTGCCTGTGTGAATGTCTGAATAATATTGTTTCTAGATCTCAGAGGGAAAAAAAAGAGGAAATGTTTAGTTATGACTGGCAGCTTTGCCCCAGAAAAGTCCTCCAAAATAAAAAATACAAGCTGCAGACTAATGCAGCTGAAATTGTATCTCTTGCCTTTATAATTTCTGGATATTTTCCATATAGAAATGTTTACATGCTTATGTATATGATATATCTGCATAATTCCCAATTGCATGGCTGGGTCCTCATAAAAGCAGTGCTAACTTCAGCACCCTGAACCTCAACATAAGGATCCTGTTACATTGCCTGAGTGATCACCTGGTGCAATTAATACTGATTGCATGTGTTAGGTTTGATTCTGATGTGCTACACTGGAATTATGACAGAAAGCCACAGATATGAGCAGCTACCAAGACCTGAAGTTAACATTCTCTATTGTCAGATGAGAATAATAGTTTACAGCATTTTTACCATGGCTGAACAGAAATAAGGTGGCATGGTGTCCAACCACATCAACCTGTTTCTGCCCCAGGAAATCCCATTTTCCTTTAAACTTACTTTTAAGTCACATTTTTCTATTCCACATATTTCTGTTCTAAGCTTTTTAACAATATTGGCTAATGTATTAAGAAATTGCTGTTACTAGTTTCACAATTACTTTTGCTAAAAAGATATGAATAGTTACTACCATGTTTATATTATTATTACATCTAAACCTTGCACTTCATTGCTACCCAAAAACAATTCTAGTAACCCAAACACTCTAACTTAAGAACATACCATATCACTGTTTGCCTCTCTAACCAACAAATATGACATCAAAACCTTGTTGGATAAGACAATAATTTCTGCATTTGAACATACATCTTGACTTGTTTTGTGTTGCACTGCAGCATCAGCCAAAGGGGAGGCTTTCGGTTTTGTTGAGGTAAGACAGACCTCTTCACAACTGCTCTTCTGAGCTGTTGTGGGAAACAGCAACCTTAACCTTGGCAGGGCAGGGGAATGGGAGCAGGAGTGATATTTTGCCAGCCATCTCAAGAATCCAACTAGTGTCCAGACTTGGAACAGGTAACAGCTGGAAGACATCTAGTTCAGCATTTATTCTGGATTGGAACCAGCAGTCAAGCCAATCTATCACAGAATTAGACGGAAGTGTTGTCCACGTAAGGGATTTGAGCACTTAGCTAGTAAAATGTGTTGTTCTCTCAAGGATGTTAGAGATTCCTTTCTCTCTTGCAGGGTTTTTGTTTAGGGTTTTTTTTTCTGAGCGTGAAAAACACTGAAACAAAAAAATGATTCAGCATACTGTGTCCACTGTATAAATCAGTATACTTCATTGTTACCACAGGAATGAAGACCTGGAAATTTGTTTTCCACCACCTTGTGATCTGTCTTGCATTTTTATCTGTTTAAAGTAAAGCAGCCCTCTCTTGAAGCAGAATGCTTACATTTGACACCATCAGAGTGCCGTGTCCAAAAGGCTGGCTGTTTTTTGTCCAGCTATAACAGCAGAGAGAGCTGACAAAATGGAAACATTTCTTTGCTGATGGTTGACACCTATTTTGCAGAGGTGGAAACAGATGCAATGCAGAGGAGGATCCAGCTTTCAGGCTCTTAGGTACAAAGCATGCCAAGAAGTTCAACCCTGAGTAATCCTGGGGCCATGAAGAGCCCTGAGCTTCTCTGTGAAGGTTAGATGGCCGAAGACCATGGGCTCCTTCTACATCCCACTTGTCAGAACCACAAAGTTATCTCTGAACTTCTTTTGCCTCACCTCCATGTCCCCAGTGAAGGAATGCACGGTGGAGAAACAGGCTTCCTCTCCTCTGCTTCTGCAAGGGCTTCAGCATCTATTGCAACACAGGTGAGTCTAGCCCGAAGAGACACGGGAGAGGATATCACAGACAAAGTGACTGAGAACTGGTGCAGGGCTTGTATCTTCATTAGTTCTCCATCTATTTTTATGGGTTTGTTTTGGATTTTTTTTTTCCTGTGCATGAAGCTCCCTCAGACATGCCCCTTATCACAAAGGAAGACTCCGCATAATTAATTCTCAACATAATGGTCCCATGTCATAATTAATTTATTAATTTTCTTGCTGTATAACTGTTTCTCTACTTAACTGACTGACTTTGGTAATAGTTCTCTGCATAATTGATTCATATTGCTGTTGATTCTCTCCATTTTTATTTAATACCAGAAATGATTTGCTGTATAACTGCTTCATTGCTTAACTCATTATCTACACAATTGCTTGGTATCATAATTGATTCACTGCTTAACTGTCTCACAGGATAATGAACAGCAAGTAACGGCTGTCCACTTTTCACCACGATTTCCCTTCCCTACATCAGCCTCTCCCTTTCTTTACGTGACAACCCAAAGCTTTCCTGACACCCGTTTTACCCCCTCAGCCCATGTCAAAACGTCACTGCTATCACCAGTCCCCTGACCCTTTTTCTGATGCCTCCAGCCCCCTTTAGTGTCCTTCCCCATCCCTCTCCCAGCTGCATCACACAGAGTCTGCAGAGCTTCAGCTCTGTCTCTCTCGTATATTCACAATGTGGTCTCGCTCCGCTTTTTAAACCTTCATGCTCATCCCTTCTGTCCTCCTTTCACCGCTTAGGTTCGTGCCTGTCCCTCCATGGACATTTTTGCCTACTGACTCTTGTAATCTTTCTTTTGCACATTTATGCCTGGAAGACACCCCTGGACTACACCAGAAAACCTCTACTCTGCCTCCTCCTTGAAATCTTCCCCCAAACCCACACCTTCTGAGCTCCATACAATGCCTGCTACGCCAGAGGCCACTACAGTATTACTGTCCCTTGTATGACAGTGGTAAAACTTTAAAACTGCTGGCAACACACCCAGACTGCTTATGCATCGTCGCACATACCATCACACTGCTCCTGATCCTAATTCTCTTCACAACGTATTACATCCTTCTTAAAAAGCACACGTAGGCTGGTGACTTTGTCTTGTATATTTGCACTGCCCTGCCTGAGATATCTGGGAAAAAATGTAAATAATAAATGCATTTCCAGAAAGTTAAAAAGCCAATGCACAATCATCCTTAGCTTCTTTCCTTCCTGTAGGGATGACCCCAAAACTCCAAACTACTCCTTCCCTATTCACTTGCTTGGAAATTATGTTTTGTTCTGAATATTACGTCAGTAAAAGCCAGATCTCCAAGAAGCAATTAAAAAGCAGCAAGGCAAGTCCTGCCTGACAGTCCCATTGCAGGACTTCTTTAGGAAAGATGTAAGACCAGGGTTGTGGGGACATGAAATTCTTATTTGCAACTTAAATGATTCCCTATGTGTAAAGATAAAGAGAAAAATCTTCTCCCTTACTTCTGTCTTCCTGCATACGGCAATCAGGAGTAGCTGCTGCTGCCCTTCCGTGCCACGAGAATGATTCCTCCTGCCTTTACTACATCAGAGGTGGTGAATACATCGATATTTTGTATATAAGGTAATTCTTAGGTTGGCAGGAAGGTATATTGGTCTAAATTGTTCTCCATTGTAAGGCAGTCAGTTTTGATAGCTTTAAACACAGATGGCATTTATCTGTTCATTCTACAGGTAAAACATGCCTGATGAGAACAAAGCAAGATTTAATATTCTAATATAAATGCCATTTCTTATTGCTGTCAACCATAGCACTTGAATAAATATTATACCTCCTTCCTTCAAGAAATCACAGTAGAGTTATTTCTTGCAATTGAACCAGGTTCCAGGGAGACACATTCTGCTGGTGGTTTCTGCAAGGAGTTTGGTGCATGACCCCATTTTAAGATCCCTGAAATGGCTATTTAGCAACTTAGGGGATCAGGTCAATTGGTTTAAACCTTGCCTGGGTCCTGAGACTTTGAATTAGAGTGGCACTGACAGCCAGCACTATTAGCAGTTACTGCCATCTATGGGTAGGATCATTTTGGCTTTATTCCTCAGTGATTGTGTCTTCGTTACAAACAATATACCTGTTCTCATACATAAAAAAAATAATGGAAGCAATGACACAGTCATCCATGATTTCTCCACTAAAAAGAAGACAAAATAACAGAGGAAGGACTTCACCTGCGCATCCACCTGAAAAGAATGGGAGAAGATTTTGAACACTTAAATCTGCCGTAGACAAGGAAAACAATGACATTGCTTTATTTTCCATCTTGAGCACGCTGGGTGCTGCCTTCTCTTTAAAACCACTGGGGCACACTTATCCCTGATATAACAGCACTGAAATTACTCCAAATGCACCTTATCATTTGCATATTCATTTGGATGCTGTTATAGCCTTTTTTTTTTTTAATCCCTTCAAAGTGGGAAAGCATTCATACACTGGTGACTCTCATTCTTTTCCAGCCTGGGAGGTTTTTAGCTTTTCCCATTTAGAATTGAGAGCAGTTTGGGGTATTCATCACCCCTGACAGCTGTTAATCCCCCTCAACTCTATACAGTCACTGCGTTAAAACATTTGAAGTAAGTAACAGGACTATTCAATGCTATTTTGGATTGCACCTGTGGTCGTTTTAGCCCATTAGTCTTTCTCTGACAGTGGCTAGTCGCAGATGCTTTAGGGGGAAAGTAAAAAACCGCCATAGTGGAAAATTAATGCAAGGGCACAGGAACCAGTCCCTTGCTGTTATAGGTAACTACATCGTAAAGCCCCTTTCACAAGCCAACCAGATCCATCTAAAAACTGATTTCATTTTTTGATCCCTCCTGATTCCTGTTGGGAAGCTTTTCACGGGGACCGTTCTGTTGAGTAAAAACCTTTTAATTTTCAGTCTACGTTTATTTATGGCCACTTTATACTAAAAGTTTCTTTATCAGTAATATTCTCTTGCATAAACAGTGGTTCTTTTTTCTTTCTCTGCCTATTTTTACACTCCTATTTTGTTTACAGATAGAAAAAAGATACCAAAACAAGCTTTGTTTTGCTAAGCTAAAGCAGTGTCTTAGTTTCAGCTGGGATAGAGTTAATTTTCTTTTTAGTAGCTGCTATAGTGTTATATTTTGGGTTCAGTATGAGAAGAATGTTGATAACACACTGATGTTTTCAGTCGTTGCTGAGTGGTGTTTAGACTAAGGTAAGGATTTTTCAGTTTCTCATGCCCAGCCAGCAAGAAGGCTGGAGGGGCACAAGAAGTTGGGAGGGGACACAGCCAGGGCAGCTGACCCCAACTGGCCAAAGGGGTATTCCATACCATGTGATGTCATGTCCAGTATATAAACTGGGAGGCAGTAGGCCTGGGGTGGGGGGAATTGCTGCTCGGGACCTAACTGGGCATCGGTCAGCGAGTGGTGAGCAATTGCATTGTGCATCACTTGTTTTGTATGTTCCAATTCTTTTATTATTATTATTGTCATTTTATTATTGTTATTATTATCATTATTATCCTCTTCTCTTCTGTTCTCTTAAACTGTTCTTATCTCAACCCATGAGTTTTACTTTTTTTCCCCAATTTTCTCCCCCATCCCACTGGGTGGAGGGGAAGTGAGTGAGCGGCTGCGTGGTGCTTAGCGGCTGGCTGGGGTTAAATCACGACAAGAAGCCAATCTCTTTTTAATCACCTGCAGCAGAAAAGACTCTGCACTCCCCTTGATTATCCTGTTGACACTAGGTTGCCAGTTTGAATATGAATTCATCTTTCCTGTATTGCAGTGACCAGAACTGTAGTTTGTGTTTGAAATGACATTATACTCAAGAGTGAATGAAACTTTCCATGTGAACCACTGAAAATACCCTACTTGATACACCCTACTCAGGGTTACACTTGCTGTCCTTGCAGCCATCGCACATTGGTGGGTCAACGATACCTCAGAGCTCATTTTACCCTCCCCTTCAGTTTTGACCTAAAAGTACAGCAGATATTGTTATTAGTCCCTATTTTGCACTTTGCATTACTTCGCCATTTCTGTCACCCCAGTTTTTAAGGTCATCCACCACCTCTTAATCCTTCTCTGCAGATTTCACTGTGACAACCAAGGGGGCTATAACTCCATAGATCAGTGAACACTGTGTGCCTGCAGGGATAAAGTTTTCAGGATACTAACCCTGTAACCTTCAGCGCGTTTCATTTATAGTCTCTAAGTAGGACCTAATGACTTCCATGGGGCAACGCATAGATGAAAGCCAAGCATTAAGCAAGTTAGAATCATGAGATAGCAGAAAGTTGTTCGTCCTGTCCTCTCCTGGCTTGTGACTACGCTGCTTATGCCTCTTCGTGCAGGAATTAGTCCCTGACGCCCAGTTAGCAAAATGGATAGCTCTGAAGCTGCTGCAGCCTACTGAAGCTGCCTCCAGAGCTCAGTGAATCTACCTGCTGGTTAGTATAGAACAGTCTTAAACACGGAGAAGGTTGAAACGGGGGATCTGGAAGATGACACTGGAAAGGGGGGAAAAATGAACGAGTTGACATCTGACACAAGGACAGAAAGTCAGTTACACCAGATCTCTGTAGCCAGCTAGCAGTACTGACTTTGCTGCCCTTAGAGAAGATGAAAACGGGCACTGCGCGACAGCCAGCACGTGCGGGTGCATTTGACCCTGAATGGGCTGACTCCAGGTGCAGTCGCAGCCTCCATCTATCCCAGCGCTTCTTGCATACGTTATCTGCCACCGTATCCAAGTGCAGAAATCAACTGCAAAATGGAAACCGGCAGATGATCTAAAAGGAGATACTTCAGTAGTCACGGTTTTGCCTTTCAATTGCCGTCGCAAGCACAGGGGTTTTAAAGGGATTGTTGGAGAAAGAATGTGAAAGAAAATACACTGCACCAATTTCTGAATCATCCGTAGGTGAAAAGAGAACTGCCTGCAGACTCACAAATGTCAGGAATTACTGCCGTGCTGATGCCAGGCAATGTGCATACAACAGCCAAGCAGAAGCAATGCACATTAGGCAAGTTTCTGCTTTTACTTGCAATGAAAACAAACACGGCAGTGCGGGTGAGCCCACCGATGTCCTCGAACTCGTACAAGTGGTTTGGGAAACAGCTATTCATGTAGGCTTAGTCTGCAAGTATAGTAATATCTTTCTGATATACTGAAGGAACATTTATAGTTTATTTTGTAATAACAGCGATGGCTTCTACCATTCTGCTTTATCACCACAGCAGCTGGAGGGAACTGCTGCTACAGATGCTGGCCTTGTGTACCTGCATTGTCCCAGCTGCTGTGACAAGCCCTGCGATGTGCCACGGTGGTTCATCTCCTTTTGCATTTATATAGATACACCTGAGTGATTCCATCGTCATACTGATTTACTGTAATTATTGATTCTGGTAAGAAGAAAAGGTGCCGCATGCTTTTGGTGAAGGTGTACGCAACAGAAAAAATAGAGTCGCTCTGAAGGAAGTGCTGCCTGGAGAAAATGGCAGCGGGTCGAACTGATTTCTCCTCGTATTAGTTCCCTTCAAATATTAAGTACCTTTGTTTCAACAACGGCACGTAAGGAAGAAGTACACCCATCTTTTCAGCAAAACTGAAGGCACAGCAGACTTTACCCACTCTAGTGGTCACGGCAATTGCTCAGTGATTAAGGCTCCAGACTCTTGGCTCCATCGAGTTGCCTAATTGTGCAAATTACTTGGTTCATTACTTTGAAACCCAAAATCTCAGCCTCGTCCCAGAATGATGGGGTTTGTCTGAAATGCACTTTTCTCTACTAAACGTCCATCTTCGCCCAGAACGAAGAACGAACGACGTGCTTCAGCAAGGGCTCGGGGGTCGGACAGGAGGTACCGGGCCGTGCCCGTCCTGCAGCACCAGCCCAAACCTCCCTCCCCAAATTCTCCCTTTTTTCACTTAAAGGAAGGACGGAAATAGCGGTGCCGCTCCGCGACGCCTGGTAGAGCCTGGGCCACTAACGGCTGACTCCCGGCACCTCAGGGCCGAGGCCCATGGAGGGGGGATGCCGGTTTCGGTACCGGTGCCCCCGGGAGGGCACCGGGGGACTCTCCGCCTCCGCCGGACCGGACGGAAGCACCACCCACGCAGCCGGCCCGCCCGCGCCGCTCTTCTCTCGGCGGCCGCCCCCTGAGCCATAAAATCAATCGCGGCGCGAACCCGCCTCTTCTGCCACGTGCCGGAGGCGGAAGTGAGATGCCGGGGCGGCGCGTGCTCAAGCCATGGCGTTCCAGTAGCGGCGGCGGCGGCAGCAGCAGCGGCGGCGGTTTCCCTCCTTCCCACCTCTTCCGTCGTCGGCACCGGGTGGCGCGGCCATGGCCAGGGGCCAGGCGGCCGCGGCCACGGCTGTGAGCGGCGGGAGGCGGGCGCTGCTGCTGCTGCTGCGGCGGCGGCCGCGCGGTGCGGACGGCGCCTTCCCGCCCGCTGCCGCCGCCGCCTCACGTGACGGCCGCGCGCCCCCCTCCCCCTCGCGCCGTTGCCTCGGCGACTGGCAGCGCCCGGCCGCGCCGCCGGCCTCCGGGGCGGCCGTTACGGCCGTTAACGGCAGCGCCGGGTGGGGCGGGCGCGGCGGCGGGACCGGCAGGGAGAGGCGGCGCCGCGGGGAGCGGGGTGAGAGCTGGGGCGGGAGAGGGTCCTGTCCTCCCCTCCCCTGACGCGACCCCGGGAGTCCAGCGGCGTGGGGGGGGCCCCCCGGGGGGAGATAGGGGCCTGCGAGGGGTGCGGGGCCGTCCGCAGGGGTGACTGCCCACAGCGGTTAGCCCGTGTTGATCTTGAGGTATTTTCTGCCCGGGTGTTTTAAAATATAACGCTTTTGGGGACAGGGAGTTCTGCCTCCCGACAGTTTACCTCATGTTGCGTCTTGCGTTCTCTCCGTCGGCTCGTTTATGCGAGTGTCTGTGTGGAAGCTACACTGACTTAGATTTAGCGCTGAAAATATTTTCTGTAAAAAGAGTCAAGGGCAAATTGTGAGCGGTTACCTTTTCTGTAAAGGGCAACCAGTGAAGGTTTGCTTCTTTAACAGAGTCTGTGGATGTAGTCCTCAAAGCTTTGAAGTGCTCACAGCTTCCACCGATTATGCTGATAATGGTAAAGGACCAATTTTAAGAGCCTGACAGTTGGCGGGACTTTTCTTGGACATTATATCCTTGGAGAGCATCTCACAAATGCAGCAGTAGCGTTGCCTTTTACTTTCGAGCTTTTATGCATAGCGCTTGCTAGTCAGATACCTTTTCAGTTTCAAGCAAGCTGCGATAATCTCAACGCACTGTCTAATGGTTTGTCATAAATGAAAAATATTTGGGTAGCAAGGAAACTCCTGGAAAGCAAACATGTTGATTAAATATTCTTTCTTAAAAATAACTTGTGTTTTTTTAATCTTTTTTTTTTTTTTTTTTTCAGATGTAAGCATCTCTGCATCATCATCCTTACAAAGCAAAGGGAATGTTTCCTTATTGGGAAATAGGAAGCTTTTTTTTGACACTCATGCGCTGGTATGCCTCTTGGAAGAAAATGGTAATTTGCTAGAAATGGGTAGCTATTTTTAATGTCATTTCATGGGTGGTTTTTTAGTTTACAAAGTTTGTTACTTCTTGACATGTGATGTTACAGCTTCAGTTTCATGGATTTTATTTTTTTTATATATACTGGGTAAGAACGTGTAGGTTTTTTCTGCTTCCAAAAGGAAACATTGAGCTTATAGGTTTGATTGGAATAGTTTATTTTCCTACTCATAATTCAAAATGCTAAAGAGAAATCAAATTTTAAGAATTGAGAGTAAAAAACAGAGTTTTCAAGGTAGTGGTTTAAAACATATTGATTGGATTCCTACATATTTAGTATATAGCACCTTGAATGTGCAACAGTGTTATAATAGGATTGATTATGGCCTACTATGTAAAATGCGGCGGGGGGGAGAGGGATATCTCTTCGTTTTGGTGATGGCAAAATATTACATCAGCTCAGCTATTGAAAGCAACTTGGTCTCAGACCCTGTAAGTGCTTTCTAACGCTTAGTTTGAAACAATCATGCTTTTGTAAGTGTTTCTTTTCATAATGATTAAATCTCGTTCATGACACTTTTACATTTTGAAAGTGGAAGAGTTGAGAGTGTCTCTAGGGATGATGTTTTACAATAGTTCCCAATATATTCGGTTTAAAAGGTTTCTAATAGAGACTTAGAGCCTGATCGGCCTAAAATCAGAGCAGTTAGCACTGTTTTCAGTTGTTGAGTTTTGCACATCTTCAGTGGTACTGAAGATTTATAGTATACTGAAAGTAAGCATCTGCTTTTCAGGGTCAGAATTTTTGCTCATAGAAATAACCACGTGAGAAATGACATTCCATAATACTTCTAGAAAATTTCCGCTGTTTATCCTGCTGATACTGTAATAATGCTGTACTACAGAAGCAGCTATACTATCTCACAGACATAATTCTGGGGTGGGGGAACTTGGATGTACTGATTGTGTTCTTTTGTTAGTGCTGAATCAAGAGGAGTATGTTTTATTATCTTCCATAACTGACGTTTGTTTTAACTTGGTGCTGAGTATTAACAAGTGGCGTTTCTGTAAACCATCCAGATTTAGGTGTCTCTGAATGTTGTTGCATTTTGTTTTGCTTAGGTTTCACTACTCAGCAGTCGGAGGTCATTGTATCTGCATTAGTGAAAATTATGAACACCAACCTGGATATGATTTACAAGGACATGGTCACCAAAGTACAGCAGGTTAGATCAGAGACAATGGTGGGGTTAGAGTAAATCAAAACCTGGTATGCCTGCTAATGAAATATGTGTTGCTATTTATTACTGTTAGAGACTGCATTTTAAAAGTTTGAAGGTGAAGAAGAAACATCCTTTGTATCTATTGGCTAGTGAATTTTGTCTTGAGTTTATCAAATATTTACCAAAGTGTTGTGGTGGACATTGAGATTTAGGTACTGTGAGTTGGTATGCAAACCACAGGTAGCTTTTTTAGTTTCAACTTTATTGTAGCATGAAGTAGAATTACTGAGGAGGCTTTTAGACATAGGAGGTATTCAGTGCATGGATTTGAATAGTCACAGCTCCTACATATATTCTTTTGTACACTTGTAACAAGGAAGTGCAGATTCCCTCAGTTATTTCCCACCCCATTATGTGGTACCTTTTTATTTACCTTTGTGTCACAGTGACATTTATATTGTATTAGAATTGAGCTGAATTTTCTTTTTTAGGGCTTGATTGGTGTAGTTGTATACACTGATAAGATATAGGTACATGTATAGTTTGGATGCTGATATTGAAATCTATCTCCTTGTTCATGGTATCCTCTAAACCTACCCAGCATATACATCGTGGTGGCAGGAGGTGAAAACTTGCTTGGAAATAGACTGATAATGCTGAGTATCTACAGAGATCCTTCCTGGCTATCAGGAAATTGTGTACAACTGAACTGAATTGTTAGCTTTGACTTGTGAGGGAATGATTGTTTTAATGAATAATTGGGTCTGGAGGCAAGACTTTTTCTGATACTGGCCATGATTTTTTGGGGGCCCTTTGTCAGGTCATACAAAGGTAGATCCATGTAAGGAATTGGACATGACAGTGTTGAATATTGCCACATTGAGCTCTTGGGCATCTGGCTCCAGAATGAAACTGAAATTCAGAGTAAGGCATGATTCACTACATGTGGAACTTAAGCATCTTTGAATGGGATTCGCAGTATCTGGTATGCTGGAATTCTGACACGTAAGCTGGTCAAACAGACCAATGCTGACAAGCAGCATAGCTGAAGTACGACCTCTGGGGCTGCTCTGTGAGGCTGGGGTTCACAGCCCCAGGTCACCTTCTGAATGCAAGCTTTAACTTATTTTGTAGTAACTAGGGTGCTGCCTTAAAACATGAGAAAACAGCAGCTGCTGTCTTTATAGGATAGTAGTCTGGGCAGTAGGGCATCTCATTAAGAAGTGGGATACCTGGATTTTGCACGACCTTCCATCTAGGGAGGTTTCAGCCCATCCTTCCTAGCTTTTAGAGTCCAGGCAAAGCGGGCGTGGGAGTGCTGCCGCCTCCTGTGCTGAGTTTGTTCCACAGTCAATCAGGGAATGCAATGTTAAAGGGACTGTTTCTCCCATGGTTGATTGTATTTTACAGTAAGCAGTCTACAATAAGCAATCCAAACCTGCTTCTATGCTCAGCTTTTTTGAATGAAAGTAAACACATTTTCCTTTGTTTTGTTCTGAATTAAATGCTGCTAGTGATGGTAGATGCTTTGTGAGACCCTCAGGTGACTTTCTGCCATTAAGATTCAAATGTGCAGGTTTGTACAGCATGTTAAGATAGAAGCAGCTCAGGAAGCCTGTATGCCATGAACTCCAGGCAACATGATAAACCTGTACTTCCTTGTAGTCTTTGAATGCACAAGGGCTTATGCAAAAAGAGAATGAAGAATTGGAAGACGATTTGGAACATTGTGGACGTAGCTATTACCATTAGGCCATAGTTGGATATGTAAAAGATAAAGTATTACACTGGTTAGATAAAACCTTAGGGAAAAAGAAATAAGTGTGTATGTATAGAGATGAGGAAGAGAGAGTATGGAAGATTCTGTACTGTTTTCTGAGTTCCTGAAGAGGGAAGAGAACAAAAGCAAGCTGGAGACAACAGGGAGTAAGAGGAGAGGTTTCCATGGCAGTACTCTTTCTGTAGACTTTTAGTAATGTGTCCAGTACACGGACACATTTTTTTAGACTTGTGGTCAGGTAACCTGGTGAGGCATCTCCAGATGCCACTTAGAAATATAACACTGCAAGTTAGAATAGTATTTCCTGACAAAAGTGAAGTTAAGAGTGCTGTGTCAGATTTGTAGAGTTCTTAGTCCAGAATCAAAAGTAAGGGACTACTTATTAGAGGGAGATCTTCAGAGAAGAGAAGGCAGTCCCTCTTTGCATGTGTGGATAGTGTAGGATCTAGAACAATGTCTACAGACTTTTCCATCCTTGAAAGTTGCAGAGGATTCTTGTTTGTCTTCTGTCAGCTCAGTATAACAGACTGAGAAGAGCAATTAAAACTAAGTACAGTGCATGATTCTGAGTAGTGAAGCAGAGTGAGCCCCCCTGCAGGGGGAGGTAAAAAAAGGAGGTTATTACAAAAGAGTACGGTTGCATTGAGGAATTTGGGTCTGAAAGCCAGCTTTCCTCATTTAGCTCAGAGACACCTCTTCTCTCCCTAATGCCTTTGCTAGCTTAAGAATTTGAAGACTTGGAATAAACTATTAATTGAATTCTTCTGATCTGTGTTAGCACTGCTGATTTTGCCAAACATTACCAATGTTTGAGCTTAACTTGCTTATTTTGTCACTGTCACTTAATTTATCTTGCTTTCTGAAAGTCAGATAATCAGTCTGAAATTGCTGAATTAAAAATTTCAGGGTACAAAAATAGACTATCATATCTGTAGGCACAGATGAGAGAAAGCATTATAGTTATGATATGTTCTGAGGTTTTTCTTCCCTCTTTTAAAGGAAATTGCGCTTCAGCAAGTAATGTCCCATATTGGTGGTGTGAAAAAGGACATGATTATTTTGGAAAAAAGTGAATTTTCAGCACTTCGTTCAGAAAATGAGGTAAGAATCACTATCTTGGAAAGTGCTATTCTAGCACTAGCTTATTTTTTCTAAGGATGTAAAAAAAGCATCTTGAACCCAAGGGGTTGCCTGTGGGACAAGTATGCTTTAACACCTTCATTAATGACCTTGTTGATGGGGCAGAGTACACCCTCAGCAAGTCTGCAGATGGTACAAAGCTGGGAGCAGTGACTGGTACACCAGGCAGTTGTGCTGCCATTCAGAGGGACGTCAACAGGCTGGGGAAATAGGATGACAGGAATCTCATGAAGTTGAACAAATGGAAATGCCAAGTCCTGCACTTGGGGAGGAATAGCCCCAGGCACCAGGACAGGCTGGGCCTGACCAGCTGGAAAGCAGCTTTGCAGAAGAGGCCCTGAGGGTCATGATGGATACCAGGTTGACCATGAGCCAGCAATGAGCCCTTGGGGCAAGGACCACTAACAACCTCCTGGGCTGTGTTTGGAGGGCTGCCACTGGGTCAAGGGAGGTGATCCTTCCCCTCTGCCTGGCACTGGTGAGACTTCATCTGGAGTGCTGTGTCCAGTTCTGGGCTCTCCAGCACAAGGGAGATATGGACATGCTGGACAAAGTCCAACAAACAGCCAGAAAGATCAGTAAGGATCATCTGACTGATCATCATGGAGCATCTGACACATGAGGAAAGACTGCGAGAGCTGGGACTGTTTAGCCTGGAGAAGTGAAGGCTCAGAAGGAATCTCATCAATGTGTTCAAATATTTGAATGGGGGGTGTAAAGAAGATGGACAGGTTCTTTCCAGTGTTGTCTGGTGACAGAACAATAGGTAATTGGTACAGATCAAAATGTGGGAAATGCTATTTAAATCTAAGAAAACCCTTTTTACTCTAAGGGTGGTAGAACACTGGAACAGGATACCCAGAGAGGCTGTGGAATCCCTATCCTGGAGATATTCAAAACCCAACTGGATGCAGCCCTAAGCAACATGCTCTAGTCGTCCCTGCTTTGAGCAGGGGATAGGACTGGATGGTCTCCAGAGAGAGTTAATAAAAGATGCTACAGCTGTACCTGTTTCATGTGTCTTTTGAAAGAGATAAAGTAATAAAATAATTTGGATTAGAAAGGACCTCTAGGGAACATTAGGTAGTTGTAGGCTGCAGTATGATTGCCATTTAGTCATCTTTTCTTAAAGCTGAACAAACCCATCTCTCTCTTTCCTCTTCTCCCCTACCCGCAACACAGTGTGCTCCAGCCCCCCATCATCTTCATGGCTCTCCAGCGGACTTGCATGTCAACATCTGTCTTTTACCAGGGAGCCTAAAGCTGGACACAGCACTTCCAGTACAGGCTCACAAGTGCTGAATATGGGGAAATAATCACTTCCTTTGGCCTGCTGGGTTTACTCTTGTTAATACCATCCTATGCATTTGGCTGCCTTTACTGCTGTGGGACACTGCTAGCTTCTGTCTTGTGCTGTTGTTTGGAAATGCACAGTACTGAGTAAACATGCATGCGTATACACATGCATATGTCTCTACATGTGCTGAGGACATAGAGTTAAACCATGCTCAGCCTGCCTTCCTCTTCACATGGATTATAGTCATTGCTACTGATCATGCAAATTCATTAGTATTTCTAGATTATGTGGGTTTATATACAGTAATAAAGTGTACAATTTTTTTCTACTCTCCCAGAAAATAAAACTTGAACTCCAGCAGATAAAGAAGCAAGTCATGGTAAGATACCATACCAATATAATTAAGAATTAACACCTGTCTAGTTTGCTTTAAAAAAAAAAAAAAAATTTGCTTTCAAGATTTTATTTTAAAAGCTGTGCTTCATTGTTGTGATTGCAATTGACGGTACACTGTGGGCTGCAGCACAGACAATTTCATGCATGCTTCATTTATGATGACAGAGAACTGTGAATGGTACAAGAGGTGAAGAAAAATTTAACTGCAGATTTTTTTATTTTTTTTTACTTACATGTCCTTAGTTCAGATTCAGAAAGTGGCTGCCATGTTGTGGTTAAGGCTGAGTGAAGTTCTGCATTTAGGCCTGCCTGTTGCATGTAAAGATGCAACATACTTTGAAAATTACAGCACTTGCTAATTGGCTTGAGTTTGGGGGGCGGGGGGAGGGGGTGTTGTTTTTTTCTCTGAAGACTTATCTGTTAGCTGTCAAGAATTTAAATAGCATTTAAATGGCTTCTTTAGGCTGCTAAGTTTGGGACCATTATGTTTGGGAGCAAATGACCATTGCAAGAAAACAGACTCTGTAGAAGACTTACTCTGTTAATTATCATACTGATTCTTACTCTTACCAGGTTTAAGCATCAGTGCTGTGTTTCTGTTCTTTATGGTTTGCCTGTCTTGAACAGTGCTCCAAACGCCCTTTTACTATCAAAAAAAAAGATTGTCTTAAAATCTATTATTTCAATAGGTGTATAGTTGTAAGCAGCCTTTACCCAGAAACAAATATTCTTGCAATAGTGATTAAGATTGGAAACTGGGAAACGTTAACTGTTTTTAGTGAGTATGGACATCTGACTTGAGAACTGCTGTTTCCTGCTGAGATGTCCGTCTTAGCTGGAAGGATGGAGCACTTTTTGTTCCCTAGGAACTGTCAGACTATTGGACTTGTTGAGCTAGCTGACAATGTGGTCAAATCCAGCCTAGTGCCTCCTTGCTGTTTCGTTCCTATTATCTTTGATTTCTTTTTGCACTGTCATCTCCAAAAGGAGAACATAAATTTCTCAAGGCTAATCCTGCATGTTTCATACTATGTTATGAAGTGCTTAATGCATCTGGGTTTTCAGAATACCATTTTAAAATACATTCATCATTTAATTTTTGAATTGTAACTTATTTTATGGTTTTAGTTGCATATAAATAAGATAGTGTAATCCACTGGTAGAGCATCAAGGATCTGAGTCATATTTTCTTAAAAGCTAGATGTCTTTAAATTTTACTTTTAAATGTAATTCTCACAAGGGCAAGTTATTTTATGTTTGCTCATACTTGTTCCTCTAAAAGACAAAAAGACACAATGCTGTAAAAGTTTAAGAAAAATTTATTTCTAATTTTTGATTGATTAAACTGTAATATATCACATTATAATGACATCTAATTATAAACCAGTTAAAGGTCAAAAATTCAGACATAGAAATTGAGTCTCATTATTGTTCATACTAATTTAATGAACTCTTGACTAGTTGACATTGGCCTACTTGAGAGATGCTTATTTGGTTTTAATAGTAGAATATCCCAGAACATCAGCAATCTTTTGCTTCTCCCACACATTCATCTGATCAGCAGTTTGCCGCATGACAAACTATCAGCTGGCTGGAATTCCTGCCAGGAGGTTGCATTAAAATGGCAGCTGTCACTGAGAAAAGCAGGAATCACTTACAGCTTTTGATGAAGTAAAATGCAAGTGTACAACTTAGGGTAGTTTTTAAAAGTTAGATGTTTAAAAATATAATAAACATTTCCTGACTCTCTAGCTTTTTCTGAAGGCCCTAGATGTAGTCTTTAGAAACATATTTTCTTTTATATTGGAAGGTTAGAAACTGCTTTTAAAGTTGTTTTGAGCATCAGGGTTGCTCCGTGGAGGAAGTCCAACTTATAGGTGTACCTAGGCATGGATTTCTAGAAATCAGAGTTACGAATTATGAAACATTCCCGGCACTTAAAAAAGGATGTGCTCTCAATTAAGTGCAGTTCTCAGTGTTCTGGTTTTAAAAGTCATTGTCAGTTTTTAATTCTGAAATCCAATTCGTACTATAGAACATGAGTATTTCCCAGGGGAAGAATAGGAATACTTATACTTTTGAAAATTATGTACATTAATTGGAGAAAAGCTTAATTCCTGAAATATGTAAAGAAAGGCACAACATATTTGTCTAATTCTTTCTGCTTATGATTAAATAAAGTCTTGCTTGCTGCTTTATCAATTTTTTTTCCCATTAGGATGAAATTACCAAAGTTCGTGCAGATAACAAATTAAACCTAAACCTAGAGAAGAGCAGAGTAAAGGAATTGGTAAGTTTTGGTTACTTTCTTCTAGAAACACTTCAACACTGAGAAATCTCCAAATTTGGGTAAAAGCATCTTACCCAAAGAGCATTTTCATACTAATCTATAGTATCATTCATATTTGGTTTTTCTGTTTATCTACTTTGATATTGTTTTAATATCAGGATTAACACATTAAACTTAAATATATTAGATATTTAATCTAAATATGCTGACTAGCTGCCTAGAGGTTTTCTATGTTATTAGTATATCTCTTTCTCTATTTTCACACTTAATTAAGTTTACACATTTCATTAAATTTATCATCACTGAAGATGCTTCATTTCCCTATAGCTAGAGAATTTATAGCATAGGTAGTTTGTCAGGAAACACCTATTGTGAAAATACTTGTAATTTATTTTTTTTAATTGTAACTGATACTGGTTCAGATTGTTTTGAACATTTGAAATATCTGGTAGGACTGAATTGATGTGATCTTAAATTAGAATAACGTAGATGAAGAATTAGAAGATTAACAAGTTCTTGCATTATATGTAGCACTCTAAATAGAATTCTGTTCCCATAGATATTTTTTTAATAGCTTTTAGGACCTCAGAGAAATTGCATCTTCTAAACTGAAAGGTCTTTTAATGACATTTTCCTATTATTCCTTATTCAGTCCTTTTTCACAGGTGTATAATGAAGATGTAGTATTTATCTCCAATTTAGGCAATAAGAAGTAGTGTTCAAGTAGATATCATACATCTTCTGTGTGTGCTCCTTGAAGTTTTTCACATGCTTAGTTTAGGTAACAGCTGTGTCAGTGATTTAGTATAATGACTAACAGTCTGTTATCCCATGGTAGATGCTTGAATAAAGTACAACTTGAGCAGGTAGAATTCTTGTTTAAAGGTTGATACTTCATGCTAATCTTTTAAAAAAACATCATATGAAATGTATTATCTGTGTAGATGATAAGCTTTGCAAAGCTTCAGGCTTACAAAACCTATTTAAAACCACTTCACCAGTGATAAATTAGGCACTAGTGGTTTTTTGTGTATTTATGTAGGATCCTGGAACCTGGACTCTCTGTTGTGCAGAACACTACATTATTTTGACTGCCTCCCAGGAAAAGCAAACTGTGCATGTCAACTTTCTCTTAAGAAAGTTCATCAACTTTGTAGTCTGTTGTGCAACTATAATGTCATTCTTTCTGTGAAAACTGCTCTTCTGCTTCCCCCCCGCCCCCCCTTCAATTGCCAGCACTGCCATGCATGAACAGAAAAGGAAAAAGGCAGATGAATGGGGAGCAGGTTCTAGCATATATGCTGAGTTAGGGGAGAGACGTAATCCAGTATTTTCTGTAGTAGGCAGATCATCATTATCATATTTACTTCAATTGTAATGTGATTTAGGACTCAATATCTAGCTTTCTGAGAGTAAAACTCGGGATAATTGAAGGTTACTGTCCATTCTTAGTAAGTTACTATTCAGAAGAGAAATGTCCTAAGTTTAAATTGATTTAACTTGAAGCACTAAGTAAAATGTTTTTGTCTTTCAGTTTTGCTTGGAATAAGAACTGAAGGACAATTTCTTAATTTGTCAACACCAATGTGGGCAGTCTTTAATATTTCAAACTCTAAATGCTTTATCTTTTAATTAGTTCATTCCACTTTACATTTCTTGGAGAGTCCTAAATTATTTAATGCACATCTGTTTATGCTGTGATTTATATGTGCAGTGATACAGATGTGATTTAAAAACTTGAAGTACAGTACAAAATTCCATATATATTCATGTGTTCATGCATCACAGTGCCTCTAAGCTTGCTGTTAAAAATATCAAGGTGCATCTGAGAACTGAACTTTCTCTGCACTGTGAAAAACATGGACTTAAGGGGAAATCTCCCTGTTGAATTTCAGGGGGGAAGTTTAACCTTGTCTTTCCAACTTTTTTTATGCACTGGTGTTATTACAGATGTGTGGTGATGCCTTGCAGTAAAAGGGTATATTTCACTGTCTTAAACCCAAGTTTAAAATTCTTGGGTCTGACCTAAAGTTCTAGCCACAGAGCAAAACTTCAGCAAACACAAACATCAAGAAAGAAGCCTGTAGAATATAAATTGGTCAGAAAATGTGTATTTGGCTAACAGAATCTATTTAAAGTAAAACAGGCGAGCTATTTCAACCCATAATATTGTATATTTTAAATGTCATGGGTTTTGGTAGTGATGATCAGTTTATTAATGTGAGGTCCTATTCTTATGTGAAATTTCACCTCAAACTTAATTTTAATTAGGTTCTTTTATAAATATTCTGCCATCTTACCACTTTCAAAACCATATATTTATATAAAATGTCTGAATTTCTGTTTATCTTTCTCTTCATTTTGCAGAATCCAGTGACTGTTTCATTAATTGCAGACATGCTGTTGCTTGTCTCTTTTATGTCATTTTCTACATTTGTAGCAGACTGCTATCTCTTAACTTCATCTTTAGATCAGTCAAAAGTCCAAATAGAGCTCTAGATCTGTAAGGAGCATTTTTCAATGCTGAGGCATTTATGTAGATTAATCTGAGTTTAATATTAAAGTGGAATAAGCTTCCAGAGTGGAGGAAAAATAAAGCGACTTTCCACATGGGAATGTCAACAGATGAGGTTATTGCTGTGTAACTGAGGATTCTGAGATGGGTGCCTGATGACCTTAATACTCTGCACTATAGACTGGTAGTTTAGCAGCTGTCCATGAATAATTTAATTGCCCCAGTAGTGGGACAGGAACCATTATCAATGTCAAGGTAAATCGTGCCTGTTCATGAGTCATAAGGGTGACCTGCCTTAAAGGTATGCCTCTTCAATTTGGATTTAACTTTCCTTGAACCCAAATAGCTATAATTTAAAAATAAGCCACAGCTTCTGATGTTCCACAAATGAATGGCTTAATGTGAGATACAAAGGACCTATATTTAACAAATATGTCATGAAATGATGGTCAGAACAATACAAATGGTGAGTGCATGCAGTGCTGGCTAAACATTTCTTTGGTAGCTGAGTTTGATATGATGTTTAAAAATTGTACTCCCCTTTCTGAAGAAAGTAGATGGTTCAGTCTTAATTGTGCTTGTATGCTCAATGGATTAGTTAACTGTTCCAGAGTTACTGTTTAGAAATGCAAATCTGCCAACCTTTCTTCCAGCTGCTTATTAATATATACAGTTTTTGCAGAAGATGAGTGTCTGATGGACTTGTTACACTTAACAGTTCAGAGGTGTGGATGAACACCTGTCTAAATTGTGCTTTTGCACAGGACAGCAGTTACCTACAACACTGTCTTCCAAATGTTGTCAGACAATAATCTTGTCCAGATTCAGTGTTCTACAGAATTTGGAAACAAAGGAGTATGCTTTTAAGTGTGGGGGGAAAAGTTTAATGACAATATCATGTTTATCTTTTTTTTTTTCCCCTCCCTCTAGTACTCCCTTAATGAAAGAAAACTACTTGAAATGAGGACAGAAATAGTGGAATTGGTAAGAACTTGGTAGCTGATTATTACACAGCAAATCTTTTTGTACTTGTGTTATAGACCCGGTATTCTTTTTAGAGTTGTTCATGTCTTTAGGCACTTTAATGTACAAAATGTCATTGTACTTCATTGTTTCCCTGTGTATTTTCATATTGGTACAAGTAACTGAAGTGTCTACAGAATAAGAAGGCTTTCATGTATATTATTAGACCCTCTGCATGTATATGTAAACTGTCCAGTGGTCACTTTGATTTGAAACTTCATGCATGCAGTATTTTCTCTAGATGGAATTCTACTCTTAATGTTAGTTCGTGAAATTAATTTTTTTCCCCTGTGTTCAGTGAGACTGAAACACACTGCTAGACTGATTTGGCTTCATTTTAGAGGAGGTTTTTACCAAGCACTTCCTCTTCCTTTGTTTCCTTTCTGTAGTATAGGGAATTATTCCTGGGAAGGTGTCTAGCAGTAAATCATTAACTGATTCACAATGTTTCAGTAGTGCTGATTTGACAGTATCAGCAACTCAGCAGCTGTTCTCAGTTTACAAGTTTGATCTTTCAGTCTTTTCTGAGTAATAATTCTGTCCCATTTTTTTACAGAAGTCGTGTCTTCTGTCATAATCAGATTCTGAATTTGTCTGTAGCTGGTTTTGTGGTAGAATTCATTACAAGGTGAAGACGTGCTCTTTTTTTACATCAGAAGACCAATTCTCACTTTCTCTAATGATCCATAAATCTTTATGCTCCGGTATGTTTTTGTCACAAAAGGCTCTTAGACCTCTCAATAGCTCTTATAATTGAGTAGTGACTTTAATATCAGTGGGCCAAACAACAGATTGATGTTGATATTTAGGCTGCTAGATTGAGATAAGGAGGCATCCAGTTCTGCCACTTTCTAGATTACGTGTTAAGGAACATGTAATCATTTAAATTTCCCGAGTTCACCAAATTATTCAATTCCTTGGATATAATCAGCTAGGAAGGAGCTTGTTCTCTTTGTATGCCAATTAACATACATTTAAGGAAGAACCAAAAATACAGCTTGAAGGGATGGGTAAAATTACTAAATAAACTAGAAACTGTTCAAATTGCATCATTTTGTTGCTTTGCTTTTTAGCATGCACAACAAGATCGAGCTTTGACCCAAACAGACCGAAAAATAGACACAGAAGTTGCAGACCTGAAAACAATGCTCGAATCGCACAAACTTGATAATATTAAGTACTTAGCAGGTAAGCAATCTGATGGTTGTCTCTCATGGTGAAACTGTTAAACATTGTTAAATGTTTGGCAAACTCTCAATTGGCTGTGTTCATAAAGGCCCCGATTAAAAAAAAAATACTTGAAATAGTCTCAGTCAAGATTAGCAGCCTTATTTGTATACTTAACCCAGACAAAGTTTCCTGTGATCTGCAACTTTATTTTGCATGGGCCGTGGCTCTCTGACTTTTTGGGTTTTCCCCTGCTTTATACTGTAATAATAATGTGTATGAGAAATTTAAAAGACTGCCTGTTAACAAGGGTCAAAAAGTTCTTCTGTGCCTGACTTAATTTACAAAAGCAGCCTGCTGCATGCACTTATAGGATTTCTTCATCTGTCCAATGGAGATCTGTATGCAAAATGGAACATTTCAGCTTTTCTGACTGCTCAGTGCCACATATTCTTTAAACTTTCATTTTTCAGGCACGTGCATTAGAAAAATACTGTATATGTGTGTGTGCGCCAACATTATTGCCCTAGGTAACTTTAATATTTTGACACTTTGCTACTGAGTGTGCAGTGCTATTAAATGAGCAGGTTTGCAGTAGAAAATTATTCTTATGATACAGATTTTCTGATTATTCTTTTACAATGGATTTTGTCACAAGTACAATCACTTACATCTATTCATAGTACTGTACTTCAGGCATATCTGTTAGAGAGAACCATTACTGGAAAATGAAAGCCACTTTATTAAAATGAGAGGAAATTCTTTTCCCCACCATCCCTGTGTTGAACTCTGCAAAAATATGTTGAACTCTGCATGGAAAAAAAAAAATTAAAAATAATTTGCATTGTGTTTGATGTTCTCCTGTTGCAAACAGTGGCAAAAAACTTTTTTGTGTATATCTAGTAAACCAAAAGTTGATTTCATTTAAATAGGAATTTTAAAAATTGCAAACTGGTAAGCCTTGTTAAAGATAGCTTTCATTTATTTGTTTGAATACTTGACTGTGATTTAATAATCCTGTTATTCATTTCCTCACTTTACAACTGTAACTTGCCATATTGATCTTTTTTGGAGTGGTAAGCACCTAAGGATTTCTTTTGGCCTTTTGATAGTTTTCCAGCCTGGTTTTCCTGCATTCTTTTTCCTTCCTTCTTATTTGTCATTTTTGTGCCCCTCCACCTTGACATTGTTTATGTAAATCAAAAAACTTATTTTCTTACATGGAGAAGGGGTGGTGGTTACACTTTTAGTATTGTAGTAAGATGCATACACAGCTGTCTGAAGAAGTGTTCCAAGAGCTAATGATTTAATGTCTCTGTTTTCCTCCCCATTTTTATTTTCTTTCAGGTTCAGTATTTACATGCCTTACTGTAGCATTGGGATTTTATCGTTTATGGATATAATAAAACATCAATTTAAAGGGACTTCTACTGTCTTGTTTTCTGAAAAAAAAAAAAAAAAAAAAGAAGAAGTTTTATCTTTGCCTGGATTTTAACCAAGTCTTGACTGGTTTATTTATTTTTTTTGTAAAGCAGACTGTATTGAGAATGTAACCAAAGATGTGCCTAGAAACAAACTGTACACGTATAGTGCATATTTTGATACTTACCTCTGATGAAAGCATGGTATGCGCTTTTCTGCCATTTCCCTCCATTCTGAACTGCAATACACCTTGCTGCTACAATGCATCATGTAAGTGAAGACTGGCATTCATACCAATGGCATGGGGCTGCGTGCTATAGAGAAGAATCTACAGAATTATGTTCCCTTGCCTATTCAGACATGCTTGCCAGAGTCAGTTGCATGTATCAGACTGAAGTTTTGATGATTAATGTAAAACTGAAACTACATGTTTTGTGGCTTGGAGGCACTCTTGTATAAGTAGAATTTGTGTTAACTGAATCATACTTGCTTACTTCCCTCCTTCTAACACTTGTTCATACAGTTACTATGATCAAATATTTGTTTTTCTATTTTTATAACATTATAGTTATCAGCTTGTTTTCCAGATGGCCATCCAATCAGTCATCTGTCATGAAGGAGTACTGTGTAATGACAGCAGTGTTTGCTGCTAGTTTTCTTTGTAATATATTTGTAGAGGTTTCTGTGACTAACTTGTCTTTGGTACATATAAGTATCTGATACTCATTCCATATGCTAATAGTTAACTTTACCACTGTAACTGGAAGGTTGAAATGCAGTAAAATACACTAGTTGTGTTAATTTACAGTTAAGTGATACAAAGTGTCTCTGGTGCTGCCTTCCTGATGGAAGGGAATTGATGCTTCTAGCAAGGAAAGAGATTTTAAATGGTGGTTATGAAGCAAGAGACCTGCAATACTGACAGTCTTCTGGGTTTTTTGTTGTTTTACTTCAAAAAATAAAAAAAAATCCCATTGATTCTTCAAATGTGGAACTTTGATGGTGATTATAATAATGAAAGCAGTAATGGAGACCTGCAAGGATGTTTAATACAGTTCTGAGCAAGCCCATGTAAGTGCAACTGAAAGCAATGAAGGCAGGCGTTCATTGCATCCAGATATCTGTCATTCTTCCACTGATGAAACAACTGCTTTAGTAGCAGAGCTGCCGTCTATGTTCCTTCAGTTAAGGGAAATTTCCCTTTCTTGCTTGGTCTTAGGAGGAGAGAACAATCTATGCACTGGTAATAAATGCTGTTAGAGCACAATCACAGCTTTGCTTAAGGAAAGTAAAGCTGTTTGGCTACTTTGTGCCTGTACGGTAGTAACCATTTAACTTTTTTTGGTGGTTGGGAGTGCCAACTTTAATCATATGCAAGTGCGGAGCAAGAGATGAATGTCTGTAACAATACTATATTGGCCGGAAATAAAGAATTTTGAATATTTCATAGAATATGCTGAGTTTTCATTATAAATGCAACTTTTTAATTGGAATTTAATCTCTTTGAAGTTAAGTCACTGCTAATAGGACTTTTTTTAAGCTAAGAATTAGCAATGTCAACAGCCCATCTAACAGTGAAGAGGAAAGAACAGTCAATAATGTAAGCAAAACTATTATTGTGGACTAACTTAACAGCCCCTCTAAATTGAATGAATCTATAGTCAAGATTTTCACTTTCACTTGACACTTTCTCAAATTAGATGAGCAATAATTTAATGTTTGGAATAACTTCAGTGTTGGTTCTTCCCAGGACAGATGATTCTATATATGTCTTATGTAATCAATATATCTTTGCCTGTATGCCTGAGCATCTGATAAATAGTTGCTCAAGTAACTATTTAGAACTAATTTTAGGGTCTATCCTGCTAAAAGTAGATACTATGTAAATAAATTTTATTTTCAGGGCAGGTGGAAGGAGGAAGTGAAATATTATAGAGCAGCATTATCCTGGAATTAGCAAAGTGTCAGGCAAACCAGCACTTCTTGGTGAGTGTTCTAAACAAGGAATAAAGTTAATATGTTGTTCAGGAGAAAGGACACTATAAATAGAACATAATTATTGTCTCCTAGCCCATGAAGTCTTCAAGTGTGGTGTAAAAGCTTGTTACTCCTATCCTGTGTGCATAGATGCAAAATCTTCTCTTTTTTTTTCCCCTCTGATTTTGAAGATCAGTTTAGCCATCTTTCTAACACAGCCGCATCATGTGTGCCACATGTATATATTGCCATTCCAAAAAGGTAGAAAATTCCTCTGTATATTTCCAAACACAAATTCTTTCAAAGAGAGATTTAAACTCAAAGAACGAGCCTTTTGGTACAGGGGAGAAGCAAATACATCAGGAGGTGCTACTAATTATCTCTTGAAAAGCAACAGTTGAATGTCAAATGATCGCTAAATTCATAAATGGGGGACCCAAGTTGGCAAGTCTCCAAATTTTTTTCTGTTAGACTCTCTGTATTGTGCTGTATATTGTCTCTATTTGAATCAGTATCAATTCTAAATGTACAGAAATACTTTTCAGTTCTTTGACTTCGTATTTTGATTTTTAATGCAGAGCTCTTTCAAAAAATGCAAGTGAAAAATAAATGGGACTGTTTTACCATAAAACCACTTAAGCTGTGAAAATCTGCAGTAGCTCTGCCTTGATACAGAAATGTATCTTCATTTCCTGCCTGGCAGGAAAAAAAAGTATAGAAGAGAAAAATTAATCTAGAAATGTTAGATCTCTCAGGCTCTCTCTCTAAGTTAGTTTGGAAGAGTAGAGGCTGCAGTTAAAGCTGAGCTCCAGCTCAGATTTGCTTTCAGGAAGAGCCCATCTCTACTGAGGGCACGTAAGAGTAGCAGCCTGCCTACGCTAAAGCTAGTTGGGAGTTTTCCTTGTGAACTTCCGTGTTCACACAGCAAAGACAGGAGGTTCTCTAAGGATTTGTTTCCTTTTGGGGAAGGAGATTGAGAATCATTCCATTTGCTGGAAAACCTAAGTTCCTCCGAAAGCTTCTTGTGTTTTGCAGAACAAATCAAGATCCAGAGTTCTTACAAAGCTGTATTTATTTGTAATATGTTAGTGGGAGTATACTGAATTTAACCGCTTGTCTATCTTGCTTTCCCTCTTTTTTCAGTAAAAATCCATAAGGGAGCCATCTCCTTTTCGCTGGTATGTATTAGCAAAACTGTTTGCTTCAAGTGTTTTATTACTGTTAAATCACATGCTGGCTAGCCCTTTCTCTATTGGAAGCGTTGATTGATTGCATCATGCAGTTCCCAGAATGTTGCAGAGTTGTACTTAAAACCGTGAGTTGACAAATGGAAACATATTTTTAAAGTAGGTATGAAAGCTGCTTCAATTTTTGGAACCACAAATGTTTTGGTTTACTAGAATAAGCCTTATTCTAGTTGTGAGTATTCGCTTAACTGACCACTTCATAAATGGTGAAATCCTAGCTCCGTGCAGCTATTAACAATTCCTGTTGACTTTGGAGAAGGCATGCTTTTACCTTCTACATATTTTGACTCATACTGCTTCAGTGGACTTTTATCTTCTTACTCTTGCTACCATCTGTAGATCTCGCACAGGGAAATTGGTGAGGGTTTTTGTGGTTGGTTTGTGGGGTTTTTTTCACCAGCAAAGTTAGTTAAATTCCTGTGACTAGTCCTTTGAACTACTGGTTGCAAGGTGTGAGCAAGACTTAGTTTTGCAATTCCCACTGAATTTTCAGGAATTGAGTAAACTGCCTTTATTATGATTTCTAAAATGACCAGAACTCTGCAAGACAATTCAATATGTAACAAAACTGCTATGTAAAGTCTCTTTTCTAGGAATAAGTACACTGTAAAATAAAACGTTTGTTTTAATATATTTGGAAAAGTTGTATTCAGAAATTATTTATTATTTTGACAATGGTGTTTTAATTATTTTTCCTTCAGTTATATGTATCTTGAATTTATAGAGCTTTTTCCTGTGGGGTGGGGCCTTTTAGTTGTGTTTTGGGGATTATTTTTTTTTTTTAGAGTAAAGCTTTCTCTATAAGCAATTAATTTTCTTCAGCCCCTAAATAGAAAGTTCACTTACAATCAAATATGTGCCTGCAATATTGGGGTTTGCTTTAATCAGAAACAAATGCATACGCTCTTGGAGATAGAGGGCCTGCTGTGTCTTTGTTAGGAAAGCTTCCTTTGGCTTAAAACACATTTTTTTTACCCTATTGCCAAATGCTTTAAAGGAGTAGTGTTGATTCTTTATTTTACACTTAAATTCTACGTCAGAGCAATTGCCTCTTATCTTTAATATGCAGCTTTGTAACGAGACAAAGATCATAGAGGGAAGATAGCAGTGTTTGCATAGTGTTCCCTTGAAATCTGTCCATTCCAAGAAAGAAGATTCCAGTTTTCTTGGGAGGATGCCCAACTGGTATCAAAAACAAAATACTGGAATGAGTAATAAAGTCTTGGAGCAAACATCAGTCTTGGGCCAATGTTTATCCCCGTAGTGAGGCATGTCAATGTGTTGTAATATTTCAAATACCTTACCTCCCTTTGCTGTGCTGATATGCACCCTATCAAACTCTCAGAATTTCGTTAGGTTCCCCATTGTATTCTGAAATTGTATCAGCTTGATTGGAGTCATGACTAATACTACTACTCATGAATAGTCTCTTCTTGTTGCACAAGTGAAAATGTAGTGAGGAAAAAAAAGAGTGGTGTGTTGTTTCTTTGTTTTGTTTTGTTGTTGGTTTTTTTCTCTGTGGATAAGTGGCACATGCTCTGTGAGAACTTTAAACAGAACTGTACGGTACATCAATATAATAATGGCATACTTATAGCAGGCAATTGAATTTGGTCAAATCAAGCTTGTATACAGGGCTCCAGGGTTTGTTCAGAACTGATAGGGTGAGTAATCATTATCTTGGCAGGGGGTGGGAAGGGAAGCAGGGCAGGTTCCTCAGCATGAAGGGAAAACTCAGAGTTTATGCTGTTCACACTTTAATCTCCAGCATGCTTTGGTCTTTCTCCATTGTTAGAAATGCTGTAGTCCTCTTATGCAGGACTATCAGCAATGCATGTTACTCTGGATAGGCAGCTATTAAATATGTCACTTTTGAACACGATTTTGTCCAGAATAATTTGTGTCACTCCAGGTCGTTCTCCTGTCATTACCCAGGATCTATTTTCTTGTGGCACAGCTGTACTAAGCATTATATATTTACAACATTCTCCTAGTGATGCAAGAAATGAACAAAGGCCACTTCAGAAGGTCACTTTAAAGACTACTTACTACAACCAGATCCAGATAGCGGCTGGAGATTTTGATAATCTTTTATATCATAGCTTTCAAAGAAGTCCATTCTAATGCCTCGTGATTTACATGCAGAGTTCCCTTGTGTTCCTTGGACACCAGGGAGACCAAGGCACTAACTGCCTTCTTGTCTGAGCTACTGAACTCTTCACTGAGCTTTTAAGACCAAATAAATCTACAGGCGTGAGCCTATACTAAAAAATTAACCACTGGTGATGCACAGATGAGACTGAGCAAGTCTAGGGTGGATGCTGCATATGGGTTTTACGTTTTCATTCAGGATTTTTCTTTGATGTAGTCATTTACCTTGTCTCACATGTTCTATTGCAGTACCATTCAGAAGTGCTGGGTTCTGGGAGGCTTTTAAGAAGAAGCTGAAATTCTATGGAAGTTGAGGAGGAAAAAGTGAGAAATAAGCTCATACTTTCGAAAGTCCATAGGAAAATTCTTGCAGAGATCTTAGTATTTTTGTTTCCTCTAAAAAGGAGCCTTGTTTAAAAACTAAGCTTTTTTTTTTTTTTTTTTTAGAAGCTTGTGAGTTGATTTTTTGGTTTATCCTTCTAGCCACCTTCCAGTCTATGCATTGCAGCATGTTCCTCTATGTGAATTGTTTTATTTTTAGTAATCTGATTTGGGGATACCAATGACCACAGCTCTCAAAGAAAGCTGTCCTAAGGTACTACTCTCTCTTTTTGCTATTTGGTAAGAATGCATCCAAGACTTCAGGGAATTTAACAGCAAATTGTCCACTAAGCTGTTAACTTGTCTTGTTTGAAGCAGGGTCCTGGTTTGCCCTAAGGTGTCAGACCAAGCCTGACAAGTTATAAATTTGATGATTCATAAAGTGCAGTTAAGGGGGGCAGGGGGGAACGTCTAAGGAAGCTAATCCTGTTTGATAGAGAAAGCAGTGGTAGTCATCGGCTAACAAAGCAAAAATATGCTCACTGTGAAAGGTAAATGTTTAATAGAAACCTCATCTCCACTTACATAACTGCCAGTGTTTTGAAAGGTATTTCTGTTACCTAACAGAAAAAAAAAAAAAAGCATGGTTCTGTACTTGGGCACTCCTAACTCATTTTCCTTTGCAGTTCCTAACTTCAAATATTCAATATGTCATCTAATAAATACATTTTGGATTCTTTTATATGCCATTTGTAGTTTCAACATTGCTTTCACGCTTTCTTTTTTCTTCCCTAAGGTTGTAGAGAGATTTGGAGGAGGGAAGGGCCAGTTAACGAGGGATTTAATGTATCTCTTAATGAAACAGTGTTTAATGCATTAAAATATGACCAAAGGCTCTCTTGCAAGCCCTTACTTGTTCACTGAAGTTAAAGGCTTATTTATATGAAGCTTTTGTGATCAGTCTTCTGATTGATGCTCGTTTAAGTTTTTGTACAAATTGTATTTCAAGTAGCAATTTAAATATTTCTGTACACTGTTAGTACATCACCACATGCAGCAAAACCACAAGACCCTGAGGTACTCAAATATCTCTGAATAAAACGAGCCACAGGATCATGTATAAACAGATACAAATACAGGGGGAAAAATTGCGAGGTGCTAGAAGTCTGTGTACTGTATAAATATTTAAGATACCAAATAGATAAGACTGTAGCAACAGTGAAAGAAAACATAAGCAAAGCCAGTTCCTTTGGTCCATAAATGAAGGTTAAGGCATGCAGTTCCCCTTTGCTCTTGGACAAAACCCAGCAATAGAGACAGACGGCTGTTTAACAACTGCCTTTGCAGCATGTGTAGCTGCCTGTTCCTTTAACTGTTGGTAGCAGTGTGTTAATCCAGAAAAAGGAGGTTTACTTTGTGTGCCTTTCTGTTGTCCTGAAATGAAACACTTCATTGCAAATATGTGAAGTCTTATATAAGCTGCATTAGGCTTGGTGTGAAAATCATAACTTAAACGTGTGGTGGGGGCTGGTTGGTTTTTAGATCTTTCACCTATGTTGTTCTAACGTACTGTGTTTACATCCTGTTTGCAAACTGCCAAAGGATAATTGTACCTTGCTAATTACCCTTACTGAAGTAACAGGTGTGCTAGGTGATATGGTGATAAGTCTAAGGATAAGAGCTGTAGTGATGTTCATGAGACACAATTACAGTAGAGAGATAGCGAAAAAAGGCCAAAACCAGGAAAAGTGAGTTGCTTCTTGAAGCACTGTAAATGAAGGGGAAAATATTTGAAATACATACGTGTAATGAAAGGGAGAAGCTCAAGAAATGGTAATGTTAAAGAAGGCCTATGAGTGATAGCAGGTAGCAAGTTAGTTGCTAAGTTACAAGGCAATTTTGGACAGCAGTGATGTAGGCAAGGATGGTTTAAGGGGTCTGTGCCGAAGTTCCCATGTTCAGAGATTATATGGAAGCATTATGTCAGCGTCAAATCATCGCACGGAGAGTGCAGCAATTCTGTTGCTGAGAAAGATATCGGCGCTGCCGGAGAAAGGAGCTGCCTTGCTTTCTGCTCCGCACAGGGCTGGGGTGGGGGGGGAACGCCAGCCTTTGTGCCTCGCTCTGTCCCACACTCAGATGAGTCCTCCAAATTCCAGCTCCTACTGGGATAATTATACAGGGAAATCCAGCCTTTAAGAGCAGAGAGGTAGTTCTTGCCTACTTTTCATTGCACTTCCTACCAGGGCTGCAAGCGCTTAAAAATTCTGCCCTCTCAGAAGAGATCCCAGCCTGCCTGAGGATAGGAAACAATGGCCCTTGGCATAATCTTTTCTGCAGTGGGGATGAAATAGGACTGTTGAATGATAAAAAGAGACTCTAATCTTTTGCTGGGATCCCAAGGGCTGAAGGGCTTTTCTCCCAGAATGGATTCTAGCCTTTCCAAAGACAAAGAATGGTGAATTCAGTAATGAGTCCCTAGCTAGCCAGCATAATAGATTCGCTCTATTTAAACCTTGTCCTGAGAGACCTGTGTGCGGGTTGCCTTTTTTTATTTGTGGTCTCTGCTACCATACATCACAGATCGATGAAACTGCTTATCAAATATGTAACTAGCATTTATAACAGAGATTGAAAAATATGGCTAAGTACAGTTAGGTGTTGCACTGACTTTGTTTCTTGCACTGATGCAGTGGACTGACATAGGCTGTATCCAGAATCTTGATTGCATTCTTTTTGGTACATGATCAATCTTAGTCATCTAGTCCTACTTAAGAAGCCACATTTGATCTGTATGACAATTATGATTCTCTGAGCTCTTTCCCTAGTATATTCAATTTAATTTACTGTGGATTGCTACCTCCAGTAGTACAGGGGCTTTTCAAATAACATAAAGGAAAGAACACTTGGAGATGTAAAAGGAAAATTGCATGAAACAAAAATATTGTTTTACCAAGGGTAGACTGTGCCAGACTAATTTGGCAGCTTTCTTTGGTAATAACTGTATAACAGACTTTGTAGGCAAAAGAAATGCAACAGATCTAATAGGTCTTGACTTCAGCTTCCACATAATCTAACTTGAAGAGGCTACAAAGATAATGCTGTTAAGAAGTAACCTCATGGCAAGACAGAAAGAGTTCTGTTTGCCAGTGTTCAAGAAAGACCAATTCAAACTGTGAGCGTTCTGGAGAAGGGCTACTAGGATGTTCAGAAACATGATTTATTTAGCCTAACAAATGAAAACTGAAGCTAAGCTGACTCTGGGCATGCTCTCAAGGGTTCTATGTTAGTAGCAAACACAAGAAAACGGAAAGAATTGCATAAAGTGAGGGACACAGACTTGCTATAAGTACCTTTAGGATGCAAATTATAAAGATGTTCCTGACCACCAGAGAATTTAGGATTTGGAATAGTGGTCCAGTAGAAGCAGCAAGAAGAAATCTGGTTGGAAGACTAGCATGAACCAACGTGGTCACATTATACTGTGTGGTGCTTATGTTAGCAAAGACAGGACTCCACAGGGAACTTACCTGTGTTGTAGGTTTATATAAACACTGCAGGGAAATGCTTTTTTTTTTTTTTTTTTTTTTTTTTTTTTTTTTTTTTTTTTTTTTTTTTTTTTTTTGGCTAGCTGGAAACTTTTACCAGAGTTGTAACTACAACATTATATCCATTGGTTCAAGCATCAGGACTATGTCAGTGGTTTTTTTTACAGTAATTTCAGTACATCAAAAAACACATGTCATGCCCTAGTGTTCAATGAGTATGAAAAATGAGATTTTTAAAGGGTTGGGTTTTTTTAAGTCTTCTAATCTTCTGCCAATGCATCTCAGATAATTTACTTAAAACTCAAGACGGCACTAATGGGCTACTCCCCTCAATATAGCATGAGTCTGAGAGGGGAAGCATCTAGATTCTGAAGTGCACTAAGCCTTATTTTCATCTTGAAATCATCTTTTAAATTTCTTTAAAGATATTTTTAATATGTGTGAACATCTAATTATAGCTAAAGATAATTTGCACTTCAATTATCCTCCCTTCCTGCTAGGTCCTCGGCAGATGAACAATCCCAGGAAGAGTATTTAACCTGGCTGCTCTCTCCCTTGCTACACCTCGACGCATCTTCCGTCCTGCTCCCAGAAGCCCAAAGGTGAAAAAGGGTAAGTGTGTGTGTGTATATGTATGTTTGCACACGTGCAGGGAGGGCAAGGAATGACACATCTGCCCAGTTTTACATTCACTGTGCCCAGCCCCAGTGTTTATGCACGCAGTTACATCTGTACACCCAGTCCTGGTACGAACAAAGGAGTTTCTCACACTGCTATGAAAGCCATTCCTTAGAGTGCCAGAGTCCTAGGCCCATACATGATTTGGTTCTTTACAGTTTTCTCAGCCTCCCTCGACGATCTGCACCTTCCCTTCCCTGTTCGTCCCCAAACTGCAAAAGCCGGCTCATGTCACCCCCCAGCCGTATGCACCTTGCTCCCCTCCACTCTGGGCACCTCCCAGGGTACGGCTGTCGCTCCTCACCATCCTGCTCCTGCAACACCTCTTGCTGGAGATCTGGAGCAGTATTTCAACAGCTGGCCTCCGCCCAACTGAGACTGATAGGAAATTGCAGCCATTTTGAGGGGAAACGGATAAAATGGAAGCCTTTCCTGGTATCTTGATGGCACAGGTCACCTCTGCTCCTTTTCCATTCCCCAACTCCTACTGCTGGTCATCATCCAGTTCTGAGCTGTTGCAATGCTGCACCGCAAGCCTCTCCTTTCTCACGCTTTATCCTGTAGCCCCGCACTGCTGGCAGTGCCGTGTTTCGCCTTCCGTGCAATGACACATTTCTGTTCCTGAAGTGCTCTTACCCTGCCCTCAGGTAACAGAAGAGTTGCCGTAACTGAGATGTTAAGGTGTGGTGGGGAGGGGAAATGAAGTGATCTGGGAGGTGCAAGCTTTCAGCTTGCCCGTCCTCAGTTATTTACTTCTTTGTTTAGGTTTCCTGGGGAGAAGTAGATAAGGCCCTTTAAAAAGGTTCTTAATTGGCAGCTTGGTAAAGCAGCAGTGGGAGTGTGTATTGAAGAAACTGGAATAAACAACAAAACCAAAACATAAGGTCATGATTCAAGCAAATATGCCAGAGGGAGCACTCTGAGCAGACGATGTTTATTGCTCAATGTGGTCTGAAGTCCAGGCAGCATGCGGATGCAGTCCAGTGGAGCTCTCCTAAAGCTGGGAACAGAGAGGTGCCCAGAGAGCAGACCACAGAGGAGGCAGCATGTTTTCCTTTGGAAAAGGGCAATAATGATTGTGCAGTAGACTGTAAATATTTAGCCATATGAAACGTCTCAGTGTTAGCAGCAGCAATAGAAGCTTTCACACATTTCTTTATTAAAAAAATAAATCAGATATTAACTTTTAGTGTGAGATAGCCAGTCAGTCACCATTTCTTACACAAATTATTGCAGCTGAAAATGACTGTGGGAGAACTTCCTAATTAGCCCTGTTGGGTTTTTTTGGTTTTTTAAGAGAACTTCTGAATCTAGTTTCCTGTGGAAACAAAGCTTATGCAATCAGTGTTTGTCCTGTACCTAATAATTCTTGTAACCCTCTGGCAAATCAGATTTTGACTAAAGTTGAAAGAGTGGTAATGTTAGACGTAATTATTTTTTTTAAACATTTCATGAAATCTGGCAGCAGGATAAGGCACAGAGAGTCAGGTTACTGCCTTGACTGAAGAAAAGGCAAGAGGATCTCAGCCATTGTATGTTGCTTGCCAGCCAGCTGGCCAGTCAGCACACACGTGCCAGCAGTGAGTATTTTTATAGCTCCAGACTAGTCCCAGAGTTTGTTGTCTCTTGGTAGTGCCAGTGTCATCGGAGGCATGAGGAGAGCTGGGATTATTGTGGTGAAGGAGAAAGAGATGTGGGACAAAGGACGCAAATCCGTAGGAAATCAGGCTTCGTTAGTTCTGCTGCTCAGGAACAACATGTTTGTCTAACAATAGCTTTCTGCCCGAACACATACGTCAGAACCAGATTAGATTTCTATTTGCATACCTCCTTACCTTTCTCAGGAATGCCTCCGGCATAAAACTCCTCAATTTCTCTTTCTTCCTTAAGGCATGGGTCGATCCTGGACAGTAACTGTAAAAGTTGCATCTTATTTCTTAATAGATTTATTACTTTGTTTACTTAAAGTCAGATGAACTGGGCTTAACAACAACATCAAATGTTTGCTGCTTTTTTTAATCCTCTTGGCTCTTCAGAAACAACATAACAGAGAGAGAGCAAATAAGCTGGATGCAGTTCCACATTGTGCACACACACTGAGAGCAGAACCTGAAGACAGTATTGTTGTGCAATGTAAACGAGGCATAAATTTATCCTACAGAACTCTTGTAGCCGATGATCTGAGAGGGAAAGAATCCAATGGATTTCTGAAGCATAGGATGAGCCTGTAGCACTGACAGGAAGAACAGGATTTTTTTGTTTTCTTGTAAACTGAGCACATTTTAGATGTACTTGTTGAAATAATAAGCATGGGGCAGGGGGGTGGGGGGAAACCGCAAGAAAACTTTTACAGCCACTGTTCAAAAGATTGCTGTAGTATCCAAGGGATTTTTTAATCTGTAGGGAGAGAGAATAGGAGCTGTGCTCTTCTTTCTGTAAATTAAAGTAGCAATGCCCAGATTCCATAGGGATGTGTGTCACAGAAATGCATGTGCTAGTAATTAAAACAGAGTTTTCAAATATTGCTTCAGATTCAGACAAGAACCTTTTTATGCAGTTGTGTAATAAAAAAAAAAGGAAGCTAGAGCCAAACTGTGGGGGCAGCATTAATACACGACACAGCCACTGACACAAAATGAGACCTTGCGCGCTATTGTTGCCGCTAGCCACGCCGAAGAAAAGAAGTGTTTTCAAATACTAGGTAGCATTTCAGAAGCTCAGCTTTTATGCAAGTCCATCCAAACGCCAGCTGAACCTTCCCACTGCTAACCACTTTGACAATTCACTCCAAAGAATAACTAGTCACCTAGAAAGAAAATGAGATACAATTACAATGAAACAGATATTACTTTATTAGATCCTACCACTGGGCTACTCAGTATCCAGCCACTAGTATTGTGCCTTTTCAGGGGAAAGTATTTGATGCTTCAGGGGAAAAAAAAGAAGGCGCAAAGAGCCAACTAAGCTGTGCTGCACTTCGTGGGGGTAGGGGATAGTCCTTCCTGATCCCCCCATGGACAATGGGTTTGTGAAAAGAAATACAGAGCAATTACCCTAATCACAGTCTTAGCAAATGCGATTAATGATCAAACAGTTTTCCAACGTTTTGGCAAATCCTGTCTTAGTGTTATTTGCCTTGAATTCCTCCCACAGCAATAAGCCGTGTAAGTTGACGAAATGCAAATGCAAAAAGCACTACCTTTTGTGTCCCAGGGGTGCTCTATCTTGATTATATCCAACCTACTCCTTAGTAGCTGACCTAATTTCTTCTGTTGTTATAATTTTAGAAGGAAGTTTTTACAGGCTCTTTGTACATGATATGGATTAGTACTCCAAGGTAACTTGGACAAAAAAGGAGATGAAAAATAGTCTTTTGTTCCTGGTACGTTGTTGGTTTAATTTAGTTGGGTGTGTCTGGTGGAAGAACAGAGGAGCCTAATTTTAAGACTTTCTGATTTTGTTCACCTTGCATTTATGTGCTCTGAGGCTAAAATAAAGCTTCTGTTGCACATGTACTAATGAATTAACTCCAGTCATCAGCTTAACTGCTACGATATTTTACACTGGGTCAAACCTAATGCATTGGTACACTTACAGTCTAGCAGCTCAGATCTACTTTCAAAAAAAACACCTCAAATGTGTCATTAAAAGGCTAAAGTACACCCACTGGCAAGACCTGCATCCCAATAATGTGGCTGCGTGAGTCCTAGGCTGAGTCAAGGGGATCCTACTAAAAGCAACACTTTGCTCAGTGCAGTGGCAAAGGGGACGGGATTTGCCTCATACAATTTTTGCAGTAACTTGCTATAGTCTGTCAATGTTTGCTCAGTCGCACCTAGTCAAACTGGTTTACATTGTCTCCTGCCTCATCATTTGTAAGTAATTCTTTCTCTCTTTTTTTTTTTTAACTGGCTCATGCTCACAGTTGTGCTAGAATTGTTATTAGAAAGTATCAAGGTGGTAAAAAATAGAGTGGGCTTCAGAGGCCTTGTCCTGAGTTCAGATTTAACTGCTTGAAATCACTTGCTTTTGGTATATGTTCAATTAAGCAATTAATACATATGACCGAATGTAGCGCAGTGTTTCAGACTCTTCCCAGCCCTTCCCTATGCGGTTCAAGTAACTACGTTTTTCCGCCAAGGCGTGTGCCTAGTGAGAAATCAGAAAGTGGTTTTTGAATGGCACGAGCTGAAACCTTTCCCCTTGCTCACAAGGGGAGAAAGGCTGGCATGCAGCAGTTTTAACCCAGGAATGTAAACTCTGGGGAGATGAAGTCTCTTGAATGGCTGTGACAGTTGTGCTAATTTAGAGTAAAGCATTCTGGGACTAAATAAATGGCACACCAGAGAGAGGAGGAGATCTGGAAGGAGCCTGCAGAAACTGTGGATGAGTAACCTAGGTTATTGTGCTAATGAGATTATGTTTTGCTTTGAGATCTACTCCTGTAGAGAGAGACTGAATCACTTTGTCTTGGCCTATGTCAGGGGGAGGGGGTGGCTAGGATTTATTTTTAAGGACCAAAATAGCTGTACAGCTGCTAGGGAGTGCCTTGATTTGCCGCCCACCCCCCCCCCCCGCCCCCCCCCAGCTATCCAGGAGAGTTATAGGGAACTTTTCCTTTTAGCCTCCTCTATGCCACCAGCCCTGTTCTCCAACCAAGAGACCTCCCTTAGGTCCCGCACGCCCTCCGGGCTTTTCAGCTTCTCCGCTGATGTTTGGAGAGATCGCTTTTCCCGCAGGGGTCCAGCCTGGGAAGTGGCTGACAGCAGGGTCCACCCCCCCCCACCTCCCACCCCACTTTCTCTGGGCTGGGGTTCCCTCCCCACAGCTGGGGCCTCCCGGACCCCCCAGTACAGGGGCATCTCTGCGCTCCAGGGAGCGCGGCTTTCTTCTCCCTGCAGGCATTGCAATGCTGTCAGCCCCCACTGAGGCGGTGTTTGATTTCCCCGTTTTATCTTCGAGCACCAAGTAGAGCATTTCATATCTATGAAAATGTGTACATTGCATATCCTGTTGCAGTGATATAACATACAATGGGAATAGGCTGGTGTAAGTGCCTTTTATCAGCCTCCCTAGTAGGGAATTCATGGTGTTTTAATTATATGGAGGTAGTTGCAGCAATACATAGTTCTCCATGTAAAAATAGGATGAGAAAAATCCCCTAGGTAAGAGAAATTTTGCTAGCCGGTTTTAGAAAAACCTTCACATGCATAACTTTTGTTTCAGGTGTCCTGCTATTCTCCGTACATGAGAGAAGCTCTCGTTTACAATGGGCTGATTAGTCATTTGACAAGTAAGCATGTTTACTCATAAAGCAACCAATCTAGCTCCATGCATGACTAAACTGAGTAACTACATAATTATATTTCTGTAACTCAAGCCTTCTCTGCTGTGCCCCTTTCCTTACGTAGGTTAGTTTTATTCTTTCCTGTCTGTCATGTCCATCATTCAGACTACATGCTCCGCTAGCACAAAGCACAGTGCCCAAGGTGGTGTTTGGCAGCAGATATGTTCTGTATTGATACATTTTACAGCTCACTTGCTCTGCTCAGAATTCAGAGGGGATATTGATTTAAAAATTTGAAGGAGAGAAAACTCATCTTCAAGTGCATCCAAATTTGTATTCAGCCTTACTCAGTGCGTTGAGTATTAGGCATAAGTGTTACTAGAGTTTTTATGGGACTGGTTATCCCCCACAAATATGAGCATTCTTATGGCTTATAGTAAAGCTGGCAGAGCTACATCTACAGAGTGTCAGGCTCTAGGGCTCCGAACTTGCAAAATTACTTTGTTTAGATTGGCATTAAGAGCTACATACAACAGCACTGTTCAGAGGATGAAGCCCTAAATTAGAAAGCGCTAGGCAGAAATTCAAACAGACTATGGAATTGCTGGACTGGACAAAAAATTTGTTAGCCTGGTAAGTCTGTCTCATTCATTTTCTTCCTTTCTCAGTGCAGTGCAACCACAATTTCTGTCCCACATGTTGTCCTTAAAAATATTTTAATATTTGCTTCAGTGCATTCCATGCAGTTAATAGATTCTTTTCTATGTTCATGATTGCTTGACTTTCATCAACTTCTGTTGATTTGTTCATTGTACTTTTTAATCCCTCAGTGGGGAAAAAAAACCCCAATCCCTAAAAAGTTTTTTCAGTTTTCTCAAATTGTTCTTTAATCACTGTTGGGAATTTTTTCTTTCTTTTAGGCTGCTGAATTAGGAGTTGACTCCAGTTTCCTAGCTAGTTTCTTCAAGTTTACCTGAAAGGGGCAGGGTAGAGGGGGAAGATAACTTGCCCAAGTTTTATGATTTGTATTACAGCTATTCAGGCAGAATGAAAAGAAGTATGAAACAAGGAGTGTCAACAAATTTCACAAGGATTAATGTTTGCATCACTGATAAAGCAGAAGAAGAAACGCATGGCATGATAAGAAGCAAAAGTAATCAGAAGAGGGTGTGACTGTGAAGGAGCAAGAAAATTGAAAGTTGAATGGTGGTAAAAGAGGGAGTCAGGGGAGGGATTTAAACAGGTGAGAAAATGGGCGAGAATAATTGTATTGACTTTTGGTTTGTAATAGGAGGAAAGGGGCAATTACGGATATCTCCCTTATGGATATAGGGGAGATGAAAAGGGAGGGAACATGCAAGAGTGCTGTGAATTTGAGAGAAAAGGTTGCAAAACTTGAACATGGTCTGGCTGCCTTGGGGTAGGACTGGCTTTGATTAAGTCCAAGCAACAGGGTAGGACAAAAGGAAGGATGACGCTTACAAACAGAGTAGGGGGATTGGAGTAGCACTTCAAGGGGCTCCTCAGAAGTTCAGCAACAGCCATGTGAAAGTCGAACTGGCAAAGACACTCCCCCAGGAAGACATAGTGGCTAAAATGTAGAACTGGATGGATGAAGAGACCAAGATAAAAGCACATGTCACTGACGCAGAATGCTGCCAACGTGACTGGGTACTGATCCACAGGGAAAGGCAGAAGAGAGAAAGCCTGCTGAGATTTCCATGGTGAATGGGAATGGAAAAGGAAGCCTCAGCTGTCAAGAGAGAGAAGTGAGGATGGAGTTGTGAAAGCCAAAGAGAGAAAGTGTTGAGAGGAAAGATAGAGTTGGCAGAGAGATGACAAAAGTAAGAGACGGGGATCAGTGGAGGTATAAATAAAGACAACATCATTTAAGGAAGCAGAAGTCACGAGAGCAATTTCAGTGGTGCAATGTGAGTAGATAGCAGAAAGTCAGGAATGCAAGGCAGAGTAGAAAAGAGGCTTGGAAGTACTTGCCGTACGTGAGTTGTGGTATTAGTCTTGGTGAGACATGAGCCGAGGAAATGAGGAAATGTTGTGAATATTGAGAATAACAGTGCACGCTATAGGAAAGTTAGTGGAGACTCTGAAGGACAGATGGAACGAGAGAGGAGTGTTAAGAGCATGTGAAAGAGAAGTGGTGTGAGCCTTAATATCTTTAGGAATGGGTCTATGCAGTCTTGCACTGTAAAAAGGAGAAGTCCTAGGAGAAAGCTTGCCAGCATGGGTAGGGAAGATGTTTTCACAGACTTTTCTTTCCACTGTCTGAAACCTGATGGATGTACACGCATCCTTTAGCATCAAAGCTGGTTTTCAGACAAACCAGCAAGATGGAATGGGAGAATTAACCATAATGAGAGAGAGTGAAGGGAAAGGAGGGAAAGATTTTGGTAGAGGAATATGGAACTATCTAATTAGCCTAATTGGCTTCATCTGTCATTTCCTACAGCATCACCTATTCTCAGTATCCACTGTACTGAAAGTCTGTGTAATGAAAAGTGGGATTCAGGTCACTTGACAGACAGGCAGATGTACCTGCTGACTTCTAAGCTTATGCCTGTGTCTCTTTTGTCAAAGATAAGAAGCAGGGAAAGAAAAACCAGTTTTCAAAGTCGGGGTCAGCAGAGTCAAGCACATTATTTGCATTTTGCTTTATTAATGTGGGTTAGCTCAGCAGGCAAAGTCTAGCATACTGATAAATGATTTTGTAACAGGAAAAATAGGGTCAGTGACTACAAATCATTTTTTTCCCCCTAAAGTAAATGAGGCACTGTTGGTGGGGGGACTTTGGGGGTCATATTTCATTTCAGTCAGGAAATACAGATGTAGGCTGGACCAAAAGGGCTCTGAATATTTCACCAAGGAAAAATTATGGTGAAAAAGAGGTGGAGCTAGGCCCTGCAGTTATCACACAGTCCTGCTTGTAGGTGGTGATGTTTAGCTCCTGCTGTATTGGGTCCATGTGTTCTCCCACTGTGTTTAATCTCAGCAGCTCACAGACCTGGCTTTCTCCCTGGTTTCTTGCACAAAACCCCTCTGTTACCCCTCTGTGGAAATGAGATCTTTTACAGCTTGGCTCCTATAATCTCCCAAAACATAATTGCTCTTCACTTTACCCCACGCTCCCCATTAGCTCAAGCACGGGTTTTGTCCCTCCCTTCCCATAAAGTAACACTGAGTTACTGAGTACAGAGCATCTCTTTGTGGATGTATGGTTGTGGAAGCAATTGGGCACATGCGTTTGAGGAGTGCTAGCGCTGATCATGCCCTAGGCATGACCAAGGAATATACAGCAGCTCAAGGAATATGCAGATCTGCGCAAAATAATCAGTGTCTACGTGTTTTTCCTTGCCTGAGTCTTCTGAGCTTTCTTTGGGCTGGGGTCAGAGTCTGTGAAGCCTTCTTCTCTCCTCCAAGTCATAGGAAACTTCTTTTGTTGTGAGTTAGATCGCACAGCTAAACTGACGTGCTATGAAAGGAGGATTGTCTTTTCTGTTCCCCTGCTCTAGCTTTTTGTGCCTCCGAGCGCACCCCCAGCCTGTCAGGCCCACAGTGGGATTAAGCAGCTCATCTCGCCTGATTCAACAATTATTTGCCCCTAAAAGGGGCGATCCCACTCCACCCCCTCCCTAGCCGTGCACCCCAGCAGCTTCCCTTCCTATGGCAGCGGAGCTCATCTTGTCTCACAGCGAGGATTTCAAGGGACCAAAACCAGCAGAAAACTAACTCTGCCGAAGGAGGCGAGGAGTATTTTTGCTGGATTAGCTAGGTGAGCCATCCCACCACAGGATCACACGAGCACAGCCTGGGGGAGGCAGGACTGCCCCGTTTGGTGTCCGAGAGCTGTTGGACAGGCTTGGCTGCATCATCGCGCCATACCCCACCGCATTGAAGAATCCGTGCCCAATGCTGGTCCGTGCCCCACATCTGAGAAAATTCTTCCGTTCCTCGCTCCTGGACGTCATGCAAACTCAGCAGGCCTGATTCAGCCTCCAGCTATCTGACTTTCCAAAGGCGCTCCCTTTTTGAATAGGAGCAATTGAGTTTTAGTAACTCTCTGCTTTCTCGTCTCTGGAAGATGTGTGACACGGGCCTGGCAGTTCAGCTCCACATCCACCGAGACATTTGGTAACTCAGCAATTTCTTACCTTAAATCAGAAAACAAAAATTACACAGACACAGTCCCCAAATTGTCACAGTTGGGCACCTACACATTGACCCGGAGCATGTGTTACTTTTTTCTTGATTATATTGACTCTGGTTCCAGAACCACCGGACAGGGATAAGCATGTACTGAATTGAGATGAATTTATGCCTATTTTGTATTGACACTGACATGTTTCAGTTTCCAGCACTATTATTAAAATGCAAATATGTAAGCTACGCCATCCATGTTTTGTGTTCTGATTTAATGGTGTAAATGAAGTGAGATTTTTTTTTTATCCTTTGAACAAAAGTTCCCTCAGAAAACTTTTGGCACTCTCTACTCCTTGCAGTGACCTTACATTGATACATTTTTTCTGTGTGTCTTCCTTTTCTTTTTTCCTTCATGCTTTATCTGTTGGCACAGAGCTAAATCCGAATTTCAGCAACCTGTTCCCAGGGCTAAACAGCCAATCTACTGTCTTTTAACTGTTATTTTTTAATTGTGTGGATCCTGGCTCTGTAATCTCAGACAAGAAAAGTTAAAAGCAGGGCAGCATTGCACGGTCTAGTCTTTCACAATGTATTTATATCCTGCATGAACGTAGTCATTTTACTTAGATCCAACATATATCTAAGATAGAAAACCTGATAGAATATTTGAGAAATGAGAACAAATATTTTGTCTTCAAATCTGGTAATTAAAACCTAATTTGTCAAACTAAAGGCATTCGATTGTGTTGACTTACATCATAGTGCTATAAGACCTGTAACACACAACACAGCTACTTCTGTAATCCTTTGATTTGTTTTTGTCTAAACTTTAAATAGTACAATAAAATCTTCTGGATAAACAAATGTGCATATAGAAACCTTGCATTGTTACACGGGTTTCTAAACACAGCACTGTATGTTCATTTTAAAAGGAAAATAGACAACTCTTCTTTAATTACCACCTTTTAGCTCTGTTTGCTTACTTAGAGAGATACTCCTATCTCTAAAGAAAGGAGCCTCCTCCTCTTCAAGGAAGTTATCCCATCACTTGTGTCCCACAGGAAACCTTGGGCTACGGGGCCTTTGCAGCATGGCAAGGTGGACGTGTTTCAGGCCAATACAGAAATTTGATCAGTGACTAATTGTACGTGACTAAACGTGGTTTGTTTTTTTTTTTCTTTTTATAGGAGGACAGGAATACTTAAATAGCGGTCTGCAGACAAATTGCTCACACCTCACTGCCTGTGGCCGCCTCAGTGGGTGCTATGCTGATGTGGTCAAGAAGCAAAAAATGAAAGGTGACTTAAAGTGACTTCTACTCTCTGGCTTGCAGGAGGGCCCGTGCTCGCTGCAGCAGCGCAGACAGCTTTGAATGAATCACAGGATTCCAAGATTTAGCGACAAACCTGGTCACGTGGGCAACCCGCAGCACAGGAGCTGCCAGAACAATGCGGTGACTAAGGAGGCTGATGTGATCCCTGGATGTAGAATACCTTCCGTAGGAGTAAAGAGGTGCTATTACAGTAACATTAAGGGAATAGCGTGTCTTGTTCTGGTGCCCACGCCTGAGAAAAGTGTTGTTGACAATTTAGGTTTCACAAAGGAGTAATAAGAGTTACATGATATCTAAGCAAAGCTGATTTATGGTAAGAGACTTACGATCAGTCTCTTTATTTTATTGAAAAGAAGACTAAGAAGGAACCCGATGATGAACAGTAGGCTGTGCAGGTTCTTAACTGCAAGGGGCTCTGTCATCCTACGGACAAAGACATAACCACATCCCTCTGCAGGAGGTGAAAGCTAGAAATAAGGTGGATAGGGTAGTTCAAGGTAAAGACCAATTAACTTCATCACAGTATTGTACTTGCATCATATTTTGGCTTGACAGCCACAGGAGCCCTTTTAATTACTATGGCAAAGGTGTCATGAAATGTGTGCGTGAATAATTGAGATGATATGCTATGTAAATAGGGCCAAATGCAACTACGGGCGCTCAGAGAACTCAAAAGGGCTGACTGGGACATCTGCATTTGAATAGCTCTTAAGGGAGGATTGTGCAAATCAAGGACTCTTTTGCTGCTATGGGCAATTCCAGGAGACGCTGGTTATGGCCTTCCTAGAAGTGTGATTGTCCTGTATTCCTTCCTGTGCCATCTCTGCCATGTTAGCCTGTAAAAACAATATGTCATTCATCTTCAAATTCCTCCCCAGGGCTGGATTCAGGGGTCACACATGTATTCAGGGAAAAAACACTCCTGTGCTTCTCTCCCATTAAAATCAATGCATTTTCAGGCTGTGTGAAGATAAACATAGAGTTCAGTCTTCTCTGAATGCGGCCAAGTAGCCTACTGATTGTGTCTAGGTAAAGAGCCGGTAGGGATCTTTCTTTCATTTCTTTGACTTCACACCAGTTTATTTCACGTTGTCTATTTAGATGCTAAGTGCTTTAAAGCGCAAACTGTCATTTCTATGGATGTAGTGTTTAGCACAGCTGAAGCCTGTCTTGATTGGGAGATCTAGATGCAACTTGAATGCAGATAATAGAAATTTATAATAAGGCTTGAATTAATGCCTAGTCTCCCATGCTGTATAGTTTGACATCAGTGCTGCTTTATCACTGCAAGCGTTTACAAAAGCTACAGTCTTTCTGAGAGGACTCATCAAATGCTGTTGTAGAAGGATTTTGTGCTTTGTCTCATAGCAAATATTTCCAGAAATGGACTGTTTCTTTTGCATGATCATCACAAATTAAGACCACACACATTTCATGTGCTCAAAGACGAGCAAAAGAAATCAACGTTTGCTAAACAGAAATTAATCTGAATCTAGCTAAGGACTGAAACGAAAAAAAGACTTTTAGCATACCCGGGCAGTCATTAGGTCCTTGGGTAACTGCCTGCCCTCAGCTCTCTGTACATAGCTCTAGTTGCTAGCAGATCCTGGTTGAAATTCAAATCAGTTTCAGCATTGCTGCTGTCTCTTCTAATTGACTCTGTCGATACACTCAGCTAGTGGGAGGGACAGAGGAGCAAAGCAGGCAGAAAGGACCAAATGATTTCTAACACATGCTAGGCTATTCACCAAAACGTTATGGACGCGGGGGCCTGACCCCGCGCAAGCTTTGGGATTCCCCGTGCCCTGCCACAGAGCACTCTGCCAGGAAACCGAGAGCAATTCTTTTTTTTAACGTTAGAAGCATTAGGTCCAGACAGCGGTTAAAAACCACAGCTCGGTTGGCGCTGAGCGCTGTGCAGCAGCGGAAGCTCGTGGAAAAATTCTGGCTGACTCATCCATAATTCATCTGGCGTCCCGGGGAACGTGCGCACTGGAGTGGGATCCCTGGCACTCCTGCAAGGGAGAGGCCTGCTGCCCCGGCAAGACGTGGGCAGCAACCAGCCCTCTTCCACCCAGGTAACCTCGCAGCCCTCAGGCTCGCCGCGGAGCCATCCCACTGCCTCTGAGAAGGACTGGTCTCCCCGCTGCAGCACAGGGCAGGGGAACGTAGCCCTGGGAGACTTAACGACTTGCGCTTCGTGACGATGCTGCTGCGGGGAAGGGTCAGCGAGGGAGTTGGCCCCATACCCTGGGATAACACGTGCAGTGATTTGAGGAATCCAGCCCAGCCCGTTCAATATTCGCATCTTCATACCTGTGCGCGTGTGACGTAAACTCTGCTTTGAGTGACTCTGCTCTTGGCGTACAACCTCCTGCTGGGCTGTGTTTCCAAGGTGAAGGGCTGGCCGGGTGTTATTAAACCTTAATCATCTGTTCACACAGAACCCAAAAGGTAGGTGGCTGCAACCCAGGGCAAAGTAGTTTTTAAGCCTGACCTTCAGCTTGGAGGTAGCTAAGCAACATATTCCATGTTGAGGGATTTCAGTCACCTGATCAGGTTATTTTAAAGGTATCACTGGCCTGAAGAGACAAGTAGAAAGTCTTGCAGGCTGTTTGAAACAAAACCAGAAGAAACAGGATAAATATCAGAGACTATTTGTGATTTGCAGTTGTGTGTAGTAGCCTAAACTCAGGGGAGTTTGCAAGAGAATCTTATGGAAAAGAATGGTGACGAGTAGCAAGAAAAAAATTACATAGACAAATGAAAGTAGATGTCAATTACTTCACCTCCATCCGTGCATTTCTTCTACTGCCTAGGGCTGAAGGAGCTGCCTCCTTCAGGATTGACTGCTTCCACTGATTTTCTGAAGGGATGAATGAAGTTCAGAGTACTCAGAATACCAGAGCTGTAAAATAAGCTTGCGGGAAATCTGTCTATCAACCATTAGTACTGGGACTGGGTGGTCAGCTATGCAACTTAGGCAGAGCAAAGAGCTGAAGAGCATGCACACACTGTAGTGCCCAAACACAAGGGCCTAGGGATGTCCAGCTGGATTGCAGATGCCCCAGACACCTGTAGATCAAGAAGGCTGTACGCCATAATGCTTGCCGCCGTCTTTAACTTCCACCCGACCACTCTATTGGTGAGAGCATGGAATAGCTTGACAAAACAAGATTCAGAACTCATTAGCTAGCACACACAAGTCAAAACCATCAGTTATGTTCAGAGTCTGCAAATGTATATTCTACTTCCAGAAGCAGCTGTGTTTCGGGAAATTATCTTTTCAGGGCTGTAGTCATTGTCGCTACCCTTGATCATTAAAAAAAAAATAAAAAAAGACATAGAGTCATAATCTAGAAAATGTAGCACGTTTTAAGAACAAAAATTTTGCCTAGCCAAAGCTAAGTTTCTTTACTACATGATGTTTAATCTCACACATACTTCCATGGTTATTTTCTTGTCTTAAATCTAATTACGTTCCAGTATTTCAGTTTGTTATATCTATTTTCCTCTCATGTTCTGCCACTGTTCCTGAGAGTACACTCCATTGCACAATTCTCTGTATTATTTATTTTGAGGCAGCTTCTGGGATGAAGAATTAGTCCTGGGATTTATCCACGGTTTTGACAGTGGCCAGCTGGGTGACTTCTGGACAAGTCACTGCACTTCTTCATCACTGTTTTCCCAGCATTAAGAGTGGGGTAATAACCCTTTTTGAAAGCACATGGAGATCTGCAGATGAAGTGCTATAGAGTTTATAGTCCCTGTTTACAGCAACAATTTCACTGATGTAGTAGACTTACGTACTGAAGTTTTCCTTTTTTTTTTTTTTAACAGATGAAAACCTGAAGAGCAGCACCTGCCAAAGTGCTTATTAACCTAGAACAGAACTGGGGAAAACAGACAATCACTGAATGTTTCTTTTCCTCAGCCTTTTAAACTAGATGTTTGTGACCTATTTGGAACACGTACAATCAGTGCAGACTTTGCCCATTGGTTCTGATTTTTGTTTTCTTAAGGTGGCCTCTGAGGGAACAAATGCAACATTTCTTATACCTGTGACCATGTGCACCCTCGGCCCAGCCAGGCAGGGGTGCTGCTTGAACTGTAGCAGCCCCAGGACGTGGTAGGGAAGAACTGCCTGAATTTGAGAGGAAAGCCTCGCTGTGACACTTGCTTTTCGGTCCTGCCTGAGAGTTCACTGAACTCCACACAGAAGGTCTGTCAAGTTAGGAAAGTTTTCCGTAGTCTCTGCCTCTTCAAAAAACACGAAACAGCCAGATTAAATCTGTTTTGTAGTGACTTTTGTGTCATCGGATAGAGGAGTTGCTGAAGAGATGCAGGCGCAACAGCCAAGTAATTGTGCTAGAGATGCATGAATTCGTTTTAGAAGATGTTTCCTGTTTCACCCTTATGCATGATCTTCTCTTAAAAAAGTGAATTTAAATTAGTACTAAATACATTGTCTTAAATAGTATCAACTATGGGAAAGGTTCTTTCAACTCCATAACATATATAATCATGATACTGTAGTAATCTTGTACAGTAATCAGTGTATCTTATCTCTGAAGTTCACATTTGGAGTTCAATTATATATCAAAAAAATCCCTGAAAGTCAGATTGCTACTGGCTTGCCTTTTCTTTATTACCTCATGTTTATTTTTCAGTCATGCACTGCATAGTTCAAACATTGCGTGTCCCTTAGTAGTGAACATCTCCATTCCTGTCCAGATACAGGGCCCTGCCTTTGATACCTGCTATGCTATGCACCAATATGAAGCTCGATTTACCAGTGAGAATCCAAGGGAGTTCAAAATCCTGCTAGCACAAGTGAGCTTGGAGGACCAGGACTAGGACTTCTGTTCTGGAGCTGCTAGTCAGAGATTTTTGCAGTGTTAGAGTCAATGCTTTGTCCAGCATCTGAGCCCTAGTAAACAAAGGCAAAACTGTGCGGTGCCTAATATTTTGATGTTTATTTTAAGAGTACCATTGTGCAATGCCAAATTCAAGAATTTGGCTCATGTGTCTTGATTTTTGTAACTAAAGCACTGTTGGTCAAACTGTTTTCCTTCGTAATTGTGGGAGGAAAACATGTAAGCAGATCGGAATTGTGCACCACAACAATGAACGTAACTCTCATTTAAGGCACAGGATATGAGATAGAGGAATCAAACTGGAGCCAGCTGAGGACAGCTCTTCTACCAGGCACTCACGTTCCCCTAAGAGGATTTTATCCAACTCTTGAAACCTAGCTGGGATATTTCTTCCAGTAGAGCTACACCTGTAGTGTAGGCAGGGTGCAGACATTTTACCACAGTCAGACCATATGCAGCTTGGTTACACTTTGCTGTGTTCTTGGCAGCACTGAAGGAGCATGAATTAGTGAATTTTTTCATGTATGTGTTTGTAAAAGGCACAGTACTGGATGTTCGACATCACTGAGGAGCCAAAATAAATATACTGTGGTAATGACCTTCAGGATGTGGAAAAGAATGTTATATCAGTTAATGATAAGTAAATAGAATAACAATTCAGGCCTTGTTAATTTGACAATGTCTTTAAATTCAGTATGGTAGGAGATACCTGGCCCCTTCCTACCATGCTTTTTAAGTTCTGCACTAAGCATTGGAGGCTACATATTACACCTGTACAGTATGTCCTTTCTTCTCAGTTAAAAATTAAAGTAAAAGGTCATTCTTGAACAGGCTTAGAAACTATACAGGGTTTTGGTAAAATACAGGGCTAATTCTAGTTGTATACAGCCCTTCCTCCTCTTCCTGCCTTCCCTTGCTTTTAGGACCCATATTAAAAGGAAGAAGAGTTGTCTTTCAGGCAGTGTTGATGTCCATCTTCAGTACCCCGCTTGAAAAGATCTTGCTGGATATGTCATCGTTACCATTCATTTCTTCAGAAACGTAGAGAACCCTTGGTTGCCAGAGCCAGAAAACATAAGCTCAGATAACCATCACTTGGCACTTCTTGCTGGCCAATATTTAACTACTGCTTTCATGCACATTTGTTACTAGCAGTTCATTAACAAGGAATGATTAGTTCCTTGTTACAGCGGGGGGGGGGGGGGGGGTGTCCTAAACTTTTCCTGCACTGTTGCCCCAGCGCTGTTTGCTGGTTTTATCTTCTAGTTCATATCAGTCCTGCCTGAGCCAATACCAAGCTGTAAACCGCACACCTGACCAAGGAACATTTGAAAGGTTTGTGTGGCTGCATTTATATTCTCTATGGGTAGACATGGTTATAAGACTTCCTTTTCCTGCATTTTTCACTGTGATTCAATATTCCTTCTGTACATAAGACTGTGGCACTTTAAATATGGATCGTGCTTCCATTTAAATTGATAGAGAATTTGTGTTAGAAGTTTGATAGAGAAGTTGCTGCCTTCTCTGCTATTAATAGTATTACTGCTTTATATAACTACATGATTCCCATACAGTGGATAAATTATAACAGACAAATAAGAATCTCTGCCCATAAGGAACTTTTACTTCTGGATAAAAAGAGATGAAAGGATACAGAGCAGGAAAGTTCAATGCAGAAAACAGACCGAGGTTTGGAGGGTAGAGAGAAAATGCTGCAAAGAAGCAGCAAGTCTGCAAAAGGTCAAATCTTATCCTAGAGATGAGGGGCAGTCAACAGAATTAGGGCCAGCATTAACATCTCATACGATGTACAGCAATTCCTGGATTATTGGTGAAAATTGAGATGTCAGTAACTGAGGTGAAGAGGCTATTTTTCCTATGAACTGTTTAATTTTGCAAGTGTATTTATTTCATCTCGCCCAAGATCTATCTCACCTCTTCCTATGAGCCAGCGATGACGTGTCACTGAGTCACGTCTCGCATCAGCTGCACTGCACCTTCAGCAGCTTCTGGTCCCACCTCTTCAGTATTTTGCCAGCGCTACCTCCCGTTCTCCTTGCTCAGACACAAAGCTCAGGCAGGGAAGTGGGACAGCGAGCCAGCCCATACCCGCTGCTGCTCTTCCTGCTGGGCCACCTCTGTGCCAAGGTTGGGCTGCACACACAGCTTAGCTTTATGCTGACCAGGCATGTCAGGAGGCTGCTTGGTGGCACCTAACAGGGCATACGGGACCCACAAGGGCCAGGTAAAGACCCTTGTGCTGAATTGCATCAAATAAAGGAATTCATGCTGCAGGTAGAGGCTTTGGAGAGGAAAAGCATGCTTTGAACAATGTGCTGTCTCTAGAAGCCAAATATGTACTAAAAGAAATCACTAAAAGCAAACAAAACCCCCACAAATTATACTATAATCTAAAATGGCATAGATTTAAATTTCCCGTACAGTGAGTTTAAAGTAAATATCTCATGCTTGTAAAAATATTGTAAGACATTATAAAGGTTTCAAAGTCAAGCACCCATAATAAGAAGAAACACATTAATTTGGATTAAGCTTTGCAGCTTCAGTTCTTTCCCTCTGAGTGCACTTGCATCCTGATAGTCTTGATTTGTATGATCACATGTAACTTCTTCCAGAACGCAGAATGCTTGATTAAGCAGGAACCGGTTCATCTGTTTTTGTCAAATGTGCTAGAATGGGAGGGATGTCCTCTAGGTACCTCTCTTTCTCCATTAACTGCTGACTGAACCAAGGTGAGAACTTAGGTGAGATACCTAATGCATTGGTCAGTGAAGTGATTCCCACTTCTAGTACTGACACAGAATGCTCTTACTGGGCATACTAGACTTGTTCCCAGTAAAGATCACTACCAGCTGTTCCATGACCAGTGCAAGCCTTCCGCAGAGAGAAATTGTAGTGCTTGATGGCTTCTGGTATGCTTCCACAGGGCATCACTTGCTGGCTAAGAGGCCTATGTGGCCCAGTAACCTTATGTCAATCAGAACTAAAACATATCTCTATGCACTAGTTTGTACCTTTCTACAGTCTGGCAACAACTTTTAGAATTGCATTTTCAGGTTCTTCAGAGTCTCAAGTGAACGTTTTTTAGCATGGACCCTCATCTAAAAATCCAGGCTGATCGGTGCAGCAAACAAGAAAAATCTAACTTAATTAAGCTAAGGATAGGATTTTCATATGTGATTTGTATTGCTGTCACTAATGAGCTGATTCTCCAATACAACTTCATGCTATTGGTTATTGTCAGAGAGAATGACCTTCTCTACAACATATGGCCTCCTATAGACTGCACATTTGCAAGGGTTAGTTCGGAGCTGGGGATAAATGCTACCTGCCGTATGAATTTAATATGGCACTTCTGTAAACTTGCAAGTTGCTAGAACTGTGCTCTCAAGTCTGGCAGCCAACTGCAAGACACTATATAAAAGGAGGTGTTTGCATTCACATAGTTTAGTCAAAGTTGCTTGGCACGTCAACAACATAACATATTCACTAGAAGAAATAAGGAGTCTCTAGCACAATGACAACATATTCACTAGAAGAAATAAGGAGTCTCTAACAAGCAAGTTTATCTTAGAACTCCTAACCCCAGACCATTAAAATTAAGCAAACTACTTGTTTATCAAAACCTTCCTTTAATTACCAAGAACTAGCCAAGTGTGACAAATCCATGACAACACTGAATTGTTAGTTTCCTGCAATCTTTATGTTTAAAAATAAATTCCTCTCTACCAGGAGACTTAACCTACTAGGGCCTGGGAGTAGAGACAGCATTTGCCTATTAACAAGCATTATTATATATTCATTACCTTATGAAACAGAAAAGTGAACTGAAGTTAGCAATGAACAATGGAGAGCTTTTTGAGATGGAGATTTGCACTTGTGTTGGATCTGCAAGGTTTTGGTAGTGGGAGGGTTACAGGGGTGGCTTCTGTGAGAAGCTGCTAGAAGCTTCCCCTATGTCAGATAGAGCCAGTGCCAGCCGGCTCCAAGAAGGACCCACCGCTGGTCAAGGCCGAGCCCATCGGCAACAGTGGTAGTGCCTCTGGGATGATGTATTTAAGAAGGGGAAAAAGTTGCTGGGGCACAGAAACTGCAGCTGGAGAGAGAAGTGAGAACATGTAGGAGAAAAAGCCCTGCAGACCCCCAGGTCAGTGAAGAAGGAAGGGAGGAGATGCTCCAGGCGCCGGAGCAGAGATTCCCCTGCAGCCTGTGGGGAAGACCCTGGTGAGGCAGGCTGTCCCCCTGCAGCCCAGGGAGGTCCACGGTGGAGCAGATCTCCACCTGCAGCCCATGGAGGACCCCACGCCGGAGCAGGTGGGTGCCCGAAGGAGGCTGTGACCCCGAGGGAAGCCCGCGCGGGAGCAGGCTCCTGGCAGGACCTGTGGACCCACAGAGAGAGGAGCCCACGCTGGAGCAGGTTTTCTGGCAGGACTTGTGACCCCGCGGGGGACCCACGCTGGAGCAGTCTGTGCCTGAAGGACTGCACCCCGGGGAAGGGACCCACGCTGGAGCAGTTTGTGAAGAACTGCAGCCGGTGGGAAGGACCCACGTTGGAGAAGTTCATGAAGGGACCCCACGCTGGAGCAGGGGAAGAGTGTGAGGAGTCCTGCCCCTGAGGAGGAAGGAGCAGCAGAGACAAGGTGTGACGAACTGGCCCCAACCCCCACTCCCTGTCACCCTGTGCCACTGAGGGGGGAGAAGGTAGAGAATTTGGGAGTGAAGTTGTGCCCGGGAAGAAGGGAGGGGTGGGGGGAAGGTGTTTTAAGATTTGGTTTTATTTCTTTCTCATTACTATATTGTTATTGGATTGGTAATAAATTAATTTTCCCCAAGTCAAGACTGTTTTGCCCATGATGGTAATTGGTTGAGTGATCTCTCCCTGTCCTTATCTCGACCCACTAGCCCTTTGTTATATTTTCTCTCCCCTGTCCAGCTGAGGGGGGAGTTATAGAGCGGCTTTGGTGGGCACCTGGTGTCCAGCCAGGATCAACCCACAACAGCACTCCACACTGCTCCTCAGCCTTTCTCAAAATATACCAAGTATATTAAATATGAGGGGATCTGTATATACAGATTACTGTTTGTTCCTCTATGAAGCTGTAACATGGAGGTCAAATTAGGTGTTGCTGATTTTCACTATTTCATTGCAAATCCTTCAATACTTTTTTTAGCTGTCAAAGTCAAGGGACTGCAGTAAGAATCCCAGCTTTTATATTTTTTAAGCAAGTTTTTAATTCTTCTGTATGGCAAAAGCTTGTAAATATGAAAGGAAGGCCTCCTCAAAGCTCAGAAACAGATGGCAAATAACCAACCACCTACCCATCCTTTCTAAATGTCTTATTTTTAAGAAAATGGGCTTTTAAGCCAGCTTCATTTGTGGGTGGGCATTGACTCATGAGTTTTGAACATTTTCTGTGGCAATGCAAATCTGGATCAAAACTTAAATTTTATGTTTCAAAAAGGACTGTTGAAATTTTTTTTAAAGCAACAGAAATGCTTGTATTCCATTTAGTTTTCAGACTATCCAAATTAAATATGTATTTTCAAACCACTCAAGCATTCCCTTACATTGTTACTAGTCAAAACACAAAAGAAACCTGTTAGCATGTCAGTTGCAGGAGGTTTTAAGAAGAGTTTAAGCAAGTGCCTGTCAGGAATGCTCATGGGATAGCTAGTCCAGCCATGGAGGGTAAAGGAGGTCAGATAACCTCTCAGTCTTTCTCAGCATTTTGATTCCTAGAAAGGAAAACTGACTTTATTATTAAGACACTTCCATGGGGGGCAGTACCATGCAGCTGTAACAAATCGGTGACAATACTGCGGCTTTTATATAGTAAAGATTTTCGTATCATACTCTATAGCATCCTCACACAGGTAAGTTCATAAGGTAAGTTAAAAGAAGTTGCCAAGTAGATAAGATTCAGTCATTTTTAAGCTGATTAAACAATATTGTTGATGACAGAGGTTAGCATAGGCATGGCTTGGCAAACAATAACTGCTGATCATCATAATAATAGTATGTATGTACCGGAACAGGAAGCTACTCTTCCTCCAAGCTTCTGAGCATATACATTGCAATCATGACAGCATATATAATGGCAAGTTAATCTTAAAAACAATCACCTGCAAAATCATGACCTCGTTTGAAATATTTTAATTGCTCTGTCATGCAAGTATTCTCCAAGGTTACTATGACTGAACAAAGTTAGAAAAATACTTTACATTTTGTCAGATGATGTGCTTCGTAGATGCATGTTTTTGTACTCTTAAAATAAAAGGAGGCAACAGTCTGTACATCCTACAGCCTTCTGGTATATTTAATATATTCCATAAATCATAACATAATGATCAGTCCTGTACAGTAAAATACTACTATCTAACAAGAGCAGCAGATCTTCAGGATTTCAGATCTCAGCAGATATATAGGATTTCATGCTAACTGGTTTCCCCAGAACAGATTTGAAAAAGGGAAACTACAGATTGGCAGTAGGACTGGGATCAGCTACAATAACTAAAAATTATTAAAACTCAGTGTTTTCACCTGACAGTTTCACGTTCCTGAACTCTACTCAAAATCTGCTTCTGCCACCAAGATTAGCATGTGGAACATTTGAATTTGTAGGTGTGAGAGATGCAGAGAGGAAAAAAATAGTTTCTCATATGTAAACATCTATTTTACTGAAGAGCCAAGTGAGCTAAAGAAAAAAGCACGACGGAACTCCATCTGCGTGCAATTCCTGGAGCCTTACTCATCCCACTTCCTGATTCTCCTTTTGGGCCTCCCTTCCCTTAGGGCCCTCCCACCTCTATAAACACCATAACAATAATTATCCCGTCAGTGGAGACTTAAACATTCTTGACATCCTAACATCTAACAAGTACAGGACATTTCACAAAGGCCTAGCCTGGCTTTCAAGAAGTGGGTCAGCTTGACACATCCCATGTGTTTCTGAAAGCCTGCAGTCTTTGAGCTTGCTCATCTATGGTAATGGGCACCCTACCAATGCACGGACTGGAAACAAAAAACTGCCTGGTTTGCCAGGGGAACTTTAAAATGTTTACCGAAAGTGCATAACTTGTAAATTTCCATCCTAAACATCATATAGAGGGTGTCCTATGGTGCCCGGCCACACAGCAGTTTCCAAAGTCGGCAGTTTTGTGACCCACCTGCCTCTCATTAGTTAACAGGGTACTGGAACTCTTCCAGCCGCTCGCAGGAGTCAGGCTGCCGATGCGCCCAGCCAGGGCAAAGGGAAAAGGAGTGCAGAGTGTTTCAGTCCATTAGCCCAAGGAGGCTGGATGATTAGCTCTTTTCTTCTTTCATTTCGTCTTTTCCTGTCCTTCAACCTCACTTCACTTGGTTACATAGCACAAAGGGATTTTTTTAGTCTGGGCTGATCTGGCCAAACAAACTCTTTTACTGTAGAAATTCTGGCCACTGTGAATTTTTTTTTTCAGTCAGTCTTCAATGGTTTTTCTTATATTTCAACATTTAAATCATGCCAACTTGCTTCCACCCTCGGCAGAAATTCATGATGACTCAGAAATGGATCTTGACCCTCTCTCTGAGAATCACTTCTCTAATAGTGTTATGGTTTGATATCTGTTTTCACAAAAGGAATAAACCAATGTGTCTCATCATATTTTCTATCCTGCCCCCACATAAATTTGTCTTGTGAATAAAACACATTCAATTGAGCTTGGAGGGCATTTTATTTCTGTGCTCATTTTGACATTTTAGTTAGAATATGATGCTTGTACAGTAGCCCAGGCAGTAGAGACTATAAAATCTTCCATTTATGATCTATCCCAATGAACAAATTTTCAGTTCCTCTTAACCTGCCTTTTAATACTGGGCAAAAACCCACCATATGCACCAGAAAATGATGAAAAATAGTTGTTCTTCAGTGTGGAAAGAGGATACAGTAAAGAGCTACAAATAATAATTTTGGAAGAAAAGCCTGAAGTTAACTATGAATAAACTTTAAACTCATTAACAAAATGCAAAAAAAAATGCAAAGAAATTGGACTGTAGAGACTAAATTTGGTGAGAGTTTGTACAAAGAGTGGATCATACTTCTATAAAACTTGGGGTCCCCATAGATCACAGTGGTGATGTACATACCAGAAAGGTAAGAACAGAATACAGAGAACAAGCCTGCTCCCACTGTGTATACACACTAGTGTTCCAAGTACCAAAACTAAATAGATATATATCTCTCCCTATATATTGTTTTATATATATAAACACCACAGCCGAAGCATTGGCAAACAAGAGAGATTTCTAATCACTCTTGGTCTAAGATAGGCACAGGTATAGTTGACTCATACAAGAAAATTATTTCTATTAGCGGATTGCTCAGTTTTATAAAAGCAGAAGCACCGTGTTATGTATGAGCAGCAATATAGTAATACTGTAAATTGCAACTTGATTACCATTTGATTCAACCAAGTTAATAGCTGATGATGGCCTGTAATTCATATGTGATTCATTTTGGCAAGTCTTTCATTTGTCAGTTCATCAAGCCTATCCTATATATGAGCAATTAAATTAGCAGGAAAAAAAATAGTCCAAATAGCAAAGGGCTCAGCAAAAAAATCCTCCAGGTAGTTTGGGGACATCTGTCCTTAACACTGTTGAAATACCATAGCCTACTTCTTAGTGGTTTTCTTTTCTTATTAGGACCAGTAATTCAGCACAGTAGTACAACAATAGGTATCAGCATAGGTACAACAATAAATAACACACTGCTGATTTCCAAGCAGCTTCCTGAAGCAGGCAAAATTAATTCCCAAACAGTTACAAAGAAACTATGCATTGGAAAAACTTAACCAGGAGAAATACTGAACAAAGAACAGTGAAGTTACCATCACTACCAATGGGAGATACTAGATTTCAGAAAGCGGCTGGAAATTTGTCAGGCTGGCAGCCGTAGGGCACATACTAAATTCATGTGTAACTAGGAGGCTTGGTCCTACAGGGGGGACAAAGGACACGCACAAAACCAGAGTCCCAAGGAGAATCCTGCCTCTGTTTCTTGACGACAGCCAGAATGCTATCGGCATCGCTGGCATGGATGGCCATAGCCCACTTACTCACTCTTAATGAAAACACAGACAGCAGCCAACACAAGATTCAGGAGTTAAATTAACCTCAGCAACGTTGAGGCCATGGCTCAGAACGCTCTGCTGTGAGAAGAGGATGTGCTTGTGCAGTCAGGAGAGCTTTATTCTTACTGATGCTGCCTGGAGGGTGTCAGTCAGGGGCTGCTCTCCCCTCTCCTCTGTCTCGGGGTTCCCCAAGGAGAGCCGACGGGTGTACCAACAGTGAGCGGGTGCCCACACAGCGCGTCTGCCTGGAAGACCTGGGTCCTGGAGTAACGGAGGGATCTGATCACCTGCACTCACTTTAAAACCTGTGTCCGACACGTTGACACCCTGTTGATATGTTCAACAAGTGGCCAAACAAATACCCTCAGTTGCTGGAATGCTTGGATTGCATTTTCTTTGGTTGAAACTAAAAGTAAACATAAATAAAAAACCAAGCATACAGAAGAAAATCTCTGCATATGAAATTAGGCCTAACAAGGCTTTTCTGCAAAGCAGAATAACTTCTAGCTGATCCATCTACTGAAATTATTTGAAAGCATCAAAAAAAACCCCACCTGAAAACCAAAGAGATTTTGGTGGACTAGTTAAGGTTTTGCAGTGTTTCAAAAGGCCTTTGATTAAATCCCTAAGCCAGAGACGACTCAAGCAGCTAAGTAATCACTGGCCAAAAAGAAAAGTACTATCACGGCTCAAAAACTGGAGACGGAAAACAAAGAGCGGAATTCAAGAGTGAGTTTCTGCGATGGCGGAAGGTTAACAACAGCCTGCTTCGGGGCTCTACAGAGAGCAAGTCTCGTATTGTTGCTGTATTTACCACTGATCTAGAAAGAGGGCTATATTGTGAGATAGTAAAATTTGCAGCTGTCATAATTATTTCAGTTAAGCAAGACAAGACAGGACTGTGATGATGAGGAAGCCCTAACGAAAGAGAATGGATCACGTAATGGTGAATTAAGTTCAATATTAAAAATGCAAAATAACTCACGTTAGAGAGGAACATGAGTACTGCTTCTAAAACTGACAAGTTCCAATTCATTTATGTCAACTGAAAAGTAGAAACTGGGCATTCATGCAAGTATCTCTGTGCTACCTCTAATCCTCGTGAAGCTGTAGTCAGAAAACAAATAAGCTAATAGAACACAGGAGGAATAAATAACATCCTAGTTAATACTGGGTATTAGAATACCTCTACATAAAGGAATTTATTTTCTCCGCTGGCATAGTTTACAGTATATCCTACCTCAGAAAAAGCAATGTGGATGAGTCTGTCTGGGGGCATGTTTGGGGGAAGAGGCTTTTATAAAAACCTATGTTTTGATAGATTTGGATTATTTATCCTAGGGAGGTGGTAAATGACGGGATAAAAGCAATCAGAGCAGCGAGTAACGTCAAGAATTAAGCACGGAAACACCTGTTCTCCTGTCTTACTGTACAAGAAACAGGAACTTGATGGTGGCAATCTCAGAATGGGTGACATGAAATATGTCTGCATGAAGGCTAAGTGAGCTACAACTCAGGAAGTAGCTATGGCAGAAAATTTATTGAAATTCAAAAAAGAGTTAAGATTTCATCTACACTTATGAATGTAACAAATATGTCCCCCAAAGTTTTTTAGCCAAACACTGCATTTTTAAAAATTTAATTCTGAACTACTAAGCTTCATGGTTTACAACAACCTCTAGATACTAGAAAGCAAACTGAGATCTAGTGGAAGATAGTCTACCAGTGCCAGGGTAATTGACCCTCCGGCATGATTCAGCATGTGTTTTGACGTCCATCCTAGGCGTTTCTACTCTTGCATAGTCTGCAGCTCCTTTTGATAGGGTATTTTTAGATAATTGCATTTTGTCCAGCCACAGATGCTACCAGACATCATGGAGCGGTCTTGTGTGACAGGATATTTTGGTGACTATAGATGGGAAATGTTTAGTTTCTTACAAGCCTTTGAGTGTCACACCTGCATTACCTCACCAGCCATTTCACACAGGTGAAGCATAATTAACCTCCCCTATTTCCTGCTTCTGTACTTGCTCTCCAACACGCTGGCAGCTGGAAATTATTTGTGAAGTGCCCAACATTTCAAGTTCTAGGCCTGCCAGTGAAATTCCCTTCCTCTTCTGATGTTTTCAAAGCCATGCTTGCCTGTCTGTAGATGTTCCTCTTTCATTGCTGCCACGTTGAAGTACGAGCGCAGGCAAAGGGCCGAGTCATCGATGACATTAACCATAGGTAAAAACACGCCTCAAAGCGCAAACCGAAGGAGGAAAAAAAGACCCCGAACCCCCCTCCCAGGAACACTGTTCTCCTCCCGCTGTCCTCGCCAGCCGAGGCATTCCCAAACTTCCCCATCTTCCGTGGGCCGCCCTGCCCTGCTCTCGGTGGCACTTCCCCAGCCTCTCCTGACAGGAGACAACCTCCCACACCACCCCAGGCGCCGGCCCGGCCTGTCGCCATTTATTTCCTCCACCCGCCGTCGCCGATGGCGGCACATCCCCCTCCTCCTCCCCCCCCCCCCTCAGCGCTTCAGCCGCCGCCCTCGCGCCTCGGCGCCCGCCTGAGGGGAGGAGGCCCCGCCCCTTCTCCCCGCCCACCGCTGAGCGCGGGGTTTGGCGGGGCGGGGCGGGGCAACGGGCAGGGAACGGCGGGCTCAGCTGACGGGGGGGGGGGGGGGCGGCGACGCGCGGCGGCGCCTCGCGCCGGGGCTGGACACAGAGGGAGGGCGGGCGGGAGCGCGCGCGCGCGCGAGACGGGAGGCGGAGGCGGCGGCAGCCAGCCCGCCCCGCCGCGGCGCCTGGCGCGCGCTCTCCCCCCCGCCTCGCTTCCGCCCGGCGCCGCTGCTCTCCCCGCCTCACTCGCTCCCTCCGCCCGCGGCTCCCTCGGCCCGGCCCGGCCCGGCCCGGCCCGGCTCGGCTCCGCCGCACCCTGCGACGCCCCTCGTTCCCATCGGGCAGCTCCGCCGCCGCCGTCGTCGTCGTCGTCGTCATCGTCCCCCGCCCCCTTCCGAAACGCTCCGGTTGGGGGTGACCCGCCGGCCAGAGCCGCCGGCGGTCGCCTCGCTCCGCAGCGCCCGGGCCTGCCCGTCGCTCCGCCCCGGGCCCGTCCGGTGACAGTCGCGACCGCGGGAGGTGGCGGCGGAGGAGGAGGAGGAGGCCGGAGCCGGGATGTCCGGGCAACAGCAACAACAGCCGCCGCCGCCGCAGCTCCCCTTGGCGGCCGCCGCTCCCCCGCCGGCGCCGGGGATCCCCTCTGCCGCCGCCGCCAACCCCGGCCCCGCACCGGCCGCCGCGCTCCTGCTCCACCCGCCGCCGCCGCCGCCGGCCACCGCTGCGCCGCCGCCACCCGCCGCCGCCGCCGCCGGCAGCGGGCCCGCGGCGACGGGGGGCGGCGGTACCGGCGCGGCGCTGGGCCTGTCGGCGGGGAGCAGCGGCGGCGGCGGCGGGAGCAGCACCAGCGCCCCGGCGCCGTTCCCGCACGGCGACCCGGCCCTGAACGAGCAGGAGAAGGAGCTGAAGCGGCGGCTGAAGAGGCTCTACCCGGCCGTGGACGAGCAGGAGACGCCGTTGCCCCGCTCCTGGAGCCCGAAGGACAAATTCAGTTACATCGGCCTCTCCCAGAACAACCTGCGGGTACACTACAAAGGTGAGGGCCCGCTCGGGCCGCCGCGACCACCCCCCACCCCCCTGCCCCGGCGGGGCCCTCCCCGGGCCGGGGGCTGCGGGCCCGACCCCTCGGTCGGGCAGTGGGCACAGGAGTAACAATAACAGGAAATAACACACGCTCCTCTCCCTCTTTCCTCTCCTTCTCTGTGTTCTGAGCCCCTAAATTGCTCGCAGCGTGGAGAGAGGGGTCTTGGTTTTCCTTATTTCAGCTTTATTTTCTCTCCTTTCCCCCTCCCTCCCCCCGTTTCTGTCGCGGTGCGGGGGAAGGGGGGCTGGGGGGGGGGGGCAAGGGGCCGCCCCCGCCTCCTTATGCTTCTGGAGTGGGCATTATGTAAAACTCCGTGAGACTTCCTCCGTGGATTCAGGTATCACCAGAAGGTTTGGGTCTGAGGCAGGAGAATAAAGGAGGATCGGCATGACGTGTCCTGTTTATGGTAATGAGCGAGAAAAGAAGTGCCCTTTTTTTTTTTTTTCTCTCGAGAATAGCAAGGGTTAAATGGAGTTAAGAGCAGCAAGCGTTAAGCTATTGAACACGGAAATGACGGGAGGGGAAAGCACAGAGAAAAACACGGTTTATTTTTAAACTGTGAAAAAATGGAATTAAAGTCACTGGTAACAGTCTTGCCTAACTATTGTACAGACTACAGAGTGATTTGAGGGAAGGAATGACAATAGGGCTTACATTAACGAAGGTGACTTTATAACTTTCTTCCTAGATGTTTCAGAGTTGCAGTTACTGATTTTCAAAGAAAAGGAAAAAATCAGAGTATGCGTTTGTATAAATCAGCAAGAGGCAATAGAGGAAAAACTTGTGTTGATTGTTATGAAATGTCATAAAACCTGGAAACATAAGCGTACACTCTGACCTGAAAAAACACAGACACATCTGGTGTTCTAGGCCCAAGTCCTAAAGTAGAAGTGTTGTGGATTCAAAACCACTTCTGAGTTGGCTGTGAGGAACTGGATCTTTTGTCAGTCTGTAGTCAAATGAACCTAATGGGAGGGGAAGAAAAACAACCTTGCAATTACCCTTTCTTAGGGTTTACAGTGGAGAAATTCAAGTGAAATCTCGATAAACATGTTACTGTTTAATCGGAGGAGGAAAACGGCAACACAAACACATGGCAGGATTTGGCTGCCATGAAAGGATTAAATGTACTCTCAGAGACTTTTTTTTTTCAATAGAGAGGCTTTATTATTACATACAAAATACTCTGTTAAAAATGCAAAGTTTAATGCACCATACAAAGATAATAAAGGAGGTTGATGACTATAGAGCAGGTTTCTGGGAGGTACTGAGTGATTTAAGGACGTGTTATTTAATACTTAACTCTGAATTTCCTGGCTTTTGTTCAGTGTTTTATGACCTTGTATTTTTAGAAGCATTTTGTATTTTCTGGTGCTTAGTGGTGGCGGGTTGTTGGTTTTTTTTCTTACAAGATGATCATAGCTTTATGGCCCACAAGTCCTTCTGCTGGTTTGTTTTGCTTTGACTGACTCTTCCTGCTCGTGAGCTAGAATTTAGAGATGGAACCCTTCTGGTCTGCCAGTGTAATTGTAGAGGTATATTTTCAAGCTTTCTTTGTGCTATCCCTGTTTTTCCTCACTTCTCCCCTTTGCCTTAGTGTTAAAAAAAGAAATTAATTACCTCAAAGAAATTACAAGAGGCTCAGCATGTTGCCAAAGTATAGGTAACATAGGAAATACCATAGATACGCTACCAGAAGTTATAAAGCACAATTAGGTTATAATAATAAAATACCTTTATTCTAGCTCTTAAATAATAGTAAGTGATGAAGGTTGAAGATTTCCTAGATTAGCCCAGAGGACTGTGAGAAGGAGAGGTGCCAATACAACACGTATAGACTTTTCTTTCTCCTAACTGCAAATGGTAGTGAATGGCCTCTTAAGTGGCCCATCTTTTCTTCCTGGTAATTTAATGAAGGTGGCTATTAGGACAGCCCCATGTATATGTTACCAGCCTGGCACCTGGTGTTGCGCACTGGGCTAAGCAATGAATGGGTATCCAAGCATTCCTACCCGAGAACCGGGTTAAAAAACACTAAAACATCTGCTGCCTTTTCTCCCTCCTGGATCCTTCAGACCTAAGAATACAGTAAAAGGGAAGAAAGTGGGGAGGTTCAGTGAGGAGGTTTAGGGAAGATCGAAAGCAAGAATGTGCTTAGCACTGTGAAATATTGTTCCTACAAATCAGTTGCAAATAGAGGTCTCGAAAGTATCCAGAGTATCTTCTCGTGGAATATTGGCACTTCCAGTGCTTCTGAAGTTATCTAAGTAGTCGTGGAAGAACGGTAGATGTTTTTGTTGAAATGAAATTTGAATTGTACATTGAGCATGGGTAAAGATCTGTTGCATTCTTGACCAAAATACTCAGGGAAGGGAGAGAAGACAGATCTGCCAGTAATCAAAAGCAATTCTTACTATTGTTTCTATTACTGTAGTATAGGTACCTTGTACGCTTTCTCTGCTGCCTCTGTAGATTTCTGGCTATAGAACCATTTTTCTGGAGTAGTTTCCTCTTCTCTGTAACAGATAGGAGGCAGAAGGCAGTAACATCAGTGCTTTCCTTCCATTCTGGATGTGTTGGGGATACTTGCCTCTGAAAAATTGGGTAGGGGGGAACAATCAGAGCAAAGCTTTCAAAGTCATTTTTTCATATAACTAGCATCATAATTTTAATGTGCTGATGTATTGTGAGCAGTGATACTTTGTTTCATTGGTTTGTGAGAGGAATGATGGTCCTCTCTATGTAATTTTGAAGATTCCTTTCACTTTCTTGCATACCAGTGGACAAGTTGTATGGAGACATGAGCTGCGGTAGATGTCTCTTTCTACCCGTTGCAGCTGTGATGCTTTGTGTACTGCATTTCTGGACCTGAAGCTTTTTGCAAGCATCCTAGAGAGTGCTTAAAAATCAAAACTGCCACAAAACCAGGCATTGATCAAGCGGTGAAGGTTTAAAGAAAGTAGTACAGTCTAGCATCAGGATAACAGCTCTTCAAATTTTGTTGGGGGTCAGCAGAACCCAAGGCTCATTGCTCTTTTGTGTTATCTCTCAGAATCATAGTGTTATTTTAAAAAGAAGGAAAACATACATGGCATGGCGGTTGAAGGGAAGATGCGCTGACTACCCTGTTGTTTACCTAAACAGGCTAATTTCTTTCTACAGTGAGCTATTCTGTTACACTTTTACAAATTCTGATTCTTGATTAGGAAGCTTTGTCAAAATCTGGATATGAATACATATATGTCGGCATCAGTGATACTGTAATATATTAAGACTATACCCAAGGGTATTTTTGATTTCTTAGATGGACAGACGTACATTTCTGTGTTGCTGCCAGTTAGGTGTGTGCAAGCTGATAGAAAGCTAACACTGTCCTAGTGACTGTTGTTCATGGTATATCTATATAGGGAAGACATGAAAAACAGTATCAGAAAAAAATTTGTGTCATTTTACCTAATTATAATATTAACAGCTCTGAGCTGTAGGTAAGTGGTAAAGAAAGCATAAGGGTTCAGATAAGTGTATGCTATCTGTAAAGCAGTTACTGCACAAAATATGTAGCTATTAAGGTAAGACATCTTTAAAAATATTCCTACATATTTCTAAAATACTCAGAATTAACACATGGATCTTGTTGAAAAAGAAGGCTATCATAAATATTACATATGAACGTTCCACTAGACAAACAAGTTCAGTTTTCAACAGATAATAATCTATGCTATGTAGTATTAGGACATAAAAATACAGACTCAACGCAGATTGTAACCATGGAAGAAACTATATACAGAATTAGGTAAACAGACTAAATCATTAGTGCTTAAGTCATGGAAGGTCCTGTAGTAACTTCACTTAAGTTAGTCTTGTGACGATTGTCCAAAAAAAGCTGAGAAAAGTTATGCAATTTTGAATAAGCTGCCATTGTGTGAACTTTTTCTAATGTATTGCAGGCCAGGAAATCTTAGCCAGACATTTATTTACAATGCCTTTGAACTGTCTCTAGTGCCAAACTTAAAAAAAAAAAAAAAAAATTATTTTTCAGTGAAAACTATGCATCCCAATTTCTATAACAAACAGGAAAGGGTTCTATAGTAATAGTTCTGTGTTGCCATTCAGTGATACAAGGATGGTGTCAATTTTTATGGCAGAAAACACTTGAAGTGCATTCAGTACAGTGCAGTATGCCTGTTTTGAACACCTTTGTAGCTCTGAGATGTCTTGCTTTTTTAAACTGGGGAAGAAGTTGAAGTAAAATCAGTAATTTGCGCATGTCTTTTTTCCTTGTCTCAGTGAAACTTTCCTAATGAAATCAACAGAAGATTAGGCGTTGATTATTTTATTTTTGGCAGTGTGAGCAAGTAATTGAACCACCTGTTGGAAATAACTGCAGTTCAGCTTATGTAAACTTCATTTAAGGATTTAAACTATATAAACACGCTTACTTTTTTCTAGGTAGACACTTCCATAGACTTCTTTTGGACCATTTGGTGTATATGCATTACACACTTAGATTTAGGTTCAAAGATTATATTTCTGAAAGCTGAAATGACTTCTCCAAATACGGTTTTATCTGAATTGGCTTTTTTCAAGTAGACGGAATTTAAATTTAGATTAATGTCAATTTAATTTTGCTGAAGGACTGATGATACTACTTTTAGTAAAAAACATCAGTGTGAATGACTGTTTAAAAAATAAAATAAAGCTTTACTCCTTAAGCATGGTCGACTTGTAGTTGTTCAACACTTTAATGAAAGCCCAATCAAAAACAATTCTTGTAATTGAACTTACCTATGATCTGGTTTCCAGTGTGAAGTTCAAGATTTGTACACCTGTTTTCCCTTCTCTGCCCCAATGCATCTGTTTGCAGAATTCTCTTTTTAATGCTGAAAGTGATCAATTTTTAGTGTTAAATAATACATACTTGAAAAGTATTCTTTCAAATACTTCAACTACAGCTTGCGAGTATGAAAGAGGACTGTTTTAGGGAACATAGGGCAGTGTTCATATGATCTACTTCAGACCTTTGGAACCTCCGATTCAGAAGTTCAGAGTTGGGTGTTGAAGTTCCTTTTTATTTGCAAGCAAGGAAGTGTGGATTCAGGTTACCAAAGAACGTGGCAGCAGTATATAATGTCAAGCTAATGGGCCGCTCAGCTCAGTGTCCCATCAGTGACAGTGGCCGTCAGTGAGTGCCTATGGAAGAATCTAAAACTGCATTGGGCATATATAGTGTATCTGTGTTTTCCCATCTCAGTTTCCAGCCATTTTAAGTGAAAGGACATCCTGAGCTGAAAGCAGTTTCTCAGTTAATTTCTGTTCTAGAAGATTGCCCAGCATCCACTTGAACACTAGCATCTATAATATCCTTTGGTAAGAAATTTTGCAGTTGAACTACCTGCTCTGTAGAGAGACTCCTTGTTTTAACGCTGGTTGATAACTAGTATCTCTGGACTCCTCATGTAATCCATCGTAGGTTGGTAGTACTGAAGGTCTCAACTAGCATGTTGAGACAATGTAGAGGTATTTGGAATATTTGAAAGTAGTTACCTGCTTGATGCTGTTGAATTTGCTGTTAGAAATAATAGCTGTATGTAACTACAAATAAAAGCAACATACTCAAGTAGTAAAATGGGATTCATAGGAGATTATATTAAAAGGACAGCAGTTCTAAATTTAGGGTGTCTTCTGTTTAATGGGATGAAAGTAGTTTTGAGCACTGACTTCCCCAGGCATGTTGCTTCACCACATGAAGTGTTTGGCAATACTGGTAAGGTATCCTGTTACTTCTGCCCCTGTGTCGACCTCTTATTTGCAGTGTGACAGCTGTGTGCGGCTGTGTTGTGAACTGGATCAGGGAACTGATCTGCTGCTTAAAAAAATCTGGTAGGTTTCTTAAACCATGATCAGCTAATCAATCTGGTTCATCATGTGTCCTTGCAAATAGCTGCCTGGATTGGGGAGGGGGTGGGAGAAGGAGACTAGTTTCAGGAAGAGGTGCTAAGAATACCTTAAATTGGTATGGTTTCCAAACACTTAGGAGTTTGTGATTTCACAAAACAAAGTCTGCTGGGTAATAGATGTACATTTTCAATAATATTTGGCTAGTTCCTACTACTTTAGTCTTCTGTGTGGAAGACTTGCCCAAATAAGGAGACTGACTCACACTGAAACTACACAGATTGTCAAGTGCATAGAGTAACCAAGGGAACTTCTTTGCAGTCTATTTTAAAGTAAAAACCTAAGGACATTTAAAAATAAAGTATCTTCCCTCCCCCCCCAACTAATGCATCATTTAATCAGAGCTATCTGAATTTAAGGGATCTCTCAGGAGTTTAATGTTCTGCCCATAAAGTTTTGGGTGCCTTTTAGCTGAAGGATTTCTGCGTACTTAGGAATGATAATCTAATTTATAAACCTAAATAGTGAGGTACCAGCACTTGAAAACCAAGCAAACCTATAAAAGCTCTAAGGTTATGTACTTGGTTATTACCTTGGTTGACACAGCCGTAAAACATGCATGCTGTCTTGTGTATGGAGGAGTAAATTACTGGTTTTGCCTCGTGAGACTTCTGAAAACAACATGCAGAAGGTAGGCAATAAGCTTAATATTGTAAAATCTATGAGGTGATTGAAGGATCTTTATATAAAATGTTTAGTAATGACATATTGAAGTGAGCAGTACATTAGCACCCAGAAAAGTAAGATAGTTGGCTAGTTGCCTTAAGGTAGTCACACACTGAGGTGAACTGGTTGCATCAGAAAAAACTTTGTAGGTTAAACCTAATCTCAATGAGTGAAGAATTCACGCGGTGCTAGCAAAGTTTTGCATGCAGATGTGGCCATGATGAAATGGAGAGTTTTCCTTGGCTGAGCATGTGCCGTTTGGTTGGTTGATGCTAGCTCTCCGGGCAGATAAGTGTCTACTGTTTTATCAACGTTTACGCTAGAGGGCTCTGTGGTTAGAGGTTCAGTAGTGTTAGGTCAGCTGTGCCTGATCTTTCTGGCTGGCTATGCTGTCATTTTCCTGCAGTTTATTCCTTTCTGTATGACCTGACGTGCTGTACATGAGACACGATTAATCTGTGCCTAAGCAATAATTCCAGTGTTAATGCCACTGGAAGGAGTGTGGGTTTTTTGGGTTTGGGGTTTGTTGGGGTTTTTTTGGCATACGTAGATCAATTGCTATGCAGGTACAGTAGGCCTCCCTGTCTGGACTGGAGATGACAGCTGGAGAGCTGCAGCCCAAGTGACTCGTACAGCACACTCAAAACAGGCATCTCTTTTCATTATGCCTCAGATCCACACGGAGAGCAGGCATGGGATCTGCGTGAATTATTCTTATGGCAATGACAATCTGTTCTGGTTGCCATCTTACTGAAATACCTCTTGTCAGGATCCAATATGCTTTCCATCTTGTGCTTTTTTTTTATTTATTTATTTTAATTTTTTTTATACTATGTCCTGTGACCTCGTGTGTGACTTTCATACAATAATTGAGTGGAGTGCAAGTGGCTCTTGGGTTTAGGTTGAAAATCCCTAGAGTAGACAAGAGCTGGTATTGGACTTTCTTCTTGTGGCAGAGCTGGTACACAGTGAGCCATATAAGAAAAAGGAGTAGGAGCTGTATTAGCTCAGTTGCTGGCTGTAATGCTTAATGCTGTCCTGAGATAACATTCAGAACATGGAAATTAATGATGAGTAGTACGTTCTATATAATGACTGATGTTTATTCTGAAGGACATTAGAATTAAAGCATCTTAAATAACTTGAAGATCAGAAGCACTAAGCATTAAACTGTTATATCATGTTTCAGTCTATAAAAATGAGTGAGCCCTGTGCATTTGAGAAATGATCCAGTTCTTTCAAACCTAGGTGGGCTTTTGTCAATTATGTTACTTACTGCAGTAAGCAGTGAAACTTTTTTCTAGTTTCCCTTCAAATAATTGTAGAACCTTTTAGAGTAGTATATCCAGAACTTCTCGTAGCATGCTTAGTTGCAATGCAGGTACCTACAATGAAAACTTAATGTTGGAAGAAAATATTCTACCATAAAAATGAGGCTGATTAGAATATTGTGTGTTGGTTGCTTATTACATAAGCCTTCTGTTTTGAGTAGTTGGTATGTATACCTTTGAGTTGCCTTCTGCAATTAACTAAAATACATTTTTGTTGTGTTTTGCATGCAATTGTTTTTCAGGTCATGGAAAAACTCCAAAAGATGCTGCTTCTGTTCGAGCTACACATCCTATACCTGCAGCCTGTGGCATATATTATTTTGAAGTTAAAATTGTCAGTAAGGGAAGAGATGGGTAAGCATTGAGTGTATTATTAATTAATTATTACTCGAAATACGGCCTCACATCATCTTTCTTTCAGTCAACAGATGTCTTTGATATCAAAACTTATTTTCGTATTTACCCCTTTTATATAGCTTAATTCCTTATTCATGAGAAGTTGCACTCTGGTATTTGTTTATTCTAAGGGAGTTGATTGTGGTACTTACTGTCTGCAAATCAGTGTACACAATAAATACCATAACAGCATCTTCTCCTTTTCTCTTGACAGAGAAGTTAGGGTTTGAATGACCATAGTTTGACCCTGCTCTTACCTTAAAGGTGTTGTTTTTTGACTGTATGGCTTTACAGACTTTCACGTAATTTTTAGGAAGCTTTTAGGGTGTGCAGCAGACCAACTTATGTCCTCAGTGTAGTCTTTTCATGGATGTTGTATCAATTTTAAAACAAAGTTATTCTGAAGGCACTCATTGGTGAACAATAATAAGAAGAAAGGGGAATGTTCTCAATAGGTACGTGGGAATTTGTCACCCTATGGAGAGAACAGGAGTTGATGAGTGTGTGTAGCTGCTGCTTCCCAGAATCCATCTGAATTATAAATCTGTTGAAGCGCAGGTGATACCATGATTTCAAGTCTACTGAGGCAGGTAGAATCTCACCTGGGAAAGTCCTGAAGTACTAATGAAGTCTTTGCTAGACCACTTCAATTACTTTTTGTCTTTCACTGCTTTTGGTAGAGGGTGTGTGTTAATGCTGAGACATTGATCATGTTGCCTACGTAGGGCTACATAAGCAATACTTCTTTCCAATATTCTGTAGTATATACTGTGATTCTACTTCAAGGTCCTAGTCAAGATTGAATGTCCTTGTCCTAGGTGCTGTACAAGCATATTGTGGATGCTTATGTCCTCTTGTGAAAATAAATCTTGAGAGAAGAGCTATGTCGTAGCTCTTTGGATGAAATTCAGTACCTTTGTCTTTTCTTTGTCTGTCTTGCTGCTGTTTCTTTCTGTCATTTTCCCAGTGTTCTGTAAGCCTCCTTTAAGTCAGAAGCAGTATTCAAACTTTTTTGTTTTGCTTATAGTATTGTATAGAGATATTTTGAAAGAATAGCCTCTCAGTACTGCTACTGCCTTGTAGGAGCATTTATGAGTTTATCTGTTCTGTTCCTAAAAGTTATTTCTGGGAGATTTCTTTGCTATGAAAAACTTAGGTCTGTAGTTGGCTTTTGTTACACAGTGAAGACCTAATTATTTTTAAATTAAGATGGTGGAACTTAGTGTTTCAAGTAACGTTTTGCTATCAATTTTAGGAACGCCTTTTGTGAGCTTTTTTTATTCCTTAAACATTTTTTAAAAATTGCCCTGCTGCTGTCAGTTAAGGAGAGATTCCTTTTGTGATTTGCTGGTGATGCATGTGTCCCTTCCTGAAAGGTATTTCTGCCTGCTTAGTTTGGAAGCTAGCTTTTTTGAAATGATGGATTTCAAAAAGTACCCATGTTTGGGGATGTCATTTCACATAGCTTCTCTAACACTTTAACTTAGACCTCTTTGTGCTGCTTTTTAGTAATTTCTAATTCAGTGGGCCACTCAGGGCAATCCTACAAAAGTGGAAAACACCTTTGAGTGAAGTGTTTCAAGGTTTTGTCATTTAAATGGTTATTTGTGAGGTGTACATAGCTAAGGCTTGTGAAGTTGCCTGCTGAGATTGCTTAAAAAAATGGAGGGGTACTTTTTTCAGTTAATGATAATACATACTGTCTTGTCCTTGCTTCAACCTTACTTCAGCCTTGTGACCTTTTTTTAGTGTCAATTCATGAAACATTAGCTGCATAATGAGCTGAGATGTTAATTTTTTTTCATTGTATAAGATAGTATGGATGATGGACAATACTGTGCATAGAGCCAAAGCCAAATCTAGCTTAGTTGATAAAGAGCAGGAGTTGACATATGGAGTCTCACTGGATGTAATGTGTGCATCTCTGGACTTTGTTTTCAGGTCCAAGAAGTCTTTGACTAGATGCAGTGTGAATCTCTTACGGTTCAATGTTACACTACATTCAAACTAATAAATTCTTTAATAAGTACACTGAGGAATTTAATGCAGATATATATATGTAGGTCTACAGAAACCAGTTTGTGTCTGATAGGGTTTATTAGTTCTTTCTCACTGCCTGTTGTGTTTCACCTGGCTTGCTCCAGGTACATTTTTGCCTGGTTTTTTTTCTTCTTTTCTTGATGTCTGGTAATGGGAACAGAGTTCAGGAAGACCATATCTGTAGAGGACTAGCATGTCACTAATAGAGTCAATTAATTAAAATGCCTTACTGTTGCAAAAGCATCTATTCTCAAGGCCTGAGCCTGGCTGTGGAAGCACTACAGCTGTATTTTATAGTACTGTTTAAAATAAATCCTAGACTACCTGAGGCAACTCAGATATCTATCTGCAGGCTGAAGTACAGTTTTCAACTTTTGTAAATGTCAATGGATAATTTAATGGTGTTTATTTGGAGTTCCCTTTGGTAGTAGCCTTTACTACTTATATTTGTTTGGGGTTTTTTTAATAAATTCAGCTTAAAGTATTTAGTCCATGTACTATGTTATATGGGCAATTCTAACAGTATTCTTGCTTGTGTGCTCTCCTTAGTATGACTTGCCTCAAATCATCAAAAACCTTCACTGAAAACCTAGTCCAGGAGATTTATTTTTTGTGCTACTGTAGCACTTGATGGCCCTGCTCCTGGAATATGATCTTGTGTATCTCAGAGTTGCTGGGCAATCACAAAGATTATTCTCCTCCTCTGAAGAAGCACAGCTCTTTCTTTTTAGTATAGGGGATGGATATGGCATAGCTTCCAGTCTGGCTTGTCATAGTTGTCTGTGTGTGAGGACAGCATTGGTTTTTGTTACACTAAGGACCTAGGTCATTAAATTCTTTATGTATTTGGGGAGTGACAGTCTTGAGTAGGAATTTGAAGGTGCCTAATACGTTAATTTTGCAGATATTCATGATGATCAACTTCTAGGCATTATGGACGCATTTAAGAACACAAAAGCAGGCTTGCTAGGAAGTAAGAAATGGGTATGGAGGTTGATGTTGCAGAGCAGGTGAAGAGTGAAGTTGCTCTTTGACACCTCAGTGAGGAGTGATAGGGCCATGCAGCAACTGATGATAACAGATGAGAAAAAGGGAAGTGAGAATTAAGGTTGATAAAAGTAATAAGGCTGAAATATCATTCAAACAAAAACTGTCTTTGTATTTGTACAGTGTTTGGCACGAAGAGTCGTAAGATCTTTTATGTGCTGCTACAGTACAGATATGTGAAATAATTATCATAAATATTTTTAAATTCTTGTTAAAAGTGCTAACCAGCTGTCATGTTGCTCTGTTAATATTTTCTGTTGTTCTTTATTTCTTTAGTTTTCTTCCTTAATTTCATGTCTCCTTTTGCAGTCTGAGGACCTGTATTTATTTACATTCTCCTTTTATACTTTATTGCTTAGTTTTGTTTGGCTTCATGTGGAATGTTGTGGACAGTGATGTGAGTGGCTGGAGGTGATAACAGTAGATGAGTAATGGGTATAAGTATGGGGAACAGTACCAAGGTGATTATTAGAAAGCATGGTAGGAAAGAGAGTATTAACTGCAATAAATAATATCTGCATCTCTATTGAAATCTCCAGTTAATATAAAAATAAATAAATATATATGTGTCAGTTAATGCAAAGCATTGCAGCAAGTACTGTCAAAAATTCTGATGTAGTTGGGGAAGCTCAACATAGTTTAGCTTAAAATTAAACCTTTGTAAGCTCTTAATGCAGCCCTCATCTGTAATTGATCTATCAGAGGACCAGAAGTAAAGTACGTAGTTTTTGTTCTGTAATTTCTTAATACAGTACTCAGGGGAGTGAGATAGGCATGGTGTTGCCTTTTGCATACAACTGTGTTTTTAGTTTCACCTAAATTTCTAGAACAGGAGCTTAATTAAAGCAAACTACATTGGTGGTCTAGGAATGGGAATGAACAAGGGTGTGCTAAGTCCTATGGACCTGTTCTTGTCGTTTGGAGATGTAAGTCTTAGTCTCTAAATCTGGTAAAAATACTGTACTGTCCCCTCACTTTCCAAAAATGACCACCATGGTGGCCATTCTCTTAGCTAGGTAAGTATATCCAAATGAGGCTTTTTCCCAGTCTCTCTCAAATCTCGATGTCAGTTTTCTTATGCTGCTTTTTACTGAGTTCAGTTGTGCTTGTCTTCTACATATTTAGATCTTCTGGCTTTGTGTAAAGTGGTAATGCATCTGCCTTACATCCCCACAGTTAATATTTCATTTCAGATACCAGTTAACATTTCCCTCTTTTACACACTGAAGATGCTTGCATGATACTGTCATACTTTATGTAAATTACAAGTCTGATATCTTTGTGCTGTTGCTGTGGGCATCCTTCTTTAATGGTGAAGAGTCATCTGTAATTGCTCTTGGTTGAGAGTCTGTGAGCTTTGCTGTAACCTTAGGTTGCACCCTTTGGCATTTCATACTGTTGATAAGCATACTCTGTCTCGAGGGTATCTGCTGGCTACCTGGCTTTCAGAAGCAAACTACCTTCCATTATTTTATGTTATAAACAGCTTATGTGTGTATGATTTACTGAGTGATCATCCATTTCTACATGAATTTCAGTCTTAGGCTTGTTGGTTGTTGTAATGAATCTCTTCCTTTCCGGTCAGGGCAATGGTTTTTGAATATTTGGAATTCTTACTCTAAACTGTAGTTGGAAGACTTTGTGGTGATTTGGCCATGAGAAGAAGCAGTCTCTGAACACTCATTGAGTTCACTTCCCTTGTCCCAGCTTCACAGTAAATCCAATCCAGAAGGTGACCTCAAGAGTTGAGTTAGTTTTCAGCTAGGTTCATTCCCCAGTATGGCTGTTTGTATTGTTTCATGAGTAGCTATGGCAGCAAAAGAGAGGGGAACTTGGGACAGAAATGAGCATCTGGGCTCAGGAGGGTGGGCATGCTACTGTTGGTCATGATACCAGCTTATGCCCACTTAATTTTGGTTTAAATACAGCTTTTTGGTCTTTTTAAGTCTTTCACCAGGAGAGACACTTTGTTTCTTTCCTGGGGAAAATGAGCTTTTGGGGAAGATGCATTTATCCTCAGTGTCTTGAATTTCTGTCAATTCTTTATCTTATTCATTGATTTGTAAATACAATTACTAGCAATGGGCAAATGATGGTAATGCTATTTACTTCTAGACAGTCTTTAGTGCTTTTAGAACAGCGGAGGAAAATATATGCTTAAAATGCAAAATAATCTAAGCAGATATGCTTTTTTTTTCTTAGTGAAAACAAGAATTGGAAGTGATAAGCCACCTAGAAGAAAAAATGAAAACTAAGAAAGGCTTTAATCTTTTAGCAGATAGCACTTTGCTTATACTTCTGTGAGCATGGTTATTTAGTCTGTGGCATGGTTGTACTGATGCAGATCTTCACGGGTGTGCTCTATGTTGCATGTGTAAGTTCTGCTATATGTTCTGCACTAGAATAAAATGTTACTACAGCAACTCATGCAAGTAATCAGTATGCTTTTTGGTAAAGCAGTGTTAATAAGGCTTTTGACACCTGTTGGATTATGGCTGGTTTTTAACACTGGCCATACAATTAGTCATCTGTTGTTTTTGCAGTATCTTGCAGTACGTGTTGTATATGTGATGAAGTGGGTGAAGAAATAAAAAAAAAAACTATCCAAAACAAAAATACCATGAGAATTAAGTTTGGGTTTTCATGACACTCATGCCTATGGTGTAGCCTGAGCTGTCTTAGTGCGTTTCAGTGATGTTTGCGAAATACAAATGCTTTGTTGTCTTCCAGAGCATGTATGTGTAACTCTTTAAACAGAAACCATACTTTTTTTTATTGCAAATTGTTTCTGTTGCAGTAAGTTGGCTTTTCCTTTAGCATCCAGTATACTCATTTTCTTGTTCACAACAAACAAAAGCATAAGCCAATAAACAAAATCTAGAACAGTCAGTTGCTGTTTTGTTTGTATTTGTTTTGTACACTACTAATCTAATGTAAAAACTCTGTGCAGTATGAAGACCTATTTTTATAGTTTTGATATGTCCTCAGAAGTTATTTGGTACAATAACAGGCATTTGTTACAACAACATGCAAACTTCACTCAGTCTCTATTTACATATGTCTTGTGGCATTATTAGCAGAGTACTTGTATACAGAGTAGAATCTGATAAGGTCTGAAGTAGCTTTCTTGCATTAGTGTCTTCATTTGAATTGCTCCAGCTGCAAGAAGGCATTGGATCATGAATCATCAAGTGTATCTTTTCTTAAGCTGTAGCAGTAATTCATTTTTTACCTGTGTGTAGGAGACCAGACATTTGACAGAAATGAACAGCAATGAAATATGTAAGAGGCTTATTTGAGGTTTGTGTTTAACTGGTCAGAAATACATGGAACTGGAACAAGGGTTTTATTTCTTTGTTGATGTTTTCCAGAAATGAAGATTTCCAATTTAAAAAGAAAGTCAAGAGAATATATTTAATTTCTTGGTCCCTGCTTCTTGCAAAATCTTTTAAGTTATTTCTTTCTTATGAGGTTCATTTGCGTAAATAAAGTGTATAGATGATAATCTTACTGCAGCCTGGACTTACATTACATTATTGTCTATGCAACTATACTTTTCTGACATTATGGTCCCTAAATAGAGGTTTTGGTGCTTAGGGAGAAGTGTCACAAGATGAAATTGTGCAACCTCAAAGTGAGAGGAATGTCAGTAAATGAGAATCTTTCTAGGAACATTATAGGAATAACACGCAAAATGTTACAGGAATAACAGTTTTAAGCACTGTGCAAGATGACTGCCTTTTTTTGTTGTTTTTTCCTCTCTACGTAGAACAGGATTAATCTGAAACCTGGGTTTATAATGTTCAAAATACTGTTTCCTTGGAAACATTCCATAAAATAAAACTTGTTTTCAATTTGAAATGAAAGACTCAAACTGTCTATGGCATATTTTGAAACATTTAAATAGAGAAGAATTTAACAGCTCATTTCTTATTGTGATTGTGCAGACAATAAGAATCTTGGATTAGCATATTCCTACAAAATTTTAATGCAGAGTAACTATATTAAAGGTGAAATTCAGATACCTTTTTAGTGCTGCATTTCGGACCTTATAGTATAGCGTCAGTGAAGACAGTGTAGAAGACCATAGGAGAACATCATTCAAACTTTTTACGTCCTTGCCAGTCAGTTGCAAAGGCCCTTTATAAGATCTTTTAGTCTTAAAATTCTTACAGATGTTGCAGTTTTTTTCTGCTTCTACCCTTTTCTAAGATACAAACTTGATAGTAAAACAAACTGCACCTGTTGTATAGCCTACTTTTTTTTTTCAGAGTGTTAATTCTACTTTTCTTAGTAGTCAATGCATTTGAAACATTAGGATGTTTTCAGTTACCTTATTTATGGGTGTAAACATCTGTTAGTGCTTGGACTTAGGTTCTTTGCAGATATTATGGTAAGTTAGGTTTTAACACAGTATGGTTGAAGTTGCTTTCTTTAAATGTATAGCGTGTAGGTGATAAGAAACCAGGTTGATTATTTACTTTCATCATCACCAAAGAGCTTGGATTTTGAAGCATGATGTAGCGGTTCCCTGGGTTATACTGTCTTTAATAGAACATGTAGGCGAAAGTCAGAAGGAATTAGACTCTTTGCAGATAGCAGGTTGCTAATGAAATCTCTGTAGTAGGGTGGCTGTTATGTTTTTTTTTCCATTACTTAAGTAAAATAATTTAGCATGTCTTTGTCTTTACAAATACAGTATGGAATATTTGTTGGTTTTTTGGTTTTTTGTTTGTTTGTTTTTTAAACTAGAGAAGTGGTTATTTAATTAATCTTTAGCACCAGTAAGCTTTCTGAGGTGCCTGTGTCATGCCGATTTTTGGAAGGTGCTACGTGTTGGAGTGAGCGTGCTGCTTCCTGGTGTTGACACCTCTGTTTCCCCAGGGTCACTGTTATGGCGTGACATAGCCTAAGTGGACCTGTTCTTGCCTTCCTTGGCTATCTCCTAGACCAAACCCATTCATGTGACAGGACAGCAGGAAATTCATCATGAACAGACTGAGAACAGTCTTGGCCTGCATTGCAGCTGGGTGCTAGCATGTCTGCTTCTTGTGTTGCCCTGCATTTTTATCGTGGGTTAAGGGAGTAAAACTTAAATGCATAGCTCTGCCACTGTTCTCCTCCTGGTTCTGAGACACATGATATATGAACCTTAAGGAAGCAAACAGGAGGACAATTTATGTAATTCCTCCCACTGAAGCAAGTCTTTTTGCAGACAGTGACTCTGAACCTAAATATGGGCTAAGCTTCTTTAAAAACGAAACAGAAAAGTCTTTTTAAGCCTATGAAGCTTACAGATGCCAGGAAAAGAAAAAAAAGTTGCATGTAGTGGTTTGGCATAAATACAACTCCTGTTGATGAATTTTAGAGCATCTGAAGCCTATCTGTCATGGTACTGTTTTCCCCCTCAGTTTATAGTGTACTATATCTAGTTGAAATGAAATTAGCTATCCATCAACTATAACAAATAATAAATTAGCTTAATTGATGAGCCTTTAATTTCACTCACTTCCAAACCATAAACTGTAGACATTCCTTTTTCCTTTTGAAAGATGTCTATAGTAAATGTGTTAATTACTTGCAATGTTTTAATCTGATTTTACTTGAGTTTCTATTAATGCCAAAATGGTGTTAACATTCCAAGTAGTTGTAAGTGAATCGAAGGGAAAAATATATACTGTTGAACATCTGTCCTCTTAACTGAGATGGTGTCAGTGCCTAGTACCTTCTAGTCATTGCCAGTGGGTAGAGAATCCTTGTTCCCAGCTGTATTAAATACAGTGGGTCTGTGTTTACAATTGTTAGTGAGTTAAAGAGGAGGCTCAGAAGATATGATATCTGAGGGAGGAAAAACAGGGGGTACCAAAATGTTACCTAGATGATGATTTTCTATCTACCACTTTACATTTTCATGTAACCTTAATCTTGTTTCTATAAGAATACTGAAATGAAAGTTTGATTGGGATGAAGCTTTTTTTAATATGACTTATGCTGAAAGGCTTTTTGTAGTCAGTGGAGTTCTTTAAGTTATCTAAAATTATTTTTAAAAATAAATTTCCCTTCTTTAATAAAGTCTCCTTAGCAGGAGACTTTACAATAACAGATTTTCAGTCTTTGCATGAGAATCCTTCATGCATGAAACTCCAGACTATGCTAATAACAATTCTGCCTTTATTATTTAGGACAAAATCAAGGGTTTTCCACTTGTTGCTTTCATTTATAATTGTTTCGTTGACTCTGCTGCTGCACCATTACTGGTGCCTCAGCAATGTAATTAGCAATGCAGCAAAGACTAATCCTTTTGTTTGTTGCCCTTTACTTCAGCTCTTCAGTATCTCTAAATGTAATCTGCAATATATGGTTCTGAGGTTCCATTTCATGCTGGTATATTGGAGGGAGAGAAGGATGGTATCACACATTAGAGATTATCAGAGGAAGGCTTTGTAAATATCAAATGTAGAAGCAGGTAAGGTAACTGTTGGAAGCGATCAACAGAAAAAGCAGAAAGCCCAGTACACAATTAAGTATATGACTTCTGAGATTTGCTGCTCAGTTTCATTCAATGTGAAGTGTGTTTAAAATAGCATATTAACCTGTACTTTCTAGTAGAATAGTTGCTTAAAAACTGCATTTTATGAGATGGGAATACAAAGGTCATGTTTGTTGACTTAAACTATTTTCAGATTGGCATGGGTGAATATTTTTTTTCCATACAGTTTATTGTTTCATGACAAATTTATGTTAACAAATTTGAACTACTGTCAAAATGATTTTAATATTTTGATAAACTAGGAAATGTTAGGTTTAGGTGATTTTTGGATGCTTGCTTTAGTTGATATGGGGGGTTTGGTGTATTTTTGGGCAGGGGGGAATTGTTGAAAGCCTAGCTTTTCATTATGCTGTTTTTGGATTCCTGTTATCTTGGTCATGAAATGACTATTGCTTAAGAAACAGAAGCAAAACTCATTTTACTAACTTCAAATAGTGTGATTTGGGGGTGGGGAGATTATTCATTTCAACTTTACAGTATTTGCTATTAAATTGTTAACAATTTTACTGGACACTGACTTTATTAAAACTACCTTTCATAAAGCTGACTTTTGGACTCTATTGACCTAGCCATAACTTGTTTAGACTTAAGATGACTAGTTAGTATAGTAACAATATTTTCCCTCTTTAGTTTGCCAAGAGATTGCCAACAGCTAAGTAACATTGCTGGTAAATTTCTCAAGACAGCATTCTGCTCTATGATCCAGGTCTTCAATGTTTTAGTGTGATTTTTCCTTAAGTGCTGTGCTAGGATGCACTTTGCTGCTGAAATAATGCACAGTTTTGCACGTATTTCATAAAATAACTCATTTCAGGTTGTCTGCAAAACATGATTAGGTATGTTGAAGGTGATGAAATTGGTACGTGTGTAGCTTTACCCCTACTTTCAAAATAAGGTATGGCCTTTGGCTTTCTTCGTTCATACTTTATGGCTAATATCAGTATTCTCCACTGATAACCCAGGATGCCTAAAAGAGAAGAAAGTTGTCCTTACCTCCTGCAGGGACAGAATCTGTTTGTATTAAACCATATATGCTAGGAATTGCTTTTCAGCTCCCTTGCTGTTACACTACTATTAAATGACCTCTTAGCAGCTTAATTGGTATAGGATTAATCAGCACAGTGTTTCTTGGCAATATCCCACATGTATATGTTTTTTTGTAAGAGACAGATAAATTTCTTTTGTTCTTTCATTTTTACAGTTACATGGGAATTGGGCTTTCAGCACAGGGTGTGAACATGAACAGACTACCAGGTACGTTTCAGTATTTATTATGTTTGATAAGTTACTTACATTGTTTAATTGTGTCTTTTAAAATATTCTTGACCTTGATGGAAAGTGCTGCTTACCAGAACAAGTGTTGCATCACATCTCCATGTTGTATCTGTTATCTGAATTATGTAAAGCTTGCAGCTAAAAAGTTTAGCTTTTACTGTATGTTTGCTCTTGTACTACCCTCAAGTCTTAGTGTTATTTATAATATTAGGCATATACTTTTTAGCAAACAAATAAATTTTAAAATTTTCATGTTTCCTGATAAAAATGAAGCTACAAATTTCCTTGCTCTGTAAACTGAGTTTCTAGTAATAAAGATGAGCTACTGTAATAAAAACTTTGACAAACATGGAGTGAGTTCTCCTACTGTCAATTTCCATACCGTTACCTTTCCAACCTTAATAGTAAGGACGTGTACCATAGTTTTGACTGTTCCATTGACCTGAGTGGTAAGGGATGCTGTCTCATTAACAATTGTCTGCAGTATCTCTGTATAGTATTTAAAGTTTTGTGTGTGTGTGTGTGTGTTGGTTTTTTAATAGATCTTTAAATGTGAAAAAAACCCCAAACAAAACCCAACAACAACCCCCCACCCCCCAAAAAAAACCCAGTTGATTTTTTTGAAGTTATTACTATTAGCCAAGTATAAAATCATTTTGAATTGACCTTAGAGTATCTGTGTTCTCTTTCTTTTGCATTGTTACTTTCTCACGCAAATGTTCTGGTAGAGATCCTTATGATGATGGCAAGTCCCAGTTACACTGTGAGCCTAGCTAAGGGTTATGAATTATTGGTGGGTGGCATTAAGTTTATTTTGAGCATGATTTAGGATGCATTGCAAATAATTATCAAAGATAATACTGATCAATGTAACTGCAGTAATTTGGGGTATTTAATTTACTGAGAGATGTTTAATGTGGTGCCAGTTGAAGCTACCAATCATACAGATTAAGGGCCTAAGTATGGAAATACTTCCAAATTAACTTGTTAGGCAGCAGCTTGACAGAAGAATAAACCCATAACCTTTTACTTTTTAAAAATAGAGTTGTCAGTATAAATTCTTAGAGTCAGAATGCACACATATATATATATATGACATTTGGCGATTTGTGTTAAAGATCATGCTTTATATTATTTTGAATAGGTGTTTAATAGATCTGTTAGGAAGATTTTGTGGTGCCTGAAAGTTGACTCCTTTTCTATGTGTTTTTATTTAGTATTGAATTGCAGAGAATGTGGACAGGTATTCTTAAATGAGCTCAGACTAAAATTGCTTGCTGTGAATTTCATTGATTAGCGTAACAATATGAAGCTTCTTAACTGGTTCTGCGGCTTCTTCACCTGCAAATTTAGCACCATATTTGCATACATAATGATTTGCCTGCTGGCTGTGACTTTCACTTGTATTGATAATTTACCCCCCTGCTTTTTTTTTTCTTTTTTTTTTTTTTTAATTTTTAGAGGCAGCAAAGCTAGTGACACTATGATCTGGAGATTCTGCTATTATGCAGAGACTGCTTGCTGCTGAATAATCAGGAATAGAAATGTGTTTCCCCAGAGATGCATGTTTGGGTTTTAGCCAGGAAGAATTTGATAATGACATATGGTAGTAATAGTTTTGCAAGGTGAAAGGGAGAACAGGAGAATCTTCACTGCTTTATTGGGACATGTCAGATCTGTATATAGCTTTTCAATTTTCAGCATTGTAGCTGATTGTATTTTTGGTGTTGATAATTTTGTGTGTTCACTTAAAGAGAAGAATGTGTTATCTGAATTTGCATTACCTGTTATATACTACAAATGGAATTACCTGTTCAGCCATTTTGATAAAAGAAGTTGTCATTTTTTTAAATGAAACAGATTTGTTAGTTAGATAAGGAATCTTAGAAAGCAGAAAGCTGAGCATAGTAATTAACCATATTAACCTTGTTAGAATATTCTAACTTTGCGTAGTCTTTCCATTATTTCATAATAAAGGGAACGAATAAATTGCAAATGCTTTTGTTCTCTAGGTTGGGATAAACATTCATATGGTTACCATGGAGATGACGGACATTCATTCTGTTCCTCTGGAACTGGACAACCCTATGGCCCAACATTTACTACGGGTGATGTCATTGGTTGTTGTGTCAACCTTATCAATAATACCTGCTTCTACACAAAGAATGGACACAGCTTGGGTATGGAGAAACATTATCTTTAATGGTAACATTATGTCTGTAAGTCTGTTGTAAATCTGAAACTCTCTTCACGTCAGGAGCAAAGTGTTTGAATAGTTCTTTTGATAGTCTCATAATCTATGAATTAACCAAAGAACTGGGAGAATAATTTCTTGTGTGCTGCTTGCGCTTACATTCCTTGTGAATTTGGAAGGATTTGTCATAGCATCTCATTCCACAGGACCTGCATTTATGAACTCTGCTACTAAATCCACAAATAATGCTTTGATGCTTACAAGGTAATAGATGATAAGAGAATCGGAGAAATGGAGAATGGATATAGCTAAAATGCATTGCTGCTTTATGGGGGACACCTAGCCTTCCCTAAAACCTTACATTGGATGGGTGTTATTTTGAACATATGTTGGAGAACAGTGTCTTTTGGATTCCCAGTCTGGAATCATGCACAGTTGGGCTAAAGCCATGAATTATACAAGTTGTGCTAAAATTAAGTCCATCAAATTCGTGTGGTAAATTTTAGTATTATGCAACACTGCAAGACAATTTTTGAGTTTGAAGATGTCAGGAGGGGCTAGAGTTAAAATTTTCGATGCAATATATATAATAATTCAGTTACTTAATGCAATTTAATGAACAAAGATACAGAGTGTAAAGAAAGAAACAAACAAAAAAAATCTATCTACTACCTGCATTAAGGTGAGAGCAAGGGCTGGGGAAGAGATCTTGGAATTGTGCTGAGGGGCGTAAGCTCAGAAAGAAGAAATAAGGTTTTTGTTATGGGTAGAAATGTGATGAGGAAAAGAGAGACTAGCTTGAACTAACATAGAAGGTTATTGAGACAAGGACTCTTGAAGTTGCTGTTCTATTTTCTCACATTGCCAAACATGAGGAAGGTTTGGAAAGTAGTAAGGGGAAGGACATGGTTTAAATTCGTCGCCTTGTTTCTCAGAACAAGACTGCCTGTTTCTTTGCTCTGAGGAAACAGATCTAACTTTGGAGTTTTCCTGCCCCTACTCAGAGCAGGGCTTAGGTGCCTCCAGAGGTCAATTCCAAGTAAACACTTCTGTGATTCTATTCTATCATGATTTAATGTTTCTTCTAAATTGAATGAGTCTATATACCTGGACTTAATACCTTGACACCTGTGGCAGTGGGACACTTGAACCATGCACTGTGGAGTTCTTTTGGCCCTGTTTCAGGGCATACGTCAAAATGGAAGATAACAGGCTCATGTTGTGTTTACCCTAATCTTTAACTGGGTTAAAACTGAGAAGGGTAGTCTTACCTTATTCCCCTTCTTTGGAACTAGTACCTGTGCCTGCAGGTAAGTTGATCAGATTGTTGATCAACAAAAGAGGCACTGGTTTTCCGACTACCCTTTTGGTCACATGCATGGAAGAGCTAAGAAAGGAGGGGCAGAACCTTCTTTTTCAGTGGAAGTCTTAAAGCAGACTGGATTAGGCCAACTGTGAAACAACACTTCAAGTGATTAAAATCTGTTTAAAGAGACCAGAATGGCATAGGTGAGGAGAGGCTAGTAAAATGTCATCTGTCATAGACAGAGTCTGACAAACACTTCATGGATTTTAGAAGGAAACCTGACAGCTGTTCTGCTGTCGTGGGCTTTGCTAGCTTGAATTTCTGACAGAGGAAGATTGATTCTGTGTTTAAAGGAAAAAGAAATTAGAAATTTTGGCTGTCTTGCTGAGTTGTTTTTGCTGCTAGTTGTCCAGAATTCCTATACAATCGTGACTTGGGAGAACATTTATGTTTCTTCTCTGGGCCACAGATGCAGTCTAGAGTATTGGACATCTCTGGCTCAGCCTGGGATTTGATGCTACAAAAAGGGCTAAGCAATTATTTATGCAAGTGTGAAATCCTGGGTTGAAAAAAACCCAAAACCAACCCCCCCCAAAAAAACAGTACCTACATGTCACTCAGTCATCATTTATCATTTATCAGTATTGCCTACTGCCATGGTTACTTTGGAAGAGGGTGAGTTGGATGTCAAAGTGTGCCAAATGGAGAAAGTGGTAATAGCTTTGAAAAAGTTAGGATGTGAACAGGTAATAAATGAAATTATAGCTTTGAGATGTGATGGGTGAAACAGGTTCACTCTGTCATTCTTTTGTATCAAACATGTGAGTAAGGAATCCAGATGCTCTTGAGATTTGAAATCTTGGTGAAGAATGGAGATGGAAAGCAGGGGTGGAATTTAGGACAAAAGGTTAAAAGCTTTGTTTTAATCCTAAATTTGAAAATGCAGTGATACAAAATAAGAGTTTGAAGGGATAAGTGGATTTGAATCATTTTGCACTTGTAAAAAAAATAAATTTGAAGAAATACTTGCAACAATAAAGGAAATCATGAAATACCGTTATCATTTGGCTGTCAGAAGGAGATTTCCTGATACTTATTTTTTAACTGAGAGCTTCCCCCGCCAGCCTAAATTGCATGAAGTTTCTGAAGTGTATAGGGGGTCAGATTTTTCTCTAATCCTGAGACAGCAAAATCACTGCCTTGGTCTTATGGATAGATGGATGCCTGTAATTATATGACAAGATATTAAGCTATTCTATTTGAAAACCAAAACACCCTCGCGTGGATTAGTGTGAAACATTTACCAGACTGGTTTGGAGCGTTATAGGCATGTGCTGCTCATGTAAAGATAATACATACTTATGAAGAAAAGTAATAGCAAACAAGAAAAGACACTGTTAAATCTTGGTGTCACAGCATCGAGACATGTAAGTGAAAAAACATCTTCAGATACTCTTAATTTTCCTTTTAATTTTAATCTGTAGCCAGAATTTTCATACTTTCTAATCTGCATATCTGTATGATGTTTGTTAAATCTTATGCCCTATTTTGAAAAATTTGAGGGTATATTGAGTACTTTTGAATGACAATTACTTTTTGCCACATATTGCCCTTTATTACTCAAGCACATCAGTTGTGCCTAAGCATCATGGATGCCACTATACTTAACTACTTATTTCTGAGATGGTTTGGGTGAGTTTTCTGAACATACAGTGATACGCTTAAGAAAATTAAGCTGGAATCCAGACATATGGAAATTAATCTTAATTTTCTCTTCATTACAGGCATCGCTTTCACAGATTTACCGGTAAGATAAGTGCATTTTCAAACAGCTTTCGTTTGTATTATAAGCAGATGTTTCAGATGTAACTTGCATTTACCTTATGTTTCTTGGAAATACAACGATAATCATCTTAAGTAATTTAATGTCAGATATTTCTCCTCATCACTTCAGTGGTGATTTGTTAATTGAAGCAAAAAGGTTTTTTTGTTTTCACACCAATCCTCACAGAGGTTTTCCTTTTCAGGTTTTTAACAGGCAATTCTAATGGAAGTTTAGCAGTAAATAATACATGCAAGTAGTTATTACATACTTTGACACATGCAGCCTTACATACAAAGTCAAAGCTATATTGAACACCAACACAGTGTATGTGTGTAGAGCTGTGTATCATATGCAGAAAGGCTGGCTACTTAAGACATGGTCACTGTAACTCATGCTTGATGCCTGATTTTCAAAATCTTTATATCTATACTGTTCACTCCATAAGATCAAGCATTTCAAAGTAATTTATTTTTTTTTAAGAAAGTTACCAACATCTTAAGTCTTCTAGCTTTTCAGTCAATTAAATTGTACTTTCCTTAGAATCGTTACAGATGTTTCCCTATGCTACTGGTACAGGCTTGATACTGCACTTGTTTTGTTTTTTTCTCATCCACTTCATTTCTGATTTAATCTGGTTAGAGTGCAGTATGTGATGCACTTCCATCTGGCCAGCTACTCTGCTATGGCCTTAGGAGGCAAGGACAGATATTAAGGAAAAATGAACTCCATAACCCAGGGTGCCTCTCAGCCCTGCCACAGGGTTGTGTGCTTTGTGTAGGAAGCCACTGCACTGTCCCGGATCTCTGGGATGCCAGCAGGGCGCCTTGCTAGCACAGGGTACCAGCACAGCAAAACTGACACTGTCTTCTGGGGTTTGAAGCTGGACCCCTCCTCATTAGAATCGATTGTTTTCATCTCACTAAACGACTTGGGACTTGTGCTTTGTTAATTAGTCTAGACTAAGTAACACTATGAGCAAGGTTTATTTAAAAAAAAAAAAAAAAAAAAAGGGGGGTGGGGTGGGAATGGGGGCAAGATCAGCTTGGGCATGGTTTTAACAACCAGAGTATTTTTCTTTATTTTTCTTTAATTTCACCAGATTCACTGGGCTTCAGTGTTCCTACTGATCTGCATGTTGATAACTTCTTACTGATAGCTTTAATTTATTTAGCATATAGTTCTGTAGATAGAATACCATTATACCATACCACCATTGATTGTCGTGTAAATGTGGTGTAGGTATATTTATAAATTTAAAAAAACCACCAACAAAACCCCACCCACCCAAAACCCCAACTGATTGCGTTGCCATTGCTGAGATGCTAGTTGCATTTAAGAAAGTTACTTTAATCCCAACAGGCAGATTTTACTTTTCTCATATTTGGCATATTTCAAATTTGCATGGAGACCTAATCTCTAAGCAGAAAATAAAACTGAGACAACAATAAATGCTTTAAAGTCTTTTTCTAGATACAAGTCCAGGAATTCACAAGAACTTCAATGCACTGTTACAGTTCTTTTTAGGCGCTACACTTGGACTTTGAGGCTAATGAGTTCTCTATCCTGTCAGTTCTTACCACTAAAATTCAGCGATGTTTTAAGTATTTCACCCCAAAAGGAAAATGGCCCACTTTGTAAGTTTAATTTTTGTTCTCTTTTTAAAAGAAACTTTAATCCTGGTCTTTAAAAATCATTAAAAAAATTGGTATTTAATATTTTGTAAAATTGAAACCACGAGTTGTAAGTAAACCTTAGCACAGTTTAAAAAGTGCATTTTCTGACTAGAAAGAGAATGATCAGTAAGGCTTGCTTATTTCTAAATAAAAAAATTATGACCACTGGGAATAAAATTAACTGGTTGTTGTATTGCTGGATTGGTAGAAGTTGCTTTAACTGCTGGACAGATGATCCAGAGGTATTTGCTTCTTCACACTACTAGTAGCAGTGGGGATATTATTACAGAGATGAAAAAAAAAGAAAAGTGTGGAATTTAGAATAAGAGGAAAAAACTAATTAAAAAATTTCTTGCAGCCAAACTTGTACCCTACAGTAGGGCTTCAAACACCAGGAGAGGTTGTGGATGCTAATTTTGGACAACACCCATTTGTATTTGATATTGAAGACTATATGCGAGAATGGAGAACCAAAATTCAAGCACAAATTGACAGATTTCCAATAGGAGATCGGGAAGGAGAGTGGCAAACAATGATTCAGAAGTAAGCCTTTGAATATTGTTAATTTAAAAAAAAAAAAAGTTAATAATTGCATGATTTCAGAGATCTTTAAAACGTTGTACCCATTGTCTTGTGCAAAAAATTACAGATAGTATTAAAAACTAGTACAAATAGTTTTGTTAACATCACAGATTTGATAAACATGTATAAAATTGAGCATGAATAGATGTTTAGGGAAGAGTTATGTACATCATTAATAATTAGGAGTTTATAATGATGAGCGTAAGCTTTCCATTCCGAGTTGACCTATCTAATGTGGATTGGGGAGTTTAGAAAAATTGCCATGGTTGTAATGGGCAGTTTTAATACTTTGGGCTCTGGAAATTTCCCTTCGTGTTCTTGCCCTTGGCGTACCACGTTAAGTTGTGGCTCATTAGTGTCTCACTTGGAAAAATGGTGGTTGTGGCTTTGCATTTTTTTATTTCTTCAGTGAAAATAAAAAATCTGTGCAGAAATTCACTTCAATGTATCTAATGAGCAAAAAAAAGAAACTTAATTAGCAGGTAATATTTTAATTGAGTCTACCTTTGGGTGATGAATCATTTTTATTAAAATTCATTGTAATAAAATGATACATGGATTTATTTTTTTTAATTGTTTTTCTCTATGGTGTTTTGAAGAAGATACTGACTCTTAACTGAATAACTTTTGTCTGACTTCTACAGAAATCCCTGAATTTCAAGTAGAATTCTTTAATTCAGTCATTGTTTTTCAGAAAAGGTTTTTACATTCAGGAAGTCCTTGGTTTCTTACCTGTGTTTAATGAGTTTTCCTGGGTTTTGTTTTTGTTTATTTTTAGAATGGTATCATCTTACTTAGTTCACCATGGATACTGTGCAACAGCAGAGGCATTCGCCAGATCAACAGACCAGACTGTGCTAGAAGAATTAGCTTCCATTAAAAATAGACAAAGTAAGGCTGGAAAGCATGTTACATCCTTTTATTCCTCCCTTAAACAAATATTACATAAAACTCTTGCTTAAGCATCATTGTAGAATTTCCTTTCAGCACTACTCCATAGTACAGTTCTTTGCTGTCATGTAAAGTTACACACATATGAACAGAAGGTTAAGATGAACTTCCGCACTAACACTTTGGAACTCATTTGATGTAGCGGAATGTGGTAAATTACCTGTTGTCTTTCTCTTGAATGGAAAATTGTGATCTGTCTTAAACAAATGTGTGTAATGTCTCTAAATGAGTGTTTGTGAGAGTTAATGGTCAGTCACAAACAGGAACATAAAACTTAGTCTTGACAAACATTTAGACTTTTATCTTAACTGTGAAAAGGGGTAGAGTTTAGAGAATGCTCTATAAGTTAAATCAAATTTGAGTTTTCCTGCTTACAGATGTGAGGGGGAAGAGGACAAGGAGAACTAACAGCAGTTCAGCTCTTAACTTGCTGTGGCAGTGCTGTTTAGCAGCCTGATTAAACAGTGCCTTCCCCGTTCATTTAAATCCCTGCTATATGAACACAAACATTTGTGTGACTGCGTGACATACCACATGGGGAAACTGCTCTGGTGGAAAAATAACCCATTCGTTGGGCTGTTTTTCATTTGGATCACTTTCTCTGTTGGTGGATAGGGCTGTGAGGCTGTTTGCGACTTGTGCCAGGTTACAGCAACAGAAGCATCACCTAAATCAGGGACTGTTGTGGAAAGGTTTAGTCAACTGTAACCTGACTGGAAGTATGTGTTGTAGGTGAGAGAGGCTAAATTTTGTTTTTCTTAGTCAGAATTGAATCTGTGGGAGTGGGATGCAATTTGGATGTTCTTGGGTGACGATAGTTTGGTATGTGCTTCTTTATAAAGGTGTGAAAATGAGAAATAAATCACAGAAGAGTGTCTGCAATCTTAATCTAGCTCGAAATGTGCAATCTGAGTGCAAAGTAGCTGTATGCTGGCGATAAATAAAAATATTGAGTACTCATCTAGATATATGGAGGTGGAGTGCAGTTCTTAAATTTTCCTATTGAACGTTTTAAGGAAGCATGATCTTTCTTTACACTATTTTTTCTAAGAGGAAAAAACCTTGTTGATTGATGGTTGCAGTGTCTTTTAATCGTTAATTTACATGTATTAATCCATAAGCTGTCCATTTAACTGATGTTGGTTTTGGTGAACAGAAATTCAGAAATTGGTTTTGGCAGGGTGAATGGAGAACCCATTGAAACAACATAACAGCTGTATCCAAGTTTACGAGAAGAAAATCCTAATCTCTTATTTGTTTTTTGGTGAACAGGAATTCAGAAATTGGTTTTAGCAGGAAGAATGGGAGAAGCCATTGAAACAACACAACAGTTGTATCCAAGTTTACTAGAAAGAAATCCTAATCTCTTATTTGCATTAAAGTGAGTCTTCAAATTATACAGATGTGTGTTTATAGATGGCACAGTACCTTCTGAGACAAGACAGTTACTCATTTAAAGCTTTCACAGAAATTTAAACAAAGTTAAGCAGCGTTTTTTAGAAAATGTGTGTAGTTCACTTTTTTATGCTATATTATTTGCTACATGTTCAACTAGGTTTTGTCATCAAGGTCCTGTTTTGCAGCATAATTCACATCTCACTGTAGACTTGTTCTCTAGAACTAAGCTTTGTAATTTTTTAAATCAATTTTAATCAGTTTGTGTGTCAAGTAAAACTTAAAATGTAAACTGATACAGTATCATATTCAAGAAGGTTAAGAGTCCTGCTGGCATGAGTTGGTCTGTTCCTCCAAATGGGTGACTGACTTTAAAGATCAGTTTAAATGAACTGTTTCACTCCATGTCACTTTACTAGAAACCTCTGGCTAATACTGTGGAAATTCCATAATCCCAAAGATTTCTCTTGGCTTCCCAGGCACACAATAGTCTCCTTCATTCTGGCATTTTTACTTGCCAGCTGCGTTGATCCTCCAGAATTTTGTATCACATTTTAGTGTTTGAATGTGGAAAAAATCTGTTATATCCTGTAAGAACAAAGCACTTTAATTTTTATGTTCAGTTAAGTAACTTGGAATGTGTTTGAAGTCTGTCACACTGAAGTGCTGAACAGAATTCACGTGATAGTACTGCAGACTTATCACAGAATTCATAAAATGCGAACATTTTGATGAAAGACTTCACTCGATAACGTCAACTGTATGTTATCTTTTTCTCAATCTGTCTTTCTAAATTTTGCCTGTTCTATTGAGGCTATCCAAGCCTAAAACATAAAGCAGTAGTTCTGAGCTTCCTTAAAGTCCATAGTAAAACCTCCTTATCTAAAATAAAATTGACAAAGAGCAACAGCCTCTAAAGGGAAGGTTTGTATATGAGCTTGCTTTTCAAACTGTTTTCTAGTGCAAATGTTTAATGTTAAGAGTTACCGTTCAATGCTTACTGTTCCAGACAGTCAAACTATGTTCTCATTTACTTTGAGAGAAATGACAGACACGACAACGAAATGACATATCCTTCTCAAGAAATAACCTTGCCCCTGCCAGTAAAACGAAACAGTTAAAACAAAATATAGTTAGTTCTCTAAACTTTGAGGGCTTACAGACAAAGACTATCCTCAAAGGATAATATTCCTGTTCTCCTCCCTCACAAATTTTGTAATTGTGTATTTTTGGCTGAACACTCCAAAGCTTATTGATGATTGGGTTACTGACATCCAGTGTTTTGTTGAGTCAGACTTTTTGTATATTTAACACTATAATTAGATCATTGCTGTCACTGGAAAATTGAAATGTGTAAATTGTCTTATTAGCTTAACTTTTTTGCCTTTTGTTTAGGGTGCGCCAGTTTATAGAGATGGTGAATGGTACAGACAGTGAAGTGCGGTGTTTGGGAGGCCACAGTCCAAAATCTCAAGATAGTTACCCTGTTAGCCCACGATCATTCAGTAGTCCTAGCATGAGTCCCAGCCATGGAATGAATATTCACAATTTGGCAACAGGCAAAGGGAGCAGCACGCACTTTTCTGGTAAGTTGATGTGGAGGATATACTGCATAGATTTGAATATACCAAACCATGTAGATTTTTTTTTTGTTTTGTTACGATTAAGTATCGGGAGAAGTTACAAATACTTGCAGAATGATAATTTGTTTTACTTGAGTTGATACTGAATGCTTTGTATAAAAGTACAGTTACAATGATTGAAATAGGTGATTCTCAGTCACTGGGGTAATGGAAAGTGCATAAATAGCATCAAATCTTTTTTGCATGTGGTCTTGGTTTTACTAAGGGTTTGCAAAGTAGGTTGCCACTGTTTTCTAAGAAATGTTTGCTTCCAGGAGTTGGAAGGTTCTGACACAAATCTCTTTCGTTTTGATGATGATTTATGGCTTCGGCAAGGTGGTTTAAATCCAGTAAATAGTGTATACAATCCATTTCCTATGGGCTTTGTGGAATAGTAGGAAGAGCTGCTATTGCATAGGAAGTACCAGAAGCTAGGTGGTAGAGTCAGGTAAAAGACTTCCTGCTGGCAGCCAAATTTCAATCTGCACAGCTGAAAGTTCTGAGAGCGTCTGGGTGGTGGTAAAGCTTCAGTGGGAAGCCCTGAATGTTCAGAGCTGCCCCATGCCTATGGGGAGATCCCCATGCCTTCCAAAGCACCCCTGCAGAGAAGTTGTTGGGCATGTTAAAATGGTACATGAATGTGACAGCTTTGAACCCAAGACTCTTAAGGTAGCAGAGGCCATCAACTTTGACATCTGTTTGATTCTTAAGTCCAAACTGGAGCTGACTGGGGGCTTTTTATTTTATTTTTTTTTCCTCTCGGTGGGATTGAGTAGGAAGCCAGTGTAGCCTGGTCACCAGAATACCTGCTGCCCTTGGAAAGGCAGCAGCTTTGCTTTTCTTCCTTCTGTGTCAAGACTGTGCTATCACGTGTGTGAGTGGAGATCCACTCAGATTTAGTCTGTTCTTCAGGTGGTTATTGGGATGTATTGTAGAAAGTACCTCTAACTTTCTAATTCTGAAAATAGAGGCACCACTTAATAAGCAAGTTGATGAATGTGTTATTAGAATTGAGGTTTGGGACTTCCTGAATGGCAGCAACTGTTTTGTTATAAGAAGCCCTTCCTGTGACCTGTTTCTATATTAGAAGATACTAGGGAACTCCTGTTTTGGGGCTTGATAGAACTGGCAATTACATGTTTGCTTCAAATAGTAGTTTCTTGATTATATTTTAGAAGGGTCAGAAGAGATTTTAGCCAGACTTCATAATTTCACAGCATGGTGTAATTTTATTTAGCAAAGCACAATATTAACAATTAAAATAATTATATGGGGAAGGAGGGAGGTTGTATTTAAGTGTAGCAACATGTGAACTATTTTCAGCACTGAATTTACTGCATAGTTGTCAAGAGAACTACGTGATTAGGAATTAGTAAGATGCATGTCTGCTTCCATTCATAATGATTACAGTGGCCTAGAAAAGATTTTTCAGATCTTTCAGAAACAACCTATCAGTTCTAAAAAATTATTCTACATTGATGCAGTTTTCTGTTTTACTGGTGTATGAGTACAACTGAAAAACCTTCTCGTGTATGTGCTAGTACTTATTAAATAATGCTTAACTTCTGCACTGTAGAAGCCTTAAAGGTTCAAATAACCTGAAACACAGAGGCTAAGTATTTGGGTTGGTTGGTTTGGCAAATGGAGCATTTACTGACCAGGAACAATTAAGCTGTACTTATTTTGCTTCTTTAAATCGGTACTTTCAAATAAGTTTGTAGATGATTACAATTACTAAAATTTTCTTTCAGGGTTTGAAAGTAGTTGCAGTAATGGAGTAATATCAAATAAAGCACATCAATCTTACTGTCACAGTAAACACACGAGCACCAGCTTGAATGTACCAGAGCTCAACAACATAAATGTATCAAGATCACAGCAGGTTAACAGCTATTCCAGGTGAGTAAACTTCAGATGGTTCTAACTTACATTAAGGCTTGTGTTGTCCATGTGCTTGTATTGCAGAGAAGAGTTTTCAGTGGGATTTGATGTGATTTTTTTTTTTTCCAAGGACAGTTAAAACATGTAGTGTAAGGCCAACAGCTTGTAATCCCTCTAGTTTTGTTTTAACTTCTGAAGCTCAACAGACTGTTTTCTCCTGTTTGTTTGAAGAAATGCAATGGACAAAAATAAATTGCCATGCTTATAGCTATTTATGGTCAGTTTTGAAGTTGTGTAGTGAAGATTAACTAGCTGTCTGGCACTTGGGATTTTAATTTAAGCCACTGACATTGATTTAAGCACATTGCATGTAGGTAATGAAAAGTTTTCCAGATACTCTCCATTTGTAGCAGTATCTGCAAAGTAAACGCAATTGAGATGCATATGAAATGCAGACTCCCTTCTATTACACACACAAGAATTGTTTGCCTACTGCAATCACTGTCACTTGTGCAAACACATTCAATTCACAGAACGAAAGCAGATGTATTAACTGGGGTTAATATGGTTATTCATGACCAGTAAATATTAAGCTCTGCGTTGCACAGATGCAGCAGAACCTAATTTGATGTGAAATACAATAGTACTCGGCTGCGTTGTCCAAGATGGATTCCCAAATCTACCAGCTAGGATGTGATGATGTGGTGGTGATAACAAAAAGTATTTCAGTTGGATAGTGATGATTGGGGAAAAAAAGTAAGAGTAGCAATTTATTTTTTAACTTCATGATTTGTGTCTGTGTCAGCAATTGCCTCTGCCAAAAAGCCTGGCAATGTCCAGGCAACTTTGAGATTTTTCACAGGAGGAAGACAATTCCTTGGCTACAGTGTTGGCCAGTTGGAGAGGCCTTTTGGTTTCCTTCCCCAAAGGAAGCTGAGTATTTTTGGTTGCTTAGAAGCAAGATACTAAACTTCTAAATTGAATGGTTTTGATCTTAAGAAAGGTTTTAGGTTTTCATTCTCCATGATGAAATAGAACAGGCTAGGATGTAACTGTCAGCAAAGCTCAGTCCCCAAAGCCATGCTGGCATTTTCTAAAAGTGCTTCTGTGACCTGCCGTGAGCCAAGTATGGTGAGGAGTTGCATGCTCTGAATTTGCCCGAGTATCTCTTTGGTGTCTTGCTTTACTCAGTATTTGCTTTGGGTTTTTCTTCTTTTTTCTGTTATTCCACTGAGAGTAAATGAGAGATCAAGGCTATTTTGAAAGAATTATTTACCTAAATGTGATATTCTCAAAGTAGGCTGTATATTGAGTTAACTGTGCTTAAAAAAAAGTGGGAATAGTATATTTTCTCAATGCATTTTCTCCAGCTCTGTATATGTACAGACCGATAAACGAGGTTGAGAACTTTTAGGTGTGTATTTAGAAGGTATTACACTGCTTACTCCTGAATATTGGTGGACATGTTTAATTTTTCAGCATCTGAAAATGTTATTTTACTGAATGCTAATGCTCGTCGAGAGAGCCTGATAATTTCCCTGGTGCTCTGGTATTGCCAGTTGCTATGGAAAAAACTGTGGTCTAACTTGGTAGTATTTAAAAGCAGCTTTTCAGTAGCCATGGTGGAAAAGTCCTGTGCTGAAGTTGTGAGGAAGATAACCCTAAGTACTTAAATATGAGTAAAACTTTTATTACTCTCTTTTCAGCAATGATGTAGACATGGAAACAGATCACTACTCCAATGGGGTTGCTGAGACTTCGTCCAATGGCTTCCTAAATGGTAGTTCTAAACATGATCACGAAATGGAAGAATGTGACACAGAAATGGGTCTGCAGTGATATTTCTTACATTTTTATTAAGTGATGGCAACAAGGTTATGTTTTTACTTGCAATGCTTCCCAACTTGAAAACTAGGGATATTGGCTCAAATCTTAATTTTGTTTGTTTGTTTGTTTCACTGTTACTAGGTGTATATCTTATAACTCCTGATTTAGGTGGTCAAATGTCAGGTGAGAACAGGCGAAATTGATAACTCATGGATATTGAAGCTAGCATCTATTTCTAAGGAGGTGCCTTTGAGAAGAAGAAACATCCTATTGTGTAGCACGCCTGGGTTAGCGTTGGCAAATTGCTTCTCCCTCTTCCTCTAGTCCTCTTACCAGTCATAGTTCTCATGGCATCTTTGCACTTGACAGTAAGAGTAGAAATTCCAAATCACTTATATTGAAGAATGCAAATTGTTAATATTAAATGCTGAAGAACGGAGCTATATTTGAGAACTGAGATGTAAAAAAAAGAAAAAAAAATTTCCACCAAAAAAATAGCCTGTTTTACATAGTTGTGGTCTAAAAAATAACTTTGTTTTACTTACCCTGCTTCATATGCAGTCATGCCTGTTGACATTAGTGACACCTGAGTAGTTAAATACTCTCTGATTGCCAGCACCCCATAAAAAGATAGTTTATTCTGTCAGTTATGGTGCTAGGTGTCCCTGTCCACTAAAGGCAGTCAGATCACTTAAGAGCACCCAGGCTGGAGCTTAGACAATGGTTGTTATTGCTGGCTGTGTCTGAAGAAGGGGAGGAATCCAGCCCAGTCATTTCTGCAGTTGCAAAACTATCTTCTCAAACAATTGATTTAACCAGACACCAATTAATAAGTAGTTTAAGTGAAATGAGACACTCAGGACATAGCTGGTAAACTTTCAGAATGCGGTAGTGCTTACAGATTTCTATGAACGCCTCGCAGTTCTGAGGGCATGTGCTGCTGCTGATCATGCAGCTTTGCTGGTAAATACTAGGTAACTGTTGAAAAGCAAGTATAATTCTGTTACAGCCCTGGAGGGGGGAGATTCAAATTGCCAGACTGTTTTCCCTGCATTACGCTCTGAAACAGGGTAACAACAAGGCCTCATTTCTGTGACAGAAAAAACAAAACACTTCTTTACTCTCTTGCAGCCTTTTCTACAGAGGCTTGCTGTGACAGGCATGAAGCAGCTGCACAGGATGCAGAGTTGTTTGTGTTGTGTTTTGGTTTTGTTTTTTTTTTTTAATGTAGTTGTTTTCTGCCTCTGGAAAGCCATGTCCTAGATTGGGCTGCAGCTAGCAACAAACACCACTACTTGAAGACTTGTGGGTGCTTCACCTTTGTAAAAAAGAAATGTGGCTCCTCAACCTACATCATTGTTTACTCCCCACAGTTTGGTGGTTTTTTTGGTGATTTTTTTTTTCTTTCTGAAATATTTATATATACCCCTTAGTGCTGTGTATGTAATGTTAAGTAGGCAGATATTTTTCCCAGAGGTGATATGCTCACATCTAAGAAAAAAAAGTGGCCACTTATAAATCCTCATTTGAAAAAGTGGTCAAAATACTTCACTAGATGGCAATGTTAAAATCAGAAAGAAGAATGGTTTTGTAATTAAAGTGTACATCAAAATTCTGATGGAAAACTTGATTCCTTTGATGAAAAAAGGCAAGGAATTGATGCTTTATTTTTTAACAGGTTGCTTTAGTTGTAAATTTAAAAAAGGTAAAACTTTCAGAGAAGCCAAGGGCTGATCTACTCTTCATAAACTGCATTAGTATCTTCTAAAATCGGTAGCATTGGGGAATATTGTAGCAACCAGTAAAGAAATCAATTGTAGTGTTCTGCTTGATTACAAAAGAAGCCTGAAATGTCCAAATTACTACACTAATATATTCTACAAGGAGTATGAACAGTTTAAATGATAGTCTTGTAGCAACATCCATTATGGCTGTTTGGGAAGTTCAGGGGTTTTTACCGTCTATTAGCAGTTCCGGATTTGGCCTATCTTTAGAAGTGCAATGCCAAAGAACTAAAAAGGTAGAACTGTGCGGACTTTTATTGCTGTTGCTACTCATTTTAAACTCCCATAAAATTTTAAGATAAAATTTGATTTATAGTCTAGTTGTTAATTTTTAACTTACTGCAAAATAAACAGCATGTGTAGACAGCCTTTGATGTTAGTTAACTAAGCCTCTTAATGTTTATAAAGGAACAAATCAGCAGTGCTCAGTATAGGAGTACGTTACACCAAGGTCTCTGGCCCATTGTGCTTTCTCTCTGAGAAGGCAGATGTGTTTTGAGTGAAATTGGGGCAGATTCTCTAGATCCATAGATTATTATTGTCAGCTCTATTAGTGGTGGTGATGATGATGATATCATTTTTGCAGAAGTAGATTCAAGTCAGTTAAGACGTCAGCTATGTGGCGGCAGCCAAGCGGCTATTGAAAGAATGATCCATTTTGGAAGAGAATTGCAAGCAATGAGTGAGCAACTAAGAAGAGAATGTGGCAAAAACACAGCGAATAAGAAAATGCTCAAGGTATGTTTAATCTTGAAGTTGTGGTGTTAAGGTGAATCTCTGCTGCCTGGCAGAAACTTTGCACAGCATGCGGCATTGCAATACTGTTCTGCTTTAACTTCTGCAGTTCTTTTGTCTGAGAGCAGTACTCTGATCAGCTGTGGTGTAGTGCTGTCTCCTGTCTTGTCTGTGTAGCACATTCCCAGGGAGGATAATTTCATACTGTAACAAAATTAAAACCAGAGATATGAATTTAGGACTTACTTCCCTCTATCTCATTTCTGACCATGTAGCTTGGCCTCTTGAAGCAAAGTGCTGTTTGCAGCTCTAAGGATCAATGAACCGCAAGAAAGAGGATTGATACGGATGCCTAGAACGCTTTTTAGTACTCTGTGTCTTAATTAGCTTACCTTGATTTGGGAGTGCTCTGGAAAAGAATTCCCCTGCCAAAGACTGACTGCACGCAATTTTCAGCCAGTTTTCTCTTTCCTCGGTGGTTATTAAAATACTGCTCACTTCTGTCTTTCTGTTGGGAAAACCACTGCTCACTTAAAATGGAACAAGTCTGGTTACAATTTCTTTTTATGCTTTTGTACTGATGGAGGACACTGACAATCACCTTTGATTCTGAATCAAAATGGGTGAAGAACACAGTCCTTGTTTTCACTAGTAGAATACAGCTGTTGAGATGTAATAAAAATTGTCTTTCCCCAGGATGCATTCAGTTTACTCGCATATTCAGATCCCTGGAGCAGCCCGGTTGGAAATCAGCTTGACCCGATACAAAGAGAACCTGTGTGCTCTGTACTTAATAGTGCAATACTAGGTAAGGAAGGGCTGGTGGTTTTCACGCGCGGTACAGGGCGCCTTTCGTTCCAGACGGGTAGCACTGCTGCTCACCACGCGTTGTTTGCTGGGCTGGCCGAGTGATTACCAAAGTCTAGCGATGTTAGGGTGCGCTCCTCTAGTACAGGAGGGGATGTATTAATGGAACAGACATTGTCATCGTTGCTCAAAGCAAGAAAGGGGCCTCTTCAATAATGGTGCTATGCAGGGGATTTGAAAATGTTGCGTTGATGCTCCTGCTGTCTTGCTGTAAGAGCAAACTTTGCAAGTAAAGGCAGGAATTCCGAAATGAATGATTTGGGCAAGCTTAAAATGTAAGCTTTCAGTGTATTCCTATGAAATGAATCAGGTATTTTAACTGCCACTGTGATTCTTTTTCAGAGACTCACAATCTGCCAAAGCAACCACCGCTTGCCCTAGCCATGGGACAAGCGTCACAGTGTCTAGGATTGATGGCTCGATCAGGAATCGGATCCTGCGCGTTCGCCACAGTGGAAGACTACCTACACTAGCTATGCATTTGAAGATCTGAGAGGTGGTGTGGCATATTCAACGTGGAAAGTAGACCAGCTCTGCTGACTGGAATTTGGAATTTTAATTATGTACTAAGGACAAGTCTGTCGCTTTATGTTGCTTCCTAGTTTACAGCATGATGCAAATGATTTCTAACTTAGTGTTAGGAGAAAATTTCCATCTTTAAACCTCTTAGACGACTAAGAGTTGAAAATATCACTGATAATGTCAGACATCCAAATTGACAAGTACCAATCCTTTAAATGATTGTCCAAAACAAACCAAAAATCCTGCTCCCTTGCGGTGGGACGGAAGAATAGAAAACATGGATGTATTAGCATGTGGGTGATGTCAATGTCAAGCAGGATGACTTGCCAACCTCCACCCCCATTGTTACATAGTTCAATCAGTGTAATTTGCAAAATGCATAAACACCTGATGGTTTGGATATATAGTGTTGATGGGAAGAAATGATATTTTTTAATGTGTACTGTAAAACTTGAATTACTCAGGAGCTGAGTGAATATGTTTGTTGCTACTTACAATCCCAACCTGTTGATCTTAGTAGTTTTTTGTTTTAACATGGTCTTTTCAACTTTGTTTCCTTGTTTAACTACAGACAGCTTCTGTTGTGTAGACTCACCAGTTTAACTGTTGTATTATAACAGTATTACATGTCAACACAGTGTGGTTATGACCTATTTATATAAAAACCAAATATTTAGTCAATTTACAGTCTTAATTTAATCTTTGTACACCTTGCATTTTTAAAAGTGCTTAAATAGTACTATATTGCAATAAAATGTAGTGATACCATAATTAACCAGCCATTAAAAACTTACTTCTACATACATGGTAGCATGGACTTGTATGCTACGTTTTCTTGGTTCTAGAGTTCTACCCTAGGACAGCGGTTCTCATGTAGACCTGTGAATTCAGAACAATGGCTTGCTGGTCGAACCAGGGATGCCACTTCCCTGCATCAGAGCACTGCAGCGGCTGGGCTCTCAAAGGTTTAATGTTCTTGCCCCAAAGCAAGCCTAGCTGGCAGTGCACAATCAAGGCATCGAGGGAAGCTTATTCAGTACTGCCTGAAGACAGGGAAAAACAACCCTTATTCCTTGAAAGTAATCATTGGGCTGGGCAGAAGTGTCCTGCTGTGTGAGCTGATATTAGGATACAGCCTTTCTTTAGATATGCAAATAACTGAAAAAGCAGGAATAATAGATTGCTATTAGAAAAGCAGCATCCAGAACAGTAAGTACACCACCATTCATCTTTATTCTCTGTGAAGGAGCTGCCTTGTGGAGGCAGCTCTACAAGCCTGCTCTTAACACCAGCTGTTCTAAATCAGTATTAAGGACACACAGTCACTGCCCTGGCCCAGCTGTTCCTTAGCTCCCCAGCCACTTCTGAGGGGGGCAGGGAGGGAAAAGAAGAGAGGAGGAGAGGAAAGTCAGTCCGTTTGTGAAGGTTAGTGCCTTCTGGTGGCTGTTGGCTAGTGCTGAAAGCAGAGCCATGATGGGAAAGAAGTGGGGAAAAAAACCACCTTTGCTGTGTTGAGAGACTAACTTTCAGTAAAAAAGTCCTTAATAGCATCTTCTGAAAAAAGTCTTCATACTTGATTTTTAATCTGTGTTGCAAGCCAAATTTTTTTAAACCTTGTTGCTCTCTCCTTTTTTTCTTGCCCTTAAAAAAAAAAAAAAGTAGTTAGTTCGTTACCATTTTCTTAGCCCATCTACTGGAGAAGCAGCAATCCATTGATTACTGCAGCATTTCAGAACAAAAGACAAGAACTGACAATGAGAGAACCTTCCTATCATCTTTCTTTTTCATACAACAGGGGCTTCCACCGGCCAGGGGTACCAACTTGCACCACTCTCCTTCAGGAGGTACAGCAGTGCAAGCACTTCTGAAGCGCAACTGAGAAGCAGACTCTGCCTGCTCAGGATCAGTAACTTTTGCCCTCTAGTGTCCATGAGCCTCACAGCCTGTGCTTGTGTGGCTGTAACATCATTTTTCTATGAGGAGAAACAGGCTGCTATTTCCCTGTGCTCGCGCAGAAGTTCTTGATCTTGGCATCCCTGCTTTAAGTTTTAGACATATCTGAAATGACTTCCAACAGCTCAGAGGTTGTAGGCTGAAACAACACTTAGTGAAGTATTTATTTCAACAAATAAAGATGGCTCTAAGGCCATATGCTGTTTCTTAATGCACCAAAAATGAAGTAATTTTTTCAAGTTCTGTCTTGCACATCCTCCCCGCTGGAGCACCCACTACACCCACTCAGGCTGTAGTGCCCTGCTGCCCTCCCCTTACTATAGGGTTCTGTGACTTAAAAAGTAGCAATGTACATGGGAAAGCTTTTTTTTTTTTTTAAATGTACTTTTTAAACCACATATGCATAAAGTAGTACTGACATAACTCTTTATACTCACCCCAAGATTTGTCCACAAACTGAACTGCAGCTTTTTTAACTGGGTTTTTCTTGTTTTCAAGGGAAAAAAAATCATTTGCTGAAATAGAGATGAGTCTTAATTACTAAATTTAACCCAGACAAATCTAGAAGCAGACCCACCTAAGGAAAACTGCTTACCCTGTGCCCGGTTGGCATCTGGTCCATAGAGATGAGTGTTTAAAAAGTCTTTGGCGAGCTGTTGGTGGAGGCCTGTTATACTCTGATCTTTTAAGCACACAGCCGTATAGTTTCCTTTTGACCTAGTTAAATAAAGAGATGTAAATCCCTGTAGCATAGTTATGGAACCCGGAACAACAGATAACACTAGGCAGTCAGTGCCTCGCTGCCTGAGCACAACAGGGGCTGGTGCTGGTTTCGGATGCTCAAGCTAAGCTTTGTAGCAGCATTAACAAAACCCAAAACTGGACCAAGACTCTCAACCTGTCATCATATGCCTTTACGTGCCCTGAGTGGTTCCTTGGGAGTCTCAAACTAGTCCTGCTGGAAGCTAGTGCAATTCCTCTACAGGGACATCAGTGACAAAGAAAGGGGGGGGGGGGGGGGGGGGGGGGGGGAAGACTGAAATGCAGGAATTCAGTGCTCAGCAACCAGACCTGTAGCAGCACAGAACAGAACGTCTACTGCTGTGCTAATGAATGCCCAGTTACCTCATAGCAGTTACATATACATAAAAATTATTTACTTATTTTTTATATGTATGTATGTGCATATATATATATATTTTACAAGTGTGCTGTATCAGAGGCCTATTAAAGGTGCTTTTAGCACATAAATACACTTTCAATCAGAGGAAGAGCAGGGGGAACGCCCAAGTGAAGAAGAGTGCAGCCACACAGTGACAGAAGAGCTGCTGTGATGCCCCCTCCCAGGCAGACAGAAGCCCCAGGGACAGGCAGCCTCCATCATCTGCTCCCGCCGTACCTGGCACTCTTTCTTTGCTTGGCTTTCTTCACCTGCCTTTGGGCTCGGCCTCGTCTCTGCTTCGCAGCCTGGCCTTGTCTCTGCTTCACAGCCCCACCTCCATGGTGCTTACCTGAAGTAAATTTAATAGAAAACAGAAGAAATCTCCCAAGCATTATGAATCAAGAGCTGTAAGTAAGTGAAAAAGGAACAGGAATGAAACAATTAGGCTGTAAAAAATAAGGTGCCTTTAGTTAACTCCAACAGGCCTTTTTCAGAAGGTCTGACTAGCAAGAGCTAGGAAAGCGTTGCCCTCACTGAAGGGCTGCAAGAGGGAGGGGAAGAAGCACGCCTCAGGGGAGCCACCCAGAGTACTGCTAGCCAGCCTTCCCCTTCCTTGGCATCCACAACACAAGATTCATCACAGGACAAAAATTCAGTGCAACACAACAGCCATGAGTAACATGCAAAGGGGAGCCCAGCCTCAGCTTCATTCTCGCCACTATGGAGGACTGAGTGTTCAAAGCATCGTCCTGTGCTCACCTCTTGCTTATGACAAGAGAATTTTTTAAAACAGTAATAAAAGGAAGAAAAAAGTAGCAGTTGCACCACCCAGCTCTATAATTCTGTGAGGTATGGATGAGAGAATTGTTTAAAAACTTTTTTTTTTTTTTCTAAAGTACTCTGAAGTACAGATGAAGAGGGCCAGAAAATAGCAGTCATAAATACTCTAGACTCTTGATTTTCTGGTTCAGAATTTGAAAAGAGTTACCTAATTTTTTACAGATGCTACTAAATCACACTATATATGAAGCACTGAGGCAATTAACAACTCCATCTAGGAATGGCCTTTGATATTTAGCATGTGTTTAAGTTATAATCTCCCTCTGGTAATCCTTGCTTTTTCTATTATAACACCTGCACGTTATTTCCTTCAACACCTCGGGCTATTTTAACAGAAATCACTGTACGGCAAACGACTTCGGTAACAAGCCGCGGGAATCGGATTAAACGCGACTTCTTTAGATTCTTCCTCAGACACTTTTCCTCGGCAACAGACAACGCGTGCAGCCTGCCCCGAGTCTCAGACTTTGACGAGGTCTCCGCTCCGGAGCGCTGCCCCGCCGCAGCTCTAGCAGAGCGAGCCGTGGCCTTACCTGGGTCAGCTGCCGCAGCCTGCCCTTCGCCTCTGTGCGGGAAGGAGAAAGCAAGAGGTTACTTTTCCAGTTCGCAGCCCCTTTCCTTTACTCGAAGCCCGTGTCCTCCCCAGACACGAAGGAGCTCGCCGCCGGCTGGGCAGTGCTCCCCTCGGCACCCCCCCCTGCCCTCACCGGTCGGTCGGCGCGGCGGCCAGCTCCTGCAGCAGGGCCTCGGGGAGCAGCTTCCGTTTCTGCGGGGGGAGAGGGGAGTTACCGGGGCGGCGGAACGACGACACACGCGGGACGGGAGGGGACGGGAGGGAGCGGGAGGCGGCCCCCGCCGTACCGTACCTTCTGCTCCGTGAACAGCTCCTGCCGCCGCCGCCGCTTCTCCCTCAGCAGCTCCCGGTGCCTGCGGGAAGGCGGGAAGCGCCGTCAGGGGATGGGGGGGGGAAGGCTGGCGCGCGGGTGGCCGTCGCGGCGGTTGGGATTGGGGGTGGGGGGGTGCCCGTACCTCCGGACCGCCTCCCCCACGAGCTTCCGTTCGGTCTCGGCCGCCGCCTTCGCCACGCCGAAGGACACCTCCTCCGGGGCCTCGTCCTCCGAGGAGGGCGGGCTGAGGAGAGCGGCGGGCGGACCGCGCTTACGCCGGCCCGCCGCCTTCCGCCGCCGCCGCGCCACCGCCATCCTCCCCCTCGGGCCGCTCGCCTCACGGCGTTCCCCGCCCCCTTCCCGGAAGCCGCTCCCCGACTTCCGCGGGGAGGCCCCGCCCCGGGACCCAACGGCCGGTTCGTCCCCGCCCGCCCGCCCGCTGACAGACGAGGCCGGAGAGCGGCGGCCGGAGCTTCGCGGCGGAGCCCCAGCCGCCCGTTTATTGCCGTGGGGAGCAGGGGAAAGGGGGACGGGGACAGCGCGGCGAGAGCCGCCGGCTCCTCTCAGCCGGCCGCCCGCCGTCCGAGGTGCTCAGGAGATGATCTCGGTCTGGTGGCGGGCCAGCGCCGGCGGCAGAGTGGTCCCGCAGGGGCCCGGGAAGTGGAACCTGGAAGGAAGAAGGCGGGTGAAGGGGCGGGCGAGGACTCGGTCCTCGGTCCTGCCTCTGAGGGAGGGGGCCGTAGGGCTCCTACGACCGAGGGACAGGGGCCAGCTCCGCACCTGGAAGAACACACCTCTGGCTTCAGCCTGAGCTAATGCCACCAAGGAAGAACGACCCTCTTTTCTTACTTATTAGAAGAAAACAGTGTTTCCTAAGCACTGGGGAAAAGACTAGATCGTGTTCGTTTAAAAGTCTTCTAGCCGTTTTAGCGGTTCAATGCAAGAGACAATGAAGATGGAGGGGACTAAAGGTTGCTAGTTTACGACTGAACAGCTTTACCTGAATCTGTTTGTAGCAGGAGTAGCTTCCATGTTAAATTCTGCAACTGGCACTCCTCTGGCAGATACCTGAGGGGCAAACATAGCAGCAGGGTACACCACAGAGGAGGTCCCGACCTGCAGGGACAGGGGAAAAAAAACCACCAGGAGTGTAGCAGGCCAGTAGTTAAACAAAGACAAACCAACCCACGAGGTAAGGACCCTTCTCAGAACACTGGATATGCAAAACCACTGAAGCATGTAAGATCCCTACAGAAATGAAACCAAATCAATAGATTTAGTGTCACTGCATACGTAGCCATCTAACATAGCATAAGAATTGGGAATTGTTTCTCTGATGGAACCCAACTAAGCCTGTTTGTGGATTATAACTGTAGATGAAAAAAAAAAAAATTGCAGAAATGCCAAATGGCAGACTTTGCCTCCAGGAAAACAAAACAAGACGTTCCTTCTGTTACTCGAGATTATTCTGTGAAGGGTACACAATATTCTCAGCAAGTGTTTTGGTCAGCGATCTGGAACCTACCTGGCATGTAAACAACCTCACCAAAAAAGCAATACATGACAACAGCTAGCTACCTTCTTACAACATTTGGTCACGTTTTTTTAAACTGAGCATCAAAATAATCCTATTTTTCACTGTTTGAGAAACTCAACAGCTAAACAATATTAGCTAACCTCTAACGCTTGAAACTCCTGTGTACACTAAATGCAGACCACAGATGCCAGCTGAGCAAGATGCACACATGCTGAACCCGTTAACTTCTGAGCAGTATATTGTCCTGGTTTACAGCTGGGATAGAGCTAATTTTCTTCCTAGTAGCTGGTATAGTACTGTGTTTTGGATTTAGGATGAGAATACATCTCTCATCAGAGTACCTTTTCAAACTTCATGGTCTTACTTGTTTTACACTTAACACAGGAGTCCCTCTGCTTTTAGTGCCCTCGGGGAAGTACAAGTACATCTCTTTTACCCAGGAGGTGCAACCCCTTCACCGTGGCTTCCCAGCCGGTTAAGGGGCTAGGTAACAGAAGTGTCACTCACTACCAAGCAGAGGTCGCAAATAGCAAGCTCCTTCTCAACCTCTGTGAGAACATCAGGATCCAGGGCTTCACCAAACCACACGACGTGGGGACGGAGGAGCCCATTGCAGCCGTCCTCCTCGCACCTGTTTAAAAATCACAAAGGGACAGCATTAAGCTGCTGACATGGACATTTCAGGCTGCAAAACAGCAAAGCAGTTTTCATTCTTATTTAGGCATGTCTCACTTGCCCTCCCTCTTTCTCCCTTCTCTTTCACAGCCCTCCCCACACCCTTCTCTACCACGTGCTGGACAGAAGGCAGCTGATGCCGTGCTACACATGTGCTGCCCTGCCACACAGAACGGTTGGCTGAACAGTTGTTCAACTCAGATACTTCATCATGTCTTCCCCTCACACAGCTCCTGAAATGGATGAAACTTAAAACGTAGTATGTGCTATAGACCTCAGTCTCCACCAGCTTTAACAAACTGGCCAACAGGTTTTTAAGGAGAAAGTGAACTGAAAGGCAGAAGCATCGTGTTAGCCTCTTTTTCCTTAGGAACCAGACGAAAAATATGGTGGCTTCTTGCATCTGCATCTAGCTAAGGCAAAGCTTCAGCCATTATAAAAAAGCACCGTGGCACATTCAATGCCTGCAAAGGACTATGCAGTGGCTGTATGCCAGCACAGTGTTACAGAATGACTAACAACAGTAGGTAGCACCTGCAAAGTAACAAAACATTTACTGTGTAGCACTTTGTTTCTTACTGCAATTCTCCTCCTACTCCACTTACTACAAAACCCATGAATTCAGGCATGTTTCAGCTTGATGCTCAAGTACACTAACACGCGATCCCTCTAGCATCGTGGTAAACTTCTATTACACACTCCTGTTGTCTGCTGTCCCCTGTAACTTTAGACTCAGTTCTCTGGGGTAAAGTCCCACGCCTCTTTCTGCTGTAGGACGTCTCCATGTCCTTCCAAAACTATGTGAATGGTAATGTAAGCCTTTGACATGTGCAAAGCACGATGAGGTTAACAGCAAAAACCAAAGCAGTCCATACGTACTGAGGAAGGTCTTCAACTGGAATCACAGCCTCTTCTGTTTCAGGATCTGGAGCCCTGAATTTACAAAATTGAAATACGTAATCAATCGTACAAAGCGTACTTTATATATTAATAAAAACTTAGTATTCTCTAAAGCACACTCTCCAATCAAGGAATCTTTGCAACTTCAGCCAACTTCCAACACCTACTACAACCCTAAAATACCATACACAAGGCAGGCAGGCATTTGTCCAGAATTATCCCAGAGCTAAGCAACTGTAGTAAGCTGGTCAAAGCCTGTCAAAGGCACAACAAATATTTATGTAGCTATCTAAAGATCTGGTGAAACGCGAGGGGAAAAGAACCTAAAAACCTACAAGCATATGCCTGTCCTGTCCTGTCCACTCCACCACCACCACCCCACCCCCCCCGGCTTTTTTTAATGGTGAAAGAAAGAGGATGGCTAGAAAAATGAGACTGAATGATTCTTCTGCAACTTTTTAAGTTGCAGAAATCCTGGGGACTGATGCTTCCCTCCTGCTTGTTTCACACATCTGTATTTTGAGACCTGTAATCATGAGAATCTTGTTGACGAGTTGAAGGACAAAAGCTACAAGGTGCTCAAGAGATGCAGAAGAGGACAATCCATGTATCAAGTGATGACAGGAATAAGCATCCAATTTAATAAAACAGCTGGAAGGTGAAGAGGATGGGACTACACACGCATACTCCAAGAGTACAATTAGTTTACGTCCAATACAAGACTTTCAGACCATCTGAAATTGTTCTAGTTAAAACATATATAATGTTGTGATAAGTTAGGGGTTAACAGTTATTCATTCACAGGACTTAACGGTATCACGGGCTCTCACTGAATTTACCAAACAGTACACTCACGTTTCAAAACAGTTGTGTAAAATTTAAGCATTAATACTACTAAAAGAAAATTAGGTGGTTGGCTGAAACTCTTGTATGCTCCTAAAATGGCTCCTTTTCTACTGAACAGCAGACAAACTAGAAAACACAGAGTTTACAAGGCAGACGTATTACCCTTTCCCGGCCAGTGCGGGGCATATTGGACTCTTGTAATTGGCAGCTACATTTCCACAGTTGGTGCATCGAGTTTTAAATAAACTACCTGAAACACACAAAGAGAAAACATCAGGGATCAAGCAACTGCTCTGAGGCACGGCTGTACAAGCAAGTGGTTGTGTTCATCCTGGACAGCCTTTATTTGACTTTGAAGACTATACCTTGTGGGTAACTTACTACATGAATGTAACAGCCAAGTGTTGAAAGCTGGCAGCATTATGAACAAGATGCTATTTACACAGTGCTTACACACACTTTTGGTCAGCAACCCAGAGCGACCAGCATCATCGTTAAACACAGGCCGGGCCCAGCAAAGACAGACACAGCCCTTTCAGCTGAAAGGCCGCAGTAAACAACAGCAACAGTCCCTCTAAGCTATGATTTATCACCTTGTTCTACCTCACAACATGAGTAATACACAGCCTTGTAGCAGTATTTCAAAAGAAAATAATTATTTAAAATATCTCTGAGGGAGATGATTTCTGCTTATTGCTTTTCCCCTTAAATCGGAAATATGTTCTTAAAAAAATATATGCTGGTTAACACTGTTCTATGTGAAACTCCCCAACCCCAAGACTTTTGTAGCATTAGTAACATGCTGTAGAGATGTGCAATATTACCAAGAGTTTAAAATTGTTTCTATTTTGTAAAGAATGAGGATAATCAAAATTAAACTATACCCAACGCTTTATCTTTGGATCCACAACCGCAAAAAAATTTCTGCAGGTTCCCTGTGTCCAGATCACCAAGCAGCGGTGGGAAATGCCATTTAAACCTTTTGTGATACTTAAGTTAAAAAGCGTCATAGTGCTGGAGGACCAGGATGGGACTTTGTCCTGGGAGACTTTCAGTCTGTGGCAGGGCCTGCAGAGTGGAGAAAGGAGGAGTGGGGGCACCTTGAAGGATGGAGAAGGGCTTCCCCTGCCTCGTTCTCTCCACACCTGTACATTTCCTCAGATCCAAAAGCCCCACTGACCCCCATGTGCCACATCTGTGTTGTGCTCCTCCGGCACTTCGTGGGAGAGAGGGCGGGAGCAAGGAATGCCACTAATGACAGGGAATAGAGAGGGAGAGCTACTGGGTGTAGGAGAGAAGGGTAAGAGAAACATCCACTTCCAGCACCTTCCTCCTGTAGCCAAGGACCACGCAGGTGGGTCTTTGAAGGACAGGACAGGACAGAAGGAAAGCACCAGGGCTGGTGAGACCAGTCTTGCCAATACACCTTTTATTGGTGGCAGTACTGGTGTGGCACCACTGCTACCACACAGTGGATTCTTTTCCCCTTTTCTAAGCGAAATCAGCCAAGTGTCACTATCCACATGCATTCAAGTGGATCTGAGGCAAAACCGAGCAAGCGGGAAGGGAGAACCAGTTCCTGTGTACTGTCAGAATCCATTAAAAAAGAAAGACGAGAAATAAAGAGAGGCTATGGAGTACCCGAAACAACTTCCAAAAGAGAACAGGGTGGTATTGTAAATAAATTCACGCAAATTAGTATTATTTTAAAGACAAATTTCTTCTCTCCCCATACTTATCCTGTTCTCTCTTCTCCCCGCCAAGTCTGCTGACCTGTAGCAGACAGGTAATCTGGTTCTTACCATGAATTTCTAAAAGGTGCTTTGTGCCTGCCTTTCTGTGTAGCTCATCAATGTTCTGAGTAATGACCACAACACTCCTTCCTTGCTTGCTCAGTCGCCTTTCGCACTCTGCAATGGCAATATGTGCAGGATTTGGATGTTTACTCAACATCACTTCCCGGCGGTAATGGTAAAATTCCCATACACGAGAAGGGTTTCGTGCAAAAGCCTCTGGAGTAGCCAGCTCCTGGAAAAGACATAACAATTCATCCTACCGATGAAAGGGCAGGAAAAACCCCTCCCCAGATGAAGCCCGCTAGATTACTGCCATTTACACTGCTACCTGCATAACAAGGTAATCAAAAGCAGGTTATTTATAACCAGGTGCAGTGGAGAAGAATGTAGTTCAATTGCCCTTACGATGATGACAAGTCAAAGTACCTTATCAAATGAGGAAAAAAATGGTATCAATAGCATGGTACGTGGTTTTACATAGTGCACCCGGACCTTACTCTGTGCTGCCCTACCAAACTATTAGGAGTTTAGTACAGCACAAAGGAAGATGAGATATTTCAATGCACACGATTTTTGGCATTCAAATCCCTCTTTTCCACAGTAGCCATAAAACTCAGCATTGTGTGGATATATTTCCTTTGCCAGCAATTTCTTTTCTGCCTTAATTTAAGTGTAACACAAGCCAAATTACAGCCATTGTCAAAATCGAAGTCTAATGTCTTGTCTTTTATGTGCCAGTAAAATCTAAGCTATACTTTCCACACTAACTTTAATTTTGCCTTTTTTCAAAATGAGGAGTAGCTTAGTCTAATGCTTCAATGCACAATTCTACTGATATAAAAATGGTGAATGCAAGCTTTCTGATGCAGAAGGACCAGGCATTTATACACATGCATTTTTTTTTTGACTTGATAGTCACTGAAAGAAAAAAATGCATCTTTAGATACAAACCATCTTGAAAAACTCATCTCTCTGACCCCTTTTTAACTTCATGAAGTCTTTCATGAATGCTGTCATTCAAAACCATAAAGAAAGCAAGCGTGATTGCAGTTTGGGGTAGCAGTTACTAACAGTCTGATGTACTTGAAACATCTGCAGCACCACACAGGATCAGACTTACCAGGCACCTATACAAATCCCACATTTTGGTGCTTGCCGCTGCACCGCTCCACCCCCCCCAGCGTCTGCTTCCACCTCCTCTCCCACCCCCGTGGCTCCCAACACTGGCAAGATCCACGCCAGCAAGAGAGACAGAGCTTGTGGGAGAGTTAGAGACTGTGAGGAACTCTGCCCCCAAAGGAAAAAAATTCCTAAAACATTTTTAAAGAGTATTATGAGAAACCAAGGTTAAAAGAAAACAACTAGTTGGTATCATCGGTTCTGTCTTATTTTGATAAAAGGTTCTTAAGAGTTTAGAGCAGCAAAGGCCCTGCAAGGTAGAAAAACAATGAGGGTGTCAAAAGATGAGCAAACAGCTAGGCTGCAAGGCAGCAAGAAAACAAGGATGGTAGAAAGACGCAGAGCTGTCTGCAAGAACATTGTTTTTCCCAAACAACTGATAAACCAAATGACGGGCAAGACGTTGCAGCTGCACAAAGCAGACCCCCAGGGCACAGGGAAGAGCTGCAGACAGGGCTGTCGGGAGAGCTCTGTCCCTGCCACACTGCTGTGGGAGCGCTTCCCCCCTCTAAGGTACCCAGCTTCTTCTGACCCTTCACGCTCACCTACCTGATGGTAAAGAGAAGCACAGCTGTGCAGACACGTGCCACCAGTACATACCTGGGCTTGCCACTTTCTCCAGAAACCTCCAGCCCCTCTGAAGGTCGGAACTCCACTCTCCGCGCTAACACCAGCTCCTGTGATAATGGCTATGTGCTTTGCTTTGGCAAACACTTCTCGAAAATCAGCCATATCTATGCGTGGGGAAGAAAAAAAAAACAGCCATTCAGACACTTACACTTTTTTGTAAGAAGCCATACAGACAGTGCTGGCAAACTTATGCATCCAGAAATGTCTTCCACATACACCTCCCATGACTTTAATTTCAGAATACTAATTTGTTTCTGAGTTTCTGTATATTGGAACTTGAAGGGCAGCTCCTGGAGATCCTCAAAAATGCACATGAGCAAGCTCAGTAGAGCATCATGTGTTAAACTACGAATACACTCAATATTTGACAGAGCCTTAAACTAAAACCCCACACTAGACACTACCTAGATAATAACTGTTGTCACCACCACACAGGAACAGTTTTCTTCCTAATTGTAAGGTAAGACCCCGAGATGAAAAAAAGTTTACGTTTAGTTACAAAGTATCACCTTCAAAATTAAGGTAATCTGGGAAAACTCATTTCCTTCTGAGGCAATCTTGCCCCTTTTCTAGGTTTGCTATTGTATTTTCTATTTTTGAATGTATATTCTCTCCATTTTTCCCCACATGGTAAAATAACTTGGGAAAAAGATGGGAGATTTCCTTTACATTTTTCTAAGAGTGAAAACAAGATTAAAAAGAAACAGGTTAGCTGCAGAGACACAAAAAAAATTCTCTTCCAGTTTACCTCAGCTACAAATTTCAAAGCAACATATTTTAGAATCACAGAATGGCTGGGGTGGGAAAGGACCTCTGAAGATTGTCTAGTCCAACCCCCCCTGCTCAAGCAGGGTCAGCCAGAGCAGACTGTCCAGGAGTCTGTCCACTTGGGTGGCTTTTGAGTATCTCCAAGGATGGCAACTCCACCACCTCTCCCTGCACAACCCATTCCAGTGTTTGACTGCCCTTACAGTAAAAAACAGTGTTTTCTTGTGTTCACATGGAACCTCACGTGCTTTAATTTGTGTCTGTTGCCTCCTGTCGTGTCACTTGGCACTACAGAGAAGAGTCTGCCTTGTCTTCGTTCCCTCCCATCAGGTATTCTTTTGCATTGATAAAATCCCCCTGAGCCTGGTCTCCTCCAGGCTCAACAGTCCTGGCTCTCAGCCTCTCCTTGTATGCTCCAAGCCATTAATCATCTTTGTGGCCCTTCGCCGGACTCTCTCCAGCATGTCCATGTCTCCCTCGTACTGGGGAGCCCAGGACTGGACCCAGCACTCCAGGTGCATCTCACCAGGGCTGAGCAGAGGGGGAGGATCACCTCCCTCGACCTGCCGGAGACCAGGAGGCTGTTGGTGGTCTTTGCCACAAGGGCTCATCGCCGGCTCACGGTCAGCTTGGCGTCCACCAGGACCCCCAGGGCCTTTCCAGCAGGTTGGCCCCAGCCTGTCCTGGTGCCTGGGGTTATTTGTCTCCAGGGGCAGGACTTGGCATTTCTGTTTGCTGAACTTCATGAGGCTCCTGTCAGCCCATGTCCCCAGGCTGTCAAGGTCCCTCTGGATGGCAGCACGACCCTCTGGTGTATCAGCCACTCCTCCCAGCTTTGTGTCATCTCCAGACTTGCTGAGGGTGCACTCTGCCCCATCATCCGGATCATTAATGAAGGCATTAAACAGTATTGGCCCCAGTATTGACTCCTGCAGTATACCACTAGTGACTGGCCTCCAGCTGAACTTTGAGCTGCTGATCACAAAACCAACCTTCACAATTTACTACATGGGTTGTTTTTTTGTTGTTGTTGTTTTTGTTTGTTTTTTTTTTTAATACCAAAAGCAAATAAGTTCTTATAAGGAGAGACTATCACTGGAGAAGTCCCAAGACCCACAGCACAAGAACCGTAGAACTGAGCAGAGAACTACAATACTGATGCCCCATCTGCTGTTGGAAACCAAGCCTTGAAAGCTCTTGAACACGTAAAGATGAGGCCCGAAATCCTCCTAGTCTAGTCTCCAGTCTCAGACAGCAGCCAAACGCTGATGCTCAAGATGGCAGAAAAAGCAAGCGCACCTTGGCCACCCAAATGTTAGGGGTTTTGCTATTACACCTGTGAAGTTCTCTGCGCAGTTTTCAAGTTAAGGCATATCCTCAAATTAAAAAACAAAACCAGAAAACCCTCAAACAAACAAAAAAGAGGATATTTACTACTACTAGACTGAACAGGGCTCCTGGGGTTACCCAATACCCTGCTCCTGAGTCGTTACAAATGCTCGAGGCCCTCCATAATTCTTGTACAAAGAAACAAGGAGTAAGTTTTATTACCCATTAGGATTATAAAAAGGAAAAGCAATTAACCAGTGTATGTTTATGTGCATAAATTATAAATACTAAAGACATGTCACCAGGCAATCATGCTGACTGCAACGACGCGAGGGTTTCTGGAACTATACGGAATACAGACACAGAAGAAAAATTTTAGCAGCTAGGAAAAAAGATCATCAACTTCACGCTCTTCTAAACGTTTTGAATTAAACTATAGATTTCACCTATTACACAAAACCTTCTAGAATTTCAAAGCCAGCTTAAAAACCTGCGGGGGGTACCAACGCAAACAAATAGGTGCCTTACTTGAACTGGGACGAGCCATCTCGGAGCAAACCTTCTGTTTCTTTGAAGCAGCAGCCTTAAGTCCGCAATAGGCCTGAGAAACCAACCTTCTAGCCGTCAGTTGGAAGAGACTCATCGGCATCCCTCGGAAGCACGCCACCTGAGAAGAAATAAATCACAATAAACCTTCGATACGTACGAAAGCGCGCCGCCGCCGATTTGCCCTGATGTTTAACTCGCACCACGCTCTTTTAAATTTTATTCCCTGAGGTAAAAGCGACGGCAAACCCTGCCGGCAGCCGGCCTACGTGCAGCTGACCGCCCGCAGAAGGGCGAACCGCGCGGGCGGACGGAGACGCGCCGGGGGGCGGCGGGGGGGGTGAGGCGGCGGCGAACGCCGCCGCCTCACCCCCCCCCGCCGCCCCCCGGCGCGTCTCCGTCCGCCCGCGCGGTTCCCCGACCCCCGGTGAAAGCCTGTAGCCGCGGGTTCGCGCCCCGCCGTGGGTATTTACCTCAGCGACGGAGCCCGGCGGTGACACGGCGCTGAGGCCGAAGCGTGCGTCGCCGCACGTCCCGCCCCGGGTTCACGAGGGGGACGGTCCCTGGCTCCGCTCCGCCCCGGTTTCGGTTTTTTTTTTTTTTTTTTTTTTTTCTTTTTTTTTCCGCTGTTAAAAGAGCTGCCGTTAACTGCGTGAAGGCGGGAGGTCGTTTTCAGTCAGTCTGAGATTTTACATTTTTATTTTTTTTTTTAATCTCCTTTGAATTCTGTAAATTACCAGCTCAACAGATGAAGAGGTCCCTAAAACATGGGAGAGGCCTGGACCAGGGAAACCAGCACGAGGAGAGGTTGGTTCTGTCAAGATGACGTTTAACCCGGTTTAGATGCTGGTTAAGATAATATTTAAAAAAAACCAAAACCCCAAAACCAATTTCCAGTTGAACGAGCGCCATGGTGTTATTCCACTGACTACAAAGTTCAAGGCAGCAAACTACTAGTCTAACACTACTAATAGAAAAACTGCTTCTGTGTTTATGTACCAGAGTTTGAGGAGCTCATCAACTGAAATGCTTGCATTTTTCCACATTACCCCATCACACTCATTAGATACGCTCCTCCTAGCCTTACACTAACCCAGGACAGGGCACGTTAACATGTGAGGTCTGCAAAAGTACAGGGCTTTCAGCAATAACAGCAGTCGACCTGTGCTGTCCTATGTGAAACGTGTACAGCACAAAACTAGGTTGGCTTGTTTAGGTTTCTCCGACACATATAGATCATATAACCCAAGAAGGAAGATTATTCCAGTGTTTCTTAAGCAATCATGTATTCTGTACTCTCAAAGGTCTGAAAGCATGAAGAGCTCAGTTCGGCTAAGCTAGCGTAAATACTGCATCTTTGCCCTAAGAAAATGGCCAAATTAGCATTCAAAATTGGTTGTAGTGGCCTTAGACAAACATGCTTATGCAAATGTGCACACACACACACACACACACACACACACGTATTTTCTAAAAGGCACTATTAAAAGATTAAAGTGACATCTAAAAGTAACTTGAAGACTGTGGTGCCTGGTAGGTACCTGGCAGTGTTCTAGGAGCACCTGTGCCTGATAAAATACTTCTGCACAAAGCATTTTTTTTGCTATTATGGTAATTCCCTCCAGCAGTAGTATCATTAATGCAGCAAGAGCAACTCTAGGTGGACACCAGAAGTATGAAGTGTTCTGCAAAGATATTCATTTCACCAAAATCAATTAACACGTAAGAATCCCATCTCAGAGGAGCCAAAAGCTGTGTCAAGGGCAAGTACACTGAACTACACACCCCCCGCTTTCACCACCCCCCCAAGCACATTACCCTCCCAGCTGCCAACTGTGTTGCACTCAGCTGAGGCATTCACATATTTAGCAATGAGTCTGTCATGTCTGTCTTCCAGGAACTTGTCCCGTCTCCCCTTGACCCACATAACACCATTCTCTGGCAGGAGTTCCCCAGCTCCGCTTCCCCTCCTACGAAGGACAGGGAAAGCAGCAGGTGAGGAATGTGTATCCACAGGGGCTGCTATTCTCCTCTGACGCTGCATGAATTGGTCAGTGTTAGAACAGGTTAATACCATCCAGTCTTCCACTCCAATCGTATTGTCCTTCAGCGTTCTTACAAAGTACTTCACATCTGAGCACCATCAGCTAGAAACAGCTTACTATTTGACCATGAAACCTAATTGCACCAAATACAAGCAAAACATTACTTTTTTTTTTTTAAATCCCAAGTAAACAGTCTGTATTCTAACACACAATAGGTCTGTACCAATTAAATACAGTATGGCAGTATATAAATTACAGTTCTTTACAGTAAATAGTAAAATACGAGAGTCCGCTTACTGTACACAACAATCAAAGAAAGAACAGCAGCTTTTCAGTAAGGTCCCAGGTATCTCAATCATTCACTTGCTAAGAAACAAAGAAGAACAGATACAGCAGGCCATTCACTTCACTCATTTTTTTTACCGTGTTACTTTACAAACATCCAGAACACTTGTACAGGCATCTACAGTATCTACATGTGGAACAACCTTCTTAGGAATTCATGAGCACCAGACACAAATCCCTCCATCATTCCCATTATTAAAATAAACTTTACAGATTAAAATTACTTTAGCAGGTTCTATTTCATCTTGATAATAACCAGCAAGTAACAAGTGCAAAGTTTGCAGTCATTATCCATTTACTGCTTCTTTGTTTCCCCATTTCCCCCCCATACCCAAAAAACCAAACACCACCCCCCCAACCCCCAAAACGTTGTCCTCTCATGCCCTTGCAGTAATACTGTTTCTGCAGTCAAACTGCCCAGCTGGCTTATGCTAACGTACGAAATGCCAGACGTATAGCTTCGGGCATTGTTAGTCATTTCAATCCAATGCCAAGTCAGCACAGTGGCAGGCCTCTAGGAAGACAAAAAATATGAAGCAGTTGGATATTTCAGTGTGCTTAAACACAGAACATAAGGCTGCATGGTGCCCAGTGACTAAAAGAAACATGGCACCAAGTTATCAGTTAAAACATTTACAATAGAAAGATTTAAACAGCAAATGTGTCAGTCTAAAACAAGTTCTTTGGTAATTAAGAACAGCAAACCGTAGCTTTTTTTTCCAAATATGGATTTACATCCTGGTTTTTCCACAATAAAATATTTTTTGTTGTTTAAAATATATCTCCCAAGTTGTTGCGTTACAAATAGTCCAGTACCTCAGTTATCTACAGATCAGCTTTAACTGTATTTTAGTGTGCAGCCGTATCTGCCCACTGGCAGACAAACTATAGATACACATTCATATATATATATATAATATATATATTATTTATAAAAAATTAGAGAAGTCAAGGACTCTAGAGAATACACATTCCGTATGGACAGATTAAAATGTACAATAGCTCCAAAAATCCATAAAGTTTTCTACACAGTGATGCGTGTAGTAAGTGCAAAAATACGGCCGTTTAGTTAATCCAAGATTTCCCGTTTTCCTGTTTCCTACAAAAAGCAGAAGCTGCTGCATCTCCTGAATGGCAGATGACTTCTCCTGTTTTAGGAGTGGATGATGAGCCTTGAAGCATGGAATTTTTCCGTTTCTCTGAAGTGGAAGATGCCTGAGACCGTGAAGTGCTACTCCATTTCCTTGCAGAAGCTGGTGCTTTGCTGAGGCGCCCAGGACGAACAAAGACACCGTGTCGTGGTTTGCAGTGGAAGTACTCTCTGCCTTTTACAGTTCCATCATGCTTCCCTTCAATGAAAATAAATGCACAGAATTAGTTGTTGCTACTTTCATGAGCACATACCATTGTAGCATTGAAGTGTGAATACCTTTGGTTATCTGTCAAAGAGTCAAGATTTTTAATGCTGAGTGATGAAGCCAGATGCATACCATACACTAGGGAGAACAAAACCTGGAAAGGATGGCTTGAATTGTGACCAAAAAGATGATTTCCTAAAAAATTACTTGGTTAACTAACAGTTTAAAAAGTCAATCATTTGTTCATTTTACAAAATAAACTATCCTTAAAACTGATTGCTTACAAAGCTTAAAACTTAGCTGCCAGAAGAACTTCTTCTATCAGTGTTAATATCTATTAAACTACTGAGACCATCATCTTTTTAAAGGATCTGAAGCATTTCTGTAGGAGTCTCATAACACTTGCAGAGCATTGACTTTTTCTGACCCCATCAAACTGAAGTTAAAGAAAACCTGTGCTCTCTAATTAAGCTTTCCCCAGTGGGGAAAAAAAAAAAAAAAAATCTCTGAAAGCTACAGACAGAAAACCTATTTGACAAGTCATGTCCATTGTTAGTACTGCCCACAAACATGCATGTTGATTTTAAAAAAATCAGCCAATTTTAGGCTTTGCTTGTTCTTCTAATCAATAAAAATAGATGAGTACCAATGGGAACCAACACAACATGCAAAAGCATTTTTCTGTATAAAGCGAGAAGAACAGGGCTATAATACAGTTAAAAATTAACCTATAGCAAAGTATTCCTATAAAGCCTAGAACTGGGTGTATCAGATTCCAAGCCTATATGAAATTAGAGGCATTTCCCAAGACTGAACAGCATATGATTGTAGTTTAACTTTTCAAATAGATCACACTAACTGCACAGATAACCCAGACCATATTTAGTCTTACCCAGCTGAACATTTAGTTCAACTCCAACCCAGATTCCAGCTGAAAAATCCACCGTTCCAATGTATCTCACCGTGCCCATCTTATTACTTCCAACACAGACTTGTTCACCCACTGCCACCCAGCTAGGCAAGACGTGGGCTTGATCTGCAGAAGCACCTTCTTCACAGTCAGAGCCATCCAAGTGGTCCTTCCCAATAAAATCATCTACGGAAGTATCAGGGTAAGTCTCATGGTCTGAAGTCTCTTTTACCAGTACAGAACACAAAGGGCTTTCCATAGCGTCTGCAGAGCCCAGCTGGCCCACACAAGTGCTCTGCTCCTTGTTAGCGCCTCGGGGTAACTCCAAGGAACTCGCTCCATTAGAGGACACAAGGGAACACGACTGCGGAGCTGTCGAATGGTCAAAGTCCTTGCCATCTTCGACGCCCATGAACTCTGTAAAGGAGTGATCTTCCAGAATGTCTGTCATGTGCTCAACTGTTGCTTCACGCGCTGAAAATTCAATTGTATGACAAGTACTTTTGCCATGTGAGGAACTTAAAGCTGAAAGCGATCCAGCTCTGGGTAACTGCTCAGAGTCTCTGTCAGTGGCATCGAGGGACAGTGATACTTGTTCTGTTAAGGCACTGTTTTCTTTCAGTGGTAACACAGGTAACTTTTCTCTCGCTAACTCCTTTTCTGACTCTCGACATTCCTTGTTCAAAGAAGATCTCACATCATGTGCAAGAGATGATCCTGAGGGATCATTAGAGTCCTGCTCCTTCATGTGACTGGCTAGCTGGTCTGTGCTATCACTACAGGGAACAAGCATGTCAGACAGAGTAGCGTTAGAGGCACTGTGGGAAAAGTAGCCACTAGTAATACTGCTAGTGGTGGGGCTGCGGGATACCTCTTTCTCAAGAACACGTGAACTCATGAAGTCTGATTTAGAAGAAAACCATTCCCTGTTCTCCAGGCTAGCATTGTAAACACTGAAGTCAGCAAACTCCTCTGGTACGTAAGGCCGGAAATTTTGAAAACTCTGTGGACTTATCAGCTTCTTATTAATGGCCTCCAACTCACTGTCTTCCTCCTCGGAGTCCTGCAAAAGAAGAGAGAGTTGTGTGGGATTAGGAACCTACGACAATTAAGTTTTCAAAATAAAGAAACTTGCCTTGATTTTTTCCTGTCTGAATGTGGAGAAATATACACCTTTAATATTCTTTAATTGAAGAATGGAAGACAACTCTGAAAAGAGGTGCTGGGAACATAACCTGTCTACACTGAGCTATTCAATTTTTATTCAATAGTTCAGCAAATATAAAGCAATAAAGTTTGGCATAAGGAAAGCTCATAATATGAAGAAGTCCCTTGTAGTTTGTTTTTTTCAAAATATTACAAACTCTAGTGTTTTATCAAATATGGTGGGTTTAAGATATTATATGAACTCCAAACTGATAAGCATTTCATGAAGGAAAGATTTCTAGTGGATACTAGCTAAACATTCACTTGAAACCAAAAGGCATTGTCTTAACAGAGTTCTTTGTTTCTCCTTTGAATCCTGCAAGATTCCTTGTTCGGCTGAAAAAAAAAAAAAATCTTAGTATACACAGGGTCCCTGTTCAGAATCAGGCTGGATAAGAGGTGCTGCAACTGAGAAATGGCTCTACAGACACACAGACATTGGTGACTTCATTAGGAAAAGTCAAACAAGTAACCACATTGCTAGCCCTGTGTTGTTTCAGGGTTATCTATCATCATAAATACAAAAATTAAGGTACAGAGAAGCAGTCTTATTACTAGAACGTGGGTTGTGAAGAATGCTGCAAATATGTGGTGAGACATCACCTTGTGACAGGCAAAAGATGCCCCTTGTGGGGACAAAAAATATTTCCTTTCAAAGCTCCTCTTGAGCTTCCCAATTGGGAAATTCCAGAACAAAGCAATTTCAGAGTTCTTCAAATTCCTGTGGATGTAAAATATGGGGGAAAAAGAAGGAAGCTACCTTGTACTGCTCAGGCTATTGGTAGAAATAAAGATAAAATCCTTGAAAAATTGGTAAAGAAACTGCAGCCACTTCCTTGCGAAGTAACAGAAAGACCATAATGAAAAACAGACTTAAGAACTGGTAACAGTAAGAACGTGCCAGCAAAAACTAAGGAGAGAAAACTATACACCTAGATTCCACAATAGCAGCAAGTAAGCAAGAACATAAAGCAGTTTCCCTACACCTGCTTTGTAACAAACACACTGTGTAGTTAAAAGTTAAGTATCTGAATTTTCAGATCCCTAAATTACAGCTCTCATGTAACCTCAATGACGCTAGTTCCCATTTTACTAATTTAAAAACCAGTAATACTTATTTAGTGGTTGTATCACTGGTGCTTCAATTTTCATCACCTGCTAGGAGGATTTGCTCTTAGCCACAGCCCCCTTAGACATGTTAATACAGGCAGTATTCAAATACACTCAATATGAAAACACTGTGTCTCACCTTAACATATTCCACTGTACTCATGTACTATATAGAGTGTGCCCTTACATCATGCTGTTTTGAAATAGTTGTGATATTAAGCGCATGTGGAAGTATTGTCTGAAATTTTAGGTTGAATGCTCTATTTCAAGCCAATTGATTAAAAATATTTTGTTAACTGCTTTTTTTTTCTTCCCTTGACCGATGTGTTTTGAATATTCAAGAAAAGTTAAGAACAGATCCCAGAGAAACATAAGAAAAAACCCAAACATCATTATTAAGCCAACTTAGATGCAGAACATTAATCTAGTTAAAACTACTAGCTTCCTGTATGTTTAGTCACGTTATTTCTACGGCATTTTTTACATGCTGTAAGATGCAAGTGAGCATCATACCTGAAGCGACACCAATCATCCAGTGATTAATTAGGAGTATGAGGCTCTGTACCTTGGAGCAATCATTTATGGTATTGATTACTTTACTATGAATCAGACAGAGAGGAGTAGACAGCTGAAGTTTCATGCGGAGGAGCCATGACACTGTCCTAGTGTAATCTCTGAACTCGTTCTGAAAGCACTATTAATTCAAATGTGTGAAATTTCTACTCCAGCCTAGTTAAAACATAGACTTGCTCCTGCTCTGAAAAATGTGGGGTAGCCTGGGAAGCCTACATCTTACAAAGGCTTCCTTCCTAAAGTGATAAAAAAACCCAGAAGCCATCATTTGATAAACCTGACGCCATAAGCTGGCAGGGCCACGCGAAGTAGCCAACTCAACCTCCTCCTAACTGGTGGCTGCGAGTTCTTGCCTGCCTCCCCAGTACCCATTCAAGTGTCTGTAAGGTGATCAGACAGGGGAGTAGATCCAAATGAAATATAAGTCTATGGTAGTCTAGACATCAGCTGGATGGATCAGTTCCCTTGATCTGATTTACTATGCAATCAAACAAAAAGCCATGTTGATGCGAGGAAGAAGTCAATGCAAGGGTAGGAGCAAGCAGCTGAGAACTGTAAGAACAGCTCTTTCCAGGGCCCTGTTGGCTACAGCAGGTTTACAGTGTTCAATGAATTAGTTCCATTTTAATTGGAAAAGCCTGGTGCAGGATGTTGCCCTTTTCTAGCTCTGAAAGCTTCTGCTTATCTTTGGAAAACAGCACAGGCAAATGCCTCGGTTAATTCAGGGCATGCAGGGGGTGGGACCCTGTTATTACTCAAGGGATTAAAACTGCCCTGAAGTTGCTATGGAAAATTTTGTCACGATTTAGTTTCCAAAGGATGTTTTTCAACCCACTAGAAGACTTTGTCTTCCAAATACCTTCATGCTATTTGGATCAGTGACTCAGTGTGAGTCAGCATGCCAGCTATCTTATGGAAAATTAACATGATTGGGAATAAACCAGCTGCTACCCGAAAACAGCAACCAAGCTTCAAATATATATACCAGAACACTCAGGATACTTTGGCGTACAACAAAATAGCATTAGAAATCTAGAACAGATTTTTTTAATGGCTTGGCTATATGTTAGGAATGAAAATAACTGTTGAATAGGAAGAAGCCATCACTAGCGCTTTGTGGTACAAGAGGCCTACAATACTTATGGGAAATAATTTGAAGGTTCTGAATTTTAAATCTAAAGCTCTGATTAAAGCGAGTATTTACAGCCATGTTCCACAGGCCAAAAACCAAGTCCATCATACAGCGGAAATGATGATACACCTTTTGTTGAAGCAGCAGTGAAAAAAGGATTTGGCAAGTGAAGATTAAAATAAAAGCCCTCCACCTCAATTCACCGCCTTAATTATGATGAAGACAGGCTGCAGGTTAATTAAGAGCGGCAGTCTTATTTTAGTCATATTACTTCCACATCAGGCAATGAGAAGCTTTTTATAGTGTACCCACACCTAAATGCATGGTTACTTACACCAAATGGGATCATTCCATTTACTCTGGGGTATAGTCACAAAATCTGGGTAACATACAAGGTATATTAGAGTGACAACAACATGGTTCACTAAACCACCCTTTACTTGATCATTTGTGCCCTGTAAAAACTAAAGCCTCCCCTCTCCCACCCACCCCACAACACAAATCACATATGAATATTAAAAAAGAAAAAAAAACCACCAAAAAAACCCACCACAACAAACCAAAACCCAAAACAAAACAAAAAAACCCAAATGCAAAAACCCAACTGAATTAGTTCCAGTAACAGAATGCATTTGCAAGCCAGGCAAGCAACTGTTCGTTATAACCATTAGTTACAATCACTCACAAGCGATTATATCCACATTACACCTTTTTTCTGCTGCAGTAGCATAAGTGCCTTAAGCCCACCACCAAACGGCCCTAAGCCCACCACCATGCCTTGTAACAGAAACTGGTACAAAACTTACAATCTTTTCCTCATGTATGCTATTGCTTTCTACAGGCATGCTGCTGGCATTACTTCCTGAAGGCACAACACAGCCAGCGCAATGCACCCGAGATGAAGGCATGCTCTGCAAAGGTTAAGACACACAACACATCACACAAACCACAACTCTGACCACAGCGTTAAATGCATGCAAGTTAAAAAGGCATTAACACATGATGGAAGTGAAACACCCACGCTGGCCACTTATACATCAAAATTCAAGTTAATATGTAGAGAGACTTATGCGCTCCTCCCCACAGAATTTTAGGTTGAGGAATAAAGGTCAAAATTATAACCACCCTAGAACACTGTTTCACAGAATTACATTTCATCTATGAAAAGACACACCAACACCTTGCTGGAGAAAAGAAAAAATGCAGGTTACTGTTACTTCAAAATAGAACAGAAGTACCCTGTAAAGGAGAATAGTTAACAAAAAGTGAAAAAACCTCCCAGTGTTTCAGGTAAAAAAAAAACCAAACACCAAAACCTCACCACATATAAAGAACAGCCTGATTAATTTTACCAGATAATTACAGAATTCTATAGCAACAGATGCATGCTGCAAACGATTTGCCAAGTACACAAAAACCACTCCATCTCCTTTAAAAAACAGGTGGTTTTCAAAGATTACCTCTTGACTAAGCAGAGGTCGGCTTTCCAGGGGGGTCTTCCTTTTATGTTCCTCTTTCACTGGCATTAAGGGCTTGAAAAACTTTGGTGGCTGAGGAGAAAATGCTTTAAAAGGGCTGGCCATTAAAGCATGGGAATTCTCTGCTACAACACCTAGGTAAAAAAGCAAAAATACTGTATTTCAGTTCTTCGTATCTTGACTGCAAGAGTATAATTCAAAATAATTGAAGGTTAAGCCACACATTCAGCAAGTTGCTGGCTACAGAAAAATGTCAATATTTTAGCATTCAAACACTGGCCCAAGCACGAGATAATGCAGAACTCGACAAGGGGAGATTATGTCCCTCAGAGAGGTCTGGAAACAGAAGGAAAGCAGAGAATTGCAGTATGTGCCCCCTCCATTCTGAGGTTCCAATATTTCTCCTTTTCATCTCAGTCAAAAAAACAGTGAGAAATGTCCTTGAAACTGGAACTGACAGCTCTTTGCTTCCTGTGCCTCACCTGACCTCTGCCCACAACACTGCAATTCTGCCCTGGAACCAGGCAGCAATCCTGCATGACCAGGATCATAAAAAATGAAATTATAGGCAAGGAAGCAATGAATAAACTCTCAGTTCCACTTTATTGCAGCAGTTATCTCTACCTGTATTGCCTGATCAAGAAGAGCATATTAAAATTTGACCTGAAGAAAATAAGGCACCTGTGACACACTGACATGGCAGAGCAAATATCCAAATCATGTAAAGAACCTGCAAAAGGACCCTTCCCACTTTAACAAAGGCATCTTCATTTTCAAATTCATAAACCAACAGCAGCTCCTTTTTGTTTCTTTTGTTTTGTTTTTTCTTCTACTATTTTGATTCACATTTAGTTTGTTCTTCTGTCCTCCTCTTGGTCTTCTGGAGACCCCCAACTTCCCATCTTTTCCTGGATATCTTCATGCATTTCTCCCTTTCTCCCCTACTTCCAAGATTATGTTTAGCTGCTAAAGCAAGAAGCTGGATAACGCATTTAGTAAAAAAAGAGCACTGAGAATTTAATTTTCAGTTTAATGCAGTGATTAAAAAACCACAAACACTGTCATTACGTATATACTTTCAAGCCTCACCACTGCCATCTTTGCTCTTGCGAGGCGACTCCCTGGGTAAAGTACCATAGCATGATACATCTTGATAACTGGAAGAACAGTCAGATATATCTAGGTGACTTTCAGACCAACCCTAAGAAACAAAAATACATAAATATGCATGCTGATACAGGCAAACATGGAAAAATTAATAGGTAAACTCAAAGGTAGGATTTTTTTTTTTAAATAAACTGAAGGAATGTCAAGTTACTGATTTAAGACAATTTTCTGCCTCACACAAATGGATTGTTTAGAAGTGAATTGGCTTTTCAGTGAAGTATATTAAGTTTTGCTGTAACTTTCCCCTTCTTAAATTATCAGTTTCTACAATTCTAATATGAAGAGCAGAGAAGGACAAGAAGGTTTCATTCAAAATAATATGTAATTAGTGCAGCATTTTGAAGATATATTATGTAAACACACCATTAAAAATACTGTTTTCCTATTTTTTAATTCTCAAATATATCTTTCTTCAAGGAGGGGGCAAAAATCTGAGAATGTGCACCGTTTATTGTCACATTTACATACCTTATCATCTTCATCACAGGCAGAAAGGTCTAGTCGGCTACAGGATACCTACAGAACACCAACAGGCAGAATGACAAAATGCCTACCTTTTATTTATAAAACATAATGCCTTGAGGAAACACTGTCATCATGTAGTCCTAACAACTGTTCTGTTACCTCTTTTCAGATAAGATTATTTATAAGGACAGCTATGTTTGTACTCTCTCAGTGGGTGATAGGAGAACACATAAAATGCACCCAAAATGGAAACTATCCCTTACACTATGAAAAAAGTTAGAGGGACTTTGAAGTAAAAGTAATCTAAATCAGGGCAGCTGTCATCCTAAACTACTTCAGAAATGAATATCCTTATAAAAGGACAAGAATTTCGACAAACCTTCCCACTTTTCTGTCAAGTTTGTTATCTCCTAGGATGGACAGTTGTGGGGACAGGTTTTGAATGATTCATTTTCATTCATGACAACTTTCCTACAGGTTGGTTAGTCCTACCTCAGGACAATCATTACCATATCACATTGTGCAAGCATTACATCAGCACACAAACAGCACCCCCTTGCCCCATTAGTACTAATTTACCAGAGCATAAAGGGTCCTTACATTGTGGACGTTTGGAGTGCTGATGCTTCTGCGGATGTTTCTCGCTTTGGTGGAGAGTGCCTCTTTGACTGTGACTGCCTGCATAAAGAAAAGAACACACTGAAAACAATGCCGTGGTTTCCTCATGAGACATGATCAAGCGGGACAGAAACTTTTTTCAGTACGGCCAACAGCAGCAAACAGGGCTTGCATTTACAAATCTTAATTTGCATGCAAAACCACCAAAATTTGCATCTGAAATTCATTCTTTGGCCTTTGCTTGTTCAGGTTCTGAGTACCATTGCCAGCTATAGTTACTAGACCCACCACTACTGGAATTCTGTATTTCACAGAAGTAATTTAGTCTTACATCTACCTGTCTAATGTTCTCTGAAAAAAAAAAAAACAAATTAAAAAACAAACAACACTTAATATTTTTAAAAGATCAATCCTCTCTACTTGAATTCTCATAGTCCAGTTCAAAACATGCAAGAAGTGTCTTTTCCTTGCCTGTCTTAGTCGTTCAAGGCTCAAAATGTTCTCCACTTGCAGCACACCACGTGTGTACTTTTCAATGTACGTTTCACCATCAGATGTGCCCTCATTCTCACTCCTTGCGGCCATCAGCGCTAAGGTCTCGCGATCCTCAATTTCTTCTGTAGCCTAAATTACAAGTTACACTACTGAAGTGTTTAAAAAATTAAAGCCTATTGTTTTTAATGTATTGATTCACTTCTTTAGACCATCTCAATGCAGAAATTAATTTGAATCGGTAATCCTTAACTTAATCAGTAATCCTAACTATAATCAATGATCCAAGACTTTACAATACAGATGTAAATGATGCTGAACTAAGAAGAGGTCATGCTTTGAGAAGTTTTGCACATTTTCTGTTGTCAATGTACTTCTAGAAATAATGCATATATAACCTGAGATCACATATGTTAAGGGTTAACTAATGACAATTTCCTAGGCAAGTAAACGCAACTTCCTTCCTAAATCTTAAATATGCTGTGTGATTTCCCTAGAGTTTAAAATTTAAGTACCACCGCACAAAAGTGACCATTACATGGTAACAAGACTATTTATATTTTCATTTGTCCAGTTTGTTTACCTTTAAAATAAATTTTATAGTACATTTACAATTTGTTCAAGCCTTTTTCTATAAAAAGCAGTTTATATTCCTGTGAACTCATTCTCCCAGCTATTCTGTTCTCACTGACCTGAACATTCCTCTGAGTACTCTCTATATTCTCCCTGTAGACACTAATGTGATTTCAAAAATAGCTCTACTACAAGAACTCAGTTAAACACAGTAGAAAAGAAAATAAAATCCCCACAGTTTTCAACTGTTTAAAGATAAACATGATTTCACCACTGAACTTCAGTATATACACTTTGGCAAGCTGCCTCACATCAGCAAAGCAGGACATTTACTTCCCAATCAGTATCACCCACTGCAGTAGATCATTCTGTTCCTTTCAGTGAATTTGCCGGAGAAATATGGTGTAATTTACCTTTGGTATATTGGATACTATTTCATAGGTCACTCCACAGGCATAATATATATTTTTCAAAGATATTCTCCTTTTCAGGCTCTGGGTAAAACTCTAGAAACAAAGTAAATGTAAATTATTGTTTTGATAATGATTATTTATGGCATTCTAAGAAATAAAAGGTTGCAATGCAAAAAATTATTTTACTACAAAAGCACATTTTTCAGGACTCTAAGTTCCTTTTTAGCATTAATGATCCTTTAAGTACTCTTTACAGCCCTGTACTCAGTATACAATGCTACTAAGTTCAATCAGTAACATTTTCCTCCCATTTTGTACTTATGCTCTATCCTCGTGTAGTAACTTGTAACTGAGAAACTGTGGCTGTAAGAAGTCTCTAATGTACAGATACCAACATTTCTCATTTTTCGAGCCACCTGTTCAACAGGTAGAAAATTCCATTTGCAATAGCAAAGCATAACTCTGCTTTCTAGCTGTAACTGAAATCGTAACCAGAGTTTTCACTGTTGTCATCACAAGCTTTGCATGCTTCACTGTCAGGTTAGTTAGCACATCACTAACTGTAAACTTAACTTTCATCTAATAAGGGATTTTAGACAAACGAAACTAGCAAAGGACAATATGCCAAGAGGCATGGAATTCTGCTGCTTAGCAAGTTGCTTAGTAGTACAACAGCTGTTTTGTGCTTTTCCCCCCCGTTGCACTGCAAAATCTGAAGCAATTCTGAAATACACTCTTGGTCTCAATCACCCGGGAAACAGAAAGGAACATAATTTCAGAGAGCACCTCATTGTCTAAACCAATGAAGCAGCAAAGCAAAGGGAACAGCAACCACTTTTGTGGCCGAAGTAAACTCCTTATCCAAGATCATCACATAAAAGTGGGTAAAGAATGTATACATTTGTGTAATGCTGGGAAACAAGCCTAGTTAGTAATTAACCAAGAAAGTAGCAGAGAGAAAGAAAAAAGATATATTGTGTTTACGCTAAAAATTTGAAGGTGCCAAAGATGCTTTCAGGAATAGAGTGGCTACACTGACCCTATATTAGATAAGCTGCAAACTTCTCTGAATCAAAGAACATTGAGTTGTATAGACAAGAAGGTGAACTCCTTTTTTGTTACAGAAGTAGCACCTCTTACACTCTGAACCAAATCAGGTTGAAAAATGGACAGTTCAGAGGGATATACCAGAAGAGCACAGCTTCACTGCAACCTATAATGATCATATTTTTCATTTGTCTTCATAAGAATTGGAGGGACCAAACTTACATAAAATGAAGCAAGCAACTAAGAAAACACTTTCATAAAATTAGGGATGTCAAACAAAATTAATAATAAAAAAATAATATATTAACTTCTTACCTGCTTGTTATAAATATTGGCTGCAATCCTTTTGCGTAATACCAGTTCCATTGCAGCAGGGTGGCTGAGCTGCACAGTAGTCTTCACTATCAAGTAAATTCTCTCATTTTGAGGAGTTACCCTATTCAGGTGCACTGAATCATGGACAGAAGAGTCCCAAGCAGCAGTGGCTGAAACCTAGGCAGACAAATGAAGTGGAGGAAGGAAAGGGAAATCAAAGATTCAATTACTCTAACAACACGTATCATTTACAATGATTTAACATGAAGTAAAACAATTTTTTAATGAGAGAAAAATAAGCATCGTTGAACAAAGCGGAGTCAAACCTACTTTTCATAGTAAGGAATTTATCAGAAGCAGCATAAAAGACGTGTTAAGATATTGGGGAAAACAACTGTGAGCACAATCCCTGCACTGTGCAAACCCTGCCCCGAAAGGAAGCCTTCACACAGCTGGAGACAGAAAGGAAAGCAGAAGCAAGACTGGAGGAAGGACTACAAATCCTATTGCAACTGTATCAGGAGTTTATTAAATTCAATGTCAAATCTTCCATCTGTGTTGGATTAGGTTATAACAACCCATACAGAATTAACATGCTCCCATCCTGCAGAACATCTTTTTCCTTCCCCCTGCCTCCTCCCCAAATTTGGCGTCCCATTTATTCTGGAAATGGTCTCTTAAGCAATGGCCTGAGTTGGCATAGAATGTGGAAGAAATTAGTTAATAAATTCCAAAATGGATTCAGAACTGTTCATTTCCAACAATTCCCAAACTTTATATTTAAAAAAGTAATTGTGTACTACAAAGGAAAAAGTTTTATTTAAATATTAAGATTTGCCCAGTGTGCACAATAAATGAAGTGGTTTTCTCTGAAGAATCAAGAGCCTGCACGAGGAATGATGAAGGGGTGAGGAAAAAAGAAAAAGGGATTTTGAGTCAGGCAGCTGAATTATTCTTTTGCCAAGAAGACCTAAGACTTGCCACCTCTGAATAAAGGCAGAAGAGCTAACAAGTCATATCCTCTCAAATTCTAAATAAACAGGGCAGAAAATGAAGGCAGCACTAGATACAGATGGTACTTCTAAGACAAAAAGATAATGATTAAATACATACAAGTAGAAAATAAAACATTAGAAGAAAGTGTTAACATAAGCTGCAGTTGTCAAGAAGGAGGCTTGCTAACAATTTACCTCATCATCACTGTGTTTTATGATCGGCAGATAAAAGAATGGACTCCCATGCTCCTTTGGTAGTATTGAGTTAACTCCTGATGCATGGGGACCTATAAGTTGTTCATTGGCACTGAGGTCATCAGCTAATGAAACAAATGTGCAAAGAATGAAATAGTTTTATACCAAAGGATATTAATATATAGAGGCAAAGTTGTAATACAAAGTTGTAATAAAGTCCTACCCATATTTCATAATACATTTAATCCTAATTAATCTTATTACTATGCAGTATTTTGAAGACTATTTTGGCATACAAAAGAAGGGAAGTAAAACCAGGCTAAGACTCAGCTGAACACATTCTCACATAATCTAAATGGAATTCAAAACTATTTCTAGGTATTTATAACATTAACTTACCCAGCCAGAAAATTTCTGATTTATCCACCTGTCAGCCTAACCAGCTTATCTCTTAGTTAAATCACTTCTGATGTATCAGGGAATCTTTAAATTGAGAACAGCAGTTCTGGCTACATTAGGTTTTTAGCTAAACAAAAAAAAAAAAGTTGTGCAATGATCCATCAATCTGTTTAAATATCCTATTTGATCTTCTGTTTGCTAATCTCTGATGATAATGAAAAAACAAGTAACAATGTTCCTTGTGTGCACAGATGAAGGAAAGAGCATATATCATTTTCCAAAATCAGCTTCTAAAGCAGGTATTAATGTATTGCCTATATAAACATGTCTGGTCGCCCACTGCAGTGCTGAATGACAAGGCCTGTGGATCCTCCTCTGCTTTATGTCCAAATTTACACTTAGAGACTTGCTTCCTAAACCGTCCTTAAACATGGTGTTAACTCTAGTCTCTTGTTGCTTACAGTGTGTATCTGTGTCTTAAGAATATATATCAATAGTCTTCTCACATGTAAAATTAAATACCTTCAAAGGGAGAACATTCAGATTCTCTAACAAAATGCTCATAGTCCTAACACACTCTTCATTAAACCAGCTGTTTAACACTCTATAGATGCCTGAGTGGAAGGAGGTCTGAAAGCGTTGGGAGATTATCTATCAGTGCTTTAATGACACATGGATTTGTACATCAAAACATTTACAGGATTTTCTTATCTGCTGTTCAATTTAAACTAAGCTTGCTCTCTTACACTATTTTCTGTTGCACAGCCTATCCCTGTACTCATATGTTCCCCAATTTTTATCTGTATTTTAAAATAGTTGTGCTTAATTATTCCAACATACAGAATCAGAAGAAAAGCATTTTACAAGCCATATCAGACAGTGCCATTGCCAGGACTTGTTTGATTTCTTACACATTTCAGATTCATTCTTCCATTTATCAACTTATTGATCCAAACTAATCCCCTCCACCTAGGTTTCTTAACCTGCTGTTACAACATACCATTCAAATCAAGGAAGAGGACAGGTATATGCGTTTCCATTCCTGCAGGTGGAATCCTGAAACAAAACAAAGTGCTGTCAACACTCCTACCTAAGCTAATTTGGGCAAACAGATGTCCATGCAAGATTCATTACTGTAACCAATGACTAAAGCAGTCAACATTTTGATGGCTAATCTGAATGCCTATGTTGTACAGACAGTATTTTGTTTACTACACATGCAGCTAAATGTAGTGCTTTGCCAAAACTTAATTCACACCACACAGTACATTTCAGTTGCTGTGAGGATGAGTTTTAAACATCCTGTTCTGTTTCTTATAAAGTTAACTGGTTGTAGTCATCTCATACATAGAGGTTAGCAACCTTTCAAACAACTGGATATGTAACTACTGGCAAGGCATAGTCTTTGTAGCAATAAATACACTTTTAGCTGTATGACCACAGCACGCTTCAGGTGGATAAGGGGAAAAAATGGCGAGGAAAGAGTATCACTACATCATTCACCCAGTGAAGAAGAGATATTAGGTATTATCAGAGACATCAGTGTACACTTGATTAGAGCCGTATTTCTTGACCACGCTTTCCCAAATCTAACATGTTGCATTCCTCATTTTTGCATGTCAGTTCCAATGATCTTAGTTAAAACACAAATTTAAATTAAAAGGGAAATATATTAGAAATTCAAGTGAAACAGAAAAGAACACATCCTTTGAAGTCAGAATTTCTTCCCTCCCCACCCCGTATCAGTGAAATTATCACATGTTCTACCATTCATTTTTGAACCATTCCTTTTCTGAAAGGAGTCAAACTACAGGATAACTTTCTCAGAATTTTGTAGAATTGTAAAATACTATGTTAAATTCAAAAGTGACTTCCAAACCTTGAAAGCTATGTCAAAGCTACTTTATGTAATACGTTAGCTAAGTGAACCTTTCTTACATTCAAACCAGCACCTGACCTTCTAGCCTTATGCCAGCTGAGTATAATTTGTAGTATTGCAGGAAAATGTAGAAAGCTCTAAAGCATCCTCAGATTTTTACCTTGTAGTGTGCAATGTTCATGTAGAAAAAGCTAACCACTCCAATGGTTTTTCTGAACATACCAATTTGCAGGGGCACCTGGAATTCCACTGCCTGGTGCTGGAACAAACACTGCATTCCTCTCTTCCGTCAGCCCTACCCACTGTTCGACGAGACGGGCTTCTCGTTCTATATCATCCTCAGATTTTTCTACAGTGAAAGAGATTAGTATTATGCATGAAATACATTTTTCATGGTATAGGGAATAAAGTACTTATGACAGGGACTTTAAGCTTCAAACCTTGTTTATTGCTGATCTTTTGAATCTGCTCATCTAAGTATTCTCTGCGTTTTATCAGTGCATCAGACCACCTTTCTCGTACACAGTTTAAATCTTCTTCCTAACATGGAAAGAGAAAATAAAGTTATTAGGCTATGTCGTTAAGGTTAAAAGGCAGCGGATTTCACGATAATTTCATCAGAATTGATATTAAACAGCTTGCATGATGCAGAAAACTTTTTTCCCCAAATGACATGCACACTGATTAAGTACCTCATCACCCATGAATGGAAGCTTATTTGCTTTCAAGTCTCAAATTCCAACAGGAGGAAAAGAAAACGTGACTTGCCTCAGTTGCTGAACAGAATTATACACCATAGGCTAATTACTCACAGAAATGGCAATCAAACTTTTTAATAGCACATGGAATAGGAAAAACAGGTATCAACAGTTGATCGTAAGTTCTCCTGAAGATTAGACAGGTCAGTACGCCCTCAAACCTGCACAAAATTCCATTGCTAGCAGCTGCTATCAGTGCAATTAAAAGATTTCTCATGCAAACAAAACCCATCATGCAATCATGCTTTGTGGTATCACAGAAAATCTGGTTCGTTCTTCTCTGTGATATGTCAGGAAGCGCATAAACAGCCCGCAAGAAGTTAGTACCTTAACTGATATTTTTGAGATTGCTGTAAAACCTAATATGTTATCTTAAGGGATGTCAGCATTCTCACCTAACTGGTTTTACTTCTGTAAGGCTGCCTATTAGAAATGAGTCTTCCACGTAGAAGTCTGATATGTGTTCTACATTTTTTAGGCATTTCCTTTTCTGTCCTTTGTTGCCTTTTAAATAAGTCTTCTGTTATACTGTCACTATCTTATATTTAAATTATCACACAAAAAAACAGGTTCAAGGTTTGGTTTTGTGTAGATAAAAAAAATTGCTTTACTGAAGTTTCTGTATTCCCCCCACTCACATCCTCGCCTCTCTCTCCCACAAGCATTTCAGAAAACTGCACAGCTTGGAAGGTTATGATGTTTTCTTTAGAAAACGAACAAAAAATCTTATGCTGTTTAATTTGGTTGGGAAAGATGCCTGCAGCTGCAGGTGGTTGGTTTTTTCCCTATGATACTCACTGGAAACTGTTTTCCTTCTAAATTAAAGTTTCCAAGCTTTTATTCACATAGCAATTCATGTAGCCAGTTAGGAGAGCTGACTGCTGAGTACTAGAGAAGAGAGCACACTGCAAGAGTGTGAAGTCACAAGGTAAACTGAAATAGCAGTGTTTTATAGCCCAGGTAGCCTCTTAAATGCACAGCACATATGTATTTCAAAGCCGCTTTTGCTCGCTCCAGTACGCTTGTTCATTTGAAAGTTGCTGGCTGTTAGCATTAGCTGTGCCCCATGCCACAGGATTGACAGCAACAGCAGCAATACCTGGTAACTATCCATATCACCACCATCATCCTCCTCTTTCTGGTAGGAGAAAATAAATTTTGTAAAACACAAAAGAACATGCATTTCTCTCAACAGAAACTCACAGAAATACCCCAAAATATGAATACTAACATTTCTGCCACAAACTTGCAAAATGTTAAAATTGCAACATTCAAATAACCAAAGTCATATTAACAGGTAGAAACTTTTTTTTTCATTACAGACTGCAGCAGCTCAGCCATGATTTGAGTATTAGTGAATATACTTACAAAAAACCCAACCAAACAAAAAAACCCGCTAAAAAACCACAGAATACTGTCCCAGAAAAAGGACTGAGCAAGCATACCACCAATCTTCAAGTTTTAAAGCTTCATCTGTATTTAAGGTTATAATTACTTGTGGTTCTGAATGTAAACCTTCTGACAAAAGGCACCCTGCTTCCTTGGGTGGCCCATTCCACTTGTTCTTTGCCATCACTGTTAAAATCACACTTTATTTCCAATATGAATTTGTCCAGTATCAGCTTGAAGTCGTATATACTTCTTAAGGACTTTTTCTGCTACATGAAATAGCCCTTTCACATTCAGTGATGGCTATTTTTGATTCTGATCAAATAACAACTCAGTCCTTTTTGAAAAGGTGAACAGTCTCTCACTGTAAGATATCTTCTCTACTAATTTTCTTTTTTTTCTGCTTTTTACCCGCAATTTTCATCATCCCTGTAAGGGACTGAAACTAATGGCACTAGGAATCTAGCATTAATCACCTCTACACACAAAGGTAAAAACACTTTCCGTATTCCTGCTGTTTTATATATATTGAAATACCACACCTGGTACTTTATCAGTTATATACTGAATTATAAGCAAAAAGAGAAGCAGATTTAGCACCATATGCTCCCATTATATGTATTAACCTCAAACGTGTAAAACTGCAAAATAACATATGTACCAGTGTGCTAAGGTCCCTTTTGGAATTATGCTGGGCTGGCTCTAGACAGCAAAAACCAAACCAAACCAATGTATGAAAAATTAACTGTCTTACCTGGTAGCTGTCCAAGCCCCTTTGCAGTTTGGTTGATCTGGCAGTCACACCGCCTATAGAGACTGAAAGAATTGCTTCTACCATAAGAGGCAACGTTCCCGAATGTTGTACGGGTTTCACTGTCACCTGAACTCTGCGAGAATGACCCTGAAAGGGTAATTGAGAGACAGAAAGAAAGAGAGAGAGGAGAAAAAAGCAGAGAGAAACTAAGAATAAAACTAAGAATCAGTTTAAGCATGAATAAGAAGACAGGGAAAAGATATGTACCTGCCTAAGCTGGAAAATTCCCCCTGTGTTTACATCTTTTGCCTGATGGAGTTCAACTGCAGTATATTCTCCCATCTCATTCAATTCTTGTATGGAAATCCACATTTCTATTCTTCGAGTTACTTCATTCCACCTAAAAAGACATCCCCACAAAAACTAATGGTTGCCTAAGTATATTTTGTGCACCACAAGTATTAGAAAGCCTTCAGAAAGCTGATGAAAGCATTCATGTGTAATTTATTTGTACCTGTCTCTCAGTGTCCTAGTTTTAGCATGAAGAGAATCAACTTCCCAAACAGAGCTGCCATTGCCAGTACATCTGTGACCCCACACCTCAATAGCAAGAGCTCCTTCTGAAATGAACTCCAAAAACTCCTCTGTGACATTCACCACATAGTCCTGGCAAAGAGAAAAACAAATCACATCCAATCAAATGAAATAATTGTATCTCCTCAACTGCTTTGCAAGGACACACTAAACAACGACGTGCATGGTAAAACCATACAGTCTGGATCATAAAGCTCGACTCTGGTCAAGGAAATTGTGAAACATATCATCTCCGCAATTCCTGCTTCTGCAAAATTTCCATTAAAATGATGTCACAGTTCGAATGATCTTTTTAAAGTTACTGAGCTTACCAAGCAAGTATATAATAAGATGTCATTATATAAACTATAGTTTCCCCCCATGCATTAAAGATGACACCTGAATTTAAAAGGTGTTTAAATTTTAATTTAAAATTAAAAGATTTTTTCATTTTGCTGCATTTTGAAGAAGTGATGAAGTGAAATATTATGGCATTCTAAAGTATAGTCAAGAGTCATTCATTATATGACTTGATTCCCTCTTTCTTCCCCCAGCAAAACAAGGCTTAAATTCTAAATAGCTTATCTCAAAACACACCATCCTCCTGGTAACACCATTTCATAATAAAAATAGTTACCTTACAGTGAGAGAAGGTCACTGTAAAATGAGCATCTTTGCTCTGAGGTGAAGGCACATCTGGATCTACCACTGGTGCCGCTACTGTTGACTCGCATTGATCCCAAAATGTATATTGACAAAAGACAAAGTTGGAGAGATTAGGTGGCAGACCGGTTGCTTCTTTTATTTTTACCTGAGGAGACAAAACAGATGTTGTCAAAAATACAATTGTTTCTTCTTCAGTTGTAAATTGTTCAAAAACTAAGTATTTAATACAAAAATACCAACAGTCAAGAAGAATTTTTAAAGGACATCTCCAATTGCTTTGTAAGGATGTCCCTGTTTAGGAAATCTGTATTTCGCATATACAGAAGTGCAGATGCAAGGAAAGCAGTTACATGCACTTAACTAGCCCACCCATGTGCATGTTTTCTTTGAGGAAGCTGATAAGCTCAAGTGGAGAATGAACGACTTCATCACAGAAGAATGAAATCCAGACAGTACCCATAGATACTACATTAGATGATCAAAGAAACCATAGAAATTGTTCCCATTGTAAGTTTTCAAGTTACACAGAAAAACTGTTTCCCCTTCTGTGTCTGCCAAGGACAGTCCTTGTAACATCAGTATTTATGATGCAGACCTGCATATACTAGAAACTAATACGAATTAATTCAGCCACTGGAAGCCACAGACTGACCTACACTGAACTGGAAAAACAATTCTTTTCTCGGTAGAGAATTTTAAGCAAGCAATAGCCTAGTAGCTTAGTACTTTACATCAGACTGACTACATAGTTACAAAGGCCTGAAACTGTTAACTCCATCATGTGTTCTCACTTACCCTGCAGGAGAGCTTTTTTGCTCTGTGAATAATTTCTCCATTGTTATCCATGACTTCCAGACTCCCACTCTCACTGGAGTTCTCAGATGAGTCATCTCCTTCTACTACACGTTCTGGGACAGACCCAGTGACTCGCATTACTTCAACATGCAACCGTCCTGCAACCTAAGGCACGACAAATACTAAGAACCTGTGCACAAGAGACTTAAAGACATTAAGATGATAGATATCTAACTCTAGGAGGTGTGCAGAAACAGAAGTGAACCGCTCTCAACCACCAAGTGAAAAGCAACAATGTCAAAAAAGAGGAGAAAGGAATGAAAAAAATAATAGTTATGTGTATGCAGAACTACTGACCTTTTTAATTCACACACAACAGAAAACGTATACAGCATCATGACTGTACATCAGAACCTTAATATGCTGGGTGTTGCTCAGTTACCTACACTGATACTAGGAACTTTATTCTACTATTTTAGTAGCTAGGCAATTGCAAACAAATAAACAGAAAACATACCCAGCGATTTGGAACACGCTTATTCACTGGGAAACAAGACAACAAGCATCATTTGCTGCTTGTTAAAAGAAAATCAGTGTACATGAAGCCTCCAAGTCAAAAGCCGTGTTACCCCAGTAGGTATGAGGGCATGGGTACGCCCAGCCCGCTCTCTGTTAGGCTTTACCTCCCCTTGCTGGCTGATGATGGGCACAGCATACTGCAGCTTCACATCGTAGAAAAGGCACTCCAAAAACACATTGGCAACGCCAATTAAGTTGTGGTTCTCTTGCGCTTCGTAAAAAGGGTCACCTCTTTTGCCAATCAGCTTCCTTATCTGTTTTAAAGGTCATAAAAGTTATGTGAAAAACTGTAAGCATGGGAACACAAAATCAACCAACCACACAGTATAAGATCATGGCACAAAAAGTAAGTCCCTACCAATCTTTTCTGTTCCTTCATGTTACACAAGTAGAAAGAGACTAGAAGCATATCACAAATCTGAAATGAAATCTTTGAGATGGACATTATACAATCCTTTCTTTACTATGGGATATAGTAATAGGTTGACCTACATTTTTTAGTGGTGTCAAGACAAAGCAGATTTTACCATGAGCAAGCACAGTAGCCATTGATTTCAAGAAGTTGCACCTTACTTTTCTGCTCTGTTCACGCTTTTTAAATGAGAGGACAAATGATCCCAGGTTGAACAGCTGGTCTGGCTGTTGGCTACCACTACAAGGCCAAAAGGGAAGGTGCAGGATGACTCCCACTTAAGCCTACAAGTGTTCTTATGACTGCCATAGAGCTGAGATCACACCTGCAGCATTTTCTAGTCAAGTACCCCATACACAGCCACAAAGAATTCATGCAGATTCCTAGCATGATATGCACTCCTCAGTGGACTTGTTCGCTCCTTCCCTTCTCCTCCTTCATCTCCAACACATGCATTTGACCTACGTGTTTCTATGTAGCACATAGAACACATGCATTATGGATGACATAGGTCATGGTAAGGACGACCCTGGCTCAGGCAGACATAATATATTCAAAGGATGTGCTATCAGTTCTTACTAAAGTCAGCAGCAAAATCATCGTTGTCTTCAATGGGCACAGATGAAGTGCTTGACCTCCCCTGTGTTATGATTTTAGAGATTCCCATTGTCCCGTCCAAGGCATGTAACAAAGGCACAACAGCTGTTCAAACATATTTGAGAATGATTCTTGATGCAAGTAATTTAGGTGCTCCCTATCAGCCACAAGACAGCAAGATATACTTCCTATGCACTTCCACCTGAATACTTAGAGGACGCCTTCTGGAACACCAAATCTCACATCTATCTTTTGCCAGCAAACAAGCAAGCTTTTGACAAGACTCTCGATTATTTGCCAGGGCTAATGTATGACTAAAATTCTCAGGAAATGCCACTTAGTTTTGATGGAGATACTGACGTAGTCTAAGTACCTTCGATTGATTTCTTCACTGCTTTAAGGCTGGGGGATATACAGATGAAATTACAGAATATTTCACATTTTAACATCAAGTTCTACCCCACTAATATGTTCTGCACCTTAAGTGCATCTAAGCAGCATCCTTGCTAGCTTTGATACTGACAGCAATTTAATAATTTCATTTCTAATGCAGCTTGCTGCTTCCATTCAGAGCTAATGCTTATCTGCATGGCACCTGTATTATGCCAGGTAAACATATGCTCTTAGTGGTATCACGAGTCACTACCTCAGCACAAATATATGTGACCTCAGCACACTTACATCTCAGAATGCAAGAGAGGATAGGACATAGCTGTGTTTTATTACGCATGGGCATTTTGAATATTTAGTATTATAAATATTTTGGGGGGTGGTTTTGTTTTGTTTTTTTTTTAAAAAAAAAACCCCAACCACAATACCCATAAACTTTCATATACAAAGTCAATGCACTTGATCTGTACAACATATTAGAAGGGGTTAAAAGAAAACAAAGTCAATTTCTGATCCCTTTCAGAAAATATATACAATACCTCAGGAATTTTCTCCTTCCACTCTTGATAGACTTCTCTCATGTCAATCAATTTGTTCTCTAGTTTCTCAATAGTCCACACTTGAGTACCTTTTCCTTTTCGTCTCACTTGAATAGCAGGCTCGCTTACTATTGCACCCCTCTAAATCAGAGGAAAAAATAATCACTGCAGGAAAGGTGCATATAAGTAGTTTAACTCTTCACTCAAACTGCATTCCTAAAAAGGAATAAAATACAGAACATACAGCTGCTCTCTGCATGCCAGCCATACTATCTCTGTCCTCAAACGCAGCATACCCTGTACATCTCTGAGGATCCAGACCTCTTTGCCCTTCTCAGACAACTACCATTCACACAGGAACATTAACACTCTCAATCAAATCACTTATGACAAGCCTATTATCCTAATTGCTATCATTATATTTACAGCAGCACTTCAACTAGAAAACCCTTAAGACAAAAAAATTTTAGTCATCTGTAACAAAACATGGTAATTTTTGCAAACATAACTAAAATGCAGGTTTTATAGCAACAGAACACAAATGTCTGTTCACAAACCGAATGCAAAAATGGTGATCATACATGTAAAAGAACAGCAAGAGCCATACTTAATGCTATGTTCCCATTTTTACTTATAATTATTCACTTTCAATATATTAAAGTCAGGTAGCACCCATATTTTGCCTATGCATAATCTAACAAAAGCAACATTTTATGGCCTCAGGTTAGATGGATGTTATATACATTTACATATTTTTACATTAGCCATAAACCTACATTTTCCAGCGTTCTTTGTTGTCATTACCTTTTTGTTGGCACTGAGGTTTTCAGCAGGGATCTGAAGTGTTACTTGATAATCTGTTAGCTTACTCATTTCTTCTGCTAAGAAGTTTGCTTCTCTCACCAGTGTATTTGCCTTTACTATCTGCTCTCGAAGTTTAGCCAGGCTCTGTCGAAACAATTCGTCCCTGTGGTGCAGTAGGTAACATGAAAAATACACAGAAACCTATTTCTATTATTGGAAAGCTGCAAATAGAGGTGCTAACAAAGACTATTCTGAAACAAGTTTAAGAAATGCTGTATAGCACTATGTCAGCAAACACAAAACTGTCAGACAATTTTATTGAGGAAAAGGAGTGATGACATATTAAACAAACATATTACTGGTGAGATAAGCGTAGCACAGTAATGCCCAAATAAAAGGGCTCAGTACTACGGGAGCTTTTACAGTGATGATTTGTTAAAAGCCCTAAGGACATTCCTAATTTCCAAGAAATGAAATAATTGCAGCTGTCTTTGTCTTTAATCTGGAGTCCTGTTCCACAGAAACTACCAGTCCCAACATGTGAGACTTCATCTTGATAAAACCCGCTTTTACTCAGATTGTGATGTTGGAACCTGCAACCACTGCAGGCCACAGCTCTACATCGCAGCTATGGCTTTGCAGTGCTACAGACCTCCAGACCTCCCTCCATATACTTAAGCCATCTCAAGTGTACACATTAAAAAAACGTAATGAAAATCTTAAGTCCTATAGACCCAAAGTACTTTTTAAGTAATAGGTGAACGAGCACAGGGTAAAGCTTGTGCACTCCATACAGTTAACAGTCCCTGGACAAATTCCAAAAAGGTTTGTAAGGCCTGTCTGAGCAAATCTCTTCTACCATAATACCTGGCAAACCTGCTATGACATATACTATACCTCCACCTGCGATACTAAGATACGCTCTCACCTCGGATTCTCATCTTTAATTTGCCTTTTAGAAGTATCACGATTATCCTCTGAGCAAACGTGCAGTTCCCCTTTCTGCCTTTCTTTGTAATCCCAACAGCACTTACTGCATCTCATCATCTTCATAAAACTCATGACCAAACTTCAGATATTTCAGTGACCAGCACTCCCCTGTATGATTGTTTAGCTTCTCTATGTGAAGTCCTACTGAAATACAGTACATGTTGTGCACATACACTTCTCATTTCTACAAAATACATTACATTATGGGCAAGTGTAGAAGGAACAAGTAAACTCATGGACTTTGCTGTGAATACAGGTAAAATTTGCCTATTTGCCTTTATACAGATAAGCTTAGATCTTTTGTGTGCCTTTATAGTACAAACCACAAACAACTGCTAATACGCCTTTCAGTCCCCAGCAGAATTCTTCTTCAGTGGCTATCTTTTTTTCAAAATATCCCAAAGAACAGCCTGGGTAATTCAAACTGCACTCTGCTGGCTCCCTGATACCATACCAAAGTGGTAAACGACCAGCAGCATTAGCAAGCAGCCCTCAATTTTAGCCTTCAACACGCTACAACATGCAGCTTTGTCTCTCTCCTGTCTGGCCTAAATTTGCAACAGGGGTGGGTTTTGTTGGATCTTAAATAGCTGCTACTATCAGTGGATTTTTAGTCCACTTCCTCCATATCTGCTCGCGGCATTATACTGAAAATTCCTTTCCCTCTGCCTCTTGCTTCTGTTATTCAGGTCATCAAGATTAAATGAGCAATTCCAGACCATGGGAGTGACACATTCCACAGACAGCTATCATTTTGGATTCACCCAGAAAATGATGGTAGAGTCAAGAATTACTCAGTAAATAGTACTTAATACAGAGAGTGCATTACACCTGCAACCACTGCGAGACAGCTTCCTAGCTTGAGAAACAGAAAGCAGCTTTGATCTGTAAGTGCTGTAAGAGCCATGGGATTCAGCTATAGCCAGTCCTTTCCTTGATCCAGGAAACTGGCATCTGGCAAGCTTTTTGGGGAGGCTCCCACACCAATCTTTTCTTAGCTAGATTCTCGAGAAAGGAATGGTTTAAGACTATAAAGAGGACTTTTGAGTAACTCGACCAATTATTATGTGTAGTTCTCATTACATTTGTGTTTTTCCGTATATAGTTGTGTGCCAGCGCCCTTGCAGAAACTTAGGCAAAAAAATAGTTTCAGATAGGATTTCTTAATTCTTACTACACAAAACATATGACAAGCTCCATTAGGATATTAACCAAAGCAAATATCCACTGAACATGAAATCCTGAAACAATCGTTTAAGCCAAACAAGGAAAACACATCTCACACTCATGAAGTGTCACTGCAAGGCTCTGAGATTCCTAATGCCAGATACTGAATACGCTGAACTAAACCTCTGGTCCACTACACTACCACCCCACCTCACCCCAGCAAATTAAATTTGTTCAAAGTTACAATAGGTTAACTTTATGCCAATGGGTTTTAACACCAGGCCAGGTATCATCTGTCCTTCCACAGTCAGCATAAAGCCAGAATAAACTCTGTGCAATGTGTTCTAGCTGATCTGACAGATACAACCACGTGCCTACATGCGATACCTATCAAATTCATTTTGCTGGCTGATCCGGTACAGCTCACCTTCATTTGCAATGGCAACAGTGACAGCTAAGCCCGCACTAATCAAATCCTGTGCAATCCAGACACTTGGCTCTTTTGCATGTTCTTCACATCCAGTCTTCCAGTGTTTTCCTGCATTTCTTGCCCTCTGGCCAGTTGGCTGGTGAACACCCTCTCAGCACCATGTTGCCACACTTTTACAGCCAAAATCCCTCAAAGATTTTTTTTTTTTTCTTGTTTCTCATTTAAGAAGATTCAATTTTTTCACCCTTTTTTCAGAAGCCCAAACCTCTTCTAGAACTATAAATAAATAAAAAGTATACCTACGAGGATCTTCTGGAGGACAGGAAACTGATAATTAGTTTTTCCAGAAAAACTGCATATTCAATGGCAGTGCCACCAAAACGTTATCAGACTCCTTACTGATCGCTATAAAGAGCATTCATTCTCCTGTTTTTTACAGTGCAAAGTACAGTCTTGAAGTAGTTCAACAGTTATATAGAGTAAAGCATTGACCCATGAAATCCAGAGGCAAAAATGCTTGTTCGAAGCACAGTTCCTCCTAAGAAATGTCTAACAACTACTGAGAAGTTTGGTAGAACAGTTAGCCTTGGTATCACTCCAGATGCTCTTGGTTTTTTTAATGTCATTACATGGTTATGGTGGTTGGTTAATTTTAAGTTGATCAATTACAATTTTTTCTTCTCAACACTCAAGGACAGCCAATTTTTTTGCTACTTCCTTTTCCCTTCTGTTCCATCTTTTTAGAGGTATTGTTTCCCTTGCCAGTAAGCCCAGTTCTCATCTCTGCTACTGAAGTGGGTTATCAGTGATTTCTTGATCGCCTTGCTGTGCTCAAAGCAGTTCTGAATAGCAATGACTCCAACTGGCATGTTTCTCATTTTGCACTCCTTCTGCAGCCCTAAAAGAGCCTGCAAATCCCAACCATGACTCTTCAATGCTTCACATTCAGTTCCCAATGATTCTGTTTTTAGCTCTTACAGGGGCAAACAATTATTTTAATTAAAGCTGAAACACAGCGGTACTACTCCCTATACTTGCCATGGAAAACATTCTAGTCATCGCTGGTCAACAGTTCGTTATTTGTTTAGGTTTTTTTCCCAGGCCAAACTGGGCAGAAATCACAAAACAAAACCTTGCACAAAACCTAAACCAAGATCTGATATGTTCTATTTCTAACACTCTGAATTTGAAAGCTGCAACACGATCTTGGCTATCTCTGTTTAGACTCCTCTTGTACATGGATTTATTTTTTTTTTTTAATGGTGGAGAACAAAACAAAAACAATCAAAATAGGAAAGAGCGCTCAAACTCACTACATATAGAAAAAAACGTTGAGTGAATAATGAACCTTCTGCTGTCCCTGCCAATCTCATGATGATCTTTCACCAAGGCTGCATTCCAGGTACCATGCTATTCCTTTGCAAAGAGGCCTGTTCACCTTATGGCAAGCCTTTTACTTCCTACACAGCTCAAACATACTCTATTTGACTATTCTGCAGTTCTCATACACAGCAATTCTCTTCTAAAGCTGGGCTTACTTTTAGAAATACATACATACAACAGAAGGACTGCCATTTTCTGTATTTTTTTATAGTTCTTAGATTGTAAAATACTGTGCTGTCATTGTATACTCTCAACACACAATGCTCCTTAGTGGACTCCTTAGTCTTAGTTGACAAATCTACCTCTGCACTATCCTTTCCTTTCTTTCCATAACTAACTTAATTGCTAAACCAAACATTTCAGAAGTACTTTTCTAGTTAAAAAAAAAAGCTAGAATGCTGATCAATAAAAGCTAAATTCTTATTTCATTTGTGTGTTAAATAAAACAGAAAGATCTTGCACACATGTTACATGTCAGAACCTAGTCCTAAATGAAATGCTAACACTTTGGTGGAGGCAGATCTTGTACTGCACATCAACTCCACAAAAAAATATTATGTGTTTCTGACAGACAGTTCAAGCCCCACCTTCCACCCATTGTAGTTCTTAACTCCTTTGTTTTAATTCCAGTATTCTCACCTCTCTTCTGTCCAGAGATTTACTTTCTGCTGTGCAGTCTGAGCAGTGTAGGAGAGCCTGTCACTGCCATGCTGATGCTGCCTTTCTGGAGAGAGCTGCTGTCGCAGCAGCTCTAACTCACGTTCATACATCAGCCGCTGCTCCTCAAGAGCACTCCGCTTCTCTTCCAAGTACTGTTTCTCCAAGATCTGGACCACATTTTGTACTGGGTCTAAAAAGAAAAGGAAAAAAAACAAAACAGAAAGAGAGAGAGAGAAACCCAGGAAAGTGAGAAAATGTCATTTCGGTATTACAGAACACTCATTATTTACTTGGTAACAGCAATCAACATACCCCAGAGTCTTTGCAAACACAAGATGGCCATCGCCCCCCCAAAACAAAAGACAAAATAAAAAATATTGCATTAAATAAATACAAACAAGAAAAAAATACAGCATGCAAAGGGGCTAGAGCAATGGTTAAGACCCTCATCTACTACTGCACATTTCAGTCCTGTGAAGTTATAATATGTTCCAGAATCCCAGCAGGAAAAAAAAGAATAGATGGAAAAGGGAACAAATTAATATGAAGAAAACAAAGCAAAATACAAGGGAAGATGATGTTAACCAGAGAAGGAAATGACTGAAGGAAGTAAAAAGCAATTTACTCTCTCCACTTTGGCAGAGAATGAAACATGTTGAAGAGCTGCAGATGAAAATTGAGACAAACAAATTGTCTGACGAGTCACACATCGCATTACACCAATGCACTTCACAGCACTGAAGTGGGCAAAGTACGTTCTGGAGGGAACTTGTGCATTTAGCTTTACAAACCACATTTCATCTCAGTATCAACCCAGAACAAATATCCATTTGAATACCCTATCCTGAAACAACCGCTTGCGTCAATCGGCTACAGTTAAATCTAAATTGCATTCAAATTAAACAAACATTACTCTGTCTATTCCTGATTTTAGGTCCAATGCCAGACTGTGCCTCTGAAAGAGCAATTCAATGGAGTAAGCTCCTTCTATGGACTACCAGTATACATCTGCTTCATGTATATATATCTGAAAGCTTAAATACAGCAAAAGAGTGGTTTGCAAGAGGACCAGTCTAGATGAATACCTGAGTGACAGCACATGGCCTAACAGATTGCAGACTTTGTACATCAGAAGGGGAAGGGAGAAGAGTTCCATAGTTGGAGTGGTGGATTATTAGGGGAAGCAACATCGTATGCCAGGATTTTCAAGTGCAAAAAACTTCAGCTTTAAAATAATAGTTTGTGATACCTCTTCCATTTTGCAAATATAAAAAAAAAAAGAGCTGCTGTGACTTTTAAGGATGACTGTCTGTCTCAAAAGGGAGGGAGAAAAATAAACCTAGATTTAATTAAACTGTCCCACTTTGGAACTAGAGGTGTGCTTCTCAAAAAAATAACCACCACCACCCCCAACCCCCCCTCCAAAAAAACCAACCCAAAAACCATGTCAGTATGATTTAGTTATGAACCATCTTGCCTTCACTACCAAAACCGAGTCCTTGTAAGATTTTGTACAAGTTTTCCTGATACTGCAATGCTACATGAAACAAAAACTGGGTTACTATAGCATGCAGTAGAGGATTCACATGAAAGGTTCTGTAGGGTTTTCATCACTAGTAGTGTATGTTGGTCACCATAACACATACGTACAGTCTCCCAAAACCCACATCTCCTCTATCTTCGTAAACCAACGTAGCATTACTATATTTAGTAATCTGTAACAACTTCCTGAGTACTAAAACTACTCAGACCAGTTTTGCTAAATGATATACTAACTCACCGTCTCCAATTTTAACATACATGGTCATTGAGGCAAGTCACTTCATAAAACAAATCCTTCCTATTATAAATGCCAGAGAAGCAAACAGGACCTCCAGGTATTCTGTTGTTACAGTGGGTTTGTATTTGCCTCTCAGCATCCTTTTTTGAAATATTAAGATTGATGTAAAGCACATCTTAATTTTTGGCAGAAAACAAACACTTCTGTAAAGTTGCTAGTGTGGCCCTAGCCTTATCTATGGAAGAAATCACTGGCTTCACACAAAGGCATCATAAAATACCACCACAACAGTAATTATAAAGCATAAAGTTAAAAATTAGTCAGTATAAATAACAGCCAAATAGCAAAACAGTGATGCATAAAAGTGTCTTAAAATAACCAGAAATATTACTTTTTAGTACATGACATTCTCAGAAAGACAGCTATTTTTAGCTTTTAGACAGTGGAACAACAATTGACTGAACCAAGTTCTAATATCCTAGACTACAGATCAAGTTATTAATGTTGATCTGCATCATCATTATCCTCCTAACTCCTCCATATAATACCAGAATTACCGTCACATGGGTAGGTTTTGCTGCATAATCCCTAAATCAGTTTTAGTTATGTGTAAAAATGGTTGAGAAATCAGGTATTACATAGAAGATAGAGAAGAGGCATGGAAGAAATTAAAAGCCCTCTATTGTGTTTGCAAACACAGGAAATGAATCTAAGGCTGACTCATTAAGACAAGACTTTCCTCAACTGCTCCAAGACCAGGTCCAAGTTCAGGGAGCAGATTTCCGTAATAAAAGTGATCTTTCCAGCCACCTAGATTTTCAGGATCACAACTACCACAGGATCAAATTATACCACAGAAAATATTTGGAACAAGATGCAAGAACCTAGTCTAAACCTTCACCAATTTCAATGAAATCCACTACTGTTTGGGGAAAAAAAGGTGGGTTATGCTTGTATTGAAATGCAAAAAGTAAATTTACACTTTTAGAAAATCTTCAATTTAACTTTTGAAAGAGTTTACACAGAAAATCCCAAGCCTTTCACAGTGAAAAAGCAAAATATGGTCTGAATTATAACCATCTAGTTAGCAGATGAAAAAATAAACAGTTTAAGTTTTTCACAATACAGAAGAACTACAATAGTGTTTAAGTTAGATTTAAACAGCATGTTCCAGAACTTTGGATTTCTCATGCAAAGTCAAGTAAATTAGGGAAGATTCTACCCAGTGCCTGCCAAACACACAGCAAATTCCAGACAGTGTTAAAAGTCCCAAGTCCCAATCCTTTACATATTTATGTGACAAGATTTCAATGGCCCTGAAAAGACCATTCATATGCAGTTAATCGTCTGCAAATTGTTAGAATATTAACATTGAACTAGAAGAATGTACTTTCTCCATAGGATGAACTGCATTTATTACCTTGCTGCAATGTCACTTAATTGACATCTGGAATCCGTTAATCCAGTACCAACAATGCTGAATAAATTCCTTAAGATTTCATGTAAGTGATTTTTCTAAGCAAGCCAGAAGAAGGTTATGACACGGGCTGCTTTGCTAAGTTTCATCACAATCCCCACCCTGAGCTGTAACAGTTTTGTCTGCCTACCCTAACCTAATCGCATTGTTTACTTAACCACCGCACAGTATACAAGAGTAAACTACTTTGCTGCATTCTGTGTTTGACCAGCATCACAAATTAGCAGTACAAAGCTGATCTGACAGAATCCCCCAAAGAAAGTTAACGTGCTGAAGGGAGGAAGGAATCTGATGTTTTCTTTACAGCTGTTTTCAAAGTTAGACATTCTCCTCAGAGCTTCTTCGGAGCCTGATGCAATATGTGACACTGTTGTACAGGTTACATGCCATAAAAACAAATGTGTTTGCGCCCTGGAGAAGCTAGGCTACTTATTTAAAGAGGATTACCGTTCTCAAATAGACCAAGGGGGAAGAAAACCAAAAACCCAAAACAAAGGAAAATGAAAACCTCTTGCTTTGGGCTATATCAATACATGTCTATAAAATAAATTATCAAATTTTAAAAATACGTCTTTATTCCCCCCCTAGGGTTTCTCCAGAGAATATGGATAATAGAATTAACTGTCTTCAGTTATTTATTTCCTCTTCCTTACCCATATTTATTTTTCATTTGAAGGAAGAACAAATAAATAGTATCATAACAAAGCTGCTTTACTTCTTACCCAACAAGCTGGAAGCATATCAGAAAAAAATGTATTTTAGCTATACCATTGAGAAGAACAGAACCTGGAAGCACTATCTAGCTTCGAATCAAAAGACCAGCCTGTGATCCTCACAGTCACTTGTTTTGTCAGCATTTTATTATCACTTACTACTCCAACTTAGTTAAGCAACACCGGGGGGGGGGGGGCGGGGAAGGAAGGACAGGGGGACGGGACAGAAGAGGCAAGAAGCAGAATAACTGGCTTATGATGCCTATGAAACTATCCAACATGTACGACTGCTAACATTTGCTGTGCATTAGGGAGGAAAGAGCTCTAATGAAACAGCAAGGTCTGTACTGTTCTTGAGCAAAGACACAAAGAACAACTGACCAAGACAAAAATTGGCCTGGACCACAATCAAAAAAGCCTACTGAACCGAAATGTAAAGACACTTGAAATATTGTGAAGAATCATTTGAATCAGGTAGATAACACATGAAAACCAAAAAATGTGACCTCCTGTTCAAAGAACACTGACTCATTGTAGACTGCCACAGTTTAGTTGAATCCCCGGTTAGTGACAAGCAGATCAAGCATCAATTAATGCTTTCAAATTTCTCCAGCAGTCTCATGCATGAACCAATCGAGTTCAAAACCTTTGTCCCAGTTTTGGCACAGATACGGGATGGTTTGAAGCCTTAAAACAGGCAACAGAATCTTCACGAGAGATGACAACACTGAAGACCACCAAGATGGCAGATTCATCTGAAATTCGTCTCCTGGTATGAGTGAACCATAATGAGAATATTTCTGTTATCAAACAGTAATCTCACATCAACTTAAATGACCTGACCCTGTAACTCACTCACACAAGCAACCTCATTAAAATCAAACTGTAAAAAAAACCCTGCAAACTATTGCTAGAGCATCAAGCATATGAAACCATCATGCTGTACTCATCAGCAAAACAGAGAAAGTTAAAGACTAAGAGCCAAAGAAAAAAGTAAATACTGTATTTCAGTAAGTAAACCACAGCAAACAATGGCAATACTGCAAAGATATGAAGAAAGGAGAACAGAAAGCAATGAAACACCATCTACTGTGTCTTCTTGCTCAGTGACCAAAACCCAAAGTATTTGCCTCTCAAATGTTGTGTATGTAAAAAACCTGTACAAAGCATTCAGTAATTTACCAAGTTTTTCAGCATTTCTTCATACCATATTATATCATATGAACTATGACTTGCCTTCCAGAAATCATGTAAACATCATATTGTTTTAGATACACCATACCATTATTTTATATATCCTCTATTATACTGCCCCAAAAAGGCATCACAACAGGTTTTAACAAAGATTAAGTAAAATACTGAGAGTGATCAAGCGTTAAAAACCACACTAGCTGACATCTGACTATTGGTTTGTTACGATTTCAGTGTTTTTCTAAGGTTAAAAATGGTGTCAGTAATATTTGATACAAAAGGAAGGATGAAATTAACTGAGCCATATCTGGAGCACCCTTTTGTCTGCAGTAACTTGCAAAAGCAAGAGGTCAGTAGGACTTAGACGATGATTTGTCAGGCATATGATTACAACTCGGCTGCACTATAAAGGACAGCAGATGTACAGATAAAATTGTGTGTCAGGGCACAAACCAACTACTGATCTGTGTGTGTTTATACTTAGGTGCATATATTCTTTTTATAGAGGGGTGTGTGTGTGTGTGTATATATATATACACACGTATATCTAACACTGTTTCTGTAAAATATCTTTTTCTGAAAATGCTCCAAAGGCCCCTGAAGCAAAGTGTACCACATGGGTTTTTACCCAGAAATTAAGTTCCATGTTGAATTTGTTGGACAATCCAAAACAACATTTTTATCTGGCAGATGCCGTACCATTACTATTCAGTGTCTTCATAATAACTTCCATTTGTGCAAATTCGTAGTTGTAGTCTGGTTCTGAAGAAGCTTCACTAGCTGCATCCAGATCATGCTCTCCTAACGAGCTTTCTTTCTCAAGGTCTTTCAGCCAATCTCGTCGTTTCCTCTTTGGTAAATTGATTCTGTGTAAAAATTGAAATTCAGTTTCTAAAAAGTTTAAGCAGAACAGTGGCAGGAAAAAAAAAGATAGGCTGAATGTAAAGTGGCTGGAATGTAAATATCAACTATTACCTAAAAAAGTGGTTGTTTCCCCATAATATTCTATCTCCATGCCATAACTGAGTGACAGAACATACCAGTGCACCATTTACACAGGATCTGAAAGAAGAAAAAACAACTTCAGTGAAATCCTAAAAATAAGAGATTGAAAAGTAACTACAAGATCTATTGTTTCTCCTGTCTACAGGCAGTGATTTGTATTATATAATGCACAAATCTGCTATGTTCTCATTAAAAAAACAACGGGAAAGTTACTTGTCTGATTTCTACTGACAGAATTAAACACAAAGCACCCTCCCCCTCCAGCTTTGGCTCGTACAACTCTTGAGTAAACATGTAGACAAGGTTGCTTTTAGTTGCAGTTTTCTTTAAATGCCCATTTCTCAAAATGGGCCACTGCCTCTTTCTCATAAACAGTCTGTAAACTTGGAGGCATGCAAATCCTACTAATAAACCTCTCCAAGATACAAGTTAGACAACACAGTTGCAAAACATACTGTTAACATACTCAGCATTCAAGCATAAGAAAAGACACTTAGATCCAAGTTTCATTCTTTCAACACGTGGAGTCTCTATTATTATCAAGGGTCTATTTCTGTGAACATCTGGTATACTGCTACATTTGCATTTAGGTTTCTTTGTATTTAAGTTTCAATCACAAAATGGGAAAAATGGAGCTGTTGAACTTTTTCATATGCAAGTCACAAAGCAGAACGATTTATTTGAAAGGGGAAAAAAACCCTTACATAAAATGAAAAAAGCCTTTTCAGATGCACAGTTCGGAATTCAGCTGTCTCAAGTAAGTCAACACAAACATGTAAGCATTTGATTTAAAACCAGGTTTTTGGTTGTTTGGGTTTTTTTCAATGAAAGTCTTGGTAACTAAGTTTCTGTTGACACTAGTATCTTAATCACTGCAGATCAGGCACAAGTAAAACAAAATATTTATGTTTTTTTCACTGACATGTATCTTTGTTCTTGCCAAAATGACTGATTTCCAGTACAGTAACTCTGTCACCACAAGTCTGAATCCCATCTATTTGAAATTTTGTACTGTAGGCTGCAGAAGAAAAATGCAAATGCTAGGAGGTATTTTACTGAAGGCAGAATGGAAGAGATCGGATTTTCTAAAAGGTGTCTCTCAAACTTTTGTTTCTCATTCTAATACTAATCTATACATTATTTAGATATTCAGATTTCAGTCAAGCAGCATGACTATTAACTGGGACAAAAGTACTGGTTATCACACACCATTGGAGATGAAGTGACAAAGACATTTACAATTCCACCCAAGAAGCTACAGTGTCCCCAAATGAAAAATAATAAAAATATAGAAGTAGAAACAAGAGGGGAAATGTGACTTCACACTGCATATTTACTAGACATGACAGTAATTAAAGATTTAGAAAAGGATTTAAAGATCTTCAGATCTTTAAAACATCTCTTTCTCACAAAATATTGAGCTTTACAACAGGAACTACTCATGAGACAAAATTTATCCTCTCCCGTCAAGACACAGCCTGCTATCCCATTGCATGGGTCGCGATAGCCAGCAGCGTCTCAGTGATCCTATATCACTCCAGATACAGACAAGCAATGGTCCCTCGTTCCTACTCAATACCTTCTTGCAATGGTTTATTCTGAGCCAAACCACCAACAGCCTGTTATGCTGCAGAGTGGGTGGGTGTGTACACGTGTGGGGAAATCTCAGTTTTATCGGTGAATTTCACTTCTAAGTATCTGTTTAAGTCATCTATATTGAAGCTACCTATTGATCAGAATGTAAGATACCTTCTGACTCGGTAAAATAAAAATGCTCGCAAGTTATCTCCTGGTAAAGAAAAGCAAACACTTCACTGGAATGTGCTGCTGATCTTTCTTACCTTGCATTTTCTTTTGGTGTGAGTGTAACTTCTCCATCTAAAGCAATATCAATCTCACAGTGTTCTGGTTGGATTCCTATGCCAAAGAGCTGTATATCCTGAGAGGTATCTGCACCAACTCTTGTGTGATCCTAGAAAATAAGCTGTTACTAAGAGACAAGCAAACTATCACTGTTTATGTAACTATGAAAATATTAGCTAAAGCACTGAGACTGCATAGTCTATGTGCTCTCCTTTGCTAAGCGCTTCTATAGAGTGGAAATGGTGCCACAGCAGATTTGAAGACCGTAAAGGTCACACACAAACTGTTCTTCTGCTCTACACTTTACCTTCTTATGGTTTTAGATAAAGCAAAATAAAGCAGTTGATGCACAAATTCTGATGTAAAAATATTCTCAGACCATGCTTGCATACAAGCAATAAATGCAAAGAGTGAAGAAAACCAGCCATGCCATATAGGTACATGTAACAAAGGACTAAATGGATAGTTAAACAAGGTGCACAGAGTTGGCTGCTTTTCAGAAAACAGCTAGATAGCAACTCAACTAAACATACTTTCAAGTTGTATTGTAAATTCTGCTGAAATACTTCACTTTGTTGTTGTTAGAGAAGTTGTGCTTTATTTGCTACTGTTCAAATACAGAAGCCCTATCTCAGCCACTAAAGCAGAAAAGTACCTATAGACAGGATATAGACAGTCTTTCATATTATATTGACAAGGAGCTCACATTTCCTTACAAACTTATTAGGTTTTTATTTGACACTACTTCACTCTGACACAAGACTATGTTAAACAGAATGGTATGAAAGCTAGTGGCACTAGGAAAATACCTTTCTGAACATTTTTAACAGTGCTTCCCCCCAGCTTCAATTTTTCTTAAGCTTTTCTGTCATCAAAGACTATGTTTCCTCTTACTGATTGCTACTAAACATAATCTCTTCATGATTAACTCATTGAATATTTAAAGCAATCCTCAGTTCACCCACAAAAAGAAGCATCTAACATGAGGGTCTCACTTCAAGTTCAGCCCAAAAGGCAGTTCTATTCACATCCTGTCTGGAAAAGCTAGAATTTATCTCAACACTGGCACACACTTAGCATTTCTCCTACGGTTGGCAATCGGGAGATCAACCAGGAAAACAATGAAGCTGAACTGCAAAGGGATAACAAAAGCCTAAACAGTAGAAGGCAGCCTAACCTATTTTGCTGCAACTAGTCTTAAAAATCTAAATACACTCTGAAAAAAACAAATTGAGTTAGTAATTCAAAACAATAAACAAGTGTCTTTTCATTCTGTGTTAACATCCTGTTCACATTCTTACCTTTAAATAGTAAACCAAAAGCTCATTGAGCGCAGGGTCTGCATTCAGGTTCACCAGGTAACACTTGTCATCCCCAACCTTGATACCTGAAGACTCAAGGGAAATTCCCATGCTCTCTAGCTGTCTTTGCCTCTCCTGCAAGCACAAAAATAGGTTAATCTTGCCTGCTGCAATATGTAGAGACAAGTACAAAAAGTAAATGAAAGCAGAGCAACTAAAGCTGAAAATGCACATGCTGAATATGCATTCTGTATATTGCTACCAGAAACAGAACTTAAGACATTGGTTAAGTACCATATGTTTAATAGAATTCATTTTTACACACAAACAATAAAAAGTTAGATCTAATCCTCAGACACCTGCTTCCCCAAAGTGGCATGTACTTACCTAAGCAGCCCTATTGATTTCATTAGAGCTACTCATAAGTAACACAATGTGGCTTTGAACATCTATGTTAGTTAAAAACTGGTCTCTGTTGCAATTACTTCAATGATAATCATAGTCATAGATAATTTAGAAAATAGCATGCCACAGTTTATGTTTATTCTTTTGCATTATTATTATTAATTCAGCTAAAGCATCTACTCAATCACACATGCCTTTTGCTTTGCTACAGTTTGGGGGTTGGGGTTTTTTTTTTATTTGGCTGGTTGGGTTTGGTTTGGGTTTTTGCCCTGCTTTTTTTTTTTTTTTGAACAGTGGTTGCACCAAAGCATACTTCAGAAACATTAGGACTAGAAAGGGAAACCAACACCACTCATTCTCCACGCTATAGATGATGGAAATGATGGAAAAGTACACTGGAATCCAGACGAACTTTAGTGAAAATGTGTACACATTTTCCTTCTCTGGTTAAGTAGTCACTAAAAGCAAAAGCAACAAACACCACCCAAAATTCTGATCCTTTTGTAATTCTTCATTTTCTTAGTCACTTCAAGGGAAATACGTCCAAGATCCCACTGTGGGCTTATAAATAAATGAGTTGCGCAAACATATTTTGATGTTTTACTTTAAAATCAAATAACAGCTTTTATCAATGATATCATGACACAGCTACACTTATTCTAATGGAATTTAGACCTAAAAAAATACAAAACAAAACAAAACACTGAAAAACCCCAGAAACAAGGGGAAAAGAAAAATCCAAAGGAATTTTAAATAACTGCTGGGGAAGACAGCACAGTCCACTAAAGCTCATGAAATTCAGCTGACTTGCACTATATGAGTATCTGGCCTTTATTCCTCAAAATTTCTGAAATACCTGTGCAATTTCTTCTGTTTTCCTCAGCTTTTCTTCCCAGGTGACTGTTAGCTCTTTTATTAGTTTTTCAGATTCTTCCAATTTTTCCTTCAGTTCTGGTGCCTTCATGGCCTAAAAGATGGAAATTAGCAAAAACCTTCAGTTACTCTTTCCACTGCAACATTTGCTTGCACAAGGAAACTGAACACAGCAACATAATATGAAATGCAACAAGTATAGATTTCAACTATATCCCCAGGCTTTTCATGGTAGAAGATGAAGAAACAGGTCACTTGCAAAAGGAAGAGGACAGAATGAATCTATAATGGGTCCAGATCTGAAATAGTTGAAGATCGATGTAGCTCCACAGGCTAATGGAACCAACAAAATCCCTGGGCCTGGCCACTAAAGCTTCAGTGTCTGTATAAAAATATCTGAATATTTAAAAACTTTAAGTCTTAGCTGTCTGAAGTTCCACTGCAAAGTCTTTCTTCCAAAAGTAGTTTCAAATACAAATTTCTCTCAATATTTAGCCTTCCCTTCTATCTTGGTTTTCTAAGTGTTACTCGAGTTGCATTAAAGCTTTCAGACTGACCCTATTAATTACCTTCGAAGGAAGGCATGCTCTGGAGCTCACACTGGCTTTTCTCATTTCACAACAGGAGACAAAAGATAAGGGCTTAAATATGTCCAGTGCCAAGTAACAATTCAACAGGCTGACCTGTAACTCTATATAACCGTTTTTAACAGAAGGTATAAGAGAAAAACTTTTTAAAAAAATTAGTAAGACTTTGGACACTTCCTACAGACTGTGTTCAGCCACAGTCTGACAACATAATTAAGGACATGCTACAATAATATTTTCTGATTTAAAATATGGGATTATAACAGAATTTTATTTATGAAAAAAAGTGAATGGCTCCTTTTTCTTAAAGCAGATTTTCCCATTTCAGCCTGTAAGGAACTGTTCATACAAGGCACACTATTCCTTAAATGAATGTGAAGTTTACATGCCACACAAATTTACCGTCAGACACACTTCTGTTCTTTTTCTGCCAGTATTTTGTGTCTTGCCTCAAAAGAAAAAAATATTTTCCTACAGTGTAGTGTCTAGTTTCTCCAGGTATCACCAAGTAAACTATCCTACCCTGATACTTTACTCTCCAACAGAAGTGTATATATATATATCTAGGATAAGCAGCAATCATAGAGTGGTAAGGCAGTAAAGCAAATTGCTGATGGTTTTAGTGTTGCAGTTTTGACAATTTTTTATAGATTTTCACAAATGTCAGAGAAATGTCCCACATATTTTGTGATTCAATACCAGACTTATGGCTTTTCACACTTTTCCATTTGACATCATAAAACTATATAGACCACCAATGCAAAAAATGTTTCTGCTAATAAGCCTACAGAATGAAGTTGTACTCTAGCTCTTATCTGTGCTGCATCTATTATTGCTTGACATGAAGTTCTTCCAGAACAGTCTATTCTGACAAGGGTGACCATCAGTACAATGTTGTCATTAAAAAGTTATTAAAAATAAGCAAACATTATTTTGGATTTATTTCAAGAAACAAGGTTAATTAATTAAAAACAAAAGTGCAAGACTCTTTCTTTCCTTATTTTGTAGGACTTAAAAAGAAAGCTAGTCTTCCAGCCAGAGTTTTACATGTCCTTGGGAAACTCAGTTTACATTGTACTGTGAATAATGTTACCTCAGCTTGAGAGAGCTGTTCTTTCAGTTTTTCAACTTCTTCACGTAATTCTCTGATGACCCTAGCATTTGGATCTTCATTCACCACAGCATGATTAACTATCCTTTTGGCTCTGTCTGCATATCTCAGAGTAGAGAGTGTTTCTTCATAGTTGTCAGCTGCCGGACTAATTGTGGCTATCATGGCAGTTTGGCTGTTTCCTCCCAAGTTGTCCTGCAGAGTGCATCCACAGAAAGTTTAAAGGTTAAAAACTGTTCTGAGACTATACAATGTCTTTACAAAGATACTTAAAATACAAAGCTTACTATTTAGACACTGAAAGGTACTCTGCATGTACACTAACCAGTATGATCCATAAACATTTCCAGCCACCTCCACCAGCTCTGATTCCACTAGAAATGAAAATAGGCAAATAGGACTTTATATAGAATTAAAACAAGATACACTTAGCTGTCCATATTCCTTGGAACAACTTCTAGCTATTAGACCTCCTTAGCTCATTAAAAAAAAAAAAAAAAAAGAAAAAGATGAGAAGTCCACGTACACAGAGGTATGCTACAATGATCCTACAAACTGTTAAGCTGACATCTTGTGAACAGGATGAATGGAAAATACTAATTACCTTGAGAAGCCAAGTGAGTACAGAGTCTCTGTAAGGCACAAACTTGTTTTTCCCCTTCCCTGCTGCTTGGTCAGCAAGTGATGATATAACCAAGCCCAGTGTTGAAAGTGATCTATAAATGCAACACAGTAGAACAGCTTTAACACACTTTCTAAATGTAGATTTAATAAAACACAGAAAAGGCAATTTGCTGAAGAGTTTAATTCATACTCTGCAGAGCTTCACATTCAAACTATCAGGATAATTTAAGTTGGAAATGACGACAGGACATCAGCTAGCCCATTGCCCTGCTCCAAACAGGGCCATCTATTTTAGTTACAGTTACATATTTGGAAGAAAAAAAAATGGATATCTACAGTGTTTCATCTTACCTAGTACTAAGACCAAGTTCCAGGAATACTTAAGTTGAAATATTAAAGTATTTAAAATAGTTTGAAAAGTGCAAAGCAGACTGCCTCAGTACCTGGAGAATCACTGCCTTTGATTAGACATCTACCTTTTCTCACAGACTAAAAATCTTTCTATCTTGGTGTCCTGGTTTCAGATGGGAGAGAGTTAATTTTCTTCCTAGTAGGTGACACAGTGTGTTTTGGATTTAGTGTGAGAATAATGTTGATAACACTTATCTTTTAGTTTAGGCATCCTCAAGACAAAGCCAGCTATGGCCCAGGAGAACTAGTCTGCCTGGTGAACCAGTAACTAATCAGCCATCACACAACAATGGAAGGCTGCTCATCAGAAGAGACTGATTAGGAGGTCCCTTGACAAATGGGTTGACTTATAACTGAGGTGGAGCCTCACTAGCTTTTTGTGGGGGGAACAGACCAAACAATCTCCCAGCTACAAAAATGTTGCACAAGCATGAAAAAGAAAGCCCCCAAATTGCTTAGCAGACAGCCACATCCCAAACACCACTCTAGAATAGTGAAGAAAATACAGACAACTCATTCACTTTGGTACAGGTACCAATTCTACCAACAGGGGTAACTGTATTAGCAATCTGTGCAAAGCTTATGTGCATTATATTATCCAATTGTTATACAATCCTCTGTAAATTTTCAATGACATTGGGGCTCTTGGGGTGAGTATGTTTAAGATAATGAGCTGGTTCAGGAGCCTGAGAACATTAAACAGATGTTTAGCCTAAAGGGTTTTAAAACAGACAGCGCTGAAGTGTAAGAGCATACTGGTCCGTCATATTCATGCCCAATTATCCAGCTACTAAGGAAAACTTCAGCAGCATTGCAATTAGATAGTCAAATAAATCTTTAATTGTACTGTTCCACTCCATCCTTTTGAGTTTTCTTTTCAAAGAAGTAGTACTATTTTAGTTGATAGCCAGTGTTTGCACAGTATTTGTAACAGGGCCTTAGTGCTGCTTGAAACTACCAGTAGTTCAGAAATAACATTTAGAAAATGACAAAAATGTTGCAGAAGAATATTTCAAGGAAGATATCTGAGGGTAAGGTAACAAGAACCATTACACACGTCAGAAAAGATGACCCATATTGCCTATAGCACAAAGGGGTATGAAGATAGCACAGACCTGAAAGCAAAATTAGAAAAGAAATTTAAGCAGAGGCTAGGCAATCTGATCTCCCAAGAGAGCACTCTATTTTGTAGATTTTTCTATAGGATAATTTTCCAATTCACCTCTGAAAAATTCACAGCAAAAAGGACAGTTAGTTTTAGTTTGTGACCTAAACAAAAGCTTAACAACCTCTGAAAGCTTGTGGGGGGAGGATGGGGAAGGGAGAAGTGGTTCTCGCCTCCAGTCTCTGGTCTCCGCAGACAGAGATGACAGGGGGCTAAACATGCAAGAGCAAACAGCAGGATGCCATATGCTGCCCCGTAGCAACCTCCTACAGCACAACTGAAAAGCACCACCAGCACGCTGCTCCCAATGGAGTCCAGCTTCAAGGAGCACAAAGTTAAGAAGTCACTCTGGCCTATTTTCCTCTGATTCCTCTTTTCCTCTTTAAATGAGGGGAAATGTTAAAACTAAAGCCAAAAATTGGGGGGGGGGGGGGGGGGGGGGGGGGGGGGGAGAAAAGGACACTCAGAAGGGGGAAGGGAAAAACAGGGATTCAAAAAGGCCTATCATTGAAAACTATTTCACAACAGGGCTGCAACACTAATTCCAGTTATGGGCACTGCATTTTAATGAACAGGAAATTATAAGCTACAGTTTATTAACAGAGGATTAAAAGATGTGATAATACTTCTGCTCCTTACAAATACCGATTTTATTTTGAGACTAACTGTTACCATCTGCAATAAAAGCCAAACTGGAGTAATTTATGTATTCTGCTTGAGATTTCATAATACAAAGCTCTTAAAAGACTTTAAGGAAAGCAGTAAAAGAAATGGCTGCCCAACAAAATAATTACAGGACTCATCGGCTGCTCTCCTTCACACTAGATGGTGCATCAGAAATGCGTCATTACTTTGATCCTATCTCACACTACTTGTACCATGAATCAACCAGAAGGCCTAAGCCCGTGGCACACAGCAGACCGAGGGAGTTCAGAAGCAGCAGAGTGAACTTCACGTGGTGCAAGAGCACAGGAAAGTGCCGTTTCTGCACACTTTCTGTTCTCTTTGTCCCTAATCCTGAGGCACGATGAGGTTGCCCTTGCTGGCGGGCAGTGGGGAGCTCCCACACTCCCACCACGGGCCTGAGTCAGCGGTGTTCCAGAGAAGTGGTGCTTCCTCACCGCAGGGAACAACTCTGTCCCTAAATGACACCCATTCAAGCTACTTCTGTACAATTTACGACCAAGTTCTTCAACGAGCAGAATCCACCTTTCTATTACTTAACTCTGAATAGAAAAAACCTCCCTACAATCAGCTTGCAGCCAGACCTGTCCCAACCCATTCCTTCCCCCCACCTACATTTTAAAGGCTTCTTTTTGCATTCTCAAGTTAAAATGACAACAGCTATGATTTTACTAATCAGAGTTAAAATTGCAGACTGCTCACAGAAAGTATTTTTCTTAGCCACTAATTGACAGCTTGTTTATTCTGCTTCCTCCTACTATCGTACTCTAGAAATGCTTTGACTATACCACAAAGAGTTGTTAAGCACCTGCGTTTCTGCACTCTGTATGGGAACTAGCACATCCTGGGGAGGAACAAGCACATCCAGCTTTCCTATGAGGTATGGCAAGTCCCCCAAAACCCTCAATAATAAAGAGCAGACACCCAGCACCTTCGCCAAGGCCATTCTGCATCAGCTTTGAGAAAAAACAGAAGTAATCTTTATTACAACTTTATGCAGATGTTAACAAAATGACACAACTCTGTTGTTTCAGTACGTGGGAGAGCAATCCACCGCCTCCCCCCTGCAACATGCTGTCCCAAGATAGGAAAGAGCGTTGACAACAGGATGAGTTGTGGGATCAAGGTGGCAGCTACCAAAGCCCTAGCCAGGTTTCATCAGAAACAAATGGCACAGACACCTGCAGAGACCGGCTGAATGTCACACTACGCAGTTTTGGTACGCACAGCCGAGTGTACATTTTCCTTGCCTTGTAAATACATAAACAGGTACATTATTTCCCCATTCTTCTTCAAGGTAATAAAACATAGCACAAGCAGCAAATTGATTTGCCAGGTAATTTCAGCAGCTCCATTTTGATCCCATTAAACATAACACATGCTACCAATACATCTTACCGCTCCTTTATAGAAGAATAAAAAAAATAATTAAAAAAGGAGCTGACATAGTAAGGTATATGGTTTAAATATACTGTATCACTCCAGAAAAGATCATTGCTTTTCCCTAATAAGTAAGGTGCATCACACCCAAGAGAAGATCGTACACAATGTTCTCTGAAAAACCAGTCTGATAAAACATGTATACCAATCTTGAAGCTTCATTAAAGGCTTCATTAGTCAGGCTTCATTAAAGCTCCAAATAACAGCAAAAAATCTAACAGAAGACACCAAGCACAACACTAAATTCTCTTTCGCGTACCAGTTCCAAAAGAGATTTCAAACAGACAATGCTTAATAAATGAACTAGGTAATACAGATTTATACCATATAAGAATTTAATTGATAGGAAAATGTAGAGCTGTCCACTTTTCTTTTCAAAATATCTTTTGCAGAAAAGTTTGGTGCTTGCATCTGAAGTCCTGTATTGTCAAAGAGGTTCAGCCTGGGCAAAACAACCTTCCCCTACCACATCCATACCGTAAAAGTTGAACACTGAGTAAACATCCTAGTAGAAAAAAAAAAAGGAAGTCTTTCTGTATCTATAACAACACTTGCAATTTGTTAATAGCTGTTGGGAAAGTTGGCATTTGACTTCTTCCCCAAGAATTAGAAAGAAACATTTAATTTCACCTTTGCTTATGCAAAATACCAATACAGTTTCTAGTAAAACCAATCTGAATTTAACAAGTAACCTGTGGGGTAAAGGTACAATACCTGCCATCAGGCAAACAGAGCTACATAATTTTGTTGCACAAGGACTATGCCAGCGTGGCTACCAATATGATGCATTAAACACAAAGTAGATTAGAAATTAAGCTAGAAAGAGCAAACATGTTCAAACTCTAAAAAGAGGTAATTTAAAATCATTTTACCTATGAATGCTGTTCAAACACACTTTGTGCTGTCATTGTTAACTTAAAATACCAAAACATTTTGTAACATTTTAAAATTAAATTGAAAAAGCAGTAGCTTTTAATGTAACAGTTAAACTCTTTCTTTCCCAGGAAAATTAGTATACTTAAGACAGCAGTAATAGTGTGCTAAATTCTTGCTTTTGGGCAATAATACAGTAATTACGGTAAAAAAGTGCCTTGAAACTTGTCATTGCTTGAGCGCAAATGCCCAAGGCAATGCTAAACTAACACAGCTTCATTCTGATCTGGTTTTCTTAAACTGTGAATTATACTCTTACATATTTTAATACATGTTGGAACAAAGCCATTCAACTCTGCAACTTTGCATTCTTCCTTGAGCTGATGATGAGACAAACACATGAGCCTGGGGACAGGGTGTATAAATGAATCACAAAAGGTATATGCTTAATTAAAGAGGGCTGCTGTCACTTTTTCCAGATAAAATTCATAGAGCCCTCATCTGAGTCAAGTATGAATCAGGGTCCCTATGCCAATGTAGGGAAACACATGGTGTTTAGCACAGAGCAGCTGAAAGAGCCATATTGAACTGCTTCTGATGAGGTCTATCATTTGAACTGACTTGTGACAAGCACACCAAGAGAGAAGGCCAAGGAAACAACAGTGATTCTTAACAAGATTTAAGCTTTGCAACCTGAGTATGCCAATGTCTTACTTGTTTATGTTGCTGCCTTCCTTCAGACGTTCTCCTGCAGCTCCTGTTTTGGACACTCTCTCACTCCCAGCCAAATCCACCAGGCTGACCTTGCTGACCTTCTCTCCAGAATTCTGCACAGATGGGACATAGGAGAGCAACAGCTAAGAAACACTGGCACAAAGTACTAACACATCTGACACTGGCACCATGAAAAACTGTTCTTCAAAATAACGTGGGTTAAAGTATCAAACTCAAGATATGAGAAAAGAAGGAATTGTCAGAGGTTTTATAGCTCTTTAAGAGTCACTCACATATTTTATAGTAAAGGGCTGAAGCACTAATGAACCAGAATCAGCTGTGTGGTAACATCAATAACCTTAGTGGCAGAGTAGGCCATTAAAATATACCACAACTTCAGCAACAGTTAAGACCTAAAACAGGTTTCATGGTGGCAATATAATCTTAAAAAGTGATCCAACTGTTTGCTATCTAGTGTGCTTCCTCACTCGTCCAGGGTTCTCTCAATCTTATGGTCTTGTCAGTATTACTTTGACTACTGGACCCCATGGCATTAAAGGTAGAAGCACAGCTGAACTGGTAATGTATGTGGAAGAAGGAAGAAGAAGAAGAATTCACCACGACTTCATAAATTAATCAACAGAAATACATACACCAGAATGCTGGTCATAAAGTGTCTGAGTCACTATAATATTGAATACAGCATGAGAGCGGCTGCTTTCTTCATTCATGTTGGTTGCAGCAACTGTTCGTGATTTGTTTCCCTCCGACATCAATGACTCAATATCCTAGAGCAAAAAGGGTAAAAAGTGATGCTAGGATAAAAGCAAGTATTGTGCTTGCTGAACAAAATCCCCATCGAGATGGAAGGGTGTGTACATGTGGGAGAGAGGAAGAAGGAAAGGTAGAAGTAATGAGAAAATTCTTTGCACATTTTGAGATATATTGGTACAGAAAGTATGTAATTTCACAGAATGGCTTTAAATCACATCTCTGTTTTAAGTGCTGCGCTTAAAAGCCCAGCAACTATAGTCAATACACCTCCTCCTTATCTGCTGCTGAAATATGTTGGCAACATCCACATTACAAATCATACTGTTTAATGCCAGTAATCAGGCCAGCACAGATCTACTTACACAAGTGAACACAATGCATCTCTTTACTAAACTTCACTAATACTCTCTTCACTTAATTGGCTCAAAGGGTTACCTCACTTGGAGCCTGTACCTTCCCACATATGCAAAAACAGGCAGCTATGCCGAGTCTGACATAAGTGCTCACTGAGTCCTCCAAGACAGTTTCATGAGAGTCATCAGCCCAAACTAAGTATGAACTAGATTTCCTAGAATTTGAAGAAAGAAGGTGTGCTTTCAAAGTACGCAATTCACCATAAAAGCTGCAAAAGCAGTTTTTATAATTCTATATGCACAGATGCTTCACAAAAATAAAAATCCCCATAAAAAAGCAAAACAGTTCCCAGACAATACTACACAAAGAATGAACATTTTTTTAAAAACCAACATTTCCAAATCAGCTTCCTCATAAAAAGAAAGGCCTACGCAATTCATACAACTGCACCGCTTTAATTATTTTCATTGAGGCTATAGGAGTTCATTGGCTTCTACAATACTGATTTATTTTAATGTATTTTGGTAACTCAAGTGCACTCAGATGCTTTCATGATTTAAATCATGAATTATATAAGCCATGTTGTAGCTCCTCATGCAATACACCTGTATAAAATAAGAGGTCACATTCAACAACAAAATCAAAGGAATTCATGCTGGAAGACTAATCTTATTTTGGAAGCCTCGTATTTCCTGTGTCAAGGAAACGCTGTGTTCTTGGTGTATAATATAGGCATTGAAAACTGCAAAATAAAGCGATACAACTATTCTATTTTTAACCAACATAAAAGGCAAATCCAATGCTTTTACATGAAATAAATACTCCTGAAGCATTAGAGAAGACCTTTGTGATTGCCAGAGACCATAAACACTCAAGAACCAAAATGTCTGGATAGACACTAGTTTATCTCTTACAGGATTCTTATTGCTTTTGTACATAGGTGTTAGTTATAAACTTGTAATTGGTTTAGCTTTACCTCAAAGTTTGTAACAGCCAGCTGAGACAGGCCGTCTACATATGGTCCCAACACTTTGTGCTCTCGAACCTTAAGGGACTGCCGACTCCTATGGAATAAAGTAGACTTTATGCACAATCCACTAGTGTGAACTTTATTGAAAAACAAAAATTACAGTATGAAATTATAACAATGTTCTATATAGCAGAAGTCAATTTGTCTTTTAATTGTAACAGGAGGAAAAAAATCTTCCAGAATTGTTTTTAACTCAGATTAACAATAAAGACTCAAATTAATTTAACCAGTTTTAATCTATATACATGTACTATTTTTAATGCAACCTCTCACCCCAATATTTGTGGCTGCAACAAAACCTGAAATGCCTTATTTGGCAGAACGAATGTTGACGAAAAAAGGAAACCAGAAATCCTCCCTGCTCCCCCCAGCAATTTGCTAAAGGTTCAATTCTTCTTGCATTTTCCACACTTTATTGACATATATCAAGTAAGTCTCAAATCTACCTTTCTACCTAACTTGCATACTTCTTCACCTAGTGCAATTATGTTCAAGAATCAAAATATATACCACATGTATCAGTGCTCAGCAAAAAAAAAAAAACCTATCAAACTACCTCTTGTCTAGACATCTCCAAGCCGGAGAGCCTAATCAGTATTTTTGTGTAACCAAAAAAGTAGAAAAGAGTGCCATGAGTATATTCTGAGGTGGTACCCTTCCACATTAAAAAAGTTCAACATCTAAACCACGAGAACCAAGTTGCAAATAAGCTTCAAACTCCTTCCAGCTGATGAAAATTCTTACCTGAATACACTCTGGATCATATGGCAAAAATACACCAGCATTTAGTTGCACATTCTTGTACTTGCTTTCTGGTGGTAAACTACATCATACAGTATTTGTTTGCATCATTATGATCGTATCCTAGTATTTAAATTGATCCACGCCAGTTACTACTTCATATACAAGCTTTACATGGATATTCTCTTCTTTTGGGTATTTGCTATCTAATCCTTTCTAAGGGAAGTCATATAAATATTCATTCTGAAAAAACCTTCTCAAGGAATTCCAAAAGTGATTTCTACTTTTACAGTTTCAGACAAAAATAAGGAAGGCTGTGGGGGAGAGTGAAGCTACTCACCCTTTTGGGTCAAGCAGATCTCTGACTTTCTCATTGTAAATTTCCATATAGGACACTTCGACTTTAAAAGTATGAGATTCATTTTCTTCAAGAGAAATTCTCTGAAATAAAGCACAACAGAGCCGTGGGATCAGACCCAGTTGCTCTGCATTGCCCATCATTGAAAAGGATTTTCCTGAACCTAAAGGAAAAAAATGAGAATAAAATGCTTTAGAATGTGGTTCTGAGCTACTCATTTGTTCACGAAGCACATGTTTTAATTCACTTTTTATTCCTCCAGAAGCACACATCAGAACAACATGACACGCTATTCTAGACAGCTAGCTTGCTCTTTGGACTACAAGGTAAAGGCAAACAAAAAGAGAAATTATCTTAAAGGTTTCTTTCAGCAGGGCCATTATTTGGGACCCCTTTGAACACAAATGACTGAATAAGCCTTCAGTATGAACTACTCCTTTCAGGCTTTGAAAGCAGCCCCAACAGGTAGTAACTAGGAACATATTTACAGAGCTGCTTTAAGAACTTTACATTGTCACTGGCTGTGCTAAATTCTGACAGTTAACATTATGATATTTCAAAATACATTTTTAAAATATTATCTAGCTTAATATTTATGTTTTATTCTTCCCACTTGCTACATGCACAAAAAGCATTCTTCCCCTTTAGCACAGGAGACTCACCTGTCTGTCCATAGGCAAAAATACAAGCGTTATATCCCTGAAAGGCCTTTTCAAGAATTCCTTCTCCAAGGCACTTGAACACCACTTCTTGACCTAGAAAATAATTAAGTTTATTTTAAATTTAATAACAGACTAAAATTTACTGAAAACAAGAAAAAAAAGGTTTGCAAATTATTTTTTACTATTGAGTGTATTGATGAACAAAAAAAATGATTTCACGTACAACTGAGTGACAAGTTCAAAACATTTGCCTGAAACTAGTGTAACAACTACCTCTGTGTTTAAATATATTGCTGATTTTCCTGTGAAGGGAGCAGTTCTTCAAAGGGCATCATATAAGTTGAATGCTTAGAAAATAATATAGATGTCTAAATTTTGTATTAATTAAGTATAAATTTTGCAATTAATATACATTCTTTAATCACAAACTATACCCCAAAGAGTTCTGCAACAGAATTGTAATGAAACCCATTAGTGAACTAGGCTATTACATATACACCAAATATCATGCTAGAAATAGTAGCAGTTGTTCTCTTGGGAACTGGCCTCAAGTTTCACCATAAGCTATTATGATTCGCCCCATGGCAAGGTGATGCTGGAATCAAGATAAAAGCATTCCAATGACATTCAGGGAGGAAATGCATATTAGGAGGCTGCGAGACTTCAACAGAGCTTTTTGAGGCTATATTCTGCCAAATCCATAGTTTGAAATGTCAGCTGCAGAATTTCATAGTCTAAAAATCGTCTCCCTGTGCCAGGCAGATTTTAGATGCACTTCAATCTTTTAGCTGTAGAAGATGAAAATAGGCATAGTGCTTGGGTTTTTTTTTAATGGGAAAGCCCAGTATTTGTAGATCACAAAGAGGGTCAATGGGTTGTCTGCCTTGAATTCTGATCAAAGAATTACACCAGCTGTGTGTACACCCAAAATAAGCAGAGGTGAGCTAAGGACAGTATTTACACACCTTCTGGTGTTTGGTTTTAAACTTAACATTCACTGCCTGGTGACTTTCTGAACAGCTATTATCAGCTGCATCTCTCATTTTAGTTAGTTTCAGCAGTTGTCAGTTACAAGAAATTATTTTGTACAGTGGATGCAATAATGACTTCCATGGTTCTCAAAATGGAACATACTGGCATAAAATAAAAATAAAAATCTAACAATACATTCATACATTGCATGAGAATATTTACACTCCATGATCCTCGAGTAATTGGTAGTCCAGAAAATTCCTGCAGAAAAACCTGTGGTATGATTGTGGAATGATTTACAGGCAGGTAAATAGGGCTAAAAAGTTCTAAATTACTTTTAGTTTCCTTTAACTTTAGCCTAATTTCTTATCTGCTGTAAAGGAAAAACTAGTGCAGCAATGCCCTATCAAATGGTCTTGGTATCTTTACAGCTGAATTTCTAAAATTCCAAAGTGTCACTGCTCCTTGAATTAACACAGTTCAAAAATGCTGAATACAGGAATTAAAACCAGAGGAGAATCTGCTGTACTCCAGAGTAATTCCACCTCCTCTCCCATGCACATTCATTCACTACTCATCCAATTTAGGATCATTTTGTCATAATATCTATGTTGAGAAATCACTGTTCAACAACCTGGAAATAGCTACAGAGAATGTTAAACTACTGAAGAATGAATGAAGAAAACATGTCAGCGGAAGATTTTAATAAGAACATACAATACACAAGAGTTTGCTTTCCAACCGGCTCCTGAGGGCCCATTTTGAAGTTACCAACATTCACAGAGGCAGGGAGCCACTTACTATCTTGTTGAGCAAGAACACAAAATCAAGAAAAGATTGAAGCCGAGTATAATTATTAAGAGAAAAAAAGTGTATATATTCTGCAATGAATGTGTGTGGAGAATAAAACCATTTGCCAGAAGAGGAAAAAACTTGTTACCCACTTCTGACCAGCAATAAACCAGTAACCTCCTCCATGTTTCCCAAGGAAAAAAAGCAGACATCAAAATGTTATAAAACTGTGCATGGTCATGATAACCACAAGATGACCTACAGAATCCCTTACTACTAAACACTAGGGAAGAAACTCAGTTTGTATCTCATAGGCAAAGCTAGATTATTTTTTTTCAGAAGACATTTAATTTTCAAACGGTCAACACAAACTGAAAGTCAATCATTGATACATAACTCTAAAATGGTATTTTTATTACAGTTTTTAAGAGCTCAGTAATACCAACATAGACGAATGGGTCATTAAAGAGTGATGTTTATAGTAACCAGTTGAATTATCATGGGATAAAATAAGATTTGTTTTTAAGTGCAGTCACAAAAAAGAACTCAAGACATTAAACTTCCATTACGGATATTTTATTCATTTGCTAATGCAGTGCACTGTTGAGGGTAACAGCATATCATCCATGAGATTTTGGTATTTTTCGTTAAGAAACCTCACTGCTTCCCCCATGACTTTTATTAGGGGGTTTGCAAAGTGATTACAAAATCTGTATTTTACAGAATTATGTCTATGTGCATTTACAGTCAAAATTAATAATGCAGTTCCATTGTCTACACTACTGCATTTTTGTTTTGCTAAATAAAACCATGCCACCTGCAATTAATACTTTTGCTTATTTACAGGACTTCTCTTCCACAGTTACCTAGTGCTTAAAGAGGTTAGTAGGGGTTTTAACTTGATTCTGACTTAATTTACAGAAAAAGGGAGAAATACAGAAAAAAAATAATTATTTAGTTAACAAAGATTTCCCCTAAACCAAGCTTTATTGTCTTTAAGACAGGGATTCCCAATCTTTCAGCTGGCTAAGACCATATAGCCTCTTACACAGGCAACTAAAGGCCAGACACTGAAACACCCGCTCCCTCTCCCATCTTCTGCTCAGAACATGGGCAAGCCTTAGACGACTGATGGACACGCAGTCAGTCAAGCTGGGGAAAGCACACCCAAGGCCGTCACGCAGCCCAGGGTAAGCTTACAAGCTGCTGGTTCTCACAGGCCAGGATCTCTCCTGTCTGTTCATCCCTTCGAGGAAAGGGGAGCAAAGTCTGGTGAATTTTTCTTGAAGACCGCAGTCTAAATAATCTTGTTTCCTCTACTTCAAGGAGCAAGACTGTTAACCTGGAATCGCGCAGTGAGAAATATTATCAGACAATTTTGCTGTAGGCTTTATAACTCTAGTTACGGCCTGTGTGGCAGTACCCCTAACGCTGCAAGGTGTGAAACTCTAACAACACACTGTTAGGGATGCTCTGCTAATCGAAACCTGAGAAACACTGGTGGATGGCCACTCAGTTTCGAAGACATACTGGAAAGCAACATGAAGACAATATGGAAACCTGTTCCACTTTCACCGGACAGCTGTAACTGTCTTCATAGCTTAAAGACATTACCTGTGCATTCTGACAAGTGCAACTGCAAGCCTGATGCCAACAGTGGTGGTGGGGGGGGGGGCGCGGGGGGGGAATCTAAGAAAGATCAAATCAGTAACTCTCAATCTCTCAGAAGACTAATTCCAGCAGGATACTGACACAAGAATCTTGCCATCAGCTCTTAGGACTGAGTATTTTCACATGTTCAGCACCCTGACACACTCTTGACACTCTTTCATAAACATATAAACCAAGATAATAAACATTTCTTTTTTAGCAATAACCATACTAAAGATATTGAAGATTTCAGCATTTGAAATGGTATCTGTGACTTGAAAGCTAAAGGAAACCCATCCTCCTCTCAGGTTTACATCTTTAACCTACATATATTCCTGGAACTTTCAAATGCCATGCTTGTGCTGTCACACCATGCATCAAGGGCTTGTAGTATGGTACTTTGAAGCTAAAAAGTTTTTTCACATGTTCTCTACCTGCTGAAATGGCTAGGTATTTCAATGGCAAAAATATAAAATAAAGGTAGCAAAATATGGTAGTGCACATGTTAATAGTGGCTATTAAATTATTAACAATTCTAAATAAAACTTTCACATTATCTACCCACAGAGCTGCACATGAAAATCTTATTTGGAATCTCTCAGCCAGCATGAATTATTAGAACACTGAAATTTGGTAAATATGTAAGATAATAAAAAGTCCCTGAAAATAGAAAGATAAATACATACCCTGACATGCAAGAATACAACACACATCATTTTCAGAAGGAGGTATTTAAGTATTCTCTCTTATGCTCTTATTCTCTATGCTCTTTCCCCTTCTCTTCCTCCAAATCATCCCCCCCTTACAGTCTCTGAAGCCCCGATCCGGGGATCCAATTTGATGGTGTCCCTAGGGCAACCTACATATTGCAGAGGAACCCTAGGACCCGTTCTCACAATCTGCAAAATGAAGCTATTTACAAATAAAGTTTAAACATTCTTAAGTTCCCTAGACTGGAGACAGAAGAGAATAGAGGAAAGAAAAGGGAGGGGAGGAAAGGGCCACACTCTTTCTAACAAAACTTCCTTTAAAAAAGGCGTAACGGTTACTGTCTTTCCTAAGATCTGCTCATTTAGTGACAAACACGTTCAAGATGTACTGTAACAAAAATTAGTTTCAGTGTCTGGTTTTTACATGTCTAGTACTTCTAGTTCACAACTTGTCAATCTGAAATAGGGATAATTGTCTCATATTAGCACAGATTCTTTCAGCCAGGTCGTGACTGTAACGTTATGACACATTGCTGCAATTCCTGAAACCCCCTCCCTTACACAGCAAAAATAGCTAGAATCAAGTAACAACTTGTTACATACAACACTGAAAAAACAAGTCTCTTTATGGCTTAATCTCTAACCCACAACATTTTATAAGCAAATCTTGACAGCAATAAATTGCAGTTGTTTCCATGATCTAATAGTTAAAATAAAACTTGATCTGTGGAGATCAGAATTATGAAATGCCCTGCTAGCTAAGAGTTCTAAAAGAATCTCTCTAAAATGGGAATAAAGATACCTATGGTTCACCTTTAACAAGAACCTAAAAGCACAAAAGCTAGCATCATCTAACTACTGCAGTACTGACAAGGCACTGGAGTCTTTAATGTTCAAAGCCTTAATCCACTAAAAGGTCTCCAGTGCTTCAAATTTGGTGCTGCAACATCTATGTTTTAAGTGTCTGACCCATACAGCACTAAAACCATACTTAATAATGAAGTTTCCCCCAAAGTGTACAGGTCAGGTGTCAGCTGTGTGACAAAAAATTAAGTCCTACATACTAGGTAGAGTCTCCTTTAAAAAAAAAAGTCAAGGGAACACTAAGAAAGGGATAGGTCTCTCCCATCTAACAGCTCAAATGTTAGAACTACAAACAAACACTCATGTCTGCTCAAAATCCACAACTTACAATCTCTCATGAGGATGGGAGTGTACAGTTCTTTAAGCCAACTGCCTGGCTTGTTTCCTTTTGAAACAGCTACTGAAAGAACAGCAGTCAGCATACATACTTCCTATAAAATTAAAGCTTAGCCCAAAGTCAGGCATTTAGCCTTTCAGAACAACGCAGCTCGCAGAAACAGAGAGCTGAAATTTCAGGCCAAATGTGATCTAGCTAGGGAGTTTAAGAAAAATCCATGGACAGTGTGGGGTCCTTGGAATGGACCTGCTTAAATGCTGCAGTAGTTATTTATACCTTCTCTTGAATTCTTCCCAAACTGAAGTTTCTTTCCTTCCTTTTAAAAACCCACTTCAGTGCAGCCTTCAATAGGCTCTTACTGTTGTCTAGGCTTGTAAAATGAATTCTTTGTTCTTGTCTGAGAATTTCTCAATGTCCTCCTCTTCACCAAAATGTCGAGCTGTTATTTGTCTCTGAGTTTTTCAAGACAAGCAGGTGTGTCTTTATCCATGAACTGACTCTTGACCCCTTCAGGTCAAGAAGCAAACAGTAATAAGAAGCTATTTTGCTTACTCTCAAACACCTCTCCTATAGCCTGTCAGGCAAAGCTCACTCCTTTTCCAGATCAAGGCAAACTCGTTCTGTCCTATAACCAAATTCCCCTCCCTCCTCAAAAATCTATTTCATTGACCTATTTTTGTTGTTTGGTTTGGTTTGTTTTTTTCCTTTCCAATAAGATGTTCATATTCTCACCAAATACCCAACTATGTCTTTCAGAATTAAATCGTCAGAAAAAAGGTGCAGGAGCTAGCATGTGATGATCAGCACAAACCCAGAGGTTTGTAACTGTTCCTTGCTTGGAACAACACAGTCACAAATTGTTCAGAAACACACAGCATCAGTATTCAGAATAATCCTCCCTCTAAACTGCTAACTCATTGGATTTAAAAAAAAACAAACCAAAACAAAACCAAAAAACCCCACCCACTTTAACACAGATTATAAACACTTCATTTTCAGTCTTAAGAGCAATTCAGAGTGGCTTCTGCAGCTTGCAATCTCTAAGATGGGATACCAGGTTGTTAAAGAGCCTCCACCTCTTGCAGTATCTGAAACCAAAGCACCACTTCCACAAAGGTCTTGTAAAGAGCTTACTCCTCTGCTGTGCTCCAGGCTCTGTGCCTTTACAACTCTTATCTTTGAGAGATGCAGTCCTGCAAGGACAGCTGCGAAGATGCCCTCTAGATGTTTTTCATCACATGAAGGTTACCTTCACTATTTCTGTTAGTGATATTGCTGGATCATTTTAGAATTTTAGAACCCAATTTCCACTTCAGTGGAAAAAAAAATTGCTAAAAAACCAATTCTGCCACCAACAGCAACAATCCCTGTGTTTTCAAATGCTGGAAAGAGAAGGTAACTTTCAAACTGGAATAAGATCCCTTGTACTTCCTGAATATGAGTTCCAAAAGAAAAATAGTACATACAGAGTAAGCCTTATGTTCAGCCAAAAAAGCTGACGATATCTCACAGAGTAAGTTTAGTGTAAGAGACAGAGATGGCTAATCCCATTTCAGGGTCAGCCCTGCTCCCCCCCAGCCTGAGAATTGTTACCAATTACCCATGCGATTAAGTTTATCCAAACAAGAATCTCACTCTTGTGCAAACAATGAGTGCCAGTAGTATTGTAGATCAATCAGCAAAGTGAAAAATAAAACCAGCCCATAATCATGTGTGATAGCTTTAGCGATTCTGTAAAAATGTGCATTTCCAGGAGAGCACAAACTTTGGTTTTGTTGACATTAAAAAAAAAAAATACACCAAGACAGAAGAGTTTTCCACATAAGTCAACACAGCATTCAGACCTATGTTGTCTGTGGTGCACACTGTTCTGTAGGTTTTCCAATGTCCCATGTGTCAATCAAAAAAATCTTTAGTATAGTATGATATACACAACAATAGACCTATTCAACATAATACAAGATGAGCATGTTTAGGTTTTGCACAGAGCAAAGACTGATAAGGTAGCCTAGTACTTAAGAATCTCATTAAACCTTTCACTATCACATCTTTGTATTTCTGTGATGCAGATAAAAGGGTTTTTCGAGTACTTAAATTTGTGTCTCATACCATTTTTACTTCAAGAATTTTACTTAAGCTTGAAGCTCATATATATTACTTACATTTACAAGCACTTTGGACTTAGCTTTCAAGCTTTATACATGTTTCCTTTTAATTGTGCAACTAATCACTGTTCTTGCCAATGACATTAAATTTACGCATCCACATAGAGTTACTTCGGGCAGGGAGTATTTAATGCATCTGTCTAGCTTCCAGATCAGCACCCCTTCTGTAGTCCAGCATCCAACCAAGAAATTACAGTTTAGCTCAAAAACCTCAGGCTGTCAGGTGGCTGGTCTGGACTCTTTAAGCTTGTTAATTCTGTAACAGTCTCTAGTATGACCTCTGGACACAGACAACACAGATATCTGCAAGGCACCTAGGATGATGGGGGTTTCTTCCATGAGGCAAAGGAATTATCAAAAACCCCAACCAAAACAAGTTATTGTATTTTTTTGTTTAGTACAGTAACTTAGGCCAAGCCATGAAAAAGACTTAGGGGACCTTAATACTAGAAATAGATAAAAACTGAAATCTAGCCATTTTGGCATTTGGTTTATTGGCTCTAAACAAGAAATGCCACTGTAATATAGGATACTATCAGTTCATGCACAAGCAAGTGAACAAGCTAACAACCCAGAAACTTAGGTCAGAAACAGTTTTGTGGATTTTTGGGTTTGTTTTGTTATTTTTTTTTTACTTTTATTTTGATATTCTGCCAAATTCGTAATGTTCTAGAACATGAGGGCTGGAAGTCACAAGTTAACTTTAAGACCATACCAAAAAAAAATTCAGTGAAAGCATTGGGTTTTTTATATGCAAGTCTTGAAGCTCAAATTCTTAACATTTTTTGGGGGGTGGGGGGGTGGGGGGGGTGGTGACCAGCAAACAAAACCAAACCAAACAAAAGCACAATCCCCCCACCCCCCCCCCCCCAAAAAAAAACCCAAAACAAGGAAAACTGTTTTGGATTTGTTTTTCCCCAGCAGGAATATTATCTGGAACAGAAAAAAAAACACCTTATAGCTTTCTGGCCAGTAAGAAAACGCAAGAGATGCAAGCAACAGCTTTCTAAAGTCCAGTCCAACAAGAGGTTCATCTGCATACAGATAAAAATTCAGTTCTCAGGTAAGATGAACTCAACGACATCTTCTGAAATAGGCTAGAGAAAACTAGTTTTGACTCAAATTAAAAAGAAAGAGACCTAGAACCCCAACGAATTCACCTGGAGATGGGTTAAACCAAGACAGAAAGAAGTTTAACTGGTTAGGGGTGTTTCTGTGGTCTCTCTCTTCTCTACAAGTGGGTTAGTACCACGGTGCACCCAATGGGTGCAGCTCCCACCTGCACACTGGAGGCACATGGCACCAAGATCTGGGTACATACCATCACCTCCTTCCTTTAAAAGAAAACGGGAGGCGTGCAGGCACAAAAGGAGGTGCTGCGCGCTCCAATGGCTCTACCAGCCTGAACCATGAATACTCTACAGTGCACCCATTCAGTGCAAACACAGTTACTGAAAGACAAACCAACACAGAATTTTCCTGAAGAAACCTATCTTTGCTCAGGCAAGTAAGAAATACAGTGGAATCTATGATCAAGTGCAACCCCTAAGATTTGGGATTTTATACCAGGGGCTACAGCAGCCAGAGACATATTTTAACGCAAGCATATGACAGTTCATTTATTAAACCACTGATCTCAAACTTTGAGCTAATTAACCCTATCAACCTTCAAGATTTCTTATGGGCCACAAAACTTAACAATATGAATATCTAAATGGAATGCTATTTTTTTTCCTCCTTTCCATGAACCACAGCCTTGAAATCCCAGTGCTCAGAGCTGTCTCTATCAAAACAAGTCCTCTTAGAAAGTATGAATATGCTAATACACAAATCCAATTATGATAAACTAACTACTGGGATTACAACCTTGCCTGGATTATCCAGCTTTTGGGAAGAAGGAGTCACAAAGCTGATCACTCAAAAACATTAGGGATCTGAACAATCAGGCTATGAATGACTTGAAAGGCCTGAAATAACCATACTAGCTGAAAAAAACATGTTTTATTCCTTTCCTGTACACAGGAACGCAGAGCATTGAAAACACACACGTTCATCACTAGCATTAGTCAGAAGTAATTTCTGATGCAAAACTGAAATTTCATTTTAAGTGACAGAAACAATCCTCACAAAAGGCTCTTCCAGGGGATAAAAAAAGCACACTACAGCTTAGATGTAAAAGCATCGCTCCTGAACAGTGTACCGGGCACCTTAAAGCTTGCATTCCCTCTAAACTGAGGTGCTAGCACTCAGGTGACTCAATCCCTGTAAAAATGAGAAGTCTGCTTCTGTGAAGAAGTCACTTAAGCATCACAGTACAAAATGCAAAAAAACCCCTCCACAAAACAAAAGCCCAAGCTCTCATATGCTCTCAAATTATTTACATTGTCAAATGTATGGAAAACAGTTTACCTGCATATTTTGTGGTGTTTGATTCATCCATGGACCAGAAGCAGTGATCAAAAGCAAACACCTGTAAAAGCACATAAGATGACAAATTAGGAACTTTGGCTACAAGACATTTCTCTTAAAGCAGTACAAACCCATGACTGTTTAATTACAGTTAGGCTCTACTGTTTCTATGGATCCTAAATCAGAACTGTAACTGATTCATCAGAAGTGGCTTCATCAGCAGGAATACTTTTGGGAAATCTTGAGAGCTGCAGAACTGCAATACTTCTTTTCTACCTGTATTATACACAATACAAAATGCTGCTTACTATATCCCTTAATATAGACTTCAAAACACAGCCAAAACCTAATAATTAGCTCCACTCTTCTCCAGGCACTAATGCTGACAAAAGTTTCTGCCAACACTAATGAAACAGCACTGAAAGGACTCAATATACAGAACTTGGCGAGATGACTATTTAGCAGACATCAATACAAGATGCACAAAAGTTTTACCATGGGTTGGACTTCTCATGCTCAAAGAACATTACTACTTGCAAGCCTTAAGGAGCAAATAAATAGTATCAGATTACCTGCCTAAACTAAGAGTACAGTACTGGATCTCAGTAGAGGAAGCTCAAAACTACAAATAGAAAATGTAGCTCTATTAGACCAACAAGCTATCAGAGCCTGCTCTAATGAAAAGATTTAATGTCACTTCAGTCAAGAGTTCCAGCTGGGTAGAAATCAAGTGACATTCAATATTGTGTTCAGTGGGCTTGTGGACCTGGAACAGTGTCCTGTAAAAGCACTTAACACACTTGGGATTTGATCCAAGTTACTTTTTCAGCACATCTGAGAACATGATGGTATAAAGATTTAGCGCTGTTGTTTTGACAGCTTTATATTGCCACAAACACAGCTTAAGCTGCAATGTATTTTCCACATTTTACCACGGTAAACTGACTATGGATGAGTTTATGATATAGATACTATTTATTTCTTTCTTTTGGGATCTCAAGAGGTGGGGAAAAAAAACCAAACAGGCTTCTTTAATAAAACTTTTCCTAGGCCAAAATTTTCTTTGTCTGGCCTTCCAACAGCTGACCTCCTTAGTGAGACAAACCATGCAGGTCAATGTAGAACAAGAGCCACAGGCTCTATTAGCAGAAATGTGAAACAAACCCTGAAGTGAAGAAGAGGATGGATCATTTCCTTTTGGCTTTTGGGGATGTAGAACATCTTGTATTCCCTACTATTGCAGAATTACTATGCAATCTAATCTACAGATACATTGTAACCTAACTCTTCCCAAAATGTCTGTTGCTACAGATATTTCAGAAGGATAACACCAGGTAGCACAGTAACCTCACCTCCTTCCCTTTCCCCCAACTTAATGCAAAATGCATAAAATGGCCCGAGAGAAGACTCGATACTGAGACAACACTTAGTCCACAAGAGTGAAATGAGTTCTGGAATTCCCTTCTGAAGAGAAAACAAACAAACAGAAAACCCTATAATAATAATCTAACAGGGAGGTCTGAGTCACTTACTGCAGCACAAATAGCAAGAGACAACTTCATGAGTCAGGACGTTCCCTGATGTGACTGAGTGAAAGATGTAGTTTTGCCACTGAACTGCAAGCAAGATGCAGCAGTTACTTCACCTTATCTTCAGACCTCCACATAAGTAGGGGGCATTTTAAATTAGTTTTGTGCATTTGTTCATCATGCTTCAAATCTAAGCATAAAGAACTCTGTCATCAGTAACAACGCTCTAACCCTTTTCCTAACTTTTACAGCCCAAGAACTATTGTTTCTCTTCTCACATTCCACTTCTACTGAAATTCTCCTCACGGGATTTGGTAGCAATACCTAATCTCTTGACAATCAAACCCCAAGCAATTCAATTACAAAAAAAAATCCCAATTGTAACGATCCAAATCTTCCAGATGCCCCTTGAAACTAAGCGTTATCTGCAGTGGATCACACAGCCCAGTTAAAAAGGTTACCTAGCCACACATGCTCCTGTGTAATGACTTAAATGTCAATACAGCATGTACATAGGCCAATTTAATCTATTGCCCTACACATATTCCCTTTGGTTAACATGGAAAATCATGACAGGATTATTCAATAACTCCTAATTTAAACACTGATCTTGCAAAGAGACTTTAAAAACAAAAATACGTGCTTGCGGCCCAGTGTTTCTTGTAGGAAAGCAGTTTTTACTTGGATTTTTTTTAAAAAGGTAAAAATTGGTCAGACTGATTTTTAAAAGTTCAAAAATGATTATGCAATAGGAAGAGAAAAATTCTATCTCAAGATAAAACAAATGTAAGTATAGCATTTTAGTATGTTTTCATACTAAACATAAAAAGCCAGGACACGGACTTAGTCTGTTTATAAGATCTCTTCTGGAAAATTGCCGAATCCTTCTAACAGAAGTAACAAGACTACTTTAAAAAAAAAAAGCGTCAGGCAAAAAAGTGTAAACTGCTGGGGCACATATTATCTGCAAAAGATGTAGAGCAGCTGCAGTAAAACTCCATTTTCCATTAGAACAGGCAGGCAAACATTTAAAAATTACTTTGATCAGTGATGACAAAACAGCAACCTTGAAAAATTCCCAGCAACAGTGATTTAAGGAAGCATCCAGCCAAAGCAATTTTCAGGACAACTCAGACCTCTGGGAAAACAGATTCCAAATGCAAGAATTAACAGCGTATGAAATAAGGCATACAAGAGCAAGAAACTTGGTCCCAATCAGTGAGGCTCTTCCACACGGACATAAGGAAGGCATTTTACAGGAAATGCCTGTAGGCCAGTGTCCTACCTGAAGAGTGACCCTTTTGATCATCTTTTCTGTACAAAGATGACTCGCTAGTTTATATTTTCCTGACCTTCAGTGCAGGAACTGCAGGACATGCAGTCCCAAGAAGAGCACACAAGCATACCTGGGGTCAAGGTACAGAACCCACACTATGATGAAGAAGAAAAAACCCTCTAAGTCTCATCTAAGGTGCTCCCTTCCTTCTCCCATTTTCACTGATTATTATTCCTTGAAAAAAAAATGGTGGGTATTACCTTTTCTTTTGATAGCAGTATGCAGAATAATCATTCTTTTCTTATTAATTTTTTTCTCCCCAAGATCAATTCCCCTGAAGAAGGTATTAAACCCTCTGTCAATATGACTATCAAAGCTATCAGAAGTTCTGTAATGCTGAAGTCTCAGACTCAATGACCAATACCTAAACTGGGCATTGCTGAGCGCTGAAAATGCCTTTTTAGCTTTTTGAAGAAAGCAAAAATCTTTACCAACTTTATCAAAACTGTATCAATCAACGATGTCAAAACTACTATTGAAACTATTTGAACAGAGAGATCTGTGACACACAAACAGAACTTTTTAAACTTCAAGCACCCTCTGTGAATTAGTTTTTAACTACATTGAAAAATCTATTCCATTTAGGTGTTTTAACATGAAAAGAAAAATGGCAAATATTTCTTGTTTGAAACTCAAAGTTTAAAATTGCTACTTGTATCTCCACTAAGACTTCCTGAAATTTCAGTTATTCTTCTAAGCATTTTGACTAAGTCTCTGTGACTATATGGACGAGTATTTCTGCCTTCCTGCTGCTCTGATGTCAATTCCATAGCCACTGTACCAGGAAGCTTCATGTATTTTCAGAAGGTAAGCAAAATGGGGAAACCACGAAAGACAGGTATACACCTACTTCAAGTGTCTGCACAGGTTGGCATTCAACCACAAGCAAACGTAAGATCACACAGATGTCTGCCAGTTCTCACCACTGGATCCAAAATTATTCTGGGCTTTTAAATTACAGAGGGAACTAACAAACAAGCCTTAAAATTTTCTTATTTTTGCAAGATTCTGTACCTCATACTTCATCCTAGCATCTAAAAGAGAAAGCTAGATAAAAGGAAGTTGCCAAGATCCTGCCACACTAGGGCAGTAGCTTCTAAACCAAAAATTTTGAGTGGAGCTAAAGGACCGACAGGGTGGGGTTTTTTTCCCAGCTCTATTATTCCAGTGTTTGACATTGCACAGTATTTTCAGTCTGAGTGGTATGACAGTTGTAAAAAAGCTTGGACATCACATTTTAGACATCTAGAAATAGTCAAGTAACAGACAGAGCTACAAGTAATGGAACACGATTCACCAGTACAGATCTTGCACAACAGGAAGTCCATAGTAAAAATAAGTATACGAGTTTGAGTATGTACTCGTATATTCATTATAAGAATTCTACCTCACAAACATTACAGGACAAATGTATAAATATGGAAAGTTATGAGAAAATTAGCTGGGAAGTGCTAGATCCTGGTACTACTGTATCCAGAGTCATTGTAAGTGTGCACATTACCCTAGGTAATAGAGTTATGTATGCCATTTCTGGGTTATAGAGAACGATACTCGGAATGTTAATAACTACTAGAAATTAAACAAGAGACTTGTTCTGGTAACCACAAAGTTTAAGTAAAGAAAAAATATCTGGCTTTGATTCAGATTTCTTCAGCAAACACCTACAGCAGTTTAAGACAGCTGTTGGTTATTTTGCTAAGGAGGCAGCTAGAGGTTATGGCTTCCACAGCAAAACAAACAGTGATGCAGGTGCACACATCCACCACGTCAGTGAAAAATCTGGAGTTTTTCACCGCACCTGTGACTTAAAATGAGACTGCAGATTTTAAACTAGAAGAGCCATTGTGCCTGACTGCTACACAGCAGTAACTTCTCACAGAATCAGAAATGACAGCCAAGAGGTATTCACATTTTAAATAGCCAAAACAATATTCTGCAGAACTCGTTTTTATCAAAGCTCCTAATCAATGGCTTGAAGAACTAATAATTTTAAGGGTTTAAGCATGCAAGCATACTTACGTGAACTACTTAGAGATAATGAGTACTATATCCACTATTAACTGCTTGCCAGATTAAGCCAAATGACATAATTAGTTTAGAAAGGAGTCTAATTTCACATTCATTGTTAGTTGTTCTGAAGCCTAATCCTCGGTATAGTCTAGACAGAGTCTGGGGCTTCCAACATTTAGCAATTCATTACCCAGACTGAACATAATCCCTAACATACTGTCTATGTAGCTATATAATATTGTAAATGCACAGCCAATGTTTAATAGCCATTTCCATCTGACCAATTAATCATATTTTGTTTTTACAGAAGAAAGTTATGCTGTACAGGTGCAGATATCGCTCACATGAATCTCAATGAAGCAGTCAGTCCGAGATATAGGCTAACTTACAGGGCTACCTAGGTGCTAAAAAGAAAAGCAAGGGAGAACTGAGGAAGGGAGATTTCCATTCACCAGGCAGCTGTTCCTACATCCCTATTACAACTGCTGATGGAGATAAGTGATAAAGGAGATACATTAGGAAATGGTAAACAAAGTCTACACCAGTAAGCTTAATGGAAGCCATTAAAGAACTGGGGAAAAAAAAAAAAAAAAAAAAAAATAAGTTGGCTGCTGTATGACAAACACAAGACCTACCACAGGCCTAAAGAAGTATGGACAGAAAAATCTGAAGGCAGCCTAGGACACAGCTCACAAATCTCAGCTCAGAACAGCCGTTTTGCCTTTGTCACAAAATTACACTAAAAGCCCACAATTAGTAATATACTTAAACGCAATGTTTGTAGAAATAGCAAAACACCCTAACATCCTTATGTAACTTTTCCTACCACAGCTTCTGAGCTACCAAGTTGAACTGGGATCACAACTCATCCACAGTTGATGATAAACGAGCTCATTAAAGATGAAGAAACGTCCATTATTTATGAAATTTCATTTTAAAAAATCCCAATTTGAAGATGATCAACTATGTGCACTGTATAAAAACCTGTATAAATCAAGAAACACCCAAATCTCATATCACATCTTTACAAACTCACAAAGTTTATTTCCGGTGATGGTAAGAACCTTCTTCTGTCACAAACTGACAAACATTTCATACAACATTTTAAGTTTCGGCATTATAGCTTAAGGATGTTAATGACCTTCTAACTATACCTAACAATAATGTGGCATATATGCATAAGTGTCCAGCTGTTATGTTTCTGTCAAAGAAATGCAAGGCTATAATTAAGCTTTTACATAATGTCAAGAATAAAGTTATCTGCTTATAATGGAAGATGAATGATGTACTACAAAAAAAATGAAAGCTCTTGTAAGAAAGTTTTTGTGAAATTACAACAACAGAAAGAAGGAGGCTTTTTTAAGAATTTTTAACAATGATCAAGCTCTTTTGTATTAGATATATTAACTGGGATCAAAAGAAGAACTTTATTAAATGCTTTTAAAAAAACCTGAGGAACTAAAAACCAGGTCCATCATTTTAAGAACTTCAATCATTCGGGGGGGGGGGACGGGTGGGGGACCATAAATCAGTACAGCATACCATTTTAAACTGTAATATCAGTGTTATTCATTTTCACCTGCTGTGACCTTAAATTACATACTTTTGATTGTTTCTTCAAATATGATTATTTCAATTCATATTAAAATAGGGTTTGTTCCATTCTTCCCTGCCTATTGGGAATACTACACATCACTTACTGAGAAGTTGTTTTCTTCTCACACTTTAAAAAAATTAATCAAAGCAATAGATATTTAGAATTTTTATATGTAAATGCACACACATATAAAATAGCTGTCTGAACCATAAAGTACATAGATAGGCATATAAAAGAGATATATAGACCAATATCCATCCCAATTTCTATTCCCAGGTCTACATAATCTTCTGCTACACCTGCAGAAGTCCCATCAGACTTGCATACACTGTTTCTTGAAGATCTACAAATCAAAGAGAATAATGTAAAATAAAACCTCAACAAGAGCTAACTACAGCTTTCTGCTGTCAAAAGTACCATCCAACAGAAACAGAAAGGATAAAACCATCATTAAATTGCTGAAGCAAAATACCAATACAGTGTTTTGCATGTGCTGACAAGATGTAGTTCACAGTCCTTTTACCTTATCATTGCTACCAGCCCTGTACTGATACTGTATTTGTCATCCCAGTAAGGTACCTTCTCTATCCCAACAGGTACATAACACTCACTCTACCTCCCTTACCATGCATTACAAACAATACAGAGAATCTTTTCTACGCAAATTCCGGTGCACTTTGGCCACTTGTACACAAATTATTAATTCCTGCGTATCCTCAATTGTTTCTTACTAGATGTATTTTGCCACCTTTTAAAAACAGTATTTTAACTTTTAAGCAGAATTATGTGCAATGAAATGTTTTACACACAATACTTATTTACTCTTTCAAACGTTTTTATAAATACATTAAAATCATGGCTTGTCCTGGTCACAGCTTTAACAAGTCACATGCCTTGCCTGCATGTCAGTTGGATTAAAAAGTATTCTTCTGGAATGATGAAGTCTTTAACTTACAAGTATGAGGAACAGATTTATTTTTTTTTAATGTCTTTTCCTTTATCAAAGATGTATTGATCACATACTACAGCAATACACCCAACGCTTCTGCATTGCTCAACGTTTTCAAGCAGGTACAAATGCAAAAAGAGACAAAATACTTACCTTAGGTGGTTTTCTAGATGATGGCAAAAAAAATCAGCAACGATGGCAAGAAGTACGAATACACCATTCACATAAAGGGAAGGGAGCAAAGAAAAAGAAAAGAAACAATGTCAGTGTACATCCTTACTATAAACTGAACTTTTTTGTAATCCTCAATGTATTTAAGAATAATCAGAAGATATTTATACAATACAGCACAGATTTTTAACCAGTAATTACTTAATTACTAATACAGCCTCACATTAAAAAGAAAGGAAAATGTCAGATTCCTTATAGGTTGTAAAAATCTAACAGCACTGAGTTCCAGAAGGAAGACAAGAATCCACATGGGTACGGAAGTCAAAACACAGCCCATCTTTTGTAGCAAATAAACTGAGCCTGCAAACTGGCAGACCAAGGTGCTAGGGTGAAGCGCCACTGACTTCAGCAGTGCTACATGTGCAAGACCAAGGTAAGAGTCAAACAAATGTTTCCTGTAGAGATTATAGAAGTGTGAAGAAAAATAAACCTGTATTTTCTCTAGCCACAGAAAGCCTACACAGAGTATGGGAAGCCAACGCAAAAACACCATTAGCCTTCACACACAACTCCAGTGAGTGCTATTAGAAATAAGAGACAACAAACCCCCAAACTAAAGACACCAGCTCAGAGTACTCCAACTTGTCCTTAAATGCTTTTATGCTTATGCTGGCAGCCATATGGCCACAGAGTAAATTAAATCAGTTTGGGGTTTTTTTGGTGGGATTGGTTTCAAGTGAGATCGCTGCCCTGTCTCACTGTGCAGCCCTGTGCTTGCTAATGCCAATGCAAGAGAGGAGGTGAAAATACGGTGCAGAATTAGACTGACTTAGGCCATTCATGAAAACTACAACCTTAGAAATATGTTTAAATTATGTATTGAAATAAGCCTGAAATGATACACAGAAGAAATTTCCACTTGCTCTTCACATCAAGAAAAAAACCACACAAATGTGGATGAAGAGAAAAAACACAGCCAGAAAGGTCTACAGACATAACAGCGCAAGCAGAGAAGGTAGTAAGGTTTATAAGATAAGGATATGGACAAAAGGTCTCTATCTATCCAGCAACAGACACACTATACAAAATTCAGATATCAAGAGGCTACAGTCTCAGTGCAGAAACATGCGGGACTGAGCCATGCTTTCATCCACCAGACGACACATACTAACTCCACCAAGTCAGAGAGGGGGAAAAAAAAAAAAGCCCAACCCAAAAAACCACTTTGAGCCATTTTCTTAGCAACCCACAATACAACGGCTCAGCAAAAAAAGCTGAAGAGATGCAAATCCCCAAACACATCTTACGCAATCTTTTCTGCCCACTCTCAGCTCGTACCTTAGATGACAAGTCTGCCTAAACCAGAAGTTACATAGCTGGTACATGGTACTGGCGTAACGCAAGCATACTTTGCCTCTGAGCCAAACCACTCATTGCAGCTTTACTCTTTCATTAACAGCAGCTACACAGACTCAGTTCATAGCTAGCTCATGTCCAGGTGGCTCATAACTTGTGCAGAATGCACTTTTATCTAACTGAAAAATACATTTAGGTGTACCTTGAATATTTTTCACTTTAATCAATTTTCAGATGTGATGAAAGTCCACCGTTACCGGCTTGTCTAGCCAGGGCCCCAGCACCAGGTCTAAACTTCCATTTCCTACTTGGAAGAGAAGTTCCTATCAAAGGAAGTCATCCAAGGTTTTTTGGAAAGCTTTTAAATACACTCATATCTTGAAAAATAATTCCAGAATACATCAGGTTTCCTAGGGAATTCCTGATAGACTGTTGTACAGGTTCAGCAGAAGCCCTAAACAGTTTAACTGAAGTAAAAACCAACAGAAAGTTGATCAACTCTTTTTTTTTTTTTCCCTGAGATCATTCTTATAAGCCTCAATTGGAAAAGTTAGAGAACATCACTGAAGTCAACAAATGGTTTGACACATTTCTTAATATATTTACTTAAGCAATGTAAGCCACTACCTTTTAGGAGGTTTCCTCCTATTTTCCTCTGATGTCCATTTTAAGAAAAGCATAATAGTGACTTTTTAAACCACTGGTGGACAGCAGAGCTTCCCAGTTGGAAGAAAGATGTTCATCACTGATCTCCTGGATTTCAAAGCACAAGGAGCTGCAGCTTTCTACTATATGTCACATCCTACTGCTCCAAACTCTTTGGCTATTAAGGCTGAACTAGCAGCTCCACAAGTCACCTGCTAGTATCACCAGCACTAATACGACCAAGGGCCTCTGGAATAAGTCAGCTATATAGGCTCACAGGATAGATTTTTTTAAAGATATTTGGAAATTCCAGCTAACCAACTCACTGTAACCATTATCCTGGCAGTGATTCAGATGGAGACACTCTGAAATTCTTTCTTCACTTAAAGGACTCAGAGTAATAAATAAAGAACTGTTTACAGTTTACCAGAAATCACATCTGTAGCAGCTTAAAGATGTGCTATAAAACCTGCATTAGCCTCAATCAATTTTTCACATAAGTTTTTTGGGTTTCTGTTTTATTTTTTTTAATATATGCTTCATGGTTTCTTTCCTATCCCAGAAACCAGCAGCTTTCAGCTTCATAAATAATTGAATTTGTATGATCAGTGTTCAGTAAAAATTGATACAAACATGGTGATTCAGTGTCAAAGCTGGGGCTGGGAGGGCAGGGATGGACAACAGATCACAGAGATACAACAATTAAAATTTTTATTTCCCAGAATTTTTAATTCCATGTCAAATCATCCATTGTGTCAATGACAACGTGCAGGTATACTTTCTGAATGACAACAAAATATCCTGTAAAGGAAACAGCTAGTACACTTCAGGAAATTATCACAGCATTACCTGACCTTGTAATCCATCTGCATAACAGCAGATTTTAGTATAACCTGATGAAGGGCATCTTCCATCTGCACGCTCAGATGGAAGACTGACTTTTCCTCGCACGCCTAGAACCAAAACCAAAGTAAAATACCACCAAGAGCCTGGAAAATATTCTCACAGGGGCAGAGGAAAAGCATGAATTTCAATAACCACAAAACCCACTGAGCTTCTGAACTTCCTCCTGCCTTTGTCCTTAAGCCATCATGACTTTAGTAAAGTATCACTAGAATGATTTTCTAACTCTACTGAGCAGTATGTCTGCTGAGGGTATCTACTCAGGCTTTATCTTTCATAACAATATTAAGCCTCTCTTGTCTGGCTTGGCTAACACACATCAAGATCACAGAGTGTGTAGCTACCTCAACTTTTTATCCAGATGGAGAAAACCAATTTCTAGAAAGCTTTGTGCTAATGCAAACTTTTTTTTTCCTGTTGCCTACTGCTGAAACTAAACCCATAATGCTTCTCACATTTGCTAAGAAAAGTGATTCACAAAATGGCAGTTCTCATGTTCTATGCTAGCACATGCATGAGAAGTCTTCCTGACTGCATCCACGTTTTCTCTCTACCATCTACCCACTGCCTGTGACAGCACATGACGAGAGGAGTGAGCTTTGCTAGTAGTTTAACAGCAAAGGTTGTTTGGTTTTGGTTTTGGTTTTTTTTTTAAACTACCTATACTATCTCACAGGAGTCTCCCTTTGTCGTATAAAAAGGTGATATAAGCTGGCATTACATATTCTGACTAGAAAACTAGTCCCATGCAATAAGAAGCAACAGAAGACAGTCTTGCACTATGAGCATCCAGAAGTACATGATATTGTCATCTTAAAGACTAAATCATTTTCAGAACTACATGTGTTTTTTGTTCCTTAGTGAGTGTTATCAGCATTCCCAACCAAATGTCACTTCTACCAGAAGGAAAAACATTTTATGCACCAAAAAACTTGAAAGAATTGGTTTTCCTCATCCGTTCTGTATAACTGGGTTTCATCACCCCACCCACCCCCAGTCAAGAATGTCACCTGCAGTAGAGACAAGGTATGTTTAAAAACAAGAACGTAGGTGTAAAACCAGGTACTCCCCATTGAAGGAGACAGAGGAACAAGGCATCTTTGAAAAACAGGTCTTAGATTCTTTGGAACAATATCCACACAGCCCAATTCATCTCCAATTCAGCTGTGCTGAGAAGCCAAGTAGGTCACAATTGTATTGCAATTATTTCACATTTTGGAAAGTACTGGGTGGATTCTTTTCCTTTATCACAATTAGTTAATAAAGATGAAGCAATCATAACCAGCTATGTTAAGTAACCAAATATAGTATCTATAGCAGATGCCAAACGAACCACATAGCTTTGCAGCTTGCTCTTTTAAGCTGACTACACCAGAAATCATCATCTAAGACACTGAGTCTGAAACATCTTTTTGCTCTCGTCACGTGCAACCACAGCAAATTCATGGTACTCACTGTTTTCCCAAATACATAATTAAGTGTTTACACATAGTGGCTACGTAGTCATTGATATACTCCTCAGGATTGCTGGTCAAAAGAATTATTACAAGCAACTACCATATATTAGAAAAGGGAGAGAAGTCTTCAGGTTTTTATATGATGAATTGAAAAAACAGTCTTCCTTCTTTCCCCTGTAAGCATAAAGATGAACAAATTGAAAAGATCATCCTGATAGATAAAAATAGTATTTTTTACATTGCACTGCTCCAGCATCTCTGGAATCTGAAGACCAGCTGTTAAAAAGCAATATTATAGTATTTTTTGAGTGCTTTTTAATTTTGTTTTGTTTTTTTTTAAATCAGGCTGCCTTACAACTCAAGCTGAGAATATCACCAGCAGTGTGCGTTTGCCTCGCTCAAAGACAGAGTGCAAGGGAACAAACCAGTGGTAGGACCATTATAACAAGTCCACCTTGCTTTACTGGATCGAAGTAACTGCACTGTTTGTTTATCCACGTATATAAGGCTTTCAGAGTGGCTGCACCAGAGACAGCAGACATTCAGCGCTCCTAACTGCAAACAGCTTAAATTATGTAAAAGCAAAGAGATGATGTTTCTCCTGTCTTCCACAGTAAGATCACACAGCTCTAGGACCCTTCGTTGTCTCTCGGTTTATCACTGCAGGTTGTTACTTGCAGACTTGATACCAAGCATCTTAAAAAGCAAGCCTATATATTATTAATGGACACTGTACTACTTAACAAAAGCACCTATGCAGAAAAAGATCGCAGTCTGCCACAGTAACAGTTTCAGATGATCACGTACTGCAAACTACTGGCAGTACACCATTTTCTCTACAAAGAACACAGAAAAAGAACATTTATTTGCTCATTTCACCCTTTTATTTTCTAAATGCAGAAGATGATCAAAAGAAATGGCAGGGGCAATGCCCTTAAAGGGAACAGCATCCCACCTTTTTGCTTGGCTAGGGCACCTCCTGTAGAACTGACTAATGAAGTTGGCATCACAATTCGATACCAGGATCCTAGAAGAGTTACTTTACATATTGTATGAGCACACATACATACACAAATATAGATAATTAGTTGCTTTATATTCTTGCATAAGGTAGGCAGCACATGCCCTGTATCTCTTTAATTCTCCTACCCAACAAAAGTCTGTTCTACAGACAAAATAATCCTTTGAAGAACAGCAAAAGAAAAACATTTTAACAAGTCAAGCAATTTGAGCAAGTGCCTGCATAGTAGCTGATCATAATCAGAAACACCACCAGAAACAGATGCATACGGCAAAAACACATTGCTCTCTCAGCCTTTATGGAAACACTGTATCAAGAAGCTGTGCTACTCACTGCAAACCTACCACATGCAAAGAGAAAGAAGTCAGAAATCAGAATGACCAATATCACAGTCCAAGTTAAACAAAATAGACATTACAGTGGCAGAGTGACTTCCGTGACACAAAAGAAACCTAAAAAATGCCTGGATATTTTGACCGTAACACTCCCAAGAACTTAAGTTCATTCACTACAGCAGTGATGAACTATCCCCCCCCCCCCCCCCCCCGCCAAAAAAGCTAGCACCACAGGTTTTGAAACCAACACAAGCTCATTAAAATAAGTGACAGGCACTATATTCTGACATTTACAAGATTGAAAACAGAAAGCGACAACTGCCCTGGAACACCATTAATCTCTAATTTACCTTCACTCCCAAGTTCTAACTATATTTACTGCCTAAAGGCATTGTTATTCCAATGCCAGCAATCTGTTGAAGTTCAAGTGGCTCTAATATTTACACAGAAGTCTCGGTGTTCATGTAAAAACAACTTCTACTGACAGCCTGAAAAAGGG